>NC_143402.1:48442852-49069727 GCF_052110815.1 Crocodylus siamensis | reverse complement strand
CAAAGGGGAATAATCCATCTAAGCAGCCTTTTAGGGGTTCTTGCCTACTCTTGCAAGATGCAACACTATTTGGTCATTGGGCCCGTCTCAGCCCACAGCCACTGGGTAGGTAGTATGCTGGGCAATGGCTGCTGTTGTTTTCACTGTCTGGCTCCTAGCTGTTAGTTCTATTTTTGTGGTGGGACAGGGCCTCACACCTCCATGAAGGTAGATCACATACATATACCCTATTGCTGCCAGCTGGTTGGGGTCAACAAGCCATTTATGGATGGCTTGTCCAAAGCCTGGAGCCACTAGGCTGAGGAGCTTGGTACCCTTTAACTGAACCCATGCAGCCCTTCTGCTCCAGGGCCTCCAGACCCAAGAGATACAAGTCAGTACATAGCGGGAGGTCACCTGTGGGTAACCCCTGCACTAGCGGCCTGGTTTTCCATACCTGAAACAGACCAAGAATTCCCATTTTTCCTCACATGGGCAACACATCACAAAGCACATCCTCTTCTATTCCCAAACCATCTGCCCTGTACCGTTGAGCCTGCCTTTGCTGTTGGGGGGACTGGGAGCAGGATTCACTCCATGCCTGACACTATGTTCCCTGGGCCCAGGTACCTCGTGGAACTGCTCTAAGGTTATTAACTGTTTGTTATGGCTGAGCAGGACTCTGGCTTAAAGCCCGAGCATACAAAGACTCCCAAATATCTGGGACTGGGACTGGGACACACGGAGCTCAGCCATCGGCGCCAGCTCGCCAAGCCTGCGCTGCCTTCGAGGCCGGTGGGAGGCAGGGGCCAGCGGCGCGGGCGAGGCCGCTCTGTACGAGGTGGCGGCAGCAATCCGGCCTCTGCCCTTCCCCAAGCTCAGGCCCGCCCGAGAAGCACAGGCTACCCTACCTCTTCAGGCCTAGCCCCTACTGGCTGGGACTTGTCACATGACAGTGGAGTGCGTTGCCTGCAGCGCAGCCGGACGCGCCTGAAAGAGGAAGTGACGCCTACTTTGCATTGGCCGATGTTGGTCACGTGAGCGAGGAGCGTCGCCTATTGGCTGTGAGGGGAGGCTGCAGTGTTGCGTTGTGCGCCTTACGTGAGCACGAGCCCCATATGTGGTGTGCCAGGGTGCAGGCTCGGCGCCTGGTCTGGGGCTGGAGCCTGGTCTGGGGGCGGCGGCGGCTGCCGGTGGGCACAGCGATGCTGACGGGCGCCGCGCACCCGCCGCGCGCGGCCAAGGGCACGCTGCGCCACCTGCGGAGCCGCGAGAAGCGGCAGGGCACGCTCGGCCCCGCCGTCGTCTACGTGCAGGTGGTGGCGGCCGGGAGCCGGGACGCGGGCGCCGCAGTCTACGTCTTCTCCGAGTTCAACCGGTCAGCGCAGCGTGCGGCCGTGGGGGGGAGGGGCGCTGATGCGGCGGAATGAGCCCTTGTCACCGGGCCGCAGCGTTGCTGCCTCCCGCCTCGCCCGCTCCCCGGGCTGGTTCCGCGGGGGACGTGGCGCCCTCAGCAAGCGGGGTGGGTCCCTGCCCCCGACTGCAGGAGAAGTGTTGTCTCGTCACAGGCAGGGTGGGTTGGTGCTGCAGACAGGAGCGGGTCCTGGCTTGCGGCCTTGTTTGACCTGCGTTTTGCTCGGCTTTGTCACGTGACAGGGAGTATAAAGCAAATGCTGACTTGGCGTGGCCAAGGACAGTGGTGCCTTCTGCTCTTCTCTGATGCCCACTTTTTTTTCTCAGGTACCTCTTTAATTGTGGTGAGGGGGTTCAGCGCCTTATGCAAGAGCACAAGTAAGTTTGTTTCTTTGGTTGCTGAATCACAACAGTTTTGATTGCTGTTCTGTACTTGTGCCATCATCATGGAGGCCACAGGATTGGGATGGATCTCAGGAGTCTTTGTCTCTTGTAGCCCTCTGCGTGGCTGCAGGCTCTGCTCTTCCTATTCTGTGTGAGGCCAACATCTGTCTAGGGAAACTTTTTTTTTTTTGGCTGTTTAAAACGACTGCTTCATATCGTACCCTATTAACAAGGAAGAACAGCTGTTCTTCTCTTCATTGGGAGGCTTTCAGAAGTTTTAAATCAGAACGTTTTTCTCTCCAGGCTAAAAGTGGCACGCCTAGACAATATCTTCCTGACCAGGATGGCCTGGGCAAATGTTGGTGGTTTGTCTGGTGAGTGCGGCAAGGAAGTATTGTTTAGCTTGCCTGTTTTGCTGTTTTCTGTTGCACATATTTGGGATTGTGTTCCTCATTACACATTATTGCAGTCTAGTCCCAAGCTTGTCCATGTTGCTTTCCTACAAATGTTAAATAAACTCTTAAGGTCTCAGATGCTGTCTCAGAGATTTATAGGCAGTGGAAGCAGGGGGCAGCTACTAAGGAGGAATACACCTCTCTGGCACACTAATGCAGGGAATCAGTTAGGCAGGCCAAGGCAGGACTGGAGCTTAGGCTGGCTACAACAGTCAAGGATGATAAAAAAGTCCTTCTACAGATACATAGCGAGCAAAAGGAAGGCACAGAGTAACATAAGGCCCTGCAGGACAAATCAGGACTGTTGGTGGCTGATGCAAGGAAAAAGGCGGAGCTCTTCAATGAGTTATTTACTTCAATATTCCTTAATACTGACCACGATAGTTCCCCCGCCTTGAGCATAGACAGATGTCCAGAAGGCACCAGACCGCCAATGGTTAGTGCTGACTTAGTTAAGGAGCACTTGGAGGGGCTGGATGGGTACAAGTCAGTCAGCCCAGATGACCTCCATCCATGGGTACTGAAGGAAGTGGCCAGTGTCATAGCTGAGCTGCTGCCATGGCTGTTCGAGCACTTGTGGTGCTTCAGCCAGGTCCCTGAGAACTGGAAAAAGGCCAGTTTGGTGCCCATTTTTAAGAAGGGGAGAAGGTATGAGCTGGGTAACTTTAGGCCAGTCAGTCTTACCTCTATCCGTGGGAAAATACTGGAAAAAATCATCAAAGAGCGCATTTGTGAAGGCCCAGCAGGGGAAATGATGCTGAAAGGAAACCAGCACAGGTTTGTCACAGGTAGATCCTGCCAGACAAACCTTATAGCCTTTTATGACCAGGTAACGCAGTGCCTTGACACAGGAGCTGAGGCTGATGTCATCTACCTGGACTTTAAGAAGGCCTTTGACACTGTTTCACATCCTGTTCTCGTAGGGAAGCTAGCAGGCTGTGGAGTGGACACTTGCACAGTCAGGTGGGTGGCCAACTGGCTTAGGGACCACACCCAGAGTGGTGGTGGACGGGTCGTTCTCGGCCCGGAAGGAGGTGGGCAGTGGGGTCCTGCATGGTTCAGTCCTTGGACTGGTATTATTTAATATCTTCATCGGCGATTTGGATGAGGGTGTGGAGAGCACGCTCTCCAAGTTCGCAGGTGACACCAAGTTATGGGGCAAAGTTAACACACCAGAGGGCAGGGAGCAGATACAGGCCAATCTGGACAGGTTGGATCAGTGGGCAGAACGAAATAGGATGCAGTTCAACAAAGATAAATGCAAGGTGCTCCCCCTAGGAAGGAGGAATCCCCAGCACACCTATAGGTTGGGGGATGACCTCAGCAGCTCAGTGGCTGAGAGGGATCTTGGAGTCATAGTTGACTCCAAGATGAACATGAGCCAGCAGTGTAACAGCCATCAACAAGGCCAGTCGCACCTTGTATATCAGCAGATGCATGACCAACAGATCGAGGGAGGTAATGCTCCCTCTCTGTGACATTGATCAGCTTGCAGTTGGAGTACTGTGTCCAGTTTTGGTTACCACACTTCAAGAGGGACATGGAGAATCTGGAGAGGGTCCAGAGGAGGGCCACTCGCATGATTAGCGGCCTTTGTGAAAGACCCTACAAGGGGAGGTTGGGAGATCTGGATCTCTTCAGCCTTCACAAAAGATGTCTGAGGGGAGACCTTGTAGCCACCTATAAGTTTATCAAGGGAGGGCAACAGGGAATTGGAGAGGCGCTATTTATCAGAGCACCCCTAGGAGTAACTAGGAATAATGGGTGCAAACTAGTGGAGAGTAGATTCAGGTTAGACACTAGGAAGACTTTTTTTTTACAATAAGGGTGACCAGAATCTGGAATGGGCTTCCAAGAGAGGTGGTACTATCACCTAACTTGAAGGTCTTTAAGAGGAGGCTTGGTAGTTACCTGACTGGGGTCATCTGACCTCAGTCCTCTTTCCTGCCAGGGGTAGGGGGTCGGGCACAATGATCCTTCGTGGTCTCTTCCAACTCTACAATCTATGAATCTTATCTGAGCAGTTTTCCACTCTGTTTTCTGTATGGTCTTAAATCTCTTCCCATTTTCTGGATTTTTGGACCACTACTAATTTTTTGTATGCTGCTTATGTGGTTTGATTTTTTTTTCTTTATTTTATTTTCTTGTCCTGTTTGTATTCTCTGTTTATAGGTGGATCTAGCAGGGAGAGAAGAAAACTGTTTAAGGGGAATGATTACAAACCTTCCAGAGTTGGAACTGTCAAGTCCTTTCAACTGCTGCTTTCCCCACAGTTTTCTGACTGTGTATAGATGTACATAACTTTCAGGTGGTTGAATGTGATCCCAGAATTTATGCATTGGAAAGAACTGGATTCAGTGGCCCAGCTGCTCATTCTAGCCTTGTGTTCCTGTTTGCCTCCTGGTTATGTAGAAGGGTTACTTTTCCCATTCTGCACATGGGGAACCAAGTACAAAGATAGTGGTGATTTGTTCCACATTTTACAGTAGTGGTAAAAATTGAATCTAAGTCTCTCCCAGACTTTTTTTTAGGTTCCTAATTGCATGACAATGCACTCCTTTTATAGTGGGGAATTCAGGTTTGTAATGGAGTGTGAATCATAACTTTCAGGGCTCTATAATGAAGGCTGTTTACAAAGCACTGTGTTCTTTGTTCTGTTTTTTAGGAATGCTTCTTACCTTAAGGGATATAAAAGTTCCAAAATGTGTTCTGTCAGGACCACCAGAGCTGGTGAGTAGTCATATTATTTTTAAACAAGGAGTTGTTAAAGTGTCTGAGAGCTGTGAGTGAAAGGCTAGTACAGGGATGGGCAAAATGTGGCCTGTGGGCCAGATGTGGCCCACCAGGTCATTCTATCCAGCCTGCAGGACCCCTAAAAAACTTAAAAAATGAATATTAATCTGCCCCTGGCTGCCTGTCATGTAGCCCTTGATGGCTTGCCAAAACTGAGTGGCCCTCTGCCCGAACTAATTGCCCACCCCTGGACTCGTACCTAGTTCTTCAGGTATTAAGTGACCTTACCTTGTAAAAAGTTACTGTGTCTGCAAGGCACTGGCTGTGACTGAAGAAACAGGACTCAGCTGTTCAGTTCTGCTTTCTGGAGTGACTTTGTAAGATGAACAGCTTGTTTTGTGGGTTTTGGGGTTTTTGTTTTTTGCTCCATTAAAATTCAGATCCCTAGATAGTAGCAGATTTGGAACCTTCATGTTTCCTAGTGCCTCATTGAGCTATTAAATACCTTTTTCTGCTGCTCCACCCCTACTGAACCCCAAAGAAATTGATGGACAGTTTTTTTGTGTTTTTACTTCTGCTCTTTAAAGCAGAAATTTGGGGTCCCTTCAGAAGTCTGAACACATTTCTGAATCAAACTTCTGAGCCTCCTGTGACTACTTAAATGTGTTTGTAGAAGGTGGAGATGATTGCATGGACTTAATGCTGGTTTTGGTTTCTGTGTTCTAGGTTATCAGTTTCTACTTTTACAGCCTTATTTCCTTCCCTTCTCTCCCTCAGCACCTATTGGAGTTTATTTAGGTTGATATGATTTGCCTGTTTGTTCTTTGGGGCTACATTCATTTCCATTTTTTGATTTTTTTTTTTCTTACTTGAAAGGAAGTGTATGCAGGACATGGAACTGTAGAGAATTCTGGTTAGCTTGTTTGCAGTGTTCTACTAATTTGAAATTGAGCCTGTGCATATCTTTGCATGTTGGGGATCATCCTACTTCAGTAGGCATATGCTTTAAGAAGTTGAACTAATGTTAAGCTTTGTACATGATTCCCTACATGCACATTCATTAATGTGCCTTTACTGCATGTTAAGTTTAGTACCTCTAATATGAGGTACTGCATAACGGCACATTAGCCCATGCTGATACTCAGTAGCAAATGTGAACATTATTTTTTTTTGTGGTGTGTGTGTTGCTTAATGCACCATAGACTAATTCTGCTACGCATTAGCCTGGTGTTTGCCGTGATGTGCTAATGCTCAGTAGACTAGGCTACTGAGCATTACAGTGTCTTGTGCCATGTGAGGTAACAGACTTCTATTTAGGAGACAATCTTTCTCTGTTGTTTCTTCTAGCAAAGCTACCTGGAAGCTATTAAAGTGTTTTCTGGTCCCCTGAAAGGAATAGATGTAGGTATGTATAGAGTACATCTGTGTGCACTTAGTCTTCACTGTTTGGAGGTAACTGATATTTTTTATAAAATTGTCCCTTAGCCTTGAGCTAAATTTCAAAAAGACTTCTCATGACACAAAGCATTAAGTAATAGGAATTGCAGCCTCTGATGAATGGGAGGAGAGTGTGTTTTTCCAGCTGCATTTATTTTGGAGCTATTGGTGTCTGGCTTTTCACGTGCCCTTGAGTAACAGAATGAAAGTACGATATTTTCCAGTGTGTGGGCAGTTGGTTGTCTTGGGACTAAGTTTTCCAGTATCAGGAGTCTGTACCCATTGTCCTGATTAGAATTTGCTTTTAAAATAAAGTTACTTGCCTTGGTGATGAGAATGTACAATGGATTCTTTCACCTTAATCATGGGTTTAAACCAAGCACAGTGCAGCCTGTTGACCCATTTTTAGAAATGATTTGTTTCCAGTATGGTTTCTGGTTCACAGCTGTGTTGCTCAAATGTTATAACAGTCATTTATTGTTTGAAATATGAAGGCCAAAGATTGAACAAGTATGGAAAACTAACTCCCTCGCTGTTTTAAAAAAAAAAAATCCCTCCAAGTGAGAAGAGCATGATAGAATATAAGAATTACTGTAGTGGATCATGTTATTGGTCTGTCTAGTTCAGTATCATGCCTTTGACACGATTTTTACTAGATGCTTCAGAGGGAGTTACAAAACTGCTTTGTGGGCAGCTGTGGGGTAATTTGCATTCAGAGAAGATTTCTTGAAGATGCATTTTGCCAGGGGAGAAGTTCGACATTGCCAGCAGTAACTGCCTAACAAATATCTGCATTGAGTCTTCAGAAATGAGATACATTTTTAAACAGAAAATACTTCTTTCCAGGCTATTTTACCAACTGGCCAGGGGTCTACTGTTTCTGTTGACTTGTTAATATCTGCCTTGGAAAAGTTAATAGTCTCTCTAACACCTACTGTTTTAACTGTTCTGTTGGTAGCAGTGCGACCCTATACAGAGCCAGAGTATAAGGATGAGACTATGACAGTTTATCAAGTACCTCTTGTTGGTGAGTATAAACAGTGAATACTAATAGCCAGGGTCGGTTTGATTTAAATCAGATCCAGTTTAAATCACTGGTCAGGAAGCCTTAATTTAATCATTGTTTTCTACAAAAAGTGTATTCCTGTTATGTGATATCCTTTATTCATTTAACTTTTTGAAACTTTGTACTTTTAGAGAAAGGTAAGGGCTTGACCATGTGTTCACAAACTTAGAGAGACAATAGGGCGTATGGGTGGGTAATCAGGTCTGTTGTCTCCCACTTCCATATGTTGCTATTAACAAGGATGACAAAGTTGTCTGGAGACAACTAACTACTCACCCTGTGCCTGAAGAAGGGTGTTTGTGCTCAAAAGCTTGCAAAGAACAGTTTCCCCAATTTAGTTGGTCTAATAAAATATATCACAGCTACCCAAAAAACCTTGTCTGCTTCTGGTCTCTGGAGAGACAAATCCACAGTTTGAGAACTGAAACTAAGCATCACAGAGATGCTTAATGGGATCTTCTAGACTGAGCACTGAGTCCTATCACATGGACAAGGGAGAAGAGATTGATGTCATATATCTTGACTTCAAAAAAGCTTTTGATCTGGTATCCCATGATCACCTCTTGGCCAAACTGCCCAGTTGTGGCCTTGGCTCCACCACGATCCGCTGGCTGGGAAATTGGCTTCATGGTCGGACCCAGAGGGTTGTGATTGATGGCAGTCAATCATCATGGTGCCCTGTAACCAGTGGGATCCCTCAAGGCTCTGTCCTGGGACCCATACTGTTCAACATCTTCATTAACGATGTGGACATTGGAGTTAGGAGTGGACAAGCTCAGCAAATGGGCAGACGAGAACCTCATGGTGTTTAACAGCAAAAAATGCAAGGTTTTCCACCTTGGGAGGAAAAACCTGCAGCACCCTTATAGGCTTGGCAGTGCTACATTGGTTAGCACTACAGAAGAAAAAGACTTGGGGGTCATCATTGACCACAAGATGAACATGAGCCTGCAATGCGATGCTGCGGCTAGTAAAGCGACCAAAATGCTGGCGTGCATCCATAGATGCTTCTCGAGCAAATCCCGGGACGTCATTCTCCCCTTGTACTCGGCCTTGGTGAGGCCGCAGCTGGAGTACTGCGTCCAGTTTTGGGCTCCACAATTCAAAAAGGATGTGGAGAAGCTTGAGAGAGTCCAGAGGAGAGCCACGCGCATGATCAGAGGTCAGGAAAACAGATCTTACGATGACAGGCTGAGAGCCATGGGACTCTTTAGCTTGGAAAAGCGCAGGCTCAGGGGTGATCTGATAGCCACCTATAAGTTTCTCAGGGGTGACCACCAGGATCTGGGGGAACATCTGTTCACCAGAGCGCCCCAAGGGATGACGAGGTCGAACGGTCACAAACTCCTGCAAGACCGTTTCAGGCTGGACATAAGGAAGAATTTCTTTACTGTCCGAGCCCCCAAGGTCTGGAACAGTCTGCCAGCGGAGGTGGTTCAAGCACCTACATTGAACACCTTCAAGAGTAAATTGGATGTTTATCTTGCTGGGATCCTATGACCCCAGCTGACTTCCTGCCCTTTGGGCAGGGGGCTGGACTTGATGATCTCCCGAGGTCCCTTCCAGCCCTAATGTCTATGAAATCTATGAGTCCCGTTGGGTAGAGTGTTTTTCTTTAGCGGTGCACTGATGTACTGGATGCTGCTGTCCAAGCTGTCGGGTTGCATTCTTGGGTGTGTGCATGCTATGGCTGTGTGTATGCACACAGCATTTATCGGTGATGTTATTAGCTACATTGCATCCTGTTGGGATGCACACTGGCCAAAAAGAGCTGATTCCAATAATGTCAATTTTGCTTTTATCTGTGCTGATCCAATATGTCATCAGCATATCTGTGCACCTCTAGTTATAACCCCTATTCCGTGATGATATCTTTAGAGCTTTAGTGTATGTTTAAAAAAACAAAACAAAAAACATTTTTAATTTAAGTATCTTAACAAAAAAACCCAATAAAATACAACTAAATAAAAACATCTGGTTTTAAAAAAAAAAAAATCAGTGTTTTAAATTTTGGGGGTGTGTGCATTTTTGTTTTTTAAAAAGTTGATATTTATTGACCATAATAGCAGGATGCCTTGATTATCTCAAGCTACAGATGGGGAGAAGTGGTGCTGCCTGTTCAGGGTTTAACTAGTTATTGTAACAAGCTACTCTGCTGACCCAAGTCATAATTAAATAAAGGTTGTTCCTTAGTTTACTACCTTTCTACTGAGAGTGTTTCTTTCAAAGAAATATAGGCTAGGGCAGCTCTGAGGGGTCTGTCTGGTAAAAACACATTGTGTCCACTGATAACTGGTAACATCCTGCAAGTATTGATGTCCAGAAAAGGTTTTTATAATTCAGACTTAGACTACATAATTTATTTGTTTTAGTCATAGCAGGCATCTACATGACATGCTTTACTACACATTATACTAATGCACTGTAAAAGTGTCACTGTCTACACATGTGCAGTGTCTACATATGCATCTATGCTGGAGTGCCCCTTGGCTGTTGCAGGTGGGCAGAGCAGGGCAGGAGCTACCCTGGATTGGGATGGTCCTGTCAGGCTCAGTTTGCTCCCAACAGGATGCATGTTAGATGAGTGCTAGGGAGTGCATTAATGAGCCTTAATTTTCTGCACAGCCACGTTCATTGCATGTGTAGATATGCCCATAGGCAACTGTGTACACAACATATGCTTAGGTTTGACAGGATTTTGATGCTTTTGAAATATCCAAAGAGCCTAATGAATCCAAGCAGATAAGGCTTCTTGTAATGAACAGTGTACAAAATACAGAAGCAAGGAAGGGGAGCTCCTTGATCCCCGTTTACTGTATTTACTTGACTAGAAGATGACCCTGATTATAAGATGATGCCCCCAATAATTAGATTTTATGCATGGAAGATTTATAAATTTATTATAATTTTCCAGGTGTAGAACTTAGTTATTGGAGGTTTGGCTTGAATTTATTCCCCTCCCACTGCTACAGAAGGGGAAAGATTTCTGGGGATGGGGGGCAGGTAGCCTTGTTGTCTCTGCTACCCCTGGCAGCTCCCTCCCCTTCTCTTTACTGTCAGACCCTGTTCTCCCTGAGCACATGAAAGTGAGGAGCAAATTTGAAAACAGCTGTGAAATTAGACATGACTCTAGCAATTTGAATAGTACCAGTGCACTTGGGTAACCATGCATCATTTGTGGATAAACTTTTTTTTTTTTTTTTTGAAACAACCACACATTTTTATCACAAGTACTCCATAAACACACTTTTGAGCAGCACTGTGGTGCCTGTGTTGGTGTAGAACAAACCATGCATGATATTAGTTTGAGCCAAAGGCTCGTAACTTACCACATAGTCTGTTCAGCAGGGCCCCATCAGAATCAACGGTATTTCAAGCCACGGTGACCTTGCATCTCAGCATTGCTCAGTATAAGCATGTACTCCAGATACTGTCGTGTCCTGTCGTCTCCCCCCTCCTCCCCCCCCCGTACTAGTTAGCTCTCGCTCATTACTGGAACTGGGTGTTCTTGTGACAAGTTTTGGGATGCTCCAAAAATATGTGCAGGTGAGATGCAGGGAAACTAGGACCAGCTTCATCTCATGGAGGGCAGGGCCAAATGAATCATATGCGCTGGGCTGAGATGGAGTGGCAGAGAGATTCTGGGTGAACTATATGCAGTGTTGTGGCTTACTACGATTTTAAAGAGTTGGTGGTGAGAGGGACTGCACTTAATGGGTATTACCATATGTCTATTCAGATGGGCTAAGCTATTTTTGTGGCAAGTTACCATCAGCATGTTTACCCGTTGTGGGCCATGTATTTTATAGATGTGCGTGGTGTGGGATACATTTAATCAATTTCATAGTTTCTGTTACTAAGAACATGCTGCTTTTGGCAGCAGTTTAATTATAGATAGTGAATTCAGTGAGGTTTCCGTGTATCAGATCATAAGATAAGGGGCTTTTTTTTCCATGCCAGTTGGAGAGGAGGGAGCACATCTTGTATTTGGGTAAATATGATAAAACGCTGCAAGTTATTGTGCAGGCACTCCAGAATAAGATTTCATCATTCTTGTTTCTCATATTCTTCCCTCCTGAACAAGTTTTTATTTCTCTTTGGGTCTGGGACAGGAAAGCAGCCAACCAGCAAGTCTGAAGGGCATTGGATTCCTGAAATATCATCCCAAAGTAGTGGCAGTCCAGAGCATACTCGCGCATCTCCTACAGATATAATTCAGTGTCTGGAGGAAGACAAAAATGAAGAGTCCCTGAATAAAAAAGGTGGAGGAACTTGATTTTTAAGTGATGTCATTGAAACCAATAACGGTATCAAAAGTGACTGTATTTGCTTCCCCTTTCAACATATCTTCAGGACAGCTATATGAAAGGCTATACAGTGTCTGTATATACTACAAAGGGGCAGAGGGATAACCTGTGCTGAAGAATAACACAGTGGCTGGATGTGAAGTGAGATGAATACAGACTAGAAAGAAGCAAAGTCTTAAAGTTGGTGGTAGTTCCAGTAGTTAATTGTATACCTCAAGAGAAGGTGGATTCTCTGTCACTTGACGTTGTTCGGTCAACATTTGGTGTCTTTTATGTATTATGGGCTTGATGTAGATAGAATTTTCTGACCTAGGTTATGCAGCTGGTTGGTGTGAGTGATATTAATGATTTGTTTTCACATCAAGCACTCTTCTGCTCTTTAGGTTTTTTGCCTTCGTATATGAATTCACGAACAGGAAGGCATGAGACTGCAGGTTCAGTTAACTTTAGAAGAAATTGGCATCTTTGGTTTTAAAGAAAATAATATTCATGCTAGATAATTCCATGTCACTGCTTTTTATTTTTATTTTTTAAAGGATATGGCAACCGAAGATTTAGTAGCAGAGATCCAACTCTGGTCGTGGCTTTCATCTGTAAAGTAAGATTTTAAGCAGGCTTTAAATAGTTTTCCTCTAACTGACCAATTTAATTACACACACCACTTCTTAGCACAGATGGGACTTTTTACACAACTGTTTTATACTAATATTTTTATTCTACATCTCTGTGTTCTCCTTAATAACATTTGAATTGGAATAGCATTCTAGTGTTTCAATCATAGGAGTGATGTTCAGAAGATGGAAAAAAAAAAATCTATTAGTTACTTGGTGCAAGAAGAGTAGATGGATGCATACATATTGTGTTTATTTTCTTTGTCTGCTCTGTTTTTCCTAGAAGAGCAAAGCTAGTGAGATTATAAGAAGGGATATATCAAAGAACTGAAAGCTGAGTAACAGGAGCTTTAGTCACTGAGTGTGGAACTCTTTTAATGGTTTGTTTGTTTTTTTAAATACTTAATTCAGCTGCATAACTTAGAAGAAATTTTCTTGTTGAAGTTTGAGGCTCTGCCTCTATAGGTTAGAGTTCATATTCATGTATCTGGGTGTTGTAAAGTAGATCAGCCACTGAAAACTTTTGGGAGGAAATTGCCTCTTCATGCTTCATAAAGAAATCAATAACTATCTTAACCACATTTCTTGTCTGTTGTCTTTTTTTTTTTTTTTTTTTTTGGCTGTATTTAAACCCAGTGCATGCTGCTGGTAATAGCTCTTTATGAGAGAACTCTACTTTCTTTTAATTCTCAGCTTCACCCAAGGAAGGGGAACTTCTTGGTGCTTAAAGCAAAGGAGTTGGGCCTGCCAGTGTAAGTACAAGAGCCCTGCCTTTTGCTCAGGAGAGTTCCAATTGCCCACTCTTGGTATAACTGTCTCTTGTGTTCTCATTTTTAGTGAAACTGCAGCCATTCAGCCTATAATTGCAGCTGTCAAAGATGGAAAGAGCATCACTTTTGAAGGCAGAGAGGTATGGTGAGACTGTGCCTTGTGCTATTAGCTGTTCAGCCATGGTGTAGGCTGGGTGGAATCCATGTCAGGGTGGACATTATAGTAAGCAAATGGCATTTTTGTACACTTTTTTTTTTTTATAGAAATCTGCTTCTTGGGGTTGGGAGACTGCAGTTATATTCAGAACCTTCCCTTGCCACCTGCTGGAAATGCTAATTTGAACCTTTCCCCATCCATGCTTTATCCTTGAGTATCTCAGCCCTGCATATCTTCTGGGGTGCTGTAATCTCCTTTGGTGGTAGTTCTACTTTTTAAGCTTTCTGTGTTTCACCACCAAATCATTACAGTAAGTAATGTGTTTTCCTCATGCTTGTTATGGCAGGCAGAAACTGTCCTGTGTTCTTTTCGATAGTACGGAGAGAGGAGATGGTTAGAAAAAAACATACTCTGAAATAGCTGTAATGTGTGCTAGTCGTGTGTGTCCCTTCAAACCCGTAGTGGTTGATCTGTTCTAAAGATTTGAACTGGCAGTAGTCTGTGAGCTTATGAACTTTAGTCCTTCTTTAGGTAAAGGCTGATGCAGATTTTAAATTACAAGATGCAGGTGTGCTTCTCCCACGCATGACCCAGAACAGTTATGGGCTGTCACTGCACTTAACAATTCTTAACCTTTCTGTTACTTTCAGAGTAACCTAAATGGCTCCCATGTTAAGGACAAGCAAACCTTTAATCTTTTAGGTTAGTAATTGACATGAGGGAAAGGCAGCTCTGGATATCACTAGTCAGTCAGTAGTAATTGGCACCCCTCTGCCACTTAACCACATTCTTTACTTTATTCTCTAATAGGGGATCTGTTGCATCAATGGCACAGCAAAACCTTTTAATTCATATAATAAACAAGGGGAGCAGAAGCTAGGAAATACCAGAATGGGAACTGTATTCACATTTGCTGAAGAGTAAATGCATAATGCTCTGTTAGTTCTTTTGAGATCTCTGTCTGGCTGAGAGATGAACTGAACTTACTGATGGAAGAGCAGAGGCTACTGGTTATGTTGCTGAAAAGCATTCTGATTCAGAAATCAATCTAGCACGTGTGTTAGGACTCCATGTAACTGTTATGTACCGTATTGCAGATTTTGCCTGAAGAGATCTGTTCTCCCCCTGATCCAAGCTCCATTTTCATTGTAATTGAGTGTCCTCATGAAGGCTTTGTGGATGCCATCTGTGAAAATGACACATTCCAAAGGTATGGAGTAGAAGTGCAGCAATATATTGGCTGCAGATGGGATCGGCACCAATAAAAGGAAAATTAACATTATTGGATATCAGCTTTTTTTTTGGTCAGTGTAGCTGACTTAATGTTCACCGATTAAATATAAAGTGCCTTCTGCCCGGGTCCTCTGGACGCTGTATGTATGCATGCACGTGGCCAGGAATGTGGCCGGGCAGTGTGGAGAGCAGCGCCCTGCAGGTAAGTTTGTGGAATGGACGTGGAGGGGGGGCTGTAGATCAAGACCTCCATGGTGAGGGAGGAAGTGGGGCTGTGGTTGGGGGTGTCCAGCCAAGGTGGTGAATGAATCTGGGGTGGGGAGCAGGATGGAGCTATGGATGGCTCTCCCAGGGTGCACCAGGGGGCTGGGGTGGGTGATGGCTTCCCACTGCTGTGTGCACCCCACAGGGGAGCAGGTGGCCCCCCCCCCCCCCCCCGACTTATGTGCGGGGCAGTTGCGAGTTGCTTCCTATGGGCTCAGGGCTCTCCACTCATCTGCCTTTCCCTTTGAAGCCCTGTGCTGGCCACACGTCCCCTGCCTGCCTGGCAGCAGTGGGAATGACAAGTGCCTTTCCCCGCCCCCCCAGTGGCTGGGTGGACAGGGGATGCGTGGCCAGTGTGAGACTCCCAAGGGAAAGGCCGCAGAGCAGAGACCCCCAAGCCCACAGCAAGCAGCCCTTGTCTGCCCTTGCCTACTGGAGCTTTGCTCCAGTTAAATGCCCCTGCACTTAAAAATGGTGGTGGTGGTGCTTGAAATAAGGCTAATTTAGCGAGCTTTAGTTCAAGCACCCCAGTACCATTTTTAGGTGCTTGTGACGCTGATCCCTTGGATGCGCTGCCCACAGCTCTGTCTTGCTCCCTGCCCTACTCCCTCATCATTGGGTCCTCAATCTTCCCCTTCCCCTCCACAGACTTACCTGCAGGGTGCTGCTCTCTACACTTAACAGGAATGCAGCCAGGCAATCGGTTTGGAATTGGTATCAGCCAATATGGTTAGCTAATAATCGGCTATTGCTGTTGTCCATGAAAGTCTTTATCCATGCACTCCTAGTATGGAGGGTGGTATGGATGTACTCCCTGGCATGCAGGGTGAAATTTTTGCAGTTTTGGTATATGTAGAGTTGGTGACACTTTGAGTGATAATTGAGTCATATTATAATTGTCGTCTTTCCTGATGCCTTTGAAAATCTACAAATGACCTGTTGAAAGAAAGATTTCCAAAATGGTCATCAGAGATGCTGCTAGTGGAAAGGTCTCTGAGAGATGGCTTGCTCCCTTTGGTTTGGGAAGTCTAGGTTTTGTTAATTTTGGAGATTTGGCTGATCTGACTTTTAGAGGGCCTTCAGTGAAGGACATATTGCTTAATGAGTGGTGATCAAAGATATTGAGATTTCCATCCATCTTCTGGGATTGCTGGTGTTTTCATCTCAGAAAGTTTAAGGTACCTGTGTTGGGTAGTAGGCTACTTTTTTCTAGGGGTGAGGTTCCTGATATTCCATAGATACTGAATTTACTCATTTCATTGAGAGGAGAATTGTTTTCCCCTTTCACAGCAAGATAGTGGAAACTGTATTAAGCAACTTACTAAGGCTCTCCTAGAGTCTTTCCTAGAATTGAAATGCGGAGTTCAGGGCTCCTTCATTCAGTCCTTGCTTTTAACTTCTGTGTTCTGTTTCCTTCCTGAAGTACAATATTACGCAGTTTGAAGTACCTGGTAATAGGTTTTAGAGGATGTGGCTATTTTTGGTGAGGATATTCTTGTGTAATGTGTGCATCAAACGTGTACTTTTTTCCTTTCCTGCTAAATGTGTTCTAGGTATCAAGAGGGAAAATCTGAGGATCACGTGGCCTTGGTTGTTCACATAACCCCCGAGTCTGTGCTTCGGGACAGCCGGTACAAGCAGTGGCTAGAAAAGTATGTGGCTTTCACTTGATTGATTTGATTTAAAAATGATAGCCTTACCTGAAGCATAACCCACAGATATTCTGATTCCAGGCTCTGTCTCTAAATTGTAATAGGTACCATGGTGGGTTCGAATGTTTTTGTTTCAGAGGAGCATTTGGCCACTGGCTTGGGATGCTTTGTGAGGGTTATCTGGCTAGCCCTGAGCCTAGGGCAAACGTGGCTTATGCTTAAATGTACTTTTTACTCCTTCCACTTTCCAGGTTTGGATCCAAAACTCAGCACTTGATACTTAATGAAAATTCCAATGCTGTGCACAGTCTGCGCAGCTACAAAGTACAAACCCAGCTGAACCTCATTCACTCGGAAATCTTTCCGTTGTTGACCAGCTACCAGAGTAAGGTAGGAAGGAGGCACTGGCTAGTCTTTCTACAGGTGATAGCCTCTGGTTTTCCAGAGGCAAAGTAAAATGCTTAATTGTTCCGTTTCTACAAACTCTTCAGGAAGAAGCAGCTAATTTTGGCATACCTGTTGTCCGGGGAGAATGTCTCCTGAAATACCAGCTGAGACCCAAAAAAGAATGGCAGAGGTTGGTAGGAATTGAATCCTTTTCTTGGTTACACTTAAACTAAAGTAGGTGGTTTGGAGAGGATTTCTGTGGGAGCAGAACTAATTTCATAAGCTGACACCAGGGTTTAGGCCAAGTTTTGCCCTTCAGCTAGGGAAACAGTGATTTAAAACCAGCGTTGTGTTCTTCTAGACCAGTCTATTCTGGGTTTGATCCATCAGGGGCAGCTTCAAGCAGTTGGTTAAGTGTGAGGTGGAAGCTCTTTTTTATGGGTCCCAAATGATGGGTGGGTCACGTTGTGCAAAGTGCTGTACAAACCTGTATTGCATCTGAACATATGCAGTCCAAGTGGGAGCCAGACTGTAGAGGACAAATCTATAGAGAGAGAGAGAGGTGGTTAGCCTGAAGTCAGTCAAAAGGCAAGGGAAATGTGCACTTTCATAGACTAGCTAAATAAGTTTTTGTCACAAGATTTAGTGACCCCAAGTTTACTTGATCAGATTATCTCTTTGTATTTCCATGCTTTCTTAAAAGTTCTTCTGAGAACAGTGACCTGAGGGATCAGGTTGCTTCATGCTTTCCTAGGGTGTGGAGAGGAAGCTCTGGCCAGAACAACTCCTTTTTAAGAGGTCTGGTCTGATGAGGGGCCAGATCCTGTTGATTCTACTAGGTGCTTAGATGTGATCCTATTTTGTCCTTCTGAAGGCGCTGAAAAAGTTTAATGTACCTGCTTTTGTAATACACCATCATCTTAACTTTAAGTGTGCATCATAAAAAGCTGTCAAACAGGGGGGAGGAGCCATCCACCTTTTGTGTTTAACTTTTTCAGGGATTCAAGGATGGACTAGGTTATCCCTAAGGGCCCATTCCTCAGAGCAAGTTACTATGTTGCTTTATGCTTCAGTTTCCCTGTCTAAAGGTCTGGTGTCATGGTTGAGTTGCAACATCGGGACGTTTAGAGGATAAGAGTGTGAAAAATACATAGATTTTAAGTGTTTCCAAGAAGGCTCTGTATTTCTAAAGGAACTACCTGGTTAGAGCATAGCTAAAAATCCTAAAGGGAACTCAAAAAAGGGATTGTAAATGTATTCAGGCTTCCCTTTTATCTTAGTGGTTCCTAAACTGTAGGTTGCAAACTACGGTGTCTCTCAGGTACTGTATGTGCTTTTAACTACAGGCAGAGCTTTACCGTGCCATGGCTTCACCACACTATTTGTACAACTGCCTGCAGTTACCCTGGAGATAATGAAGGGTAAAGAGGGGCAACTTGGTCTGGGTTAATTGCAGGGTAAACTGCTAGTTTCACCATTTTTGCTGGATAAGAGTAGTCATATGGATGGCTATTATGGAGCAAGTGACTTGCAGTGAATCGCCACCCTCTTCTTTTTTGAGGGCATGAGAACAGCAATGACTTGTATACAGGATTGCAAGGAAGGTTGGACTGTATGTGGGATTGCAATCAGAAAAAGTTTGGGAACTGCTGCTCTTGCTTCATCTTGTTAAAAGACTTCAAAGCCTATCCGTACCTCGCATATGCTCATTTTAGTGATCCTTGTTATTTGTGCACAAGTGAGCAAAGATTTTTCAGGCAGTAGATACGCAGGGTGTGAGCATGTAATTTTATGGATATGCTGCCACTCTCAGTTGGGGTTCTGGAACTCAGTCTCACAGAATTGTATGTACCATATATTTTTTGCTCTCTTGGCTATAGTGCCAGCAGATGCACCAGTGTTAAGAGTGTAATAAAACCTTTTTAACAACATCAGAAGCAGAAAGCCAGCAAGAAATTGGTGGGACCATTGAATGACCTGGGTGTAAAAGGTGCTCAGGGATGATACAAACATAGCAGAAAAACTAAACAAATTCTTTGTATTGGTTTTTACTGCAGAAGATACTGATAGGATTCCCATGCCCAGATTAATTCTTCCTAGGAAATAGACAGGGGGGATCCAGTTGACATAAAATATATTTTGGATTTTTAGAAAAGCTTTCGACAAGGTCCCTCAGCAAAGTCTTTTAAAAATCTGAGTTGCCATAGGATTGGGAGAGTTTTCCCGTGGCTTAAGAGCTGGTTACAAGATAAAAAGCAAAGGGTAGGAATAAATGGTTACTCTTCAGGATGGAGGGAGGTAAAAAACGACCATAGAGTAGTCCCACAAGGATCTGTGCTGGGTCTAATTCTCCAATATTTTCATCGATGACCTAGAAATAGGGTGCATAGTGAAATCTCCCACATTTTACTGCTGATAAGTTATTCCGGGTAGCTAGATTCCAAGCTGATGGTGAGATCTTCCTGAAACTCCTCTCCAAGTTAAATGAATGGGTGTGGCAGGGCTAGTCCTGCAGGGAGTGTCCAGTGCCCCCAGCAGCCAGCTAGTTTACCCCCACTCCCTTCCTAGCTTCTCTCCATCATCATCTGTTTTGCTTGCTATGTTTTGATGGAATCAATTAAGCAGGAAGCTTTTTGAGCTTCGAAGGAGGTGGTTTCCTTTGGGCTACTTGGCTTTACCCCTTTTGCACTTATCCAGGCCCTGATTCTCTTGGCCAGGGCCTGATTTGTTCTAGCTGCTCCCTTCAGCCCTGGGCCCTGTTGGTGCAGCCTCAGCTCTCTGGTAGCAGCACAGCACAGCTGGGGATTGGATTCCACAGTAAAGCTCTGGCCCTCCCTATCTCTCAAACTGTGATGCCGCCCCCCCCCCTTGCTTCAAGGCATATGTTGATCGGGGACCTCGGTTTTCTCTGATTGGGGGGGGGGAAAACCCCAAATTAGCATCTTTTCCGCATTTAAAATGAAACACCGCTATATACATTTATAGGTATCAGTGGAGCAGATTGATATTTACAATTTTAAAGGAATTTTGGGAGCTTTCCAGTGCCTCCATCATTAGAATAAAAATACCAAAATCAAAAGCCAAAATATATAGGCGTTTAGAATTTATTTTATCTTGGAAAATCAGAGCTCTCCCTGTCCATTTGTTCGCCAGGACGTGGGTCCAGTTGCAACTGTTGCCGCCACTGCTTTGTGATGCTGAGCAGCCCTGATATACCAGTGTCCTGCCCATGCTGTTGCTCCTTGCTCCAATGCTGCAGTGCCCCTCACTCCTGACCTATAGCTCCCTGCCACTTCAACCCTGCCAGAGAGGGCCCCCAGCTTCCAGGGCTACAGGACCTGCTGGCTGCATCTTGTCTGCTCCCTGCTCTGTGCCCCCTGGGCACCAGCTGCAGTCCACCAGCAGTGCCTGAGCCTTGCCTGCTGTGCATGGGAGATGGTGACTGCTGTGGTTAGAGGCAGGAGTGCAGAGCACAGCCAGACCGGAGCCTGTGGGGGTGGGGGGAGGAGGAGGCAGGCTGGCTCTTGCAGGGCTTGAGCCTCCCTGCCCTGCTGCCCTTCCCCCCCAGAGGCCACTGCAGCCCAGTGGGTGGGACCTGATGCGGTAGGGTGGAGCAGGACGGGGAAACTCGATGCTACCGGGAGCCCTGTGTCAGCTGTGCTGCCATGGTGAGATGCCTCCTGGCCACCCAGCAGTAGTGGGGGCAGCGGTGAGGAGTTGTCCCCATGCTGCAGCTGGGCAGGCAGGAGGTGCCTCCCCTTAGCAGCATGGCTGGCGCAAGGCTCCTAGCAACAGTGGGGGCCAGCATCAAGCCTCCCCACCCTGCCCCACCCTCCTGCTCCAGGTCCCATCCATTGGGCTGTGAAGGTGGCTGGTGCCTGCTGCTGGTCCGGCCATGCCGCAGCCCCATGGCCTGCTGTCCATTCAGAAGTCTGTGGGGGGTGTCCCGCTACTCCCCCCTCTAACACTTTGCCAGTGGGTGTGCTTGGATGGTCACCAAACCCTGGGTCTCCAACACCTCCTTCCCCCACCCCCAGCTCCCCCCTATCACTGCCCCAAGATTTTGGGGTCTCCCCAGCCCTGCCCGCCTGTCTTGCTCCCAAATGCCACTCCCCACCAGCCTGCAGCCTCATCCTAGCTGCCTAGCTGAGCACCCTGTCTGCATGGGTCTTGCAGGGCTGGGTCCAGTGGCAGCTGGAAGGAGCCACCATTGCCAGGGCTGCTGGGAAATGAAGTCCAGCTGCCACAGTGCCCCAGGCCTGGGACACATGCACCATGGCCTTGGCTGTCCCTCATGTCTGGGCTAGGTGGGATCTACTGTGGGCCAGGGAAAATCCCTCTGGTCTGGGTGTGGCCCGTTGGCCATATCTTGCCCGCTCCTGCTCTAAGTATACCTTGTTTAATGCTCCTCCTAAAGCAGTGGTTCTCAACATTTTTAGATCCAGGGCACCCTCAGTAGACTCAAGGTACCCCTCAGAAAATGCCAGCTCTTAGTTTGGCCAATGTTTGGTTTTTTTTGTTTTTTTGACTATAGAAAAGTAATAGAGCAGATCTTCCATTGCAAAAAACTCGGCGGGGGGGGAAGCACAGCAACTCAGCATAGGTTTTTGCTTTGCATTTAACACTGAACTCCCATTTGAAATCTGGGTTGATTTTAATCTCAGCTGTATTACCTGCCCATTTTGGCTTCTGAGGCCTATAACTGTGTCTGTGGTATAGCCACAGCCAAACCAACATTCTTAACCAACAAAATCCAGTCGTGTACACATGAAACGTACACGCACGAGCAACGGAACATAGAGGGGTCACTTGAACCTCTTGTCATAAGGCTATCTTTAAGCTGTAGTTTGTTGCTTTGCTCCAAAAATTAACTATCTTCCAGTTAGCTCCCTCCCTTCTGATCCGTAGCCTGTTTGCCATTTCAGGGATATGGTTACTGTTTGCAATTCCAGTGAATATGTGGCTGAAGCGCTGGAGCTTCCTAACTTCCAGGACTGCGTGAAGGAGTGCAAAGAGAACCTGCAGGCTGAACCAGTCACATTGGGTGAGGAAAGTGCTCAAGGCCATCTGAAATGACCACGTGCTTTGATTTAATTGGCAAATGGGCCTGGTTTTACATGTAAGGAGGGGCAGGCTTACGGGAGGGTTCTGAAGGAATAGTGTCACCATGAAATAGTCTAGTTAGCCTTCAGGTTAATGAACCCTATGTAGTATTAGGGCTGCTTTGAATGGCTTGCTTAACCCAGAACATGGGGTGGAATTGTTCATTGTCTTTCTGCTTACTCTAGTGAGTGTGGCATAAGGCAGTTGTTGCTTTGAGATGGCTAGTGTTGTGCTTCTACCACTGTAGGGGAGGGAGAGTTTAAACACAAGCCAACTGAAGCTTGGTTTTGCTTTTAACTCTGTGTTCAGAGCAGTGAAAATAAATAAGAGTCCAAATCAGATGCAGGAAAGGTTAACGACTGACTTACAACAGGTCTCTTCTTGAATGCCCAGCTCTGGTCATCTGGCTCCACCTTCATTAGAAGTAACGCTCCCATATCAGAATAGAACCACATCAGTCTGTGTGCATTTGTTTTTTCTGTGTGTGTACCAGAGCCATCTGTAGTAAAAACTGGATTGGAGGATGGGCTGTTAAAAGGGCTGGGTCCCTTTCTGTGGCATAGCTACTGTCTGTCACAGGTTTTGACTAGCTACATTTGCTCATACGTATATAGGAATAAAGGTGCACCAATACATTAGTCCATATCATATCAGCTTTGATAAAATGAAAATTGACATTATCAGCAGTCAGCTTTTATGGCTGATCTGGCTGATTGATGTTGCCAGTAAATGCCATGTGCATGGGTACGGCTGTGGCATGCACATGGCCAGGTTGCAGCCCAGCAGCTTGGAGAGCAGCATCTAGCTGATAAGTCTGGTGGGAAGGGTTGTCAGGGGTTGAGGGGCAGATCGAGTCCCCTGTGGTGAGGGGGAGTGAGTGGGGCTGAGGCAAGGGTAGGTGCTGCCAGCTGAGGTGGGGCGGGGCATGGGACAGAGCTGTGAGCTGCTTATTCAGGAGGCCTGGGAGTGGATGGGTGGCTCCCGCTGCTGTGTGCACCCTTGGGGGAGGCCTGGGGACAGTGTACTGCGCGTGCCCCCCCCCTCCCCCCCCACAGATCTGTGCACAGGGTAAGGGTGGACTGCAGCTGTGGGCTGGGGGTGGTGCTGGACTTTTTCCAGTAGGGGAATTGGCCTGGGACTGCACTTGGGGAGGAGGGGGGCTATGGCCAGGCTGACTGTAGCTCCTCCCCTATAGCTCCCCTCTCAGTGCCTTCACCCACCCCGAGCATGGCCCCAGCCTAACACCTGCTCTGGGAAGAGCCTGGTGCCGCCCTCGCCCTTTGCACAGATCTGTGGGGCATGCCCCCTATACCTCCCCCAGGGGTGTATGCAGCAACTGGAGCTGCCCCACCCCCGCACCCCATGGATGAGCCACCTGCTACATCCTCACTCAGCCCCACTCCTTCTCACCACAGAGGCCTCAATCTGTCTCCTCCCCTTCTTCATAGCCTTACTGGCCAGATGCTGCTCTCTAAGCTGCCAGGCTGCATATCAGCAATCAGATTAGTATCAGCTGATGTGGCTGGTCATTAATCAGCTGTCAGTATCAGTCACAGAAATCTTTATCATGCACACCTATATGTGAATCCGGGTGTTCTGCTTCCACTTCCCAGAGAATTCTGTCCATTCTTCCCCATCCCCTTCTAGTAATGATCCTGTGGAGAATCTGTAGGCTGATACTTACCAGGACCTGTATGCTGGCTAAATTCTAATGCTTAAGTGGACTTTTAAATTGGATTAGAGCCAAATTTACTCTTGTGTGGGTTGCTCTTACTGTCACTAATGCAAGTATGTTTTATATCTTCTCTAGGAAGAACAGAAGCTTATCCAGAAATCGTGTTCTTAGGAACAGGCTCTGCAGTCCCAATGAAAACTCGGAATGTTAGCTCCACCTTGATAAATACCAGGTGAATTTCTTCTCAAGAAACATGCAGAAATTGGAGGAGGAGGTCACTTGGGTTTTCTGGAAGTTACACTAGAGAGAGGCCAGTGTGTAAAGTACTAGCCAATTGCCCGTCAAGAATGACAGGGGGGAGGGGCTGGGATGGATTACCACCACCCAACGTCCCATGCTGGTGCTGCTGTTCTACCTCTTGCAGGGAGCAGCGTGGGGGAACTGAGGTCAGCTCCCCCACCCTCCATCCAGTCCTCAGCGCAGCTTTGGTATCATGGCGGCTCTCCCCCATGCTTGGAGCAATTTGATTGATTGGCTGTTTCCATCAGCCAGTCAGAGTGCAAATAAAGCAAGACGGATGGACAGGCAGGCTTAGGCTTTTATAATATTGGAATAGAAGTACTATTTCAGAGTACTTAAACCATTTCCAGCCTCCCTTTGGAAGTTTTATTAAGAGTTTCTTTCTGCATGGCATCATTTGTTTCCTCACATTGACAGCCTCACTGCAGAGAACAAGAACTAAATGAACTATAAAACTGAACTGTTTTTGATTTTAGCTCCTCTGTTTTTTTCCTGAAGAGAGATGGCATATGGGGCAGAAGTGCTGTGAGTCTGCTGACTCTTACCGCATGGTCTGGAACACTTGCCCTTTCTGAACTGAAATGTCAGACAGAGTTCATCCGTTTCTCATTGGCTCCTGCCAAAAACACACCTGTTCTTTCTCTTGGCAGCTCTACCCAATCCCTGCTCTTGGACTGTGGAGAAGGAACATTTGGCCAGCTCTGCCGCCATTATGGAGAGGAGATTGACAGTGTCCTTTGTAACATAGAAGCTGTATTTGTGTCTCATTTACATGCTGACCATCATACGGTGAGTTTTTTGCAAGAAAATTTTGCCCAAGTTATTGTGTGGTGTGTGTGTGCATGTTACTATTGCAGCAGCAGCTTATGTCAGGTTCTCTGAAGTTTGCTCCTTGTTTCCTTCTGTCTAAGGTGTCTTTTCCTTTGTTATTGTTTTTTGTAACTGTTCCAGTGCTTGCAGCCAGTATGTTGCCTTGCTGTGCCACTGAGAATTGTGATCGTCGTTTTTTCAGATGTTAATTTTTACCATCTAGTGGTATTGGACTGTCCTATTGCAGTACTTGCTGCCACTGTTTCTGGTGCTGTTTAGAGACTTCAGTTGTGACTAGAGGTAGTATCCACACTCTTTATAGCTTGGAATTTGCTTGTACAAAAAGCTTCAACCTACTGACAGGCTAACTTGCTTTACTGTGGGTGTAATACTGTGCCCAGATTTATCCAAATCCAAAATGACTTCAACCCCCCCCCCCCATATAATTAATTCCATAATTCATGGAAAATTTATAACAACTTATAAAATCGAATTATAGGAGAGGGTCATCTCTCTGGCGCACTGACCTCCCCACCTCAACTGCCAAACAGCCTGTTTCAAATACCAGACCAAACACCTGGTCTTGAAATCATACATTTTGTATCACTAGTGGGCTTACTTTTAATAAATAACCTCCCTGACCAATGTACTGGTTTATGACTGTAGCCCACTCTTACCCACAGGGCCTCAGTTAGCCTGCTTTCACAATTCCATGGGCCTCATTTAGCCTTACTTCAGTAACTGGGCAGGGAACTCCTGTCACAGGTTTCCTTTGTTGCTCTGCTCTCTCTCCTGCTTACTCAATCGGGGACAGTTCAGGTTTCACCGCAACGTTGATTAGTGCCTGTGAAATCAGCTCTGTGTTACGGCAGCCTTTTCATGTGAGTTTATTACATATTGATGGTTTTGTCAGATATTTACTCTCTCTTCTAGGGCTTGTTGAAAATTCTACTAGAGAGACATCAAGCTTTTGTAAGTACTGCTGATATTTAAAGTGTCAGGCCAAACTCAGAATAGTGCTTTGTGGGATAGAGCTTGTACCTTATTCTCCCCATGCTGAGTTTTGCTCTCTATCTAACTTATGAAACTCTTCTTTACTGATTGGCTTTTTCAGGCATCCCTGGGCCAATCATCCAGGCCGCTGTTGCTGATTGCTCCCATACAGCTCATGACGTGGCTGAGCCAGTACCATGACCACTGCCAACACATTCTTGGTCATTTCAAGTGAGTGTATTCCTGGCTAATTACAGGTAGTGGGAAGTACTCTAAATACACTCATTCATCTTTGTCAGAAAAAATTGTTGCCTCCCCACACGGCAGCATGATCTGAATATGGGCCATGTGCTGCTTTTATTTTTCTGATTAACATAGATGGTCAGAGAAAAATGTAATAGAACAATATCTCCCAAAGCAAAAACTGAAAGACAGGCTAACCAAATATCCTGCTTTGAATGTAAATGAGCTTCTCACTTATCCTGAACATGCTCAGGCTTTGGAGATCTGTTTTGCACTGAGGCTGGGTAAAGGATTGCTAGTTAAGGAACTGCGACATGCTAGTAAAGTACTTGGAGTAGTTGCTTGGGTGCTTCTTGATCTGTAATCTTGCTTTTCACAGTTTTATGGTACATGCCTGGGTTACCAGAACATATGTGCGCACCCAAGGTAGCCGTGTATAAGCAAAGACCACTAATGACTTCACAGATGCGAATGTGTGTCTTGGCCCTTCTGTTCAATACTACAAAGGCAGAAGGAAGTGATGCTTGCTGCACAGCTTGGCATTGTTTGAGGTCCTGAACAGGCTGGTAGATTTCTACCTGAAGTGCTCTAATCTCTTCACCTAGATTAGAGTTTCTGCCTCAGCCTTAGGGAGGAGGGCTTGGAAAACCAGAAAACTAGAGTAAACCAACACACCAGTGGTGTCATTAAAGAGTTTGAGCCATGTTCTTGGCAGTACCTTCTGGTTAGCCCCTGCCTCTTGCAGATCCTCTGTTCCCTCTGTCTCCCATTCATACAATTATCTGAGCCTTAGACTAACCTACTGCTACTACAGTTGCTCTAGTGGTCCTCAGTTAACAGTACCTGTTCTCAGGTGTGTGGTGTTAGGCCAGTTGTATGTAGCCTTAGACACTAAACTACAAGGAAAGCAGGAGAAGAAAAAAATCCTAGAATCCTGGCTTCTTTTTTTTTTTTTTTTTTTTTTTTTTTTTTTTTTTTTTTTTTTTTTGAGGGATCAGTGACATGGGTGGTCAAGAGAACTTCTTGCCAAGAGTCTCTCTTATTTAAAAGGGTTTGGGGGTCCCATCTCACTTTTAGTAGAGGCACTCTAAAGCAGAAGGTGTTGCATGGGGCAAGGCAGATACTGGACTACTGATTTGGTAGGCTACTGCATTCTCCTAACGTAGTAGAGGGTGCACGGACTCTTCTCTGTCTCTCTCTTGCGTGTGTGTGTGTGTGTGTATTGTAATCTGGAAAGGGGAAGATGTTGTTTATTATTACTGAATGCTGAGGTGTCTAGCATGGCACCTCAATCTAGCAAATAGTCTCCTGGAGAGTTTGGTATGAAATAAGATAATGGTGGGCTTGGTACCACCATTTAGGCAAGGTGGGGAGGGGTAGGACAAGACAGAAAAGAATTCCTGAAAGATCAGTTTGAGGTTGGAGAAAAAGTCAAGTTCTTTCCAAAAAGTACTCTTAGGGCATGAAGTAGAACAGGAAAGTTGTAAATAAAGGCAGAGATGGCAGAAGCTGTTTTTAAGGCACTTACCTTGGGATTTGAAGAATGACACATGAGGATTTTCAGTCTGAGGTTAGAAAGGCAAAATGTGAATTGCCCCAGCAAGTACCTGGTAAATGAGTTGCTCCTCAGGAAACCTTGCTTCACTATAGATATGCTTCTCCCTCATTGGAATGCATTGTTTTGCTGACATTGAACAGTTTTTATTTCAGTTTGTACTTCATAAGCATCTTCTCCTTTTTTTTATTTTTACAGTATGATTCCTGCCGGTTTACTGGTTGAAGGTTGTAAAGTTGAAAAACCTAAACTTAAAACACTTATTAGTTCCCTGCTAGAGAAATACAGCTTTGCAGAGGTAAGCTGACCAACCTCCAGGGTACAGGGGCAAACGGAGCTGGGGAGATTTATGGTTGATAACACTTGTGGTCTCATTCAGTTTCAGACTTGTAAGGTTCGTCACTGTAGAAATGCCTTTGCTTGTTCAATGATCCACAATTCTGGCTGGAAAATAGTCTATTCTGGTGACACGATGCCCTGTGAGGCTTTAGTCAAAATGGGTGAGTAAAATGCATTGGGAGTAAAAGTGAGCTAGAGTTTCTTTGCAAAAGGTATTTAGGCTATTACTAAAAGACGCTGATAAACCTTCTCCAATCTACTCCAGCTAAGTTCAGTATTACTTATGCCTGAGTGGCCTTGGGAGGAGTTGTGTGCTCCAAAAAGAGGCTATCAAACTGAATACATACACTTGTTTCATAGTTTCATAGTAGCTAGAGTCGGAAGGGACCTAGGTAGATCATCTAGTCCGACCCCCTGCCTTAGCAGGAAAGAGCACCGGGGTCAGATGACCCCGGCAAGGTGCTCATCTAACTTCCTTTTAAAAATCCCCAGGCTCGGAGCCTGCACCACTTCCCCTGGAAGCTGGTTCCAGGCCCTAGCCACCCTGACTGTGAAGTAGCGCCTCCTAATATCTAATCTAAACTTACCCTCCGCCAGTTTGTGACCGTTATTCCTGGTCACTCCTGGCAGCGCACGGGGGAACAGGGACTCCCCCAATACCTGCTGATCCCCCCTGACCAGTTTGTAGCAGGCCACAAGGTCCCCCCTTAGCCTTCTCTTGTGGAGGCTAAACAGGTTCAGGTCCCGTAGCCTATCCTCATAAGGCCTGCCCTGCTGACCCCTGATCATACGAGTGGCCCTCCTCTGAACTCTTTCCATATTGTCCACGTCCCTCTTGAAGTGTGGCGCCCAGAACTGGACGCAGTACTCCAGCTGCGGCCTGACCAGTGCCGCATAGAGGGGGAGGATCACCTCCCTGGACCTGCTCGAGATGCATCTGTGGATGCATGATAGGGTACGATTGGCCTTCTTGACTGCCTCCCCACACTGCCGGCCCATGTTCATCGTGGAGTCAATGACGACTCCAAGATCCTTTTCCGTCTCCGTGCTGGCAAGAGGAGAGTTCCCCAACCTGTAAGTGTGGTGCCGGTTCTTCCTCCCCATGTGCAACACCTTGCACTTATCAGTGTTAAACCCCATCCTATTCTCATCCGCCCACCGTTGCAACCTGTCAAGGTCAGCTTGTAGCCTATTGCACCCTTCTAGTGCACCCACATCCCCCCACATCTTAGTGTCATCAGCAAACTTGAACAGGGTGCTTTCTACCCCCTCATCCAAGTCACTGATGAAGATGTTGAACAGTGCAGGCCCGAGGACCGAGCCCTGCGGAACCCCACTGCCCACATCCTTCCAGGTCGAGAAGAACCCATCCACTACCACCCTCTGGGTGCGGCCCTCCAACCAGTTGGCGACCCATTTGACCGTGTGGGCATCGACACCACAGTCTCTCAGCTTTTTGATGAGGACAGGGTGAGAGACAGTGTCGAAAGCCTTCCGGAAGTCCAAAAAGACTACATCCACAGCAACCCCTGCGTCTAATGATTTGGTGACCTGATCGTAAAAGGCCACCAGGTTGGTCTGACAAGACCTGCCACTGATAAACCCATGTTGGTTGCCCCTGAGCATGCATTCCCCCGCAAGGCCCTCCTGGACGTGTGCCAGGATAATTGTTGTTTGTGAACTAGTGAGTTCTACTACTTTTGTAGCAAATGCGAAATACATTTGCTAAGTGACTTAACATGAATTCTTTAACAGATCACTTTGTGATATGGTCTCTCTTTTTGTGGATTTACTGCTGGAAATATAGAGAGGTGAGGTATGAATGTCCCCTAATGAGCACGATGGGTGTACACTTAGTGAAGAATCCTGTTCTTTGCAACTCACGTGGAGTTCTGCAGCAAAAATACTAAATGTATGGTCTTACACAGGGAAAGATGCTACACTGTTAATCCATGAAGCAACATTGGAAGATGGCTTGGAAGTGGAAGCGATAGAGAAGATGCACAGGTAGAGTACCTCTGGGGGATTATTGCATATAAGGCTACTTGCTTCCAGAAAGGAGATTCTGGCACAGGGAAGCTATTCAGAAATGTTCACCTTGAGATGTATAGAGTTATTACTCTAAAGAGAGAATCGCTCTGAGTGGAAGTGAGGCTCCTAGATACAACTCCTAGACTTGGGATTGAGCTAAGGAATTGGATCATTTACCTTTCTGTCCTTGTGTGTGCTCAGGCTCAGCACTGTCCAAGGCTAGTTCAAGGCTGACTTGAGGTTTGAGAAACAGTGTTATAAGATGCTGAGTCTTGTCTGTGGAATAGGCTGTTACCCCTCTGCTTTCAGCGCTCTGTTAATTATGTTGAGTTGTTGTGGTTCCTTTGCAGCACAACTTCCCAGGCAATAGAGAGTGGAATGAAGATGAATGCCAAATTCATTGCATTAAATCATTTCAGCCAACGGTATGCCAAAATTCCACTATTCAGTGAAGACTTCACTGAGAAGGTTGGAATTGCATTTGACCACATGCAGGTAAGTTAGGAGCTTTTGAGGCAGGTTTTCAAGAGATCTTGCGTCTATTCTATGTAGTGGGACCTCTGAGTACTAGATTGTCTTGAGTACTTTGCTATATTAATGATATGTGTTTTTGTCTTAAATAATAGACCTAAAAAAAAAAAAAAAAAGCTTTCTGAATAAAGTAAGTGCATTTTCCTGGTAGCTTTTATGTGGAGACAAGAATCTTCCTCAGATAGGCATGTGCTGTTTGTTGGATGATGAGAGTAAGGTTTTCACTAAACTGCAGTAAATATGTTCAGGCAAATTTGACAGTTTAGAAGGTGCCTGGAGGAAGTTTTTCTGCGTCTGCTCTTACAGAATCGTAGGTGTGATGGAGGATGGTCTGGAAGGGATGTTGGGAGGTGACTAGTGTATTCCAACCACCTACACAATGCAGGATAATCCCAGCCAAGTTCTTGTTTAACCTGCTTTTAAATTTCCTCTGTTGGAGATTCTACAGGCTCTTTGTTTAACCAGAAAGTTCTATCTGACATCCAAACCAAATTTTTTCTTTTGCAATTTAAGGCCATTTATTTCTTATCCTGTCCCCTGTGTCCACAAAAGTTGATTACCAGCCATTTTGTAACAACCCTGTTTGAATTTTTGTGCTGTTGCCAGTCATGGAGTAGCAAACCTAGGTGAGCTGATGTGGTAAGTATAGGTTTGATAGTAAAGGACCTGAAATTTTGCAAGGGCTATCTTGTGCTTAGTGGAACACACCACCTTTTTGGTGACAGCAGTATTAGACTGAGTACCTCCTTTTGTTCTGGTTCTGCCCCCATTTCTGTACAGCTGCCCTCTGTATACCAGGCTGGCAACAACTTTACAGCAAGTAATGTTTTGTCCAGTTACATTGGCATAAAAGCCAAGTGGAGGAATGTGGAAAGATAACACTTTTCTCTGTCACTTGAACAGTAAGGACTAAAAAGTCACATTCTGGTGGCTGCTAATGGAAACTAGAATAGACCCATAAGAAGGTGATGCTGAAACTGGGTGAAATGCAGACAGCAAAAGTCTTAGCCCAAGCATTTGTTTGTTTTCATTATTGCACATGCTGCTAATAATATGTTCAGGAATAATGAAAACTGATTGGGATATACTGTTTGAGATCCAACTGAGTAGAAGTTAGAGGTGCACTGATATCGGATCAGCACTGATAATGGGAATATTAACATTATCGTCAACTGGTTTTTTTTGGCTGATAATGTCACTGATAAATGTTGTATGCCGGTGCATAGCCGCAACATGCATGCGGCCAGGAATGCAGCTGGGCACGGTGAGAAGGAGTGAGGCAGGGGCAGGCGCTGCCCAGCCAGGGTGGTGAATGGGTCCCTGAGATGTGATGTGGGATGGAGCTGCAGGTGGCTCCCCCTTAATGCCAACCCTGCTCAGGGCACTCTGGTCTGCTGTCTTTTCTTGGGAGCCCTGCATTGCAGGGTGGGCAGGGGATGTGTGGAGTGCGCTGTTAGGGCTGTTGCTGGGAGAGGTTTGTTTGGGGCCAATGCCCCCCCAAAATTCCTCATAGCCACCCCTCCCTATGTTGCCACTGCTGCCTGCCCTGCGCAGCTGAGTCTGTCCTGCCCCAGGCCCTCCCACGCCATGGGGGCTTTGGTTTGCCCCACCTTCCCTGACTTACTGGCAGGATACTGCTCTCCATGTTGCCCAGCTGCATTCCTGTAAATCAGTTATCAGATCCATACTGTCCGTTTTTTTTGTTTTGTTTTTGTTTTTTTTATTATGGCTGGTTAATAATCTGCTATTGGTATAGGTTAAGAAAATCTTTATTGGTACACCTAGTAGAAGTGTATCAGGGCTATCTTATTTCTAACAGTGACTTTTTACAGAAATGTCCCCTTTTTTTTTTGTTTTGTTTTTCTTTTGTTTCTGTTCTTGGGGGTGTTTTTTCCTCCCCCATCTGTTTAATTTTTTTTTAGTATAGTTGCTCATTAGCAGTTGGTACCTCCTAAAGCAGTAGTCTGCAACCTTTTTAAGTAGGAGATCACTTTTGGAATTTTAAAAGCAACCCAAGATCTAGCTCCCCCTCCTCCCCCCCCGCCCCTGGACACACATCAGGTAAGTCTGTGGGGAGGGAAGGGAGGGGGCTGATTTTGAGGCAGAGGAAGAAAAAATTATTTGGGGGCATGGAAAGTCTGTGGGGGGAGGAGAAAGGGCCATGGTGGGGAGGCAGGGCAGATTGAGGCCCCAGCTCCCTTCCCCCAGCCCTCCCTGCAACGGCAGTGAGGGAGGGAGTGGGGCTGGAGCAGGGGCAGATCCTGCAGTGCCGGGGCAGGGTGGGACGGAGCTGCGAGCATCTCGTCCAGGGGGTGCGGGGATGGGGGTCATGCACCCCAGCAGGGCATGGGAGTGTGGGGGCACGTACACATGGGATGGGGTGGGCCAGGCTGCAGCTGCAGGCTCGGGCTGGGCTGTTCCCAGTAGGGAGGCTTGTCCATGCTATGCTTGGGCTGGGCAGTGGTGGTGCTGAGAGTGGAGCTATGTGGGGGGCTGCAGCCACCTGAAAATTTGCTGTAGCTCCCAATCCCTGCTCCCAACGCTGCTGCCACCTTTCCCAAGCACAAAGTGGACCAGCCTGGCACAGCTGCCCCACCCTGCCCTGTGCAGATCCCGGGCATATGGCCTCTGTGCTTTTGGGGAGAGGGGGAATGGGCAGACGGAGGGGAAGGCTGCGTCAGGCTGTTCCCAACAGAGGCTGGCTTGTGCTATGCTCCCGGGGCAGATGGTGGCAGCGGGGGTTGGAGGACCTACAGTGAATTTTTGGGTGGCTGCAGCACCCCTGTAGCCCCGCTGCCAGCGCCGCTGCTGCCTGCCCAAGCACAGTGCAGGCCAGCCTACCTGCTGGGAACAGTCCAGCCCGCAACTGCAGCCTGCCCTGCATGCAGATCTGGGGGCATGTGCCTCCCTCTCCTCATGCCCTCCTAATGAGCAGCTTGTGGCTCCATCCCACCCTGCCCCAGCTACAGGGCCTGCCCCTATTCCAGCCCCATTGTCTTCCTCACTGCTGCTGTAGCTGCCCCCGTTGCTTTGTGTTTGGTGGGGTATGTGCCCCCCTCAATCTGTGTGGCAGAGGTGGCTGCCATTGTGGACTGGGCTTCGCCCCTGAGCCTCACTGCAGCTGCCTGGGAGCAGCTGGATGCCATGTGTATCCCGCCACTGGGCTGAGCCATGCCCACGTGGTGAGGTGCAGCAGGGTTCAAGGCGCATTGGCAGCTGCCTCCGCATCCAGCCAGAGTACCAGAGATTGAAGTTGTTTATATTACAGTAGCAACTATATTACAATAAAAGCTGCCAGCTGAGGTCCTAGCCCCATTGGACATGTCCAGATGAGTGTGCACGTGCCTCTTGCAGCATCCCAGACCAGTTTGAGACGCTGGAAGAGGCATGCTATGAACGAAGAAGTATTTCCAGTGCTGTATATTCGAAGTGCAAGCTCAAAACTTGATACCTGGAGATTAAGGTATCAAAAAATACCCCAGTGGGGGAAAAGTAGGGTGGGAGCTAACTGGGAAGCTGGTCCTCCACCGGCACGCTGGTTTCTGGCCTGGAAACATGCACAGACAAGGGAGAAGACGGCAGCCTCACAGTCTCCCCGCACCTTTCCAGCCAGAGCCTCCTTACTGGTCAAGTACAGAGCCCATTTGGCCAGAGTCAGGAGGAGGTTGCCCATGAGATCCCAGAACTTGGTGGGGCTGAAGATGGGGTGACCAAAAACAAAAAGGTGGGGGGGTGAAATTCATCCATAACCTCGAAGTTCATGTGTGCCAGGGTTTCCCTCTGCCTGCAGAAGGGGCCCCCAGAAGCTCCTGAGCTGCTTGTCAGGGTAGGTTTTACACTGCTGGGGCCAGCACAGGGGCTGGCCCCAGGCTCTAGCTCCCCCTGGCTGCAAATCCGGAAGGAGCTGGGCAGGGTTATTTTGCTCCAAGTGGCACAACTTGCCTCATACCAAAGCGCATGCCCAGGCACGTGCACTAAGGCAAAAATCCCCAGCTTAAATTTGTGCTGCTCCTGTTTGAGCTGTTGTAAGTGCACGTGTCTGCATGTGTAGATGCTCTCATTGTGTCTGTCTGTTAGGCATCATGTCTCGTTTTGCACACCCCAAAAAGCCTGCGGTCAGATAGGACAAGGCAGGAAAATGACTCTAGAGCATAGATGTTGTTGCTGTGAAATGCATGAGATAGATACGTTAACATGTGGCTCGATACATTTCAGATACGTTTTAGTGACTTTCCAACTATTCCTAAACTGATGTGGCCTCTGAAAGCTCTGTTTGCTGGTGACATCGTAGAGATGGAGGACCGGAAAGAGAAACGGGAATATCGTCTGTTAAAAGAGGGGCTGGAACTGCTTGATGGCAAGAACCAAGCCAACAACTCTGTCCCACCTAAAAAGAAACGAGAAAATACAGAGAACTATCAGGCAGTGTCAAGCAAGAAGATTAAAACGACAAACTAAGCAAAGCATCATATGACTTGTCAAGAGAGGCTTTGCACATCATGTGTTCTTGTTTTTCTCCTGAATTTGTAATGTGCAGCACTGGAGACTTCAGAAATGGGTATAGCTGACAGGACACTGGACTAGTGGAGACACCATTTGATGTGTAGTTTGGGGTTCCCTATAGGCTGGAATTACCAAGCAAGCATAAGACGGACAGTGAATAAAACATGGAATCCTTGTTCCGCCTGCCAGGGTTTCTTTTTTGGGGGTTTTTTTTAGTGGCCTTTTTCACTTTAAAGTGGTTTTATTTATTTTTGTTGTTAAATTGAAAGCTATTGATGATATAATAGCAATTGTGATGTAGAAAATAAAGTCTGTGAAACCCCCAGGGGGCTGTGGATTCTCCAGAGTTGGAAAAGCTATATTTTGTCTAGATCAGAATGAGAAGAGAGAATTTCACAAGAAAATGGGGCCCAATTTAATTTGCAGCAATTGTATGGGCTCACTGGGGTTTAATGCAGGAATTGTTAAAGCAGGGGTGTCAAATATCTAGCCCACAGAAGTGCTCTGTCCAGCCCACGAGCCCCTGGCAAACTACCAGAAGCTGGGGAGTGAGGCTTCCTGCAAAAATTGTTGTCCCTGAGTCCTGATTGGCATAGCCCGTAGTGGCAAGAGGACAGGGGGCTTGATCCTTCACCACTGCTGGACCTGTGTGCTTGTCCTACCTTCTCTGCCATGTGCCCTGCTGTCATTCTGGGCCTGAGCTAGAGCCACTGCCTGCACCTGGATGGATCTGTCGTGGCACGTGAGATAAGTTTGACACCCCTGCTTTGAATTAATTTTTGTAGTGTTCACCTTTACAACTTGTGTTGTCTTACTGAATTCCAAAAGTATACCCTCAGAATCTGAACAAATGGGTGACTAATGCTCTTGCAGGCATGGTCTTTCTCTAGACGTAATCTGGACCAAATGCACTGTGAATGATTGACACCCTGATGTTAGGTGAGGTTTACCCCCTTGGATGAAAAACATGGTGTGCAGGCCAGACCTGGCCCACATTGGCACTCCATCTGGCCTACCAGTGGATGAGAGTGGTGATGGGGTTGGTCAGCAGTGGGCGCAGCTTACTGCAGAATCTGGGGCCCTAGTAGATGAGACCATTGGCAACAGGGTGGCGAGCATAGTTTGTGGCCATGTAGCTCTTGCTTACTCCACTATCACTTGCAATGCCTCTACCATGGCAAAGGCCCACACAGCTTCCCACAGCTGCCTGTTGTATTACAGCCCCTTTGTGAAGACCAGAAATCTCACTTTTGCTGGAGCTGTATTTAGTGCCTTATGATGTGTGTCACCCTATCAATGCAAGGAAAAAATCTTTCCTGCCATAAAATCAAGGTTACTTTATTAGTGCAAATAAAGTAGGCAACAAAGCTAGAACCTGATTCTCTACTGCACCAGAATGTAGAGTCAAAGTGCTGAACTTCACTGCTAAACTTGCAGTGCTGGTGCCTCCTGGTTGGAATGTGCTCAAAGGAATTCAAATTAGTTGTGTTCAAGTCCTGAATGAAGGTGATGGGGAAAGTGGGATAACAAATGAAGACAGCTGAGGGTGTAGCTGCAGTTCTGATGTCTGAGACTTTTCTGATGTCTGCGAAGTCCTAATAATCAGGCAAGTTGTAACTACATGTACATTTGGGCAAACCCAGGGTGTTTAGCTTTCTGGTTTAATTCAAAGTTTATTTTTAGTTATGACAAGTTGTCTAAAGGGTTTGTTTGAGAACTCAAAATGTGGGAAACTTGCATGTAGTCTGATCTGGAGTAACTGCTGTTTTTTCTATGTTCAAGGAGAAGCTTAGCCAAGACAGTTTACTCCTTTATGAAATTATTTTTTAAATTACATAGCTTAGTTTCCACTAGATGGTGGAGAAAAGAGCAGACACAAAATGGTTATTTTTAATCAGTGTCAAGTTCAGGGAAGGAACTTAATGTGTTTTGTCTATATTCATATCTGAAAAGACAAATTGAACAGTAAATCATCTTTTGTAATATACCAGGGCTTTTGTTTAAAGAAGGAAAAAAAAAACATTTACAGGTACAATGCATGCAGTACTACAAATAGCACCTTTTTTCTTAGATTCTGTGTTTGTGAACTATCTTACTGCTTTATAAAATGTAAACATAAAAGTCAGATGATTCTTCATGAGAATGCAGCTGCTTCTGGGGGAAAGGAAGAATACTGTCATGGTGTGCAGTTAAACAGTTGCTGAATTTAGTAAAAAGATAGACCAGGCGGCTGCTTTTGCATGTCTGAGAAAATTAGGAAGTAACCTGCTTAATTAAAATGCAGACAGGAGTGTTTGGAGTATCTGAACCCAACCAAAACAGTAGTTACGTGTGGGTGAGAATAGATGCTAGAATTCAAAGCAGAAAAGGAATCAATCCTAGCTTTTAGCATATGTTACAAGTGTCAGTCTCTAATAAGCTATTTTTAAAAATGGGTGGTGTTAAATTATGAAATGGGATTTGGAACTAATGTAAAAAGGGCTGACACAACAACTGTTTAGATGAGTGACCAGAAAGGCTTTATTTACTACAACAATTCACTGTTAAATGAGCCAAAAGCAAAGCAGTCCAGTATACTTAACTGTAAAAGTGATAGTGTCTCATCAATGCAGGCAAAGAGGCTGTCTCAGTCTCATCAGCTTCTCAGGGTGTGGATCCATTCACCAGATCAGCTGGGTGCAGCAGCAGTTATTTGAATGATTTCTCAAGTCTTGAAGCATGCGTTGTTAGCTGCTTCCTTCTTTTATGCCCTTTAGTTTGGTATCTTCTAAGCATTCTTACAGTTGTGTAAATCAAGAGAAAAAACCAAATGGTAATTAACAGGAAAATCCTGTTAATCAAACTGTTCATTATTGGTTTTCAGAAAGTCCCAATTTTGATTGAATTACCTTCCTCAGTAAAAGGAGGTTATCAATTCCTACTGAGTTGGAACATATCAAGAAATTGATTAACAATTAGGAAAAACAGCTTTTGTGGAGTTGTCCCTAGAAGATCAAAGGAACCACTGAGGCAAAACAAGTGAATCAGGAGGTGATGCCTATCAAAACCCTTAGGAAGAATGTCTATTCCTGCTTGTAACAGGGGCCCTTCCCAGGGCCAGCTAGAAGTTGGCCTGCCCACCTGTTTCTGGCTTAACTGCTTGCCTCTCTAGCCTGTCATGCCTTGATGGAAAACGATTAAGATATTACACAGGGGGGAGGCTGTCCACTTCCTGCCCCGATGCCAGAGGGTGTTATCTGCAGCTCTGGAGCCTCCCCTACACTGCAGCCCATTCCTTGCAGATGGTATCTAAGTTCTTGATGTCTCTGGCCCCACACTGGACCCCATAACCCTCCAGTCTGGACCCCAACTGGATCCCTCCTATCAGGTGGCATACTCTGCCCTCATTCTGGGCTGTCTAGCTCCCTGCACTCTTCCCCCTCTCAGGTGTGATCCCCCCTGGGACCTTTGGCCACACAGGCCCTGGCCTCACCTCAAAGGCCAGCCAGAACCCCCAAGCCCTTTGCTCTGGGTGTCCCTTGCAGTCAGTCCCTAGGTCTTTTGACCCTTCTGGCCCTGGCCCTAGCATTGACCAGTTGAGGGTGCCTCAAGTCGGGCTTCTGAGCATCTAGCCCACTCTCACATGGGTCTACTTTCCTGGCCCTACTATGGGGTTATTCACACGGTTGTGGGAACTGGGGTTATTAAGGCACCCTGACCCACCTTTCACCAGCATGGTAACTGGCCTGGCATTTCCTGGGGGCTCCACACCACTAGGAGCCTCACCAGGCCACCCATCCCTGGCAGGGTGTAGTTTTTAGGTCATGCTCAGGACCATCCTAGTCATCCCTATGAGCTCTTGTCTTTGCCTCCTAGCTGATCCTTGGCTTTGCCAGCTGATGTTTCACAGCTGCCAGCTGGAAACTCCTGTTTCACCTTCTACAGGTTTCCCTTGATTTTATGCTGCATATGTTCCCAGAGAACAGCACATAAATTGAATTTGCATAAAGCAACCCTACTTTACAACGTAACAAGTAGGAATGGGTTGGGACTAGGGAAGGGGTGGAAGGGGGGTGCTGCTCCCAGGGGGGCACAAGGCAGCAAAGCAGAGGGCACAAAGCAGCACTCACCCCAGCCTCAGCAGCTGGCGCTAGCTGCCTGCGGACTGGGCTGCACTACACTCTGCACATCTTCACTTAACCTCTGCTCCTGGTCTGTCCTGTGCCCTGGTGCAGGCAGCTGGTGTCAGATGCTCCTGGGGCTGCTGCAGCTGGGGCTGGGGCAAGTGCTATGCCCTGTGCCACCTGAGCCTTTGCTTATCTGCACTCACCCCAGCCCGTGCAGGAGCAGCCAACATCAGCTGCCTGCATCATGGCAAGGCACAGCCCAGGAGCTGGGGTGAGCACAGTGCAGCCCAGCAGCTGCAGCCAGCTTGTGTTGGCCGCTCCTGGGGCTGCTGCAGCTGGTGCTGGGGTGAGTGGGGCCATGGCCCTTTCCCTTCCCCGCACAGACTTACCTGCTTATTTAGTTTCATAAGGTCTAGCTGTAAACTTGCATCCTCTTGCTTTATGCACTTGTCATCAATATTTTGAATGTTAGTATTTGTGAGTAGGCCCAGCTTGGCTTCAGTTATAGGTGTTTAATGGATTATAGCAGAATAATTCTTAGACTGCTGTAGGAGCAGAGTCTGCAGGAGCACGGAAAGAATAGCCACAGTTGAACAACAGTGGTAGGCCAACAATTTGGTAGCCACTCTCCTCAACAGACACTTTTTACCTTACCCTGCTTGGTTTTCTGCTTTGTTTTCTGCTCCTTGCCATTGTGCTGCCTGTCCTCTAGCACAGAAAGGCTGTCTATGCTACATAGGGCATGCGTGCTGCAGCCTGGCTGCCCCAGGCCTCACACTAGGGCTCACCTGTAACTGTATTGTGTTTCCCTGCAAATGTAGGAAAGCCTTTTTGTACATGTTATCCAACCTGGCATTTGATCACAGAAGTGGGACTGCTTTTCCCTGGTGGAAGGATTGCCCTTGTGTTGGTTTTAAACATGAGCATCCAACTTAAGAAATAAGCAGTGTGACAATTTGTCATCACTTCCTTTCTGCTTTAACTGTACCTGTCCCAATAAACTTGACTTTCCTGTTTCACCTGTCCACCGAGGGCCTGGATTATATAATCTACTCTTTTCTCGCTGTGTAGAGCAGTCATGCCCTGGGCAGCTCTGATCTTGGGCCAGAGCCTACTTTTTGCCACTTGTTACTTTTATGGCAGGGGTTTCAACCTTTTTAAACAAGTGTACCCCTTCTGCCTCAAAACTTCAGCTCATGTACCGCTTCATATTTTTTTTCTCGGTTTTAAGGGGCAGGGGATGGGGGGGGCAGACCAAAGCTCCTGTGGTGAAGGAGGGAGTGAGGCTAGGGCAGGTGCTGCGCAGCCATGGTGGAGTGCTGGGTGGAGCTGCAAGAGTGGCAGTTCCTGCTGCTATGCACATCCCGGTGGAGGGCTAGGGGGCACGTGCCCCCCAGACTTGTGCACAGGAAGGAGGCAGCTGCTGTTGCAGTCTGGCCTCTGCATCCCATTGCCCCAAGAGCTACATTCACAGGGGGTGAGGGCAGCAGTGCCTCTCTGTGGGCTGCACACATGCTGCCCTGGGGGTTGGGGGGGTTGTACATGGTGGCTGCCACCACTCCATTCTGCTTTCCCATGGCTGGTTGTACATATGGCTTCACAGGGTGCTGACACAGGGAAGCAGCATGGCAGCGGCAGTGTGGGATGGTGGTGGCTGCCACATATGAGCCCCAGCACGCCATCTGGGTGGTGTGTGTGCAGTCTACAGAGGGGTACCGCTGCCCTTGCTCCGCCTGTCCCTGCTCCTGTAGGTGGCACAGAGAGCAAACTCAGATCCCGGGGGGTAGGAAGGTGTCATGGTGCTCCCCTTCCCCTAATAAGAAGTAAAGTAGTGCATGGGGGGAGGCTACACCCTGGGGTGTGCTCTGTTCCTGCCTGGCTGTGCATACCCCTTACAGCCTGAATTCCCCTGGGGATCTGTGTACTCCTGGTTGACAACCCCTGCTTTATAGGAAATAGGCTGGGGCCTGCTGCATTGTATCCCTGAAGGAGCTATTGACCAGAAACGATAGGGACTTTGCAGATGCTGGCTACCTGAGCACTGGTGCACCCTGGGCCTATCCCCAGCTCTGTTAGAGTTGCCCTATACCCTCTAATGAACCTTTTGGTGTGCGCCCCCTTAGAGCTCACCTGGTTCCTGCACAGAATCAGGTAGAGGGAAAGTCTGGAGGAGAAAAATGCACCTTGCTGAAGCCAATGGAAAAGTCCCTACCAACTTTTGTAGGGTTGGGATTTCACTGCAACCTTGAATCCTGCTTTTTTTTTTTTTGCAAGTCTGCAGCTAGATTAGCCTGGTTTAGAGTTGGGTTATCTGCCTATTTGCTTAGGCAGAACTGCAGTGTTATACTTGCCCTGTCACTGACAGGGTGTAGGCCTGGTGTTTGTTTCCTTGCAACTAGCCCCATGTCACCTTTGGGTCCCGGACTTGGCAGCCATGTTTCATGGAAGAAGGTTGTGCTAGAATGACACTGTGCTGGTTCAGGAATTATGCCAGAGGTGAACATTTTTTTAGGCAATGTCTTTTATTGGGCCAACTTCACAGTTGAAAGAAAGTTAGGCAAGCATTCAAATGCAAGACCCGAAGAATGCCTTCCCTTCCAGGTTCCTTGCCTCGGGCCTGGGCTAGGGCAGTTACACTTGGCTCTAGGGCCCAAGTGGTCAGACTACACTTCGTGTCCTGAAGGACTGAGGTCAAGTTTCCTAATCTGACCTTACAGACACGTGTAGCGTGGGAGGAGCGGGGGTCATAGTGCCGTTTACGGGCAGCTCTAGGAGGACGGCAGGGTCGTGGGTGGGGATGGACGACGTCCACGGGGCCGGTTCCCTGCCGGCCAGAAAGGCAGCAGGGGTCCAGCTGGCCTTGGAGCTTTGAAAGGAAAAAAAACCTGGCTGCACTTCCAGGCCCGGATCCAGCGCGGCCGGGCACCCGCCCGGGCCGAGACCAGCCTCGGGCCCCGCGCTGGGACCCCGCCCCGGGGCCTGGCCCGCCGCTGCCGTCCGCCCCGCCCCGCCCCGCCCCCCGCGGCGCGTCGTGTAGCGTCGCGTCGCGTCTCCAGAGCAACGGCGGCCGCGGCCCAGCGACGCGCGCGCGAGCCGGCGGCGGCGCCATGGGCAGCTCGGAGGACGAGGCGGGCTCCCCCCGGGCCGGCGCCCTCGGCTCGGACCCCCGGGCCCGGCTGCTCGGGGAGCGCGTAGCCCGGAGCCTGCGGCTGAAGCCCGAGCGCTGGGAGCGCTGCGCCAGCAGCCCCGAGGCGGAGCCGCTGCTGCGGGGCTTCCTGGACCGCGCGGAGCCGCCGCTGCTGCTGGTGTGGCCGGGCCCCGCGGGGCAGCTGGCGCTCAGCTCCCGCTTGCCCTCCGGCGCCGGCCACGCCAAGGCGCTCTTCTTCCTGCGGACGGGCCCGGGCCCGCTGAGCGCGCCGCCCGCTCCCGGCCAGCTGCTGTGCGGCGACCTGCCCGCCGCCCCGCTGGAGCACTGCGCCGCGCTGCTGGAGGAGGTGAGGGCCGGGGACTGCGCGGGCTGCGCCGCCCCCAGGCCCCTCCCCTGCGGGCCAGGTCCCTTTTGTCCCTCCAGGGCGGGGGCGGCTGGGCTGGAGCACCTGTCACCCCCTCATGGGCCGCCTTGCCTCCGCCAGGCAGCTTTGGTCGTCCTCGCAGGCTCCGCCGAGCAAGGTGCCTTTGCCACAGGTGCGGGGGGAGGGGGTTGCCTCCCCCTGTCCTAGACCTCTTCCAGACTCTTGGCCTCCAAGTGAATTACCAGAAATCAGCGCTGACCTCAGTTAAGTTTCTGGACTGAACACCAGTCCATTGGAGCATTCTTCCCCCAAGAGTGATTGATTTCTCACTGTGAAGAGTCTGATCCTCAAGTTGGAGAAGCACCCAAGAATGGCATTTTGATTGTGCAAACAGCAAGGCAGGTTACACCCCAGAGGCATGCAAATCCGGGCATAATTGGTCTATGACTTGGAAAGTGATGGACCTTCGTTACACCATAGCCTTCCTGGCTTGCAAGCAGTGCTCCCCAATGAATGCCCTTTCAACCCCCACAACTACAGTTCATTTAGTGATGGGCATGTTTTGGCTCAGCTGTGGAGCACACAGACCATGGTCAGGTTTGGGTCATAGGGTTGCATCAGGAGAAAATCTTTTAAATTAATGTACTTGAGCTGAAAGCAGTCAGAGGAACTAGAAAGCCTTTCTTCATTACGTCCATGGCTGTCACATCCAAGTAATAACGGTTTTGCCCTCCTGCTCCCTGTCCCACATCACTTATGCCCTCCCTTCCTTCATAGACTTACCTACAGGGGACTGTGGAAGCTGCTCTCTACCATGCTGTCTGGCCGTATTGCTGGCCATGTGCACACCCCTCCTCTGCTGTGGCCAGTGTTCATCCTCCTTGTTCTCTGCCAGCCTGCAGGGTGAGACCCATTGTTCCCTGACTTTTTCTCCTTTAAAAGGAGAAAATCTGCATTTTTCCATGGGAGGAAAACCTGGATCCCTGGCTATGAGCCAGGGTGTTAGAAGCAGGCAAGGTCATGAAAGCAAGGTTCCAAACTAGAGTCAGAAGTCGGGGTGAGAAGGCTGAGGTCTGCACAGGGCTAAGACGTTGGCAGTCACCAAAACAAAGTCACAAGCCAGGGGTTTCAGGAACAGGAAGCAGGGATCCGGACTAGTCACTAACCAGGAGGTCTGGAGAGGGAACTGTAGCTGTAAAGGATGAGGACATGGGCAGTCACCAAACTAAAACCACAAGTTAACAGGAGCAAGGAAATGGCCATCAGAAAGCAAGGGTGTAGGAACTATAGGCCTGGGTTGAGTCTGGAGCTAGCAGCGAGGAGCCAAACCGAGAAGCTAAGAGCAAAGAACAAAGATTCAAGCAGTGTCTAGCATCCAAGGGCTAGACAGATCCATCTGTCCTATTAAATAGCCTGAGGAATATTGAGAGTTCAGCAGCTTGTATACCAGCAGCCACACCCATACTTCTAACTGGAGTCTACTGGAGATGGTTAGGCCATTGGCAATCAGGTCTAATTTAACCAGGGCCAGGTAGGGGCTGATTCCTGCCTGCTGCCCTGATTCCTGACTGTTCTAGCAGGAAAGAACCAGTGTTTTTTTGTTACTATTGTAAAGTAAAAAATGTCACTACTATTTTTTCTTGGCAGATATTTGATTTAGTGAATGTGTTGCATAAAACATTCATTTTGTATATATTCTGTTGGAGCACTGGTGTTCAATCCTGGCCTGTGGGTCAGGTCTGGCCCCTGATGGCTTCTCATCTACCCCATGGGCTTCCCACATATCTGTGTCCCCATGGAGCTCCACAGGCCATGGCTCTGTATGCTAGATCTGGTGTCCAGGGTGGCACGTAGCTCAGTCACGGCATGCAGAGGTGAGGGGAAGTGATGTGGGCCTTCAAATCTCAATCCCTACATGCAGGGCTGGGTAGAAGTGATGCAGAATCCTGGGCCCTGATTTTGCCATGTGGCGTCTGCGGCAGCACATGGTCCCAGATCACTGATTTCAGCATGCGGGCCCAGGTAGAGGCAGTATGGGGTCCTGGGGCTTTGATCCTGGCATGCAGCACTGGACAGAGGTGGCATAGGGTCCTGGGGCCCTGATCACAGTGTGTGGAGCACTACTGTGTTAGAGTTTAAAATGAGAAAGTGGTGTGATGGAAATTTATAAAGAGGAAGGTATGGCTGTTAGTGTTTTGGAGATGTTATTTTTATATTAAGACACCAAGCCACTGGATTTCAAATCCCAAATGTACATTGCCAAACTAGTTATTATCTCTACTGCTTACATGAAATTTGGACATTTTTTTTTTGGTCAGAAGATGTACATTGTTTCATGGCATTCTGTAAAAGGAAGAGTTAATGGTGTCTTAGTATGACCCTGGTGGTTGTAGCTAAGGTGAATTGATTCGCCAAGGGAATAAACAGCAGGTGTTGTTAAGTATCTGAATGTGTGTGTGTGAGTAGGGAAAAAGTGTAGGTTAATGGTGGTGTGCTGTATTTTGTGAGTTTGAGGGTCTGAGTTTTATACTTGTCCTTTAATCACCTGAATTGTTTTTCACAAAGTGTTCTTTATGACTGAATTTTCCTATATTGCAAAAAATGTTGAAAATAGAAGGACCAACAGTCTCAGGAGGAATTGATCAGGATTCCTTCAGGGAGGTTCCCTCTTCTGCACAGGGCAGCTCGAGTCATGTTGATGTTGCCTGTGCAAAGTGGAGTGAAGTTCTGTCAGGGCCAGTGAATGCAAAGGGGCTGTAGGACCCACCTAGACCCATCCCTGCTCAGTAGGCTACCAAGGCAGTTGCAGAGCTGACCCTTTAGCTCTGTGCCAGCCCTTCATATTCCCTTAGCTGCATAACAAGTGTGATCCCATTGGCTCACCTCTGACCTAAACCAAACAGGCCATAGCTTTTTGCAAATGCCCTAGACACTTTGGGGGAAATTCTTAACAGACACCATGTGGTCAAGAAAAATAGGTCATTGACCTGTGAAACCCACTGTTATATAGACTGAAGCCCTTCCCTCCACTCCTTTTACACTAGCAATGGAATAGCCCTTGGTGTACTTTGGTTATTTTGGCCTGGACTGGATCCAGAGTTACGTTTGACTAATGAAAGCCTCCAAAACCTGTGAGCTACACAGTCCCATTTAGTTGTTTTTTCTTTTTTCTTTACCTACTCTAATGATTTATATTACAGGTAGTAGCACCAATCCTAGGCAATGAGAAGAACCACCACAGCTGGCCACATGTGGTGTCACAAGATATTATGCGTCATGTCCACAGCCTAAAAAGTAATATTTTCATGATTGTTGGTCAAGTAAAGGGCAAGACCTTACTTCCTCTTCCAGCAGGCTCTGAGAAAGTTGAATGTATAGACTATGAAAAAGAAAAAATGTAAGTGCTACTTCAAGTTTTTATTTCCATTATCCACCCCATACGTTTGTTTATATTGCAGTTAAGAAATGCATAAGATAATGCAAAAGCAAACAGGACTTTCTTGCTCACTGTCCATTCTCTTTGCTAATATGGTTTAATCTATCCTTTGGTTTACATTTTCACTCTTCAGGGACTGTGTGATAGCATAAGCAAGGAATATGTAGACTCTTCAAAGACACACACACACATTATTCATAGAGAAATAATGACAGCTGTACAGAGAAATCCCAAACACTTGTATGCAAGATCCTGTATCAGTTTTGTGACCTTTGTAGATCTAGATATCAGGTCTGCAGCCTTGAATCCTGACCAACAAAGCTATCTATATCAACCTGCCAAGCTGCTACTGTTTTCAAAGGTTGGATGAGGCCTGCCTACAGCCGGCATCAGTGTCAGAGTCTCTGCCCACTCCTTGATATCTGAGTGGCTAGCTCCTGTCACCTGACTGTACACTTCCATTTAAATAGGGACCTACCAAATCACGATTGTGTGGATTTTGTGGAAATCAGGTGATGTCTGCAAAATCCATGGGGGGGGTGGGGGGGGGGGAAACTTACTAAAAAATAAAATGCAGGCTCCCCAGTAGGAGCCAGCAGCCTTCCTGGCTGGAGAGCCTGCCTGGGGGAAGGGTGGAGGGAGGCTGCCAGCTAAAAGATGAGCAGGCAAGATGACTGTTGCCCCTGCCCCTTGCTGCTGCCGTGGCCCACCCCTCTCCAGCAACCATTGGTGAGGGGGTAGGGCCGTATGACATATAGCCCTTTCTATCAGTCAGCAATGGAAAGCAGGGCCATCAGGGCCCTTTGGCCACTCAGAGGCATGGGGATACCCTGGCCACAGTAAGCCGTTGAAAATGACAGCCAGCCCCATGATCTGCCTGCAAAATGGGCTAGCTGCCTCCCTGAGTTGGGTTAGACCCATATATATGACAAGGCAGATGAGCAGGAAGTGTCTGGGCTACCAGGCTCTTCTACCTTAGAAACTTTCTCCAGACTACAGCTACTACACTAAAAAGTTGAAGTTAAACTGCAGTTTATAAAATAAATGTGGGTGTATGGTTATTTGACACAGTTCAAATTACAACAAAATCAATCATAAGATGTTTTTACTTTTTGCAGTGGGGAACTAGTAGATAAATCTGTTATACATGCCATTGAATCAGCAGTTATAGATTGGAGTTACCAGATACAAGGAGCACTGAAGAGAGAATCATCAGAGCCTCTTCTACAAGGCAGCAACCCCAACCCGAAGGTGGAATTAGAGTTCTGGAAAAGCAGGTACCTTGTGGGCAGCTTGCAGTTTATGTTTTTCTGTTAAAGCTTGCCTGTTAGGAAAATGCTTGCAGTGGCTAAAATTATTTGTGCAAGATATAAAGACTGAGCAGTCTGAAGTTCAATAAAGACTCCATATGGAGAACATAGTACCTAAACAATCATTAACAAGTACAGACATGATCATGAGCCATGAAATAGATTTGAGATTACTACTTGTGCAGGTGGCAGCATTTCAACAGAGCACCAGGCTAGGGGTTTCAGTCTTTTTTAATACCCTTTTCATCAGTTTACCAAGAACAAGCAACATGATAACCATTGGCTGTGTCTACACGAGATGCTGACTGTGCAGTAGCTCATGACTACTGCGCAGTAGTGTTGTGTGGCAGGAAGCATGATGTAATGCTACTGCACACTAGTCATGAGCTGTTGTGCAGTCAGCATTAAGAAAAAGCCATTCCTCAGTGTGACTGTGCAGTAACGACTGCTCAGTCAGTGTCTCGAGTTATCATGGCCACTGATGCTTATTTCCTGAAGAGCTACTATCATCTGCAGGAATAGTTAGTGGTGTTTTTCTTCTCAAGAGGGTTACTGGTGTTGCTGTCACTGTGGAACTTATGCTCCATTTGTCAGATGTACGATGTGCCCTATCTATTGGATAGAGATTATTGTTCTTCTGGAGGATCTTGCTCTTTTAAACTATTCCTCTGTTGGAGATGTCCATGCAGCTGTGGGTCCACAGCCCCTAACATACCTCTGCCAGGGAGGAATTCATTTAATACAATTGCTTTGGTGGTACTCTTGGTTTGATTGGTAGATGACACTGACTTTTGACTGTGGAAAGGGTAATTCCTCTCAGAATTTGGAATCGGTTTTAGCTCCCTGGAGCCAGTCAGGCCTCATGAATTCCCCTGAGCCAGCATACCCATACAGACTGGCTTACAATGTGCTGAACACAGAGAATAAAAATGGATGTGTTGAGCTTCTGTGATCTCCATGGAAAGGTACATTTTCTCTTGCTTTGTTTTAGGTATGACAATTTGGAATGCATTTACAATCAGCTAAATGCCAGGAAGGTTAGGAATATGGCAGAACTTCTGGACAGAGTGCAGAGCAGCTACTTCCCATCCTTCAAAGCAATGTTTAGAGATGTTGCAGCAGGTAAGGAGAAAGCGCTGCTTTACCACAGATGCATGAGCTGCTTATTTCACAATTGGTCTTTTGTCCATCCCCTTATGTTTATAGCACAGTCCCATTACATTTGATCTGCACTGGCTACATTAGCTACATTTTATTGCATTGGCTGCTTGACATTCTAAAAGCGTTTGAGAGGCCTCAGACCCTGGAGCAGAGGAGACTGCAGGATGGGGTCTGCTGAGGAAGACATCAGGGAAGAAAGGGCTAGAAGGAGTAATAAAATAGGGTAATGATTACAATGAAGTTATCTCCTTATGATCTGGAATATGAAATTAGACTACTATAGTTTTAGTTCTATACTGGGACCAGTTTGATTTCTGGTCTCTAGATCCAGAGACCTCCTAAAGGGCTGGGAGAGTTTTTGGAGGATTTATTCCATTTTTAATTATAATCTTGTATAATCCAGAATGTCTCACTGTGATGAATGTGAAAGCACTCCATTATTTATTGGATTAATTTAATTCTTTATTAAAGTGTGGCAGTGCTGCACAACAGTTTAGTGTAAAAATAATAAAATGATGAAGTTAAAGTTACAAGAGGTGTTGTAATTAGATTAGCATTGACCAAATTGGAGTTTGGTCAGAACTCTGAGATTTGTTCCTTCAAACTTGTTGAGCTAATGATAATTTGCATTTCGGCATGTAGCACCTTTTGATCTGAAGCTATCAAAGCACTTGTTGGAGGTGAATAAGTTTTGTTGCTCTCAGTTGTGTGGAGTGCTGAAGTAACATGTTCAGTCACACAACAGGGCATAGTTGACTTGACTGTAGACCTTAGATCTTGACTCTCAGTCCCCTGTTTTAACAAGTTCATACCATCTGTGAGAAAAGTGGCAAGCGCAAGTTAATATAAGTACTTGATTTTGTTTCATCTGAAAAGTGCCATTATGGTTTCTTCCAGCATTAGGTTGACTGTATCACAAAAACAGCCTCCATGTCATTTCGTGTAGCTCCTGCAATAGTCATTGAGATTTTCCCTACTGAACTGATTAACAAGAGCTGAAGATTGTGGCCAAAAGTGGTTTAACTTCAGAAGAAAATAAAATTGTAAGAGAGTCAAGCCTGGTCTAGTGTCCTCTAGGTGTTGTAGTAGATTAACATAGCAGCCTGTTTCTGGGACAGTGGAGTGGACTTTGGGTAGAAAAATAAAGGAATCTGACTCCCCCTGTAAAGAATAAAATGTAAAGAATGTTAAGATATTTTATTCAAAGATTTTGTAATTCTTACAAAAAAGTAGTTGCCAAGAATTTTTCAACTGTATGTGTTTGAATAAAAAAATTAATTAAAGAAATATTCCTCTCTTCAGAAATCCCCAGATAGGCCTAGCCAGTGGAGTTCAGTCCAGCCACATCAAAATCCTGAGAACTCACTGCTTTTTCCTTCACTGTTGGTGAAGGCAAAAACTAAAAGAAAATCAGTCATAGATTTCCTCGTTTACGCACATGGTAACGTAAGGCACCTCTGCGCATTCTGGGTGTCTGCTCTGACGTGCTAATTAACACGCATTGGTCAAACTTGATTCATTGAGTCTAATGGAATGTTCTAATTACTGTGTTGTGTACTCAGTGTCCCCATGCTTCAGAATGGTGGCAGGGGCTCTTTAAATAAAGCTCTGAACGAGCTTTAGTTAAAGCTTCCCCACTGCCGTTTTGAAACTCAGGATGCTGAATACATGTGGCACTGGGGGTGCTTCAGTTAGAGTGGCTCTCGGAGTCTCCTCCTGCTCCCCGGGGGCTCCACCCTATTTTTTATTTCTCTCTTTTTTTTTTTCCCCATGATAACAATGCTGCAACCCTCTACCTGCTCCCACAAAGACTTCTGCTGTAGAACAAAACTTGGGTATTTATGGAGTAGCTTCCATGGAATTGAGGGGTAGCTTCTTTCTGTGCTGATAGGTGTTGCTGTACCATAACCACTTTAATGGTAAAGGTTTTAAAATTTTCAAATCAAAGAAAATTAGGGTTGGAAGGACCTCAGGAGATCATCTAGCCCAAATCCCTGCTCAAGCAGGACCATGCCTAACTAGACCATCTCAACCACGGCTTTGTCTAGCCAGGTCTTAAAAACCTCCAAGGATGGAGATTCTACCACCTCTCTGGGTAACCCGTTCCAGAGTTTTACTACCATCCTAGTGAGAAGTTCTTCCTCATATCTAACCTAAACTTTCCTTGCTGCAACTTGAGACCACTGCTCCTTGTTCTATCAACACTGAGAATAGTCTAGCTCCATCCCCTTAGTAATCACCCTTCTGGTAGCTGAAGGCTGCTATTAAATCCTGCCTCAGTGTTATCTACTCCAGACTAAATAAACCTAGTTTCTGCAACCTCTTCTCATAAATCTTGTGCCCCAGCCCTCTAACCATTTTCATTGCCCTCCACTGGATTCTCTCCAATTTGTCAGTTTCCTTTCTGTAGAGGGGGGTCAGAGTACTCACCAGTGCCTAATAGAAGGGAAGAATCACTTCCCTCAGTCTGCTGGCAATGCTCCTACTAATGCAGCTGAGTATGCCATAAGCCTTCTTTGCAACAAGGGTACACTCTTGGCTTCTATTCAGTTTATTGTCCACAGTACCCCCAGGTGCTTTTCTTCAGAGCTGCTGCCTAGTCATTAAGTCCTGAAACCTGTATGCATGGGGTTGTTCTGTCCTAAGTGCAGGACTTTGCACTTGTTCTTGTTGAACCTCATGAGATTTATTTTGATCCAAACCTCCAATTTTTTTAGGTCTCTCTGAATCCTAACTCTACCCTCCAGCGTAGCTACTACTTCCCTCAGCTTGGTGTCATCTGCAGACTTGCTGAGGATGCACTCCATCCCATCTTTCAAACCATTAACGAAGATATTGAACAAAACCAGCCCCAGGACTGACCTCCATTTGATACCAGCTGCCAATCAGACATTGATCCATTTGCATCAAGCCATTTACCCTCTGACTCTGATGATCCAGCCAATTTTCTATCCACCTGACAGAACATTCATCCAACTCATACTTCCTTAGCTTGTTTGTGAGAATGTTGTGGGAGACTGTACCAAAAGCCTTGTTAAAATCAAGGTGTATATCATGTTCACTGCTCTTCCTGCATCTACAGAGCCAGTCATCTCATCATAGAAGGCAATCAGGTTGGTCTGGCACAACTTGCTCTTGGTGAATCCATGACAACTCTTGCTAATCATCTTCTTCTCCAAGTGCTTAGAAATGAATTCCTTGAGGACCTGCTCCATGTCTTTTCCAAGGACTGGGGTGAGACTGACCAATCTGTAGTTCCCTGGATCCTCCTTCTTTTGTTTCTTAAAGACGGGCACTATGTTTGCCTTTTTCGAATTGTCTGCGACCTCTCCCAATTGCCATGAGTTTTTAAAGACAATGGCTAGCACCTTTGTGAACCCATTGGCCAATGTCCTCAGCAACCTCAGGTGCATCCTGTTTGTCCCCATGGACTTGTACACATCTGGCTTTTCTAAATAGTCAGTAAATCTGTTCTTTTGCCACTGGTGACTGCTCACCTCCTCCCCAAACTGTTCTGTCAAATGCACTAGTTTGGAAGCTGACCTTGCCTGTCAAGACTGAGGTAAAAAAGGCATTGATACTTCAGTCTTTTCTGCATCATCTGTTACTAGGTTGCCTCCCCAAGTCAGTAAGGGACCTTCGCTTTCACTGATTTTCCTCTTGTTGCTGACATACTTGTAGAAACCCTTCTTGTTACCATTCATGTACCTCGCTAGCTGCAACTCCAATTGTGCTTTGACCTTCCTGATTTCGTCTCTGCATGCCCGAGCAGTACTCATATACTTCTCAAGAGTTGTTTGTTCAAATTTCTACTTCATATAAGCTTCCTTTTTGTGTTTTAGCTCACTGAAGAGTTCCCTGCTAAGCCAAGCTAGTTTTGGGTCATACTTGCTAGTTTTCTGTGCATTGACATTGTTTGTCCCTGCACCCTCAGTAAGGTTTCTTTAAAGTAAAGTCAGCTTTCCTGGACTTCTTTCCCCCAGGTCTGGCTTTCCAGGGTATCCTGCCCATCAGCTCCCTGAGGGAGACGAAGTCTGCTTTTCTGAAGTCCAGGGTCCATACACTGCTGCTTTCTTTCCTTTCTTTCCTTAGGAATAAGAACTCAATTATCTCATGGTTGCTACTGCTCAAGTTTCCATCCACTACTATATTCCCCACCAATTCTTCCCTGTTTATGAGCAGCAGATTAAGAAGAACATGGCCCCTAGTTGGTCTTTCCAATGCTTGCATCAGGAAGTTGTTCCCAACACTCACCAAAAGCTTCCTGGATTGCCTGTGCACTGCTGTATTGCTCTCTCACCAGATGTCAGGGTGATTGAAATCCCACAGGAAAACCAGGTCCTGTGATCAGGAAACATTTGCTAGATTTTTGAAGAAAGCCTCATCTACCTCATCCTCCTGGTGTGGTGGTCTGTAGCAGACACCAACCACGACTTCACCATTGGTGTTTTCTCCTCTGGCCCTAAGCCAGAAATTTTCAATGGGCCTATCTCCAATTTCATACTAGAGCTCTGAGGAATCATACAGCTCTTTTACATAAAGAGCAACTCCTCTTCTTTTCCCCTGCCTATTCTTCCTGAACAATTTATACCCATCCATGACAGTGCTCCCAATCAAGCAAACTATCCACTAAGTCTCTGTTATTCCAGTCACATTGTAATTTCATGATTGTACAAGGACTTCTAATTCTTCCTGCTTGTTTCTCAGGCTCTGTGCATTTATTAACAGACACCTGAGTTAACTAGCCAATTGCCCTACTTTGTCAGGAAGAATCTTCCTAAATCAGAGACAGCATTCACTAGAGGTGCACCAGTACATCCGGCTATATCGTATCAGCACTGATAAAAGGAAAATTGACATGAAAAGTCAGTAATCGGCTTTTTTTAGCTGATGTGCCTGATAATATCGCTGATAAATGCTGTGTGCATGCATGCAGCCACAGCACACATGCAGCTTGGAGTGTAGCCCAGTAGCTTGGAGAGCACTGTCTGGCCAATAAGTCTATTTGGGGAAAGGAGTTTGGGGGAGGAAAGGGATGTGGGGGGAGACAGATTGAGGCCTCGCGGTGAGGGAGGGAGTGGGGCAGGGCAGGGGATGGAACTGATGGCTCATCCAGGGTGTGCAGAGGCTCAGAGAGGGAGGGCTTGAGGGAGGGGGGTGGCTCCTGCCACTGCATGCACCACTGGGGAAGGCATGGTGGGCATGTGCTCCCCCAGATCTGTGTGTAGGGTGATAGTAGGCTGCTGCTGCAGGCTAAAGCCAGAGACTGCACTTGGCTCTTCCTGGCAGCTTTGTTGGGGTTGGGCAAGGTAGAGGTGGGTAGCGGCGGTGCTGGGGAGAGGTTGTGGTGGGGCTAGAGCCACCCCAAAATTTGCTGTAGTCCCCATGTACCTCCCTCTCAGTGCCACCGCCTCCTGCCCTGCCCAGCACGAGCGCAGCTGCCAGGAAGAGCCTCGTGCAGCCTCCAGCTCCACCCTTCAGCGGCAGCCCACCCTCATCCTACGCACAGATCTGGGGGGCACATGCCCCCCCATTTCTCCCCTGGGGGTGCACACAGCAGTGGGAGCCATGCCCCACTTCCGAGGCCCCCATACCCACCGGACAAGCTGTGGCTCTGTCCCACATCCAGCCCCACTCCCCACCTCCCCGAGGGGGGCTTGATCTCTCTCCGCCATGCCTCTTCCTTCCCCCCCGACGTCGCTTTTCCCCAACAGACTTACCAGCCAGATGCTACTCTCCAAGCTGCTGGCTTGCATACTGGCAATCAGATCAGCATCAGCCAATATGGCTGGTAAATAATCGGCCATCGGTATCGGCCCAAAAAATCTTTATCAGTACACCCCTAACATTCACCTTTCTTTCAATACGAATCTGGAATCACTTAACATAAAAGAGGTCCCCTATGTCTAATGTTATTCATTTTGGATTAAAACACTTGAGTAAAGCCCTGGCGTCTGAGATTCTGGAGAAAATCCCAGTGTTTTACCATTATCTGCGGCAAGCTGATTTGTGAAGAACTATGCCTTGTCTCCACACAACTAATTCTTTTGATTCAGTTGGCAGTCAAGTCTGTGGCCTGCACAACTGGTTTTTGTGGATCCTTTCTTGCCCAGTGTAACAGGACCAGTGCCCGGGGCAGCCGTTGCCCCCAGGGGTGAAATGACCTCTGCACCATGCTAAGGCACCCTCCCTTTGCTCTTGCCTGCTGTGCCTTGATCTTATTGTTGTGCCTTCTATGATTATTAATGAAATTTTGAAAGGGAGTCTGCTGAAGAGTCTTAGAGCATGCTATCACATGTCCTCTTCATTTGCGGATCCCTCTTGGACCCTGCTGCTCCCAATCCCTCTTTCCCGCTAGATAGGCCCTCCTGGCCCGCGTGTGCCCCAAGGGCACTCACTGCCTTATGGACTAATCATGGCCTCCAAACCTTCCCTACAGCAACATCTGCACCTCGCAAGTGTTTCTAGTCATCACTTAGGTGGGCACCTTTTCCCATATCTTAGGCTTCTACTCCCTTGTTGGGCCACAGGCTTTTCAGCTTCTGTCCCCACTGCTCTGGCTAGTCCCTTTGGCCTAGACCCATTACACCAGGTCTGGCTCCTCAGGGTCTATCCCTTGTCTCGCTGTCTTGGGCTCTTATCATTGCCATGCTCAGGCTGTGGGCCCCCAGGTCCAATCTCTGTCCCTCTCTGAGCTGTGAGCTCACTAGTCTTGTTTCCACCCCTTGTAGACTATGGGACCTTGACCCTTGTTTTGCCTCTCCCATGCTTTTCTCTGTCTCTTACTGCAGTCAAGCCCCTGCCCTGTGGCAGGACTCAGCCCCCCCAGCCCAGGACTGACTTGAAGAGGCTCTGGGATCCACTGGTTGATTGCTATTGACCGGTTTGTGACCACTGTTTTAGGGTATGTTATGTATGTAGCAGACCTAATTGCTTCACAAGATGGTTTGCTGTGTCTTGTAGATTTGTACTAGAAACACCTGGAAGTTGGTTTCTTTTCATGATCCCAAAGAATGGTCATCATTATCTTTTGTTGTCATTGTGTTAATTTTGTTTCCTTTTACTGTTGACTTTTCTAAAGAAATCAGTCACACCTATTTTGTAAATTCAGCTGCTGCCTTTTAATTTGAAATGAAGTTGGGGTCAGTGTAATAATTCTATCTCTGCATGCCAGGAATATAAAGATCTGATCACTTCTTGTGTGCTACTTTTTAATGCAGCTTTGAGTGAGGCCCAGGATATTAACCTGCATCTGGCACCTCTTCAACATCACTTGGAGGAAATAGAAACAGTGGAATTTAGTGAGGTGAAGTCATTGGTAAGCTCCTTGCTCCATGTGGTGTGTTTAATCTGGGCCACGTCTAAGTACTATAACACACCTGCACGGATAATAGTGCTGCTTCAAGAAATATGCAACCTGCTGATTCAACAGGTAAGTTGAGTACATGTTTTAAACCATGACCATAACCCTCTGGGGGCACTTAGAATTTTTTATACTAGGAGTCAGCTCCCAACAGTCCATCTTGAACAAAGTATTATAGCTTTCACAATTTCCATTGGGATTATTTGGGTTTTTGAACCCATTACTTTGGCCACCCTAACCAAAGCCACTTCATGTCATTTTTCCTGTAGTGCTTGTATGTTGTTCCTGTATCCATGTTCTTGTCTAAGTAACCATTTTTTGATCATCTTTAGGGCATTTTTAGCACTTATGCGCTCAGAAGAATGTTGTTCTTGCACTTATAGACCTGCGTATATGGATGACTATGTTATTGCACCCACACTGGGCAACAAAATGAAAGTGAAAGACCACTCATTTTTTTCCTTGAATTGTTGAGTGGCTGGGATACTCACCTGGGAGGAGAGAGGACCTGGATTCCCTCAGAGGGCATTTGAAACCAAATCTACCCTCACTTTCCTACATAGCACTCTTAACTACTGCATCAAATATTAGCTATTATTCCTTGTCTTCTTTGGCCCTCTTTTTGAAGCTGACCATCTGGACAACTACACTAAGAAGACGTGTGGGAGATATGTGGGGCCAGGAGGAAAAGAGTAAGCCAGTGGCTCAGTGCAGTAGCTCATGGCTTAGAAAGGAGGGGGGCCTGCATTCTAGCTGGAGTTCTTGTCCCCAGTGAAGCAGAAAGTTCATCCTGCATTGTCCTATATCCATTTTTCCAATGACTACATTAGTGGCTCACCTTCAAAAGGAGCAGCAGAGACAGGTCTGAGCATTGGCTGGTCTGGTGAGATGGTTAGAGTGCTCTAGTAGGAAGCTGAAAAACACCTGGGTTCAAGTTTCCTCTGGGTTTGGCAGGAGTAAAAACAAAGACTTTCTGCTTCCTGGGATGAATGTGCTAATCACTGAGCTGTGGCTAAAAGAGGGACATATGCATCCCTTTTCTGTTCCTGAGGCTGGTAGCCACAGGTTTTAGTTGACTCCATTTTTAGGTGCCTGTGTTTGCTACAAATCCATAAGAGGTCTACATGCGCACCACGGCTGCTATTATGCATACTTTGTATGTGTGACTAAATAGTGGTGCATATTCTTTAAGAAAAAAGAGAGAGAGATAGGAGAATCTGAGGAATTATAGACTGATGAGCCTGGCTTCACCACTTGGGAAATTATTGGAGAAAATTATTTAAAAAATTGTAACTATATGGAGTAGGAAAAGCTGATCATAAGCAGCCAGCAGGCCTGTGTGAGTCAGTAGTGATCTGATCCAGCTTTGGATCCGGCCGCTTCAGATAGCAGTGATTCAATCTGGAGCTCTGGACTGGGTTTCTGCCTTGATCCGGCCGAAGCAGCTCCGAAGTTTTGGAGGTGCCAAGAGATCTGGCCATAGGGTATAATGGGGGAATCAATGAAATATCTAAAACTTTGGGGTTTTTTGTCTGATTTGGATGAAACTCACAGGGATGGTAGCCTCTGCTGAGAGCATGAAACCTGACAAGTTTCAAGAAGATTGGTGCAGGGGTTTGGGAGGAACTGTACCGCAAATCCTTGAAAGCCAAACTCATGTCATGGCTGTGTGTTACACTGCATGGGTGTGTGTGTGTGTGTGTGTGTGTGTGAGAGAAAACTGTAGTGGTGGCAGCCCCTGGTGAGGCCACAAAGCCTGTGAAGTTTCAAGAAAATTGGTATATAGGTTTTGAGGGAACTGTACCCCAAATTCTTGAAAGCAAAACTCCTGTCACGTCTATGTGTTACATCACAGGGGGGTCAAAACTGCAGGGATGGTAGCTCTTACTGAGGACACAAATCCTGCCAAGTTTCAAGGAGATAGGTGTAGGGTTTTGGGGGAAACTGCACCTCAAGCTGTGGACAAGCAAAACTTGTGACATGGGTGACTCTGTGTGTGTTAAGGTGCAGCACGGTGACCCTGCAGGGATGGTGGCCCTTGCTGAGGCCACGACATCTGCTAGCTGTTGAGGAGATCGGTGCAGGGGGGTTCTGGGGTCCTGCACCCCTAGCTACTGACAGGCAAAATTCATGCCATGGGTGCTTGTGCAACTGACTGTGGCTGTCTTGGGGTAGTTGATTGTCTGTATTATTTCCTCTCCTTAGCCTGGTTTTGTAGGTGCTAATTGATCGCAATTAACTGGCTACATTAGCTAGGTCTTGTGTATTGAGCTTGTCCCTGAGTGAATTGTGATTGATTGGTAACTGGTAACACAGTAGCTTAGCAGCCAGGCCTGCAGTAGTGTCTCCTACACCCCAAGACAGAGACAAGCACCCATGTCATGAGTTTTGTCTGTTAGCAGCTAGGAGTGCAGGGCCCCAGAACACCCCCTGCACTGATCTCCTTGACAGCTGGCAGGCTTTTTGGCCACAGCAGGTGCCATCATCCCTGTGGCTGTCACCCCGCTGTGTCACCCATGGCACGAGTTTTGCTTGTCCACAGCTTGAGAGGCAGTTCTCCCCCAAACCCCTGCATCAATCTTCTTGAAACTTGGCAGGCTTTGTGGCCGCAGCAAGAGCTACCAGCCCTGCAGTTTTAACGCCCCCCCATGTTGTAACACGTAGACGTGACAGGAGTTTTGCTTTCAAGAATTTGGGGTGCAGTTCCCCCCAAACCCCTGCACTGATCTTCTTGAAACGTGGCAGGCTTCATGCTCTCTGCAGAGTCTACCACTCCAGAAAATGTCATCCAAATTGGACAAAAAACAACAAAGTTATAGATATTGTATTGTTTCCCCGTTATACCCTACGGCCGGATCTCCGAGGTGGCTTCGGAAAGATCCGAACTATTTCAGGAAGCCAAACAAAGCCAGTGCTTTGACCCAGACATGCTGCTTTGGACCCCCAAGCATCCGAAACTTCTCCAGATCTGAAGCTCTGTCCAAAGTCTTGCACAGCCCTAGCAGCCAGTATATATTTGTTAAGAATAAATTATGCCAAACCAATTGATTTCCTTCTTTCACAGAGTAATTAGTCAGGTGGATAACTACTTGGGTAAATGGGGGGAATGCTGAGGACATAGTGTACTGGGACTTTCTTAAGGCTTTTGAAAAAGTTCCATATGAACTTCTCATTAGTAAATTGGAAAAATGTGGGCTAGATAGAGTCACTACAAGATGGATACATAATTGGTTCAATGACCATAAGCAAAGGGTACTTACAATGGATCAGTATCAGATTGGAAGGAGGTTTTGTGTGACATTCCATAGGGGTCTGTCTTGCATACAATGCTATTTAAATGTTTTTTAATTATTTGGAAAATAATAATATGCTGGAAAAAAGACCTTCCTTAGCAAATTTGCTCATGATATGAAACTGAGAAGGACTGCAGTCAAAACAGGGGATAAAAGGAGAATTCAGTTGGCCTTGTGGATCTCCACAATCTTCCTGGATTTAGCAGCTTAGGAGAGAGGCTGTTCCTTATCCTTAGGGGAAGGACCTCCCTTCTGTGGTCTGTTGCTGTGTAAAGTTTCTTTCCATCTTCTGTGGTGTATTTAGTCCCAAAGCAAAGCATTAAGAAACTGGGGGGCTGTGGTGTAGACACCCACACAGTCAAATGGGTCGCCAACTGGCTGGAGGGCCGCACCCAGAGGGTGGTAGTAGATGGGTCCTTTTCAACCTGGAAGGACGTGGGCAGTGGGGTTCCGCAGGGCTCGGTCCTCGGGCCTGCACTGTTCCACATCTTCATCAGTGATTTGGATGAGGGGCTAAAAAGCACCCTGTTCAAATTTGCTGATGACACTAAGATGTGGGGGGACGTGGGTACATTGGAAGGATGCAACAGGCTACAATCAGACCTTGACAGGTTACAAGGGTGGGTGGATGAGAATAGGATGGGTTTCAACACAGACAAGTGCAAGGTGATGCACCTCGGGAGGAACAACCGGCACCATACCTACAGGTTGGGGAACTCCCCTCTTATCAGCATGGAGGCGGAAAGGGATCTGGGGGTCATCATTGACTCCAAGATGAACGTGGGCCGGCAGTATGGAGAGGCAGTCAGGAAGGCCAACCGCACCTTGGCATGCATCCACAGATGCATCTCGAGCAGGTCCAAGGAGGTGATCCTCCCCCTCTATGCGGCACTGGTCAGGCCGCAGCTGGAATACTGTGTCCAATTCTGGGCGCCACACTTCAAGAGGGATGTCGACAGCATGGAGAGGGTCCAGAGGAGGGCCACTCGTATGATCAGGGGACAGCAGGGCAGGCCCTATGAGGAGAGGCTACGGGACCTGAACCTGTTCAGCCTCCAAAAGAGAAGGCTGAGGGTGGATCTTGTGGCCTGTTATAAACTAGTCAGGGGGGATCAGCAGGCATTGGGGAAGTCACTGTTTCCCCGAGCACCACCAGGAGTGACCAGGAATAACGGTCACAAGCTGGCAGAGGGCAGATTTAGGCTAGATATCAGGAAGCGCTACTTCACAGTCAGGGCGGCTAGGGTCTGGAACCAGCTTCCAAGAGAAGTGGTGCAGGCTCCTACCCTGGGGGTGTTTAAGAGGAGGTTAGATGAACATCTTGCTGGGGTCATTGACCCCAGTACTCTTTCCTGCCATGGCAGGGGGTCGGACTCAATGATCTGCTCAGGTCCCTTTCGACCCTACAAACTATGAAACTATGAAGATGTTTCATGTCAGAATCTTACTTAGAAAAGCCTTTCCCGTGTCCTGTACCAGATTTAGGTCCTGAGCTCTGCAAATAGAAGGCCAGGTAGATATGTACCTTATAGGCTAACTAAATAAGATGCAAAGAGATCATCACAAGCTTTTGTGAACTTGAATGCAAATAGTTCTGGGAAAGCTTTATAAGAGGTGAACATTATCTTTACTCCTCAGCATTTCCCTGTATAAGTATTTTCTGAATAATATTTAGATCAAGAAATCTATTAAAATATATCCAGCATAAAACTCCCAAACAAACCCAAAATAGACCCTTGGGGCAGGTGAACTTCAATTCTGACTCTTTCACTATAGGCTCGGAACTACCTGAACCCAGAAGATATTCTGAAAGGAGAAACAGAAGAAAGTGTGGGTAAAGTGCAGGAGGTGCTTGGCATATTGAACCACTTCAAGCAGACATTTGAGGAACGAAGACAAAATCTCTACATATACTTTAAACCTGACCAAGAGATGAAAGAATGGGACTTTCAGTCTCTCTTAGTTTTTGCAAGATTGGATAGTTTTCTAAGAAGACTTGAGATTGTAGAGGTAAGAATTTGATCTAGAAATATGGAGTAAAACTGAGAGAAAATACTGCAAATGTAAGTCTACAGAGGGTGGAATTAGTTCTACATCTGTTTGTGCGCCTTAATGGTAGTTTTCTATCTGCATACCTGGATACTTGGCACTACTTCTTCACTGTAGGCTGAGCGTGTACAGTAGCTTATGCACTGGTCATGCACTGAACATAAGTCTGGTAAAGGAGTATGAACAGGAGTATAAGTCTGGGAAAAGGAACAAGACACTCCCCCGCAGTGTTTTAGTTCCTCTCTGAATAGTTATGGAATTGTACCTTGAAGTGGGAGGCCTGGGTTTTAAGCCCTCTCATCTAGGAGGGGGTTGAACTTAAAACTTACTTCCCAATAGTGTACTCTTTCCACTGTGCCACAGCTTAGGCATTATAATGGCCTTTCTCCAGTGGTAAGGCCTTTCCCCAGAAGATAAGGCTACCACACAATCCATATTTTAGTCACTGACTGAAATGGAGAGTGGGGTTGTTATTGCAATATTAGGAGCAAAATAGAATCCAGGGTTGCTTCTTTTCAGTACAATGAGTATATCAGAGCTACATATCCTTTAGCTTTCTCTTATCCTGCTGGCCCCACATATTTTCCTCTCCTGTGTGCCTGTGGGGCCAACTTCTAATTAGCACATACTAACTCTAAAGAATGTTAGGCTATGTTAAAGTTAACACATATTGTGAATGCTATAAAATGGCAAACCAGCAATAAAAATGTTCTACATGTAACACAGAACATTTTAATGGCTGGTTCTTATGATATCTTAAATAGAATGTATGATAGCTTTGGGCTTGGGGCTGATAGTCAGTTTCAGCCACAGGACTGTAATGGTGTCTTGAGCTGGCCCTGGTGTGGTCCTGGGGATCAGAGCTAGCAACTGGTTGATTGCTGGTCCCAGACCAAGCCCCGGACCAAGTTGAAATAATCTTTCAATTTTCTGGTGCAAGGGAGCCCTGCATCATAATCCTGGGCTCCTCCTGGACTAGCAAGTAGAAAGGGTGCAATTGGGAACTGGGCCCCAGTCCCAAAATTGTGCCACCTGCCGTACATGATTGGCATGACAGGCATGATTATTGATCAGATTCCATGGCACCTTTAAGTGAATGTGTGTCAGGGGACCTATTTAGAGACTACTATACAACATCTAGGCTTAAAGTTAAAATCCCGTAAAAGACTTAGGTGCCTAAAGCAGGAATGTGGCAAATCCAGAAGCTGTGAACTGGAAACCTCTGATCATAGAAATCATAGAAATTAAGGGCTGGAAGGGACTTCAAAAGATCATCGAGTACAACCCCCCTGCTCTGGGCAGGAATACTACTGAGATCAAATGATCCCAGCAAGGTGTCTGTCCAGTCTCCTTTTGAAGACTTCCAAGACTGGGGACTGCACCATCTTCTTGGAAAGTCTGTTCCAGATTCTGGTCACCCTTACCATAAAGAAGTTCTTCCTTATATCCAACCTGAAACCATCCTGTAACAATAAATGGCCATTGCTTCTTGTCCTCCCATGGGTGCTCCGGTGAACAGTTTTTCTCCGAGCTCCCGATATTCACCCTTGCATATTTACAGATGGCTACCAACTCCCCCCTCAGTCTTCTCTTCCCCAAGCTGGACAGTCTCAGATCCTTTCCTCATAAGGTTTGTTCTCTAGGCCCTTAATCATTTTGAGGCCCTTCTCTGGACCGTTTTAATATTCTCCAGGCCTTTTCTGAAGTGTGATGCCCAGTGCTGCAGCTGTGGTCTCACCAACACCGAGTAAGGGGGAAGTATCACTTCCTTAGCCCTGCTCACTGCGTATCAGCTAATGCATATCAGTATGCTATTAGCCCTGTTGATTACAGCATTGCACTGGCAGCTTATGTTCATCCTGTGATCAACCATAACCCTGAGATCCCTTTCAGCCAGCGTGCTGGCTAAGCCATCTCCTCCTAACCTATATTCATGTCTCTGGTTACTTCTCCCCAGATGAGGCACTATGCATTTATCCTCACTGGGTTCACTGTGAGGCTTGTTCCATTAACTGTCCTAAGAGGATGCCTAATACCCACAAACAAACTGCATTTGGAGTCACTTTTTGTAAAACTTGGCCAGGATTTGGAGAAGACATACTGCTGCCGATATTGTGTATCACAACCTAGTAGAGCTCTTATCCTTAATGAATGCGAGATTCATGAAGCTAGGGGGAGAGAATGAGAAAGGGAAGATATGATTGTAAAGTCAGAAGGAGGAAGGAGTTCTCAGTTCTGTTTCCTGCTCTCAGGACTGTGTTAGTAGCTTATCCAGTGAATACTGTATGTAAGTACAGAAAAAGATCTGGGAACAGGGACATAATTACAACACTCAGAATTGCATAATTAATTATCAATATTCTTAAAACTCTAGCTACTTCAGTCACTTGGTACAGAGTTCTGTGTGCTAATAACACTTTCGTGGGAGATGGGAGATGTTAGTTTGAGCCCCTGTTATGATGAAGAGGGTTTGAGCCCCTGTTATGATGAAGAGGACAATGAACCTGGGTCTTCCACTTAGTGCTTTATGAGGTTATTTACAGAAAGGGGATAGAAACCCTACCTCCTTGTCTTACAACAAAGCAGTGTGTATTTGTCAGGCAGCTCAGCCACAACTAATTGCTCTTCTCCAGTAGGGCAAACCTGCCTGAAGCTCTAGCTGGCAGCCCCACCCTGGCTGATGAACTGAATGGCCACTGGTAGGGGTTCCTGATTGGCTGCTGGGGACAGCAGCTCCCCTCCATTTAAGTCCACCTGTGGCAGCAGACTGATGGCCAACTTATGGTTCTGCCTGAAGGTGTGATGTGATAAACCTCTCTGGATCCTCTGCATTCTGGTCCTCTGGATTTTGACCCTGCTCAGCTCTGCGTCTGGATTCTGGCTTTTGGGAACTCCGCTCAACTTTGGTAATTTGGTCCCCAACTCAGCCTGTGTATTGGCCTCTGCCTCTGGTTTTCTCCTTTGGATCTGGTAGTTTGGTCCCTAATTCAGGACCCCTGACTCAGCCCATAATTTGGACTCCACCCTTGTTCCTGTCCTTACCCAGTGGCCTAACCACTAGGCAAGACTGCCTTTGACTTGGTCCTTACAGCATCATTCAGTTTTTGGAAAGAACAGTTGTAGGCACTTATCCTCAGGATGAGATTCTAGGCTCTGGAGGATCCAGAGGGATAGAGGTTCCTGTATCCTTTATTTGGGTACCCAAATTCTGGAGAGGGATGGGAGTGTGGACATATCCCCACCTGGAATATCTCCTTTAGCTAATTCTGGGAAGCTTCCTACTTGATGTGCAAGTTTTCATATTATCATTCTGAGGCAAAAGACTTTATCCATGCATTGTATAGGGAGATAGGTGCCTCACACAGGGTTCTGGATTCCAAAGTTAGACATTGTAGCACCTAACTTATTGGTTTGTAAGTCCATTATTGGATTTAGCACTAAGGTGCTATCTATACTACTTCCATGTTGCTCTTGGGACAGCCCCAAAAATCACAACTAACCCAATGACTCCTGTTCCACTTGTGTCAAATCCAAGAACAAAGCAGTGAATGTCAGAACCTTAGGTCCAAATTTCTGCTCTTGAAAATGCCAGATTTTCTGCTGCCTAATCTGAAGGAATCTACATTTTGTAGGAGCATCATTTTTAAGCTTAGAATACTGCTTCCTTGTATGTCCAGAAACACCTTAGTCTTGGCAGGACTGAGCAGCTTGGTACCTACTTCATGCTATAGACTGACTGGGATCCCTAACTAAAGAATTCTTCTGACTGTTGTTTGTGAGGGTTTTCATCTGGTATGTGTACTTAGAGATCATCTAATGGATTGGTCTCCATTCAAAGTACGAGGATGGCCATCATTTTCTTCAAAAAAAGTCTCTGGAAGAAAAGGTGGTACTGATGCCACTTTTCACTTATTACGCAAGAACCTCATGCTTAGCCCCATGCCCCATGCAAGAACCGGTTCATTTTTTCTTCTACGTGAGAGGCTTCAAACCCAAATCCCCTCCCTCTTCTCAAGTACCCGAACCACCAGTTTATTGGTTATTTTGAGGCAGTGTGCTTTACACCATCCTGTAGAAGTTGCTGCACTGTGTAAAAAATAAGTAAGGTTCCTTGGATCTAAAATCAGGAGAAAGAGTGAGCCTAACTCTAACCTAATGGTTAAAATGTGCATCAAGGTGGGGAGGAGCCCTTGATTCCAGTCCTTGCTCCAAGGGCTAATTTAGTAGTATTTTATATGAAGAATAATTAAATACTATATTTATCCGAATCCAAGATGACCTTGAATTTAAAGGCAACCCTTTTCCCCCAGTTAGATTCTCTACATGGAAAACAAACATACATTTGCTATAGTTTTCTATGTAGAGAATCTAATTATTGGGGGTGGGGCATGTTATTTTCATCCTCCCACCCCTGCTGCAAAGGGGAAGGCAGTAAGGAGCAGTTGCTGTGGGGAAGTCAAGCAGCTTGCCCCCTGTTCGTGCCGCCCCCCTTCCCACCTCTGCTGTCTGCCACTTCCCCTCCAGCCTCTGCTTCTTGCTTTCCTCCTCCCCTTCCCTTACTCTTGCTTTGTGTCAGCAGGCTTCATCCTCATTCTAGTTCGGGGCATGGAGTACAGCCTCATCCCAGGCCCCCTGTAGCAGCCTTGTGGGTTGTGCAGTGCTGCTTTGGGGCCAGGCTGAGGCTCTGCTATTGTAGCCTCAGGCTACAGTGTGGATAGGGCCTGCAGGTAGAGCAAGCATATGTGGAAAGGTGGAGAGAGGCAAGGTGGGGAGCAGAAGCTGCATGGCAGGGGGAAATGGCAGGGTGCAGAGGCAGTTGGTGGGTGCTGGGAGAGGCAGCTACTGCTATGGCCCTGACCCTGGGTAGGGGGCTGAATCCAAGCCAGAGCAATCGACTGCCTCCCCCACTGCCCTCATACTTGATTCTAAGATAAGGTGTTTCCTCCCATGTTAAGTGGTGGGGGGAGCCCTCATCTTAGAATCAAACAAATATGGTAGCATTCTTAAACTTTTAAGTATGTTGAATGGGTAAAATCTCATGCTGAAAAAACTTTTCTTAAATTTTTTAGAAAGATCACATGACTAAGTGATGTTCTGGATTTCCCACCAGGCATTTCAGGTAGAAATGCTACTGTACTACTCAGCTTTGCAAACCTTCTGTCTTTTTTTGGATCTAAGCTGTAGGTGTCTAGGAGCATAAATTTGACTGACTTCCAATGAGATTTAACTTTCTAAGGGTCCGATTTTAAAGGTGTTTAGTGTCCTAAAAAGTCAGGACCTTGATTCTTGAAAATGTCATTGGGTTTCTATTTGTATCTTTCAACAAGTAAATAGATTAAATATGGCTTTACAATTAGCACAACCCTTTTAGGAGTGAGGTCTCAAAAATTAGAAGAATAAAAACTATCCGTCTGTTGCTCATCCTTCAAGAACTAGAGTAAGTAAACTGCTGGAGCAAAAAACATCTGAAGAATGATGAGATATGAGTATGAGCTAATAGGCTGCAGAGCCAACATGAATTGCAGACTGCTTGTGCCAAGGATAGCCCAACTTCAGTGCTTATCAGGCACTGAATGTGCTGATAGTTTGTCAAGAGTCAAGGATGCTGTTGTCAACATGGTTTCACAGTATGAAACTACTTTGTTAGGAAAACTTGTCAACATCTTTTATTAACATATTAACTGGTTCCTTTGTTAATTCACTCTAAAGGACCTCCTAGCAACTGCCTTGGACATAATGAAGCTGGAAAAGATAGAGTTCAGCGGGATAAAAGGGAAGGCTCTAAGCCAGCAAGTCTCAAGCATGTATGAAGAGTTCCAGGAAGTGTATAAAGTATTGTCAGACCATAGCTACGATTGTCTTGACACAACAAACTTGGTAGGTGTACTGGACTCCAAGACAACCAAGTATGAGTAAAAGCTTTCAACTTTTGAAAAATCCCAGGTCTACTAGAAAATTTATAGCTCTGTTTTCAACCTCTTCTTCAATCAATATGTCATTTTCTGGTTTGTTTATTTGTTTTCATCCCCAATTAGAAGAATGTTTGGTTTTGTCAGATTACATAAATCTGGTTTCTGAGTGTACATCTGCTCTGCATTTCATACCTAAATTGGCTTTAACTTAACTAGCTTGGAGGTCAGCAACAGGGCAGCTGTAGCATCACAGATTTGATGAGGGATATATAAGCCTTCTTGGGAACATTTTAATACACTGACAGTAAAATCAAGGAAAGTATCCCATATACTCCTTGTATCACAGACTTTATACACTGATTGATGCACTCATAGCTCACACTAATATCTAAAGCTCAAGCTAGTACTTGCATGATCATTCATTATCTGGTAAATCAGCATTCAAGAGCCATTGTAGGCATCCGTGTTAGGTTTTATTTAGAGATTTTATTCCTTAGACCTTCATTGCTATGTAATGTAGTCCACCTGTCAACATTTCATTAACAAAGCAAAGGTCTAAATTATATTTTAAAGACATATTGTCCATGGTTATATGTAATATAAAGGGAACTTCTGATTTATCCTATTTTTCACCATTTACGTAACCTGGAGATTGCCTTCACTGACTGATTTGTAGTTTGCTAGTCTGTGGCAGCTTCTTAGCGGCACTCCTAATTCTGGTCAAATATACAAAGCTTACACAGCTACCATGGTGGTGATCAGTGGTATTGTACAAGGGCAGAAGTATTCTCCGAGATCATCTTTCTCAGTCAGAAAATAAATCAACATCTTACCCTCCACCTGGACACAAGAAGACAAGTTAATACCAATGAATAAGCATGAATGGCAGGAGACATACTGGTTAATAAGCAAGTTGCTATATCTGTACCAGTTTTACTTGGACTGATTATTTAAGGTATAGCTGCATAGAGAGAATATATGGCTGTCTAAACTGGAGGGTGTGACAGGAGATAACACCAAGCATCTCACTAGCCTGCCCCCTCTCCTTTCTTCCCCTCCCCTCCTAGTATTTCCAAAGTGCTTCCCTGTATCTGATGTGCCATGCCTTGATGAAACACCCTATTTTGCAGGAAGCATCCCAGTCCTTAGAGTGTGGTTTCCCTTGGGTCACTTGGTTCCACCCTTTTTATATTTGTCTAGGCCCTGGACCTCTTGGCCCAGGCCTGCTTGCTCTAGCTACTACTTTCAGCACTAGGCCCACTTAATTTCAGCCTTAGCTTCTCAGTAACAGAGGCACAGCAGGGGATTAGGCTCTACAGTTGGGGCTCTGGGCCCTCCTGATACTCCAGCCTTGAAGGGGTGAATGAGAGAGAGAGAGAGACCCCCTTTACCAACAGAGAGTTAACCTCACAAAGCAATTTAAGGCACCTGCACGCAGCTACTTCTCAGGACAGAACTCCTGGCTGTTGCAGCAGCCTTTTCCCCAGGCCATAAACCTTTGCCAGTCTTGCTGGCCCTGTAGTCTTCCTACAGTAACAGGGCAAGTGTTCCCTGTTACAGAGAGGACACAGGCTTGATCACTAAATCTTACACTTAGTAAGTTCAAGTGACATAGTGAATAAAGAAGGGTAGGATGGCTATAGCAAGAGGCACAATGACCACTGTCTGTGGTAATTACTCTCTTCGGAGGTAATTAGAGATTACACAGGAAATAGTTAAGGTTGTCTGGAAACTTTGAAACTGGTGTTTGTTGTCTTTCCTGTGCTTCAGCTATTGTAGTTAGCAAATTTACTAATTTTTGCATGGTTATTGTATGAAATTATATTGTGCTTCACTGCATAGTAATGCTTTACTCAAGTAAAAATAACAGGTATCTGTATTTATAAAAGGAACTATCCAACTTGGTGGCTGGGCAAATGTGGTAATAGTTGCAATCCTGTAAGTCATTGGTAATGTTTTGCCTTCTGTAATCCACACTATTAGTGTGCCTGTGCCGTGTGTGAGATCTCCGGTGTTTGTTAAGTGTTCTTTATAAAGTATACAAATTGTTACTTTTCCAAACAACTTCTCTACATGAAGGAATTTGGCAAAAAATGGTTACTAATATAATAGGCAGAAATTGGTCCGACACGTATGCTGAGCAGTCTCTTCTGATTTCAGGCCTCTTGCCTGATGTTTTAATCTGATTTATTCATTTAATAGTTTAAAATTTGAGTGCTACTCTTAGTGTAAGAGTTTCCCATGTATGTGAGAAAACCGTTATCTTAGGCTCCACTGAAATGCAATAATAATAATATAACAATTACATACCACTGGGCATCTTTTTAGATGACTGTTATGTAACTTAATTTTAGTAGCTTTATCTCCATTCTGCAGCCTGAAATTTGACAGTATGCCAAGTCAAATTTTAGTTCAAAACTATTTTACCTTTAAAAAATACAAACCTCAAACTTAGTTTTCATTCTTAAATTTTAAGATTTTTTTAACCTTCAATAAGAAAAGAATGTAAAGTGACTCAACACTGTCACATTTTTAGTAAGTTTTTGATGAAAACCACAACATGAATTTGGTTTAAAGTACTGTATTTTCTTGCATACCACATACCTCTTGTTTTTGGAAGCTGGAATGAAGAAAAAATATCTTTCCTTGAAAATACTGGTAAATATGGTATTTCTGCAGGGAAAACACAAGCAACCTCAGTAGGGTGTAAGCCAAAGCCAATCACTGCTCTGTTAACCCTCTAGGTTCAGGATGAGGTGCCCACCCAGGTTGAGAAGTGGGGATAGATGTTTCAACTGCGGAATCACAGCCTCAGCAGATGTCACTGGCTGAGCCAAACTGCCCAGGCCAGGTGGTCAGTCACAAGTTAGCTGAGGATCCAGTCCTACAAGAGCTGAACTGTTCAGCCCCACTTTTCAAGCTGGGTGGTCAGCCAGTGTTGCCTGCCAAGTCAGCTGAAGGCCCACCCCATTTGAGAAGCAGAGCTGGCCAGTTTGGCTCCAGTCGGATTATGCCCCCAGGTGTTGTTGCTGACTGAACCAAACTGTCTGTCTCAAGCTGTGTGAGCCCTCAGCTGACTTGGCAGGTGTTAATGGCTGCCCACTTGGCTTAAGAAGTGGGGCCAAGCAGTTTAGCTTTGGTAGAATTGGTCCCTCTGTTCTTCACATTTCTTCATTTAAGACATGCACCCAATTCTTAGCAGCCAGGTTTTGGCAAAAGGTGCATGTCTTATGCCAGCAAATACAGCATGTCTGCTTTGTATGCAGAAAGTACATTTGTGGAATTTCTGACCTACAGATTTAATTTACAGAATCTAACTGAAAAGGAACATTTTTAGCAGCCTGAATGATTATAAAACACCATCAGAGAAGCTATAGAAATGCACATGACAGAAAGAGACTTGGAGATAGTTAGAGCCAGTTCCCTAGCTACTCTAAAATAGTGAGGCTGAATTATAATTGATGGTGCTTTATGGGTTTACACCAACTGAGGATCCACTTCTATTAACTAAAGTGTTTTCAGCTCCTAGAATGAGGGAAATGGATAGGAAGTGTGTGCCAGATAGCCATTGCAGCCATTTTTGTCAAGCACATTTGCTTCTGAGCTCAAACATTGTTTAATAGCTTAGTGTGTTGCCATTCCTTAGGAATTTGAACAAGATGCTTCTAACTTCAAGCAACAAGTAGAAGATATGGACAGACGGCTGGGGACTATTTTCTGCCAGGCTTTTGATGATGCATCTGACTTGGAGCATGCTTTCAAGGTTTGTGTTGTAATGAGAGAGGCACTTTCTTGCAGGAAAAGCTCAAAATAAACTTCTCATGTGGCTTTTCTCTGTGAGTGAAGGTTATGAGGATGATTTGTCTAAAATGCAAACCACTGTTTTAGCTGCTTGCACAACAGGTACTTTCTAAGGCCCCCTCAACACATGCAGGTAGAGGTACAATGGGATCTAATGTGTGATTCATAGAATAGGGAGTGTGGTGAAACCCCCTGGGGCTGCTGAAGGTTTCACACATCCCTGGGGTTGGGAGGTCTCACCTGTAGTGATCCTCCCACCCCAGGGGTTTCATGCACCCCCAGGGTGGGGAGATTGCCACAGCATTGATTCTAGGGGTTTGCCAGGAGGCATGCTGCAGGAACCCATCAGCTGTGGGCTAATGCCAAGACCCAGAGTCTGCAGATGCTGGAGCTGAGAGTCCTTAGCAGTTGTGGGACTTGCAGTCCTGGCTGGGCAAAGTGCACCTCTGCTGCTGGGAATCCTGTGAACTGATGGGACTCCCAGCTGCAGGGAAGACCATGCTACATATGCAGATTAAAGCTTGATAGAGAACATATTTTTGAGGTCTATCTTTATAGTTGGTTAGAGCTTTTTATTGTGTGATAAGTACTGCAATCACTGAAATATAAGACAAAGCTTCCCCCCCGCCCCCGAATCAACTCAAGGAAAAAGTCCCTAGTCTTACATTTTAATGCAAGGAAACCTCATTAAATCCACTAAATTTAAACTGCTGCTAAAAGGAGCATATATATGCTCAGTAATGGAAGCCAACTATGAAGTTGATTAAATATAGCTTATACTGAGCGTGACAGTAAAACACATGGCCCATACAACACCATTTCACATGTTAAGTTACAGTTCGTACTGATTGCCCTCACAAAACAATGCATTCCCTCACATACCCCTTGCACAAAAGGGAAGTCCCAAAATATATGTGATACAGATCTTTCAGCTCCACATCCCTCTTTCGGGCATTCCATTGATTTTTCCAAGCCCCATTATGCTGAATGCCCCTCACAGGAAGAATATCCGGTATTGTCATCTATGTGATATCTGTATGTTCTCTTTTTATTCACTTATCTGTTACTTCCTTCCACATATTATCTGTCCTTCTGTCAGATCTCCAACTAATGTTATCTTAGCTTTCTTTCTAATAATATTAATCACTTTCTTATGGTCTTTCAAGTACTCTAATCCCACTCTCTCAAGTTTATTTACCTGTATGAAGCTCTTGATCATTGCATAGTGGGCTTGCAGCTGCCATGCCCACAATTTTTTCCATTCTCTCCTGTATGTGTCCCATCTTCTTAACGTTCTTCCTGCCAAGACAGCAGAAACATGAAGTCTTCCCCACCTCCTCTGTTATCTCTTTACAGAGCATACTTATAAACTAAGTATACACAAAGCTTTCCAAATCTGGTATTCCCCAACCCCCTATTCCCTGGCTTTGTATAGCTCCATTCTGTCTACCATTCCTCTTTTACTTCCCCCCTCAAGACACATATTTGCCTCTATACCCTCCTTATCTGTTGCCATGATGGTGGATATACCACTCCCATGGAAAGGATGATCGGCAAGAGTACTGTTTTCACCGCAACTGCTTTATCCTTGAAAGATAACATTCTATCACTCCATGATCTCAGTATCTGTCTCACTTTTATCTCTAACTTCTCTCACACCTTTGTTCCTTTCCCTTTGGCATCCATTAGGATTCCCAAGATCTTGATTACACCCTCTACCACCTGGAGCCCAAACTTCTGTAAATTCTCCCAGTTCCCCACACCCATCAACATACTTTTCACCTAATTTAATTTCACCCTGACACTTCACCATAGTCCTCAGCATGCTTTAATACCCTCTCAATTGATATGTTGTCCTGAGCCAATATGTTCACATAATCCATGTGTAATGTACATTTAATGAATTACCTGTGCCAATGGCTCTGCCATATCCACAAAAAGATAGGGGGACAGAAGGCATCACTGTCTTACCCCTGTTTGTATGGGGAATGTTTTGCTCAAGTAACCATCTACCAGTACTCAATTTCCTGCTTTACTGTTTAGTACTTTGACCCATCTGATCATTTTAGCCAGAAACCCCATCCTCCACAATACTTCAAACATGACATCACATTTGCCCCTATCATAAGCTTTTTCCAGGTCTAAATTCATTATTATTGTGTTTCTTTTCCTCACTTATACAAGTGATGTGGCACGCCCCCTTAACCATAGGGCTTGGTATATCCTCCTCTCAGTAATGGCATATGTTTGTTCTTCTTGTATCACATCTCCTAAATAGTCATGCAGTCTTTTGGCCAATACTTTTGCCATTGATTTGTAATTTACATTTAAAAAGGTTATTGGCCTCCAGTTTCATAACACGTCTTCCTTTCCCTTCTTGCATATCAAAATTACCACATCTTCTGCACAATCATCCCCTATCTCCCCACCCTCCATTATTTCCCTGTATATCTCTATTACAGAGTTTCCCAACCACTGGGCTGCTGTCCAGTACTGGGCTGTGGTGGGTTGGCTGCTGGTTTGTGGCACAAGCCCCCCACTCAGACCCCTGTCTGTCTGCCCGAGCAGGCGGCTTCTGGGGTCAGAGCTGAGCTTCTGGGGTTAAAGCTGGGTGGTGGGGGAGCCCTGAGAGGGAGGCAGCTGGCTTTGTGTGCCCCGTCCCATTCCCGCCGGGCCATGGTAAAAAAAAAAAAGGTTGGGGACCACCGCTGTATTATAGCTGTTCCCAGCCATTGCGAAAATTTTTCATAGAATTCCACTGGAAGTCCATCTTCCTGGTGCTTTCCCAGTCTCACAAGCTTTTAAGCAGTCCTCCACCTCTCTCATACCCAACTTCTCTTCCAATTTTTGCTTCTTTCTATCTTCTATTGCTTCCTTTGTCCCTTCAAGGAACACCTTCATTTTTCCTTCATCCATTCTTTTGTACAACTCTTCACCCTCGCATACAACACCTTCATCCTCTCTTTTATTCAGATTCCTTCTTCAGTTCTCACTGCTTTCAATTCCTTCCTTCTTTTCTTCAATTCTGATGAAAAATACTTATCGCATTCCTCACACTTCTCCACCCAAGGTGCTCTGATTAGAAAGAATTCCCCATCCATTTTCCTTTTGAACCATTCTTCAGTTTATCCCTTTGTCTTCCAGTTCTTTCACTTGAACTCCTCTTACTACCTCCGTTAATAATTCCTGCTTCCTTGCCTACAGTTCTTTTAGCTGTGCCACCCTCTTCCTCACTTCTTAGATCCATATTTCTGAAGAATTGTCTTGTTCTATCATAGTCAACCACTCCCAGACACTTTTGTAATATCTCTTCAGAGTCCTCCATCTAAATACAGTTCCACATATTATTGACACCTCTTTTCATTTTGTAATAATTGAACATTTAACTTCCACATCTCTTTCCCACTACCTTAACTTTTTTCTAAACTCAGTTCCATTCTCAGTATTCAGTGATTGCTGAAGGTCACATCTAAGATCTCCTTCTTTGCAATCCATTTGATGTTAATACAAAATCAGCCCTTGACTCCTGTCTCCCACTTGGTTCCATCCTCGTAATTACCTTCTCACTAGCCCATCATTTAAACCTGTTTCTTTTATTACAAAAATCAGTACTTTGGATGAATTGTCTATCTCTCCCTCCCCTCCATCTCCTGTCCCATCCTCCTCCTACATAATGCAATTGAAATCCTTCACCAGCATTTGCTGCCTACCTCCTCCTACATACACCTTCAAATTCTGGGTGATCCTTCCTTCTCTTTCAGCCACTGCATATATATTAACAATCTCTAGCACTTTCTTTTCAAACTCCACCACTATTCATTGCAGTCTCCCTTCCGCAATCACTTGAACTTGCCGCATTTCTACTTTCTCATTCTTGAGCAGTACTGCAACTCCAGCTGCTTTGTCTGCATCTGATTCTGCCCACCACAGTGGTCCTCATCTTTGTCTCTTTACAAAATGCTTGTAATCCCGCTCCCATGGGATTCCACAGTCCTGTAAACATATGACCGCTTTTACCTTACTCAGTATTGGCATAATTTTATTCTACCCCTTCCTCAGTCACACACTTCTGATAGTTACAGATGCAATAGAAGCCATACTTGTACATTTTAAATTTCACATCTCTACCACTTTACAAGTCTTCTATGCTGCTGCTTGATGCCGTCAGCTGTAATCCTCCCCCATTTTGCATCCCCATAATCTTTGTCAGTTGTTTTATTGTTTTAACATAGGTTCCCTGTTCCCTTCTCCCATTTCCCCCCTCTTCTTTCCCCTCTTTATTAGTTCCAGACCACATTAGCTCTGATGAGATTTTCACCAACCCATCTACCTCCCCCTCTCTCTCTTTGTCCACCTATACACACACACACACACACACACACACACACCATTACTGTACACTTGACAGACCAAAACATAAAATACACTTGAACAGTTAAACTATTTTAGTCCCGTTACAAACCTCGTTACCAAAAGCAAAATTCCTATGACCCAAAACACACTGAATGGATCCAGACCATGCCATGACAAGAAATGTAAAACCTGCCAACATATCTTCACTATTTCCACAATAATTATACCCCACAACAGAACCATCACCATTACTGGATCTTATATGTGCATCTCCAGAAATGTAATGCATCTCACCCAGTGCACTAAATTACATATGGAAAATATGTAGGAGAAACCAAACAACAACTGCATACCAGAATGAACGCACACCAAAAATCTATCAAAGACAAAAATACCCAATTACCTGTGCATGCACATTTCACACAAGATAACCACTCTCTCTCCAATCTCTCAGTTCTAATCCTCAAAGGGAATTTACAAAACGCCTTTCACAGATGAGCCTACAAACTTCACTTCATCAACCTAGTGGATACAAAAAAAATCATGGGCTAAATATAGACATTGGATTTATGGCACACTATAACCTGCATGCCAACTGATAACCCCATGTAACTTCTCTACAATTTACCCTCTACATTTTATCACCAGGGCACCATTTCCTCCCCCGCACCCAACCTGTTTCTCACCCATTGTCTCTTACCCCCTCTGACCGTCACTGCTACACCTTTGCATTTTCACAGACCTGCATTCTTGCATACTGGCTTCTATTCCACCCAGGAAGAGCACAAAACAACTGCAGACACTCCCCCTGCCTGAAAGAGGGTGTTTGTAACTCAAACCTTGCAAAGAAGAATTTTTAAAACTATTTTAGTTGGTCTAATCAAAGATATCCCAAAGAACCTCATCTGCCTGTGTCCTTAGACCAACATGGCTACAACCAATACTGTGCTCCTGTGTACCCATCAATTCAGTGCTTTTACTTATCATCATCGTCATCACTGTCCTCACCATTGTCCTCATTCTTTTTGGGGGACTTGCCTCTGAAAAGTCTATGCCAGTCCCCTCTCTTCTATATGGGGTCCACCATCTCTTTCCCATTGTCCCCTTCTGTCTTTCTGCAGTACCAGTACATTTCACTCGGCCTCATTTTAACACGGTCCTCAATTGTTGGTCTGAGTGCTTTTTTGTGAGCAGGTTTCTGGACCTTCCCCAGGCATACCTGAAGCAAGAGACAAACTGGTTGAAGTGGGCTGATGGGGCCCCTTGTTGTTTGGTCAAGTGCCCATAGAGGACCGGTTCTCTGGTCAGGATTCTGAAACCTGTCACCACCAGGAGTACATGTACTTTCTTCCACACCTTCCTGGCACATGGACAATCCCCGAAAAGGTGGTCAATTGTTTTTGCCTGTCACTGGCAGGTTGGTCTTGGACAGTTAGATGGACCTTTCTGCTCTGTGCTGTTTCTCCATGACCATAAAGGGAATGCCCGATGGGCTGTCTGCCAGTTCAGGTCTCTGTGCTCCTTCTGCAAGTCCTTGTGGAAGATTTGCTCCCACGCAGCCTGGCAGTTGTCACTAGGTAGTAAGTCCCTGGGTGATAAGATGTCTTCTGCCCTTACCACCTCCTGTATCTTGTCATGGTTCACCAGGGTTTGCTAGAGTCTTGTCATGCAGCTTGTATTTTTCCTGGAAGTTTTCAGGATCTCATAGAACCATGGGTACACCATGGTCCTCACACTTCTGTTGGTTGTGTACACCTGCCACTGTCGCAGCAGCTTCCCTGCAAAATACTTGACAAAGTAAGCTATTTTGCATTCTGCCCCCATTGCCAGTTTGCAAATCTGGCTCATGTACCTGGCCCAGAGGAAAAGTAGGATGTCTGACATTGATCTGCCTCTTGACCGTTTTGCTTTGTACAGCTTGGTCCTCACTACCTTCTCTCACACATGGCTCTGTACTGTTATTGCTCCCATTTAACAGGATTTGATGTGCACCAACTGATCAATGCGTATTTTTTAAAGAGTATTTCATAAAATTATTTTCTTGATGTTTTTATTATAAGTACATGATCTAATGACTGGTGTCCTGGATTGGTACTCTGGAGCTTTGGTTTAATTGTTGACAATGCTGGTGACTTAGGCAATTCCTTTAATTTCCTTGTTTATAAAATGGGTCAATGATACCAACTTTGTGTAAAGTGTTTTGACATCCGTTGATGAAAGCCACTGTATAAGAACATTGGGTTATTGGTTTTTTTCCCCTTATTATGACACTGACATATTTTGTTTGCTAAAAACTGTCTTTTCAGTAAATGAAAACGTTTTTATTTACCTAAAAAGCCTAACTTGAAGAGTGAAAATTTTTCAACATCATTGTCAATAACATTTATTAATAAAAATGTTAGTAACAAAAGTCATGAAAAATCAAACTTAAAAAAATACTTTTTAATAACAATTTTGATTTCAGTATTTTTCATTCAGAGAATTATTAGTGTTTAATTATTTGTATTCGATATTATGAGTATTGAAAAGTGAACCACATTATGGAGAAAGTTTGAGAAGTATTTTGAGAAAGAAGGGATTTCCTGGAAAAATGTGTGATGTATATAGTGTAATAGGGGATCCTAGCCCTGTGACTGAGAAGAAGGGGCCAGGGAAGGAAAGGCAGCAGGGCCCCATTTAGGCCAGAGCCTTTGTAACCCAGAAAAAGGGGATGGTTGCCTGCTATAAGGAGGGGACCAGCCAGCACAGAGGGTGTGGAGAGGCCCCTGGTTGTCAAGGGAGGTCCCAGCTGGACAGCAAGGGGACAAGTAGCTGGCAGTAGAGACACGAGCAGATATCCAGAAAAGGGATGAGGCCAGGCCCTGGGCCAGGGGCTCACACTTGCAAAGCTCAGCCCACAGTCAGCCAGCTGCAGGACCCAGCAGGGAGAGGAGAGCAAGACAGTGAGCACACCTGCACTCAGGGAACAGGAAGCCCAGTCAGGTGACCAGGTGGGTGGCGCTGAGTGCGATACAGATTTCATAGCCATTAGGGCTGGAAGGGACTTTGGAAGATCATCGAGTCCAGCCCCCCGCCCAAAGGGCAGGAAGTCAGCTGGGTTCATAGGATCCCAGCAAGATAAGCATCCAATTTGCTCTCCCCAGGCCAGAGGAAGGGAGCTGGCCATGGCTGTGGAGGGAGACAGCCCTGTAGGGAGACAGGGGTGGAAACTCCACTGCCTGGGATATCTGATGCCTAAAAGGAGGCACTTGCAGAACGAAGAGGCAAGTGCCTGGGAAGTACTGAGAACTTCCATTTTCCCCCTTTCCTTTTCCACCTGTTGTAATGCCTTGGAAGGTCCCCAGAATGGTATACAAAAATTGGAAGGCAGTTTTATGTTCACCCTAGAAGAGCCCCCCAGGGGGGTGAGGCACTCGGTGTGCCCAGACAGACTTTAGAATTGGTTGTGGTGAGACCAGAGGGACCCAGGGAAGCAGGATACCCCGAGGACCGCAGGCAGTCTTAAAAACACAGTGCGGGCCTGCTTGCTGTTCTTTTTTGTTGTGTTTTTCTGCTCATGACAATAGGAACACCCAGTGGACTTGGCTGTGAGGGGAGGCAAGGAGCCTGTAGAGCAGAGGGCCCAGCACACCGAGGAGTTTATCCTATTTTTCTTTTCTGGGCTTACCTTGATGGGTGAGAGACTAGGGAAGGGGGCAGAACTTAGACTGGCCAGAGCCTGGACAAAAAAGAGGAAGACTGAGACGGACTGAAGCCATGCAGGCCTGGTGATCCACCTACTGGCAAAGAGTGGGGGCAGGAGAAAGAAAGTGGGGGCAAAGCCTCACACAGCACTGCCTGATTTGGGGCTTGGCACAAGATAGGGAGACAAGGTGCCTACAGCCTAGACTTAGATTCCTTAAAGACAGCTTCTCAAAGAATATCTTAATTAATACTAGGCTGCGCAGGTGGGAGAGAGCGAAAGGAAAAGGGGGCCAAACTAGGGGACCAGAGTAGGTAGCCATGTACTGTCCTTTTCCCCGCCACTCCCCCCGAGGGGGTGTGCCCAGTTGTTTCTGGAGAAGCACTTTATTACATACAGATTTAATTTTTTTCCAAGCCATCCCTTATTGATCATGGCATTAAGACTTTCTAAGGAAGAAGTTCATAGAGACCAGGGCCTGATGAAGAAGATGGTACAGTATAATAATAATTTTTTTTGTTGCTTTTCTGTTTGTTTCTGTCCCTAGTTGCTGGATATGTTTGGAAGCCTTCTGGAACGTCCACTGATAGCTGCTGATGCTGCCAATAAATATCCTTTGCTCATTACTATGTTTGACAGAGACCTAGAAGATGCTAAAATGATCTACTCTAGGCATATTCAAAAGGAGATGGAGTTAGGTATGCATTATTAATGGTACAAAATGATTTGTTGAGAAACCAGAGTGGATTACTTTTGCTTTTTCTTTTCTTTTTTAACATTTTGGCTTTTAATTAGAAAATTAAATTGTCACTTTTGAAAGCTGTCCATTGCTTATAACTCTCTATGATGATGTAAATGTTCAGAAAAATCTATTTTGTCAAAAGGACATTGTCTGTTGGAAATTGCTTCAGGGGAAAATTTGTGATCAGGGCTGTAGAACATCCACTTTAATAGTCAAGAACTATTAAAAAATGTGAAGAAAAGAAGGAAATGCATGCATGCATGCATGCATGCATATAAAAATCAAGTAAAATGTGTATATTAAAAAAAAATTCTTCTTAAATCCACTCTGGAAGTGATGTATAATTAGGTTTATATCCAAATTAACTGGGACATCCAAAAAGCTGGGTGTTTCTGCCATCATTGGATAGTACCTTCAATATTTAGTGGGACTTGCAGAGAGGCTCACAAAGGCCTAGATGTTAATTTCCAGAATTTTCCCTGTAATTTGCAAATGCATACTATAAGCAGGCAGGCTGTACTGTACATTTTAATCAGTCTATGCCTGACATGTTTGGTTTTCCATATGTAATGATACAAAAAGGACACAGGGTTCTATCATATTGTCAGGATCACAGAGTAGCGTTTTGATAACACCCCAGATCATATCACCTGGAGGGGATGAACCCTGGGCTTCTTGGTTTAACAGCATGAGTTTCCGGTGTTTGAATGAAAGAAGATTCTAACCTTTGGTGGCTATGAAAGACTTAAATCCATGTAGGCCAGTGGTTCTGTAGGCCAGACTTGAGGCATCCCTGGATAGACTTGAGGGACTCCTTAGAAAATGCCAGCCCTTAGTTTTCAGACTTTTATTTATGTATTTAATTATTTATTTCAACCACAAAATAATAATAGAGCTATTTTTCTGTTGCAACGAACTCAGAAAGACTACACTTATGGATTTTTATTTTAAATCTTTGGGTTTATCTTGGGAATTCTGTTTCACCCTGGTTGAGAATCAGTACAGGCAACCCCCGCTTAATGCTGTTTCGCTTGGCACTGTTTCACTATAATGCTTATTTTAGATTGATACCTGATTTCATTTAGTGCTCAGTGAGTTTCGTTATAGCACTCACTCACAGTCACCATCTTGGGTCATTAAATACAATTGCAGTTGCCATCTTGGGTCGTCAAATACTTTCGGTTTTGCTTAATGCTCATTTCGCTTAATGCTCGTTTTTTCAGGAACCAATTAAGAGCACTAAGTGGGGTTGCATGTATAGGCTGCCACTAAGAGAGGATGGCGATTTACAATGTAAGTTTATGATGGTGCTGTGTAGCAGGGCACTAAGATGTACCTACTTCTTAAGGCCAAAGAAGCCTGGCCAGGGAGCTCGGCAGGCCAAGCAGATCTCCTCAGCTGCAGGTTGCCGGGGTAACAGCCTAAGGAAGTAATTGGCCACACCTGCTGATGTCACTTGACTGGCAGGAGGCAGAGTTCTGGGATATATAAGCCCAGGCTGTAGCTAGCAGACATACGCTCTCTCTCTCTGGCAACTGATGGGGAAGGAGATCCTGCCTGCTGAAGCTACTTGAGAACTGATGCTGCCTGCCTAGCTCTCTCAGTACTGCCTGCTTTGCTATCTTGGTGCTACATGACTAGAGGGAGTCTCCCAGGTACCTAGAATAGGGGCATGAGTGGAAGTTCATTCCCTTAAAGGGGCATAGCACTGTTGTTTCTGGACATCTGCTGGGAAGAGCAGTCAGCCAGGTCTGACCGCTCATGTAAGTTCCTAGCCAGAATGCAGGACCTCCATCTAACCCAGGAGGTGCACAGCCCCACCAGGGGAGACGCCTTGTTGGACTTGGTGAGGGAGCTGTGGGTGCTCGACCACCTGGGCGACAGCAATCATCACCTGCTGGAATTCACCATCCAGCACAAGGTGGCAAAGGCCTTCACCAAGGCAGCAGCCCTAGATTTCGGGAGGGTGGACTTCAATGAGCTAAGACGAATAGTCAGGGAAGCACTGAGGTCCCGGAGGGGAGGGGAGCCAGGTGTCCAAGAAGGGAGGTCGCTCCTTAAGAAGATGATCCTCCAAGCCCAAAGGGAGATCATCCCAACCCGGATCAAAGGGAGCAGGAGGGCACATAAGCCCTCATGGCTCACCAAAAGCATCCAGGAATGCCTCCTAGCTAAAAAGGAGGCATACACCCAATGGAAAGGAGGGGCCATCACCAGGGAGGATTATACTGTGATTGCTCAGGGATGCAGGGGGGCAGTCAGGAAGGCCAAGGCAGAGATGGAACTGGGACTAGCTTCCCGGATCAAGGACAACAAGAAGTCCTTTTTTAAATACATAGGGGGCAAAAAGAAGGTTCCGAGTAATGTGGGGCTCCTGCAGCACACGTTAGGAAATTTGGTCGTCACACCAGACGACAGAGCCAACATATTTAATGATTTCTTTGCCTCCATTTTCCTGAACAGGGACCGGAACAGCCACCCCTCCTCTGGCCCCCCCTTAGATCCCAGGGGAGGTGCACCTAGGCCAAGGGTTAGTGAGGAACTAGTTAGGAAACTTCTGGAAGGACTGGATGTATTCAGATCAGCTGGTCCAGATGATCTCCAGCCTTGAATACTGAGGGAATTGGCTGAGGTCATTGTGGGACCCCTGGCACGGCTTTACGAGCACTCGTGGTGCTCTGGTGTGGTGCCAGAAAAGGGCCAATGTGGTTCCCATCTTCAAAAAGGAGAGGAAGGAGGACCTGGGTAACTATAGGCTAGTTAGTCTTACCTCAATCCTGGGCAAGCTTCTTGAGAAAATTATTTTGGGGCATATCCACGAGGGGCCAGCAGGGGAGATTATGCTTAGGGGCAACCAACATGGGTTCATTAGCGGCAGGTCCTGTCAGACCAACCCGGTGGCCTTCTCTAACCAGGTCACCAAATCCTGAGATGCAGAGGTAGCAGTGGACATAGTCTTCGTGGACTTTCGGAAGGGGTTCTGCAGGGCTCGGTCCTCGGGCCTGCACTGTTCAACATCTTCATCGGTGATTTGGACGAGGGAGTAAAAAGCACCCTGTTCAAATTTGCTGATGACACTAAGATGTGGGGGGATGTGGGCATGCTAGAAGGGAGGAATAGGCTCCAATCAGACCTAGACAGGTTACAGGGGTGGGCGGATGAGAATAGGATGGGATTCAACACAGACAAGTGCAAAGCGATGCACCTGGAGAGGAAAAACCGGCACCATACCTACAGGTTGGGGAACTCCTTTCTCATCAGTACAGAGGCAGAAAAGAATCTTGGATTCATCATTGATGCCAAGATGAACATGGGCTGGCAGTGTGGGAATGCAGTCAGGAAGGCCAACTGCGCCTTGTCATGCATCCACAGATGCATCTGAAGCAGGTCCAGAAAGGTGATCCTCCCCCTCTATGCGGCACTGGTCAAGCCGCAGCTGGAGTACTGCTTCCAGTTCTGGGCACCGCACTTCAAGAGGGATGTTGACAGCATCGAGAGGGTCCAGAGGAGGGCCACTCCCATGATCAAGGGGCAGCAGGGCAGACCCTATGAGGGGAGGCTATGGGACCTGAACCTGTTCAGCCTCCACAAGAGAAGGCTGAGGGGGATCTAGTTGCCTGTTATAAACTAGTTAGAGGGGACCAGCAGGCAGTGGGAAGTCCCTGTTCCCCTGAGCACTACTAGGAGTGACCAGGAATAATGGTCACAATCTGGCAGAGAGTAGATTTAGGCTAGATATCAGGAGGTGCTACTTCACTGTCAGGGCGGCTAGGATCTGGAACCAGCTTCCAAGAGAAGTGGTGCTGGCTCCTACCCTGGGGGTCTTTAAGAGGAGGCTAGATGTACACCTTGCTGGGGTCGTTTGACCCCGGTACTCTTTCCTGCCGTGGCAGGGGGTCGGACTCAATGATCTGCTCAGGTCCCTTCCAACCCTAGAAACTATGAAACTATGTTATTGTTAGTCTTCAAGTTATAGCCTAGGGGCTTGTGTTTGTGTTCAGGTTTATCCCAGAGAGTCGGGATGAGGCTGGAAGGGGAGGTTTGGAGACTTCATTGCTGCCTAGAGAGAGGGCGTATGATTTGGTAGAGCCCAGTGTTAGGCACAGTGAGCATAGCGCTAGAGGGGCACAGCCGGAAGGACGCAGCAAGCCCAGAGTGCCAGAAGGGTGCAACCAGAAGGGTGCAGTGAGCCCAGAGCTCCAGGAGGGTGCAGTTAGAAGGACTCAGTGAGTCTAGAGCACCAGGAGGGTGCAGTTAGAAGGACTCAGTGAGCGCACAGTGCCAGAGGGACACAGGTACAGGGTTGGGTGAGTCCATAGCACCAGAGGGGTGCATCCAGAGGGGAGCAGCAGCCATAGTACCAGAGGAACGCAGCTAACATGGCACAGAACCAGGTGCCCGGGAGAGAGGCATAGAGTCAGGCATCTGAGAGAAAGGCACAGAAAGCCAGTTGCTAGAGAACTTGGTGCCTGTGTGTTACAGAGAGACAGGAGCCGGGGGGCTCAATGTCAGGGGTGTATGGAGTTGATGATGGTAGTAACACCTGCAAGGCATGGGGCACATGCAGGGGAGGTCAGAGTGTGTATACACTGCCCAGTATAGCTGGGTGCACGAAGGGCAGCTTCCCGCCTAATGAACGACGTAATTGTTAACTAGCAAGGCGTGGCAGACAAGATAGGCAGGCAGACTGCCCAAGACAGGTGGGTAGGCTGATGCAGAGGTTCGCCTCAGGACAGCCCCCTGTCAAATACTGTAATTACTGTATTTTTTCTTCATTTTTTAATGTTCTGGGACAGGAAACAATTATACATTAAGGAAGTGATGGGAGTGATATTGTAGCTATGATGGGGCAGGAATATGCTAGAGGCAAGGATTTTTTTATGTGATGTCTTTTATTGGACAAACTGCATGGTTAGAATAGACTTAGACTTGTAAATGAAAAATTTTAAAGGCTCTTAAATGACAGGTATGGCACATTTTTAGAGTACCTGTATACTGTTATTTGCCTGTGATTCCTTGTTTGATGATTGTAAAGACATAATACATCTTTTTTTATGCGAACTGAAAGAGGCAAGTGAAAAAACAGTGTGTCCAGCATTGGATAAAATATGGGGAATGAAATCTGGGCTCCCCTGAAGTCAATGTCAGAACAGCTAGGAGGGCCAGATTTCATCTGTGATATATATTTTGCAAATGGTTCTAAAACAATGCAAAGATTTGGTGGCATTTTGTAAAAGATGTACATATGCTCAGCCCTGTGCTGCTCCAGATTTGTACACTTAGCTTTCAGCAATGCTGCTGCTGCCACTTTGTCTTAATTGCCAGCGCAGTGTAAGGTTTCTGTGCATCAGAAAGGCTTGGAAATTTCCTAGCCCTGGATGCAAGTCAGCTGCAAGCCAGAGGATCAAGCAACCTGCTTAGTCAAAGAAAATCTGTTTCATATAAAATTGGAGGCACAGACAATTACAATATGCAGTGGCATCTGGCAATGCTAGCTAATGGCAATTCTTTCAGCATTTGTTGACTTCACTATGGCTGCTTCCAGATGTGGAAATCACCCCCAAAATGGCACTTTAAACTTGGTGTGCTCCTGCATTGAGCCTAGCACGTTCCCAGAAGAGGCATCGCGTTAGTTGGACCCAGCTTGCTGAATGTCTGTATAGATCAGGCACTTTAGTGGGACTTTTTGGCACTTCTATCTAGTAACTGATTGAATCAGCTAATTGATAAAAGCACCCAAAAACCCCTTCTAAAGCAACTGATCTATACAGTTGCTGTGGAACTGGGTCAAAGTAATGTGCTGCTGCTTCCAATAATGAGTGTATCCCCCAGCACAACACGTCCATCAGTGCCCATTGTTAAACAGAATCTTTGGATACATTGAACTGTGGTCCATTATCAATACAAATCTCTCCTGGGACTCTATGTCTTGCAAATACAGACTTCCTGTGATATTGCTATGTCATCATCACCAACAGCATTCATTATTGGCAAAACAGAACAAAAGATTTCAACAGAAATCTTTAGGGTTTTCCTAGCAAGTGTTAAAGCCTATCTCTGCCTCAGAGACTACATCAGTATATCAGAATGCTTTGTTTAAAGAGAAATGCTAGGCAATCGCTGAAATATTACACAGGTAAGGTACTGTCAACAGAATCTGTGCAGTCAGAGACCATGTAAATGTAGAGTTTAGTAATAAGTACCTTCAAATCCTCTCTAATTTTCTTCCCCAGGCTACGCCCCTGTACACAGGAACATGCCGTTTGTTGCTGGGGCTTTGCGTTGGGCTCAGGAACTGAGAGACCGGATCCAATTTCCATTCAGTAATTTTAGGCACATCACACATACGTATGTATCTTTATCACAGATAAGTTATTTTTATCTAGTATTTAGATCTAAAATGGTTATCATCTGGAAAAGTAAAATGTACTTCTGTTGTGGAGAAGCAGTTATAGTTGTGTTTTCAGCTTTCATGAAGTCATATTTTTTAAAACTTATTCATTGGATTTGTTTTGAAGTGGTGATAAGGTACAGTAGGATAGGCTGTTCAGCTTTCACATTGGCTTTAGGTTGTCAGTGAAAATTATTGGACATCTTCCCACTATAATATACGTTGGTTTGGCCTGTATTCTCTGCTCACAAGTGGCTTAGGACTAGAATTATAAGGGATGCCACAAATTTGTGAAGAGCAAAGACCTGCTGGATTGTATTAGATTGAGATAGATTGGCAGAGATTTGTGGAGTTTCAAGAACTGGTATAGCAGGAGTCTGGAACTGAAGGGTATTTTTACATGTGCTCCAGGGTATTTTTACTTTTGCATTGGGATGCAATGCCAGATGAGCCGCATTAATTAAAAGCACCTGCACATGATGTTTGTCACATTCCTGCATGTCCACGTGCTGAAAAAATGGCGGTGGGGTACTTTGAACTGAAGTTCATTGAGCACATTTTATTTCAAAGTGCCCTGTTGCCATTTTTTCAACACAGGGATGCATAGGGACGCTGATACACGGGACTTGGAAGGCCGCTGGAGCACATCAATTTTTGCAGACTCAGTTAATCTAGTCTGCTCTGATGCACTGGATTTCCAGCATATTAGGCAGGCTCTCCACACCTCTGTAGGAGCCCGAAGTGCCCAGGCAGAACTTTTCACCAAGTAATTTGTTCAGATCACAAGCAAATTAGAAGAATTAAAAGCAGTCATTTTCGTGATTAAAGGCAAATTTGAAAAATCCCATGATCTATTTATGTAAGCATATTTCTTGTTTATTATAAGCCACCTGAGGAAAAAAATTCACTATACATGTGCTGTTTCCATACCCTAGAGCACCATGACTGTTTCTAGACCAGGGGCAGGCAAAATACGGCACGTGGGCCAAATGCGGCATGCCAGGCCATTCTCTCCAGCCCTTGGGGCCCCTAAAAAATTTAGAAAATTAATATTTATTTGTACCTGGCTGCCTGTCAAAGATGACAGGAGCCTGGGGCAGTGGGACCCAGGGGAAGCTGCTGACAGGATCAGATGGCTGCAGAAGCAAGGCCTGGTGTCCCTGCCATCCGTTCTACGCCCCCCCCCACCCCGCCCCCAGCCAGAGGCTTCTGGCCTGAGCCCCTGGGGCTGTTCCTGCCTCCTTGCACTGGAGGGAAATTCAGATAAGGATGGGTGGGGGGAGGGAGGGGATGACTGCAAGTGATCACCCCAGTCCTCAGAGTTAGGCTGAGCCGGCTCCTGTGGTCCTGGTGCTGCAGCCAGGAGCCACGTACTGGTAGAGTGGCTGGCGGGGAGTGGAGAAGAGTGGCGGCAGCCACAGGCAGGGAAGCTGTGAAAGTGGCAGCAGGCAGGGGCAAGGGGCAGCAAACAGGCACACGGAGCTCAGCGACAGCTGGGTGGGAGTGTGGGGTCTGTGCTGGGGCCAGGGCCAGGGCCAGCAGGGACTAGAGTGGGATGGCAGGAGTGTGGGGCCAGGTTGGCAGGGCTCTGGATCTGGGTCAGCTCTCCCTCTCCCTGTTGGCACAGCCTGGCCTGTCTCCATAGAGCCTTGCCAGCCCATGCCCCGTGCTCCCGCCACCCTGCTCTGGGCCCCACGCTCCTGCCCAGCTGTTGCTGAGCTCTGCGCACCTGCTCACTGCCACTTCCCCCCACCTGCTGCCACCATTTGCCTGCCACTGGCATTGCTCCCCTCCACCCCCTCGCCAGTTGTTCCAACACCACATCATTCCTGGCCACAGCGACAGGCAGCAGGAGCTGGCCCAGCCCCTGCGATTCTCGGCTGGCCCTGTGCAGCCAGCTGGACTGTTCTGGCTCTGGCTGCATCCTGCATTCTTGACCATGCAGCTGGGACTTGGTGCCGGAGCAGTGAGCTGGGAGTGGGGGCAATGGTGGCAGATGGGGAGGAAGTGGCTGCGAGCCAGATCATGGGTCTGCGCTGGTTCCTTGGAGCCAGGAGCAGAGGGAGGGTGGAGCCCCAGCTTAGAGGAGTGCTGGGGGGGTGGTTCTGCTTGCCATGGGGAGGGTGTGGGCAAATCCTCCTCTTCTACACTTGCTACAACCCTCCCCAGCCATCTTCTCCCCACACACTCGCAGCCCCCTGCAACCCCATACCCACCCACACCCACATCCACATCCACACCCCCCTACAAAATACAGGAGTAAGACTTCATTTTAAGCTAATGTGCAATCACCTCTATGTACACTATACAAACACATGTAAATCATGACAAAACCATTTTTTGAAATCAAAAAATGCATTTTGTAGTAAATATTTTATTTTTTGAATATAATTTGGTATTTTTCTCATTCTGAGATGGCAAACCCTTGCTGAAAGGAGTATCTTGGGGGGCGCAAGGGTGGGCCTTCCAGTCCCAAGATGGTGAGCAAGTGGCAGGACACCTGTCAAGGGGCAGGGCCACCCTTGCGGCCCTTGATGGCTTGCTAAAACTCGGTAAGTGGCCCTCTGTCCAAAATAATTGTCTGCCCCTCTTCTAGACGCACCTGATTAACCAAAAAAAAAAAAAAAAATCAAAAGACCAATAAAACACGTAAGAATTGAGCAATAGTATGGTTTTGGTTTATGAAAGTTGAAAGAAATCCATCAGCATGACTTTGGAACTCAGAGCAAATCTGACTGCTTACTGGAAAGGGATGCTTTTTATGCTTTTCTTGAAGATATGTTATTTCTATTGCTATGTACTGTCACTATATAAGCATCTTAAATATATTATTATCTAATAATAAAGATATTGGAACGGTGAAATTAGGTTATATATGTAGGGCAGCAGATGAGGGCTCCTGTGTCCATCACATTGTATTGGAATTTTAGTAGAACATGCTTTGAAGGATGGCCAGATTTGTATTTTAGGCAGATTCTCCTCGCTTCATTTAACTTGGCTAATAACTGCCCTCCAGTTGTGGGTGAGAGGATGTTGTAATATATTTGAAGCTTGAAAGAATTAAAAAACAAGATTTAAAAAGGGAGGAAGACAGGCTGGTTTAGGCTACTGGAAATAGGGTAAGAGCTACACACATTGCTGAGATCTGTCCTAGTGATGTTTCATATGACAGTATCATTACTGTAGGGTGGATGCATGCATCTACTTACATATGTCCATATACAAAAGTGTCTGGTATCTCATACACGTTTTCAGCATGTTGGTTCTAAAACTTGTGAACGTTTCTGCTGTCTGTTCAGTTTGAGACTGTAGCATTTGTTATTGAGTATGCATGTACTAATGCAGGTAGTTTTCCTAATGTAATCTTACAATGCTCTATCCTCCTGTCCTGATGTGGGGCAACATTGGCTCTCTCATGTAAGACCTTGTAAGTGAATTGCTTAGCTTGCTCCCTTCTGCAGGCAGGTTTGCTTCTTGCGAATTTCCTCAGCCACGCCTGCCAAGCAAAGCACAGTCTTTTAAACAAACAAAGAAAACCAAATCCTTCTCTTCTTTCCCAAATACAAGGAGGGGAACCTGTTTTGCTTTGGCCCCTCCTTGCAGCATGCTGTTCCACTCATAGCTTACTTCCTCCTCCTCCTTTGCTTCTGGGAGCTTTTAATGCTCCCAGAAGTTACTCCCTCTTTATCCAAATGCTCTGCAGTTGGGCTTTCTCAACAGGGCAGACTGTTCCTTCTTCAAGGGATAGACCACTCTGTCACATTCCTACTCTTCCTGCTTATGCACATTCCAAAAAGTTTTCTCCAATCTCTGCTTTGTAGATGAGAGAGATGCCTCTCTTTGATTTGTCCATTTGTGCTCATATTAATGATCCTAACTGACAGACCAGCCTAGAGTTCAGGAAGTTCTTGCCCCCCATGTTGTCTGTCATAAGAACATATGGAGTGCTTAAGACCAATTTCAGGCGTTACCAGGGGTTAAAAGCTCCAGGATCTGCCCAGAACTACTGTGTAACAAAGCCCTTAGCTTTTTCAGAAGTTAGGCTAAATGGCAGCATAATGTCTTCAGCTTGTGACCCAATAAGAGATACAGAAGTTGATAAACTCCTGCTCTGGCTCGTTTTTCAGGATGGAAGCTCACCTAAATCATTTAAATCCTTGTCTTCCGTTCTGTTCAGTTCTTACCTGCCTCAAAGGTGAATTGTTCTGGAACTAATATCTGATAGGCAGGATCCCAAGTGCCTGGAGCCAGGGCTCATACCTGGTTTCTTTGTGAATTATGCAGAACTTGTTCTCAGTTTTGTTCTGAGGTTTTCTGCTATGATCCTCATGCTTCCACCATGTAATGTTTGCTCCTCTAGGGGGAATAAGCCTACTCCAGGACAAACAACAGAGCAGTAACTCCAAGTAAAGAGGGGAAGGGTGCAGCATTATTGCAATTCCACTCAGTACAGCTATGCAGCTCTTAATCTTCTCTACCTACTAGACCTCAGCAATTGATTCCCAATATCAGGACAACTGCACTCAAGTGACCCCTGGCTGGAGCACAGATGCTTAGATTACATTTTACTGTACATCTCTGATGTAGGTTTCCTTTCTGGAAAGTAGTTTGGGATTCACTTTTAGGATATAATACTTTTGTTTTAAAGTTTGAAGGCAATCTGTGAATCAGTGTACAACTCAGTAATTCTTAAGTATAAAACTTGTGACTTTTTACCCCACCTCACTTTTTTTTCGCTGTCTAGATTAGGGGCGGGTAACTATTTTGGGTGGAGGGCTGCTTACTGAGTTTTGTCAAGCCATTGAGGGCTGCATGACAGCCCTGGACAAATTAATAATAATTTTCTAAATTTTTTTCAGTGTATAACACTTCTTGTATTCAATTGTGTTAACAGATGCATGGAATCTGTTGAAGGAAAAAGAATGAAACAGAAGTATCAAGATATAATACAGTTGCTAGAAAGGTAGGTGTTACTTCAATAAATGCCTTTCTTATGGGTTTTCAAAGGCCACACATCCCAACAGCATCTGAGTACTGTACCTAGACATTCCAATTAGCGGCAGTGGACTTTGGAACAGAACTCTTTCAGTCAATTTGTTTTTGTGTTATTAATCTTACTTTAACCTCTAATCCCTGTAATCACAGTATTAGCCTTTTAGTGATTAAAAACACTACGCTATTTTGGTTTTCATTTACTTGTTCCTTTGGAAGTTTGTATTTGGTAGGTGAACACTGGAGAATCTTATTTTAATCAGTTTCCAGGAAATTTGATGCTCTCCACATTAAAGACTCTTTTTATATTAATGAAAGCAGTCTTCTAATGGATGATAAAAAAAAGTAGAAATTTTAATTACCATGTAACTTAAGGTAGTAAAGATTCCCAAAAAAGACATTTTAGGATGACCCTTGAAGTTGTGAACATACATTAAATACCTAATGTTACAAAAATGGAGTGTCTGTGTATTCACAACAACTATAGCAGGGGTGGGCAAAATACGGATTCATGGGTTGAATCTGGCCCACCAAGGGATTTTATCTGGCCCATGACAGGTCTCTCAGCCCCACGCAGCCGAGGCTCAGGGGACAGCCTGGACTGTGGCGCATGCAGCGATCCTGTTGTCCTCGGGTGTGCAGTGGGTCTGGGATGTCATGGCAGCTGGTCTCAGCTTTCCAGCAGTCCTGGTGGTGGTGGCTCCTTGCAGCTGCCACTGCTAGTGTCACTGGTGCCTCCGGACGCAGCCCCGCTGCCCAGGCATCTTGGCCTGTTCATCTTGCACCCACCACCAGGGGTTCTGGATAGAGTGGGCAGGTGGATTCTTCGTGGACACCAACCCAGAACTTGTGCAGGCATGGTGCACTCAGCTGAATGGATGGAATGGAACTGTGGGTGGGTGGGGAGTGGTGTCTGGGAGCAGGACACGTGGGGCTGGGGCAGTGACAGTGTGGAGCCTGGGGTAGAGCCACAATCCACTCCCCACATGTCCCTGCGATGGGTGATGGTTCCACAGGCAGGGTGATGCTGGGAGTGGATTACAGCTCTGCCCCAGGCCCTAGCCCCATGCTGTCACTGCCCCAAGATCCTGGTTCCAGCCCTGGGTAGCCTCATGCCATTCATCTGGCTGAGTGTGTCTTTCCTGCATGAGTCCTGGGCGGGTCTCCATGGAGACCCTAGGACTGGGGCCAGAATTGCCAGGCAGTGACAGCATGGGGCTGGGTCCCAGGGCTCAGCCACTTACGGAGTTTTGGTAAGTTGTCATGGAGTGGGGATGATTACCTAACCCATAACAGCTCACCTAATCTTCTTCAGTGGCCTTCTAGCCCAAATAATTGCCTACCCCTATATGTAGAGACACAAAAATAGTAGATCCACCAGAAAAATGTCCTCTTTCAAAGAGGAATTTATCTCTAGACTTGTGTTATGTTGCACCATATGACAGTTACATGTAGTGCTGGAGTTGGGTCTTCTGGTCCTCCAGCAACTTTTTCTTTCCCCTCCCCTCCCCCCTCTACTTCCCTCCCATACAGGTGAGAAGAAGGGGAAATGGCTGGTTCTTTTAGGGCTTTGGCACAGGTCACTTTTAGCATGTCATAAAGGTATTTAAAATGATAGCAGTCATTAGTTAAGGAGTGTGAAGACACCATAAGTACCCTCTAAGGGCATTTATACGCATGATCTGGGAGTGCGTGTGGGGGGGTGCTTTAAGACCTAGCGGACCTACTGTGGCTAAAAAGGAAAGCCTACAAAGGATGGAGGACGGGATTCACCTCCAAGGAGGATTACTCCACACTGGTTCGGTCCTGTAGGGACCAAGCCAGGAAAGCCAAGGCTGCAACTGAACTCCAACTAGCTTCAAGCATCAAGGACAACAAAAAGTCCTTTTTCAGATATGTGGGGAGCCGGAGGGAAAGCAAGGGCAATGTTGGACCCCTGCTAAACCAGATGGGGCAACTGACAACTGACGCCCAGGAAAAAGCCAACCTATTAAATAGGTACTTTGCGTCAGTCTTTCATCGGTCCCATGGGACGCCCATGCCTGCTATGGGACAGGGAGATCCGGGTGATGGGGATCCCCTACCCTCCATAAATGCTGACCTCGTGAAGGAACACCTTGAGAAGCTGGATACCTTCAAGTCAGCCGGCCCTGACAATCTGCACCCCAGGGTACTCAAGGAGCTGGCGAGCGTCATAGCCCAGCCCCTGACACGGATCTTTGAAAACTCCTGGCGCTCTGGTGTAGTGCCCAAAGACTGGAAGAAGGCCAGTGTGGTGCCGATCTTCAAGAAAGGGAGGAGAGTGGATCCGGCTAACTACAGGCCCATTAGCCTGACTTCTATCCTGGGGAAGATCTTAGAAAAGTTTATTAAGGAGGCCATCCTTGAGGGACTGGCCCAGGCTAACATTCTAAGGGATAGCCAGTACGGGTTTGTTGCGGGTAGGTCTTGTTTGACCAATCTCATTTCCTCCTATGACCAGGTGACCTATCACCTGGACAAGGGAGAAGAGATTGATGTCATATATCTTGACTTCAAAAAAGCCTTTGATCTGGTATCCCACGATCACCTCTTGGCCAAACTGCCCAGTTGTGGCCTTGGCTCCACCACGATCTGCTGGCTGGGAAATTGGCTCCGTGGTCGGACCCAGAGGGTTGTAATTGATGGCAGTCACTCATCGTGGTGCCCTGTGACCAGTGGGGTCCCTCAAGGCTCTGTCCTGGGACCCATCCTGTTCAACATCTTCATTAATGATGTGGACATTGGAGTCAGGAGTGGACTGGCCAAGTTTGCTGATGACACCAAACTTTGGGGCAAAGCATCCACGCCAGAAGATAGGCAGGTGATCCAGGCTGACCTGGACAAGCTCAGCAAATGGGTGGACGAGAACCTCATGGTGTTTAACAACGAAAAATGCAAGGTTCTCCACCTCGGGAGGAAAAACCTGCAGCATCCTTATAGGCTCGGCAGTGCTACGTTGGATAGCACTACAGAAGAAAGAGACTTGGAGGTCATCATTGACCACAAGATGAACATGAGCCTCCAATGCGATGCTGCGGCTAGTAAAACGACCAAAACGCAGGCTTGCATCCATAGATGCTTCTCGAGCAAATCCCGGGACGTCATTCTCCCCTTGTACTCGGCCTTGGTGAGGCTGCAGCTGGAGTACTGCATCCAGTTTTGGGCTCCACAATTCAAAAAGGATGTGGAGAAGCTTGAGAGAGTCCAGAGGAGAGCCACGTGCCTGATCAGAGGTCAGGAAAACAGATCTTACAGTGACAGGCTGAGAGCCATGGGACTCTTTAGCCTGGAAAAGCATAGGCTCAGGGGTGATCTGATGGCCACCTATAAGTTTATCAGGGGTGACCACCAGGATCTGGGGGAACGTCCGTTCACCAGAGCGCCCCAAGGGATGACGAGGTCGAACGGTCACAAACTCCTGCAAGACCGTTTCAGGCTGGACATAAGGAAGAATTTCTTTACTGTCCGAGCCCCCAAGGTCTGGAACAGTCTGCCAGCGGAGGTGGTTCAAGCACCTACATTGAACACCTTCAAGAGTAAATTGGATGCTTATCTTGCTGGGATCCTATGACCCCAGCTGACTTCCTGCCCTTTGGGCAGGGGGCTGGACTCGATGATCTCCCAAGGTCTCTTCCAGCCCTAATGTCTATGAAATCTAGAGTGGCTCTGAGAGCCGTTCTCATTAAAGCATCTACAGTGTCACCTGCGTCAGTGTCCCTGTGCTGAAAATTGGTGACGGGGCCGTTTTAACAAAAGCTCATCAAACTAGTTTTAGTTAAAACACCTACACTAACCACTTTTCAGCTGGAGGACACTGCTACATGTGACACTAGATTCTTTTGGAGCATGGTAATTATGCTTCAGCAGACTTGATAAATTGAATCTGCTACAACGTGCTGTGATTAGAGTGCATCAGAGCAGCCTCTTTGCTCATGTATAGGTGCCCCAAATGTTTCAGAGATACGCCACTACAGCTGAGGTTTATCTTTGGTTCATTTTGCCGAGATTGTTCCAGGGTATTGTATGGATCAGGGGAGACCAAAATACAGCCCGTGGGCTGTATCCGACCCTCTAGTCATTTTATCCGGCCTGCAAGGCCCCTAAAAAATTTAGAAAATTGTTATCTGCCTGTAGCTACCTGTCTAAGGCTTCAGTGGTTGCAGGACCCAAGAAGAGCCGGCCACAAGACCTAGGGACAGCAGGACTCAGCAGCAAGGCCCACCTGGCCTTGCCTCACCCCCAGCCCCCAACTGGAATCCTCTGCCCAGCAGAGGCTTCTGGCCTAGGAACCCTGGGGCTCTTCTCCTACCATCCCTCTGTCCAGAAGGTCAAACTCAGCTAGGAACAGGGGGAGGGGCCAGGTTGGATTCTGGCCACGCAGCCAGAAACCATGGGGTACCACAGCAGCAGGCAGGGGAGTGGGGTACACTGGCAGCTGCTGGCAGGAAGTGGCAGTGGCAGCAAGCGGGTGGGTGGGAGTTCAGCAACAGCTGGGCGGGAGCATGGGACCTGTGCCAGTATCTTGGGGCCAGAGCCAGTGGGGTTGTAGGGCAGGGCGGCAGGAGTGTGGAACCTGGTCTGGCAAGAGCTGTATGAAGTTGGGCCAGGCTGCGCCAGCAGGGAGAGGGGAAGCTGGCCCAGCTCCATGGAACCCCTGCCATCCTGAGCCCCATGACCCCACCCTGGGTCTCTTCTGGCTCTGGCCCTGGGGCACTGGCGCAGGCCCCTTGATCCTGCCCAGCTGTTGCTGTGCTCCTGCCCACTTGCCACTTCTCCCTCCCTGCCTGCTATGGCTGCTGCTGCCTCTTCTCCCCATACCCCCAAACACTCTTGCTGCTCCAACACTATGTGGTTCCCGGCTGCACAGCTGAGACCACAGAATGCAGCAGGAGCCAGCTTGGCTTGGTCCCCACAGTTCCCAGCTGTGTCCATGCAGTGCTTGCCAGGCTGGGCTGGCTGCTTTTGTGTTTTGTAGTCCCGGCGGTGGGTGGAAAAGTAGGAAAGAATCAGGAGAAGGGCAGTGGTGGGAGGGTAGTGGCAGCAAGTGGATGGGCAGGAGTGTGGGGCCTGTGTCAGTGTCCTGGGGCCAGGGGCAGCAGTAGTGAGGAGTCTGGGCTGATAGGGGCTCTGCCTGCTGTGGCCTGTGAGTTCTCTGAGTCCTCACTGTCAGCTGCTGCTGCTGCTCATGGCAGGGTTTGTGGGCAGTGAGGGAGGGGGTGTATGTTTGTAGGGGTGTCTCACATGCACACCCCACCATACACATATACCCACACCCTCCCTTGCACCACCATACACCTCCCCCCACAAACCTCCTACACGCAAACCCTCCACAAACCTCACACCCACATCCACACACATGTACGGCCCCCCACACCCCACATACATACATACCTCTACCCCCCCCACACACCCACAGCCCCCCACAAACCTCTACTTGCTCTCCCCCACAACATATAAGAGTAAGATTTCATTTTAAGCTAATATACAATCACTTCTATGTATTCTGCACAAACATGTAAATCAGGACAAAAATATTTTTTGAAATCATATTAATGAATGTTGTGGTAGATGTTTGATTTTTAGAATATAATTTGTTTTTTTTTTTCCTGGGATGGCAAACCCCCATGCTGAAAGGAGTACTCGTGGCAGCAAGGGGTGGGACTTCTGTTGGCAAAGGTCAGGGGTTAGGGGTGGGACTTCCAGTCCTAAGATGGTGGCCAGGGAGCGGGGCACTTTTCTAGCGGCAGGGCTACCCATGTGACCCTCGGCAACTTGCCAAAACTCATTAAGTGCCCCTCCAGGCAAAATAACTGCCTGCCCCTGATATAGAGGAGGAGCCATGTCTGTGGTCCAGCAGGCAGCCATGGTAGCTTGGTGCTCCCTCCCATGCTGGGTTCTGCCTGCTAGGCTGTTGAGGTGGCTCCTTCCCAGAGGTGGTTCAGCCCAGCTGCAGCCCCATGCCCTGCTGTGGGTGCAGAAATCTGGAGGGGGGGCACATGCCCCTCCTGCACCCACTGATACTTCGCTTGTACCCACCCCTGCTTCCCCACACAGTCATCCCATTTCCCACCCACCCACCCTCTTCCTCACACGCTGGGGGGTGGGGGGTAGTGGGTCAGGAAGGAGGGGCACTAGCAGGGCCAGTGAACTGTGGGTTGAGAATGAGGGGCAGAGGCAAGGCATATTAGGGCTGCTCAGTGCCACAAAGCAGTGGCAGGGACATCTGTAGTTGAACACGTACCCTAGTGAGCAAAGGGGGCAGGGAGAGCTCTGATTTTCCATGATAAAAAAAAAAAAATCAAAATCAAATGCCAAAAGATATACATATTTAGAATTAATTTTATTATAATTATTGAGGCACTAGTAAGTTTTCAGATTGCTTTGACATTGTAAATATATTGAGAAAACTTTGTGTTCAACCAATGCCTCTCTATATATTGGTGTTTCATTTCTGTTGTGTAAAAATGCATATATTAGGGGTCTTAATCAGAGAATTTTGGATATTTATGACAAAAGATTGGATTTTTAAAGAGAGAGAACTATGATCCCTGGTGATGAAATAAGATTTGGATCCAAATTTTCACAGGTATTAGGCACCTAAAGGTGCAGAAAACCACACAGTGGACTTTTCATAGGAGTTAGGCACCTAGTTAGATTTTAAAAAATGCCTAAGCAGAATAGGTTCCTATCTACAGCTCTAGGTGATCCAAATGCCCTAAGTCCCTTTTCATGATGGGCCTTGGCTCTGTAATCACTCAGGCACTTTTGAAAATCTTACCCATGCTCTTTGTCATTCTGATTTGTATTTTCCTTAGTTATTTGTATTTTCAGGCTTGGTCTGCTTGGAAGTCTTATGGTTTATTTTTCTTTAAGTTTCATCTTTAGGAACCATGAATTGATTTTGTCTTTCATTCAACATGCTTATTTCTTTATCTGGTAGATATCTGATGAATTTTGTCCCTGGCAGGTATCAGGAAAAGCTCTATAAGGAATGGTCCCAGACAGTATCTGAAAAATCAGAGTACAACCTCACTCAGCCTCTTATCAGACGAGATCAAGAGACCAAGTTGATTGCAGTCAATTTTGATCATCAGGTAAAACTTGATCTTGATTAATCCTATTGCAAGAATCTTCTTTTATGTATGCACAGTGCTTTATCACTTTATGCCACATTTTATTGGAGGTGTTATTTGACTCAAGGCAATTCTGTTAAAGATCTATACTGGATCTGTCTTGTTCCATGCAGCTTTCTCCATGAGAGACAACTTGGATATACTATTCCCTTTTGGGTCATGCCTCCTGTCATGCATCATCAGATAGAATGAATCTTTACTGTAAGAATTTCTGTTGCCTAAGAAATTCTAATTAAAACCCGAGACAAAAGCCTTCATTATCCCCAGGTTAAGATTGCCTAGTGTTAGTTTGTGCTCTTCCAGAAGGTTTACTTGAGCAAAACTCTCATTTCTGAAAAACAAAGTGCAGAGTTAAGGTACTGGCTCAGGCAGCCTTAAATCTATCAGTTAGTGCAGGTAGCCACTGGAAATTATCTGAGAGCATTGCTGATCACTGACTGCGTTAAATATGGTTTTACTGAATGACATTTATTGAGTAGTTGGAACAGTTTAGCAGAACCAAGACTGTATGTAATATGAGGTGCTCCATGAGGCCAATGACTCTGCTTTGCCTTCCTTTGTTAGGATACTGGTGCACATGTACTTGGAACAATGCCATGTAACTCATGTCACTGTAGTAGGCAGATTGTGTCAGTAGCACTGCACAGGGATCTCCTTGCTGTGGAAATTGTGAGCAGAAAGATGGGAAATGAATGTGGGCTGTGAATTTGATCCAGATAAGTGAAAGTACAGTATGAGATGGCATAAGGTGATGGGGTTGTCAGGAAGGGTTGAAGGAGATTTTAAATGTAGCAGAAGTGAAGAGATGGTTCAGTGTTTGTTCAGTAAGTGTATGCAACTCCTGTTTTCTTACAGTTCAATGTCAGGGTGACTGTATGTGTTTATATCTGTATAAGGGCTTTGCTTAAAATGTTACTCATGTCTTCCCTGGTTTTCAGAAGTTTGAATTTTGCTGGACTTGGTGTTCTTGAAGGGCATATGATATCCCCCTGGCAATGTTAATTTCTGGTCAATATAAAGTGCTTTAGTAATTTAATTTCCTGCTTATTTGTTCGCTTGCTTGTTTTAGTGGAACAGAAACATTTCTTTTTAGCTAGTGTTCACAGCCATAGATGCAATTACCATGTAAGTTTGCAGTTGAGGTGTTGCTCTGACCAGGTTAAGATGCAGAATTCTATGCGACTTATAGAATCATAGAAAATTAGAGTTGGAAGGGACCTCAGGAGATCATTTAGTCCAACCCCCCTGCCCAAAGCAGGACCATCCCCAGCTATATCATCCCAGCCAAGGCTTTGTCTAGTTGGGTTTTAAAAACCTCCAAGGATGGAGATTCTACAACCTCTCTGGGTAACGTGTTCCAGTGCTTTACTACCCTTCTCTTAAGAGAGGTTTTCCTTATATCTAACTTAAAATTCCCTTGCTGCAACTTGAGGGAAGTTCCTTTTTCTGTCATCTGCCACCACTGAGAACGGTTTAACTCCAGCCTGTCTGATGAGGAAAGGAGTCCTGGAGAGCTGCTTGTATTTTAAAGAATGCTTACTGAGGGCAAAGGAATCGTAGTCATAGAAAGTTAGGGTTGGAAGGGACCTCAGGAGGTCATCTAGTCCAAACCCCTGCTCAAAGCAAGACCAGTACCAACTGGATCATCCCAGCCAAATTTGTCTAGTCGGGTTTTGAAACCACACCCCCAGGATGGAGACTCCACCACCTCTCTGAGTAACCTGTTCCAGTGTTTTACTACCCTCCTAGTGAGAGGTTTTTCGTAATATCTAACCTAAACTTCCCTTGCTTGCTCCTTGTTCTGTCATCTGCCACCACTGAGAACAGTCTAGCTCTGTTTTCCTTTGAGCCCCCGTTCAGGTAGTTGAAAATTTCTATTAAGTCTCCTCTTCTCTAAAGTTCAGTTTTCCTAGCCTTCCTCATAAGTTATGGCCCTCAGCCCCCTCACCATTTTTATTGCTCTGCTGGACTGTCTCCAGTTTGTCCACATCTTTTTTGTAGTGGGGGGCCTAAAAGTGAATACAGTACTTCAGATGTGGCCTCAATGGTGCTGAAAAGAAGGGAATAATCACTTCTCTTGACCTGCATCTTTGAAACATCTTTGAAAACTCATGGCGGTCAGGAGAGGTCCCAGATAGAGGTACACCGATACATCTGTCCCATATTGGATCGTCACCAATATGAGGAAAATTGAGAGCATTGCCAATCAGCTTTTTTGTCTGATTTGGCCGATAAATGCCACTTGCATGCGCACAACTGCAGTGCAGCATGCGGGTAGCCAACAGCGCAGCCCAGCAGCATGGAGAACAGCCAGGTTTGGTGGGTAAGTCTGTTAAGGGGGAAGGAAGCAGTGTGGGGTAGGGGGGCAGATGGAGGCCCCACACTGAGAGACTGAGAGTGAGGCTGGGTTTGGGGCAGGTGCTGCCCAGCTGGGGCAGAGTGGGGCACAGGACAGAACTAGGAAGGGAGGTTGCTTGGGGCTGCAGCCACCACAAAATTTGCCATAGCACCTGCTCCCAGCACCACCATCATGTGCCCTGAGCACAGCCCAGCTCCCCCCCCCCCACCCCCACACACACATACACCAGGAAGAGCTTGGCGCTGCCCTGGTCCCAATCTGCAGCAGCAGCCCTCCCTGCGCCAAGGTCCAGGGACACACACACCCCATGCCCTCCCAGGGTGCATGCAGTGGCAGGAACTGCCCCTCCCCATGCCCTGTGGATGAGCTGTGGCTCCGTCTTGTGCCCTGTCCAGCCCCAGCTGGGCAGCACCTGCCCCTGTCTCTGCCCCAGTGCTGGCCCCATTCCCACCTTCACTGCAGGGGCCTCTATCTGCTCCCCTAATGCCCTTTCCCTCCCCACACCCCTTCCCCACAACAGAGTTATCAGCTGGATGCCACTCACCACACTGCGGGCCTGCATATTGGAATCAGATCAGCTGGTATGGCTCGTAAAAAATTGGTCATCGGTATTGGCCCAAAACATCTCTATCACCACTAGTCCCGGATGACTGGAAAAGGGCAAGTATAGTTTTCATCTTTAAAAAAGGGAAGAAGCAGGATTCAGGGAATTACATACTGGGCAGCCTCATCTCAATCCCTAGAAAAATCATGAAGCAGGTCCTCAGGTAATCCATTTCTAAGCACTAGTAGGAGAAGAAGGTGATTAGGAACAGTTCGCATGGATTCACCAAAGACAAGTCATGCCTGACCAACCTGATTGCCTTCTATGATGAGATGACTGACTCTGTGGATGCAGGAAGAGCAGTGGACTTTAGCAAGGGTTTTGATACTGTCTCCCGCAATATTCTTGTAAGCAAACCAGTGACTCCTAAGTGTGCTTCCTCTCCTGGTTTCTTTGTTATAATGGGGATTATCGTGGTGTGTGGAAATTTGTGGAGCATATACTTACTAACAGAGCCAGTGAGAGAAATTGCATGCTTCCTTAGTTAAGTAACTTTACATGTACATTGAGCAAGCCCAGCACCTCTAATACCACCTATCTGCCTCTAATGCCACCTATCTGCCTCTGCTTCAGCTGGTATTCCTAGCGTAACTTTGGCACATTTTGAAGGGCTCACCTATGGATCCCCTTTGATTTCTCCACTTTCCACCAGTTCCCTTCCTACATGGAAGGGTGTTGTGTACTTCCGTTTTTTTTTGTTTTTTTGTTTTCAGGTTGTATTAACCTCCTCATCCCCTTTCTTCCTCACTTCCCCCTTTGAATCCTGATTTATATGAGGACTTAATATAGTTTGAGTAGCGTGAGAATTTTCTGCTGAACTTAGATTATATCCCATCCCTTGTCTACTAGGAGAAAAACCCTTTACCAGTAGTCAATTGTAGCTAGATGCCATTATTTTCCCTAGAGTTTGTATTTAAACAGACACCAAATGTGTATCTATCAAGTTCAAGAAGTACCACATGTCCCTTTGAGCCATCCAGCTGGCATGAAAACTGTCTGCAAATAAAGCTTCTTGACTACTTAGCCTACACATGCTATTTAATCTCATTAGGCTCATGCCTATATTGGAAGCATACCTTTATTTTCTGAATACTGGTTTTAATGCTACCACTCCCAAAGGCATGGGCAAATGTACACGTGGAGCAATGTGAAAAGGGGAGGGGGAGATTGGTACCCGGGAGGGGCGGTAGATGTTACATTCTAACAGTTCCATGTCCCCTTCCTAGAAGTGATACCAGTGTAGCAAAACTGCTCCAACTTTTAACACTGGGTGAAGCAAGTTTAAAGTTAGTACAGTTTTTGATACATTTGTATCATTCCTGAGTTATGCACAGGGATCCTCATTTGCTTTGTTTAAAAATTGCAAAATCTGTGATAAAAATCTCAAATTATCTGATTAAAACCTAAAATCTGTGATTTTAAAATGAAATCTATCTAGATATCAATTGAGCACAATGTTTTATTGATATATTTACAATTTTAAAGCAGTTTGGAAGCCTACCAGTCCCTCAATCACAATAATAAAATAAATTCTGAGTACCTATACATTTTGGTACTTGATTTTGAGTCTTTTACCATGGAAAATCAGAGCTCCTTCTGCCCCCTTAGCTCATCAGGATGCTGGTCCAGACCCCTCACTCCCAAGCCACAGCCCCTGGGCCCTGCCAGTGCCCATCACTCCCCACCCACAGGACCTCCCTCCCCCGCCCCCCGCCCTACTGGAGAGGGCCCCAAGCTGCCAGGGCTACAGGACTGGGGACTTGGGTCCACAGCCCCCTGCCCATCACAGCAGTGCCTGAGCCCTGACTGCTCCCCACAGGAGGCGGCAGCTGCGGCAGAGTGGAGCAAAGAGCCTGGCTGTCCCTCCTCCACAGGCAGAGTGGAGCCTGTGGGGTGGGGAATCGGTTTGGGCTGCCCGCTGCAGGCTCCGCCTCCCTGTCCTGCTGCCCTGGCCTAGGCCAGAGGCCAGGATCTGGCGTGGCAGAACAGAGTGGGGCTGGGCAGGGAAGCTCAGTGCACCTGCAACAAGGCCTGCGTTACCATGGTGGGACACCCCCTGCCCACCCCACAGCAGCAGGGGGCACAACTCTGTGCCTCCACCTCCTGTGCCTGCCAGATGGGCAGAGGATGACTTGCCAGGGCAGCACAAGGTTTGCAGCAGTGACACCAAGCTTTCCCATCCAGCCCTCCTCTGCCCTGCTGCACCAGGTCCCACCCACTGGGCCTCAGAGGACCCGAAGGGAGAGCAGCAGGGTGGGGAGCCTGAGCCTGCACTGGGTGGCCTGCGCTGGGTGGCCTGCCCCCACCCTGCACGCAGATCTTAGAGGCATGTGACCCCCATGCCCTCAGGAGTGCATGTAGTGGTGGAGAGCCAATCCCCCCCTGCCCTTGGACAAACTGCCTGTGGCTTCTTCCTGCTCCCCACCTGGGCCCTGCAGCTATGCATTCTGGCCCCTGGGTCCAAGTCCCATGCACTGCCAGCAGACAGAGGCAGAGGGGGAGAAGGGTGCAGCTGAAGGTGGGATGGGGGAACAAGGCCGGACACGGTCATTTCTGATGGGCAATTAGCTAGTTTCGTAGTTTCATAGACATTAGGGCTGGAAGGGACCTTGGGAGATCATTGAGTCCAGCCCCCTGCCCAAAGGGCAGGAAGTCAGCTGGGGTCATAGGATCCCAGCAAGATAAGCATCCAATTTACTCTTGAAGGTGTTCAATGTAGGTGCTTGAACCACCTCCGCTGGCAGACTGTTCCAGACCTTGGGGGCTCGGACAGTAAAGAAATTCTTCCTTATGTCCAGCCTGAAACGGTCTTGCAGGAGTTTGTGACCGTTCGACCTTGTCATCCCTTGGGGTGCTCTGGTGAACAGGCGTTCCCCCAGATCCTGGTGGTCACCCCTGATAAACTTATAGGTGGCCATCAGATCACCCCTGAGCCTGCGCTTTTCCAGGCTAAAGAGTCCCGTGGCTCTCAGCCTGTCATCGTAAGATCTGTTTTCCTGACCTCTGATCATGCGCGTGGCTGTCCTGTGCAACCTCTCACGCTTCTCCACATCCTTTTTGAATTGTGGAGCCCAAAACTGGACGCAGTACTCCAGCTGCGGCCTCACCAAGGCCGAGTACAAGGGGAGAATGACGTCCCGGGATTTGCTCGAGAATCATCTATGGATGAAAGCCTGCGTTTTGGTCATTTTACTAGCCGCAGCATCGCATTGGAGGCTCATGTTCATCTTGTGGTCAATGATGACCCCCAAGTCTCTTTCTTCTGTAGTGCTATCCAACGTAGCACTGCCGAGCCTATAAGGATTCTGCAGGTTTTTCCTCCCGAGGTGGAGAACCTTGCATTTTTCGCTGTTAAACACCATGAGGTTCTCGTCCACCCATTTGCTGAGTTTGTCCAGGTCAGCCTGGATCACCTGCCTATCTTCTGGCGTGGATGCTTTGCCCCAAAGTTTGGTGTCATCAGCGAACTTGGCCAGTCCACTCCTGACTCCAATGTCCACATCATTAATGAAGATGTTGAACAGGATGGGTCCCAGGACAGAGCCTTGAGGGACCCCACTGGTCCCAGGGCACCACGATGAGTGACTGCCATCAATTACAACCCTCTGGATCTGACCATGGAGCCGGTTTCCCAGCCAGCGGGTCGTGGTGGAGCCAAGGCCACAACTGGGCAGTTTGGCCAAGAGGTGATCATGGGATACCAGATCAAAAGCTTTTTTGAAGTCAAGATATATGACATCAATCTCTTCTCCCTTGTCCAGGTGATAGGTCACCTGGTCATAGGAGGAAATGAGATTGGTCAAACAAGACCTACCCGCAACAAACCCGTGCTGGCTGTCCCTTAGAATGTTAGCCTGGGCCAGTCCCTCAAGGATGGCCTCCTTAATAAACTTTTCTAAGATCTTCCCCAGGATAGAAGCAGGCTAATGAGCCTGTAGTTAGCCGGATCCTCTCTCCTCCCTTTCTTGAAGATCGGCACCACATTGGCCTTCTTCCAGTCTTCGGGCACTACACCAGAGCGCCAGGAGTTTTCAAAGATCCGTGTCAGGGGCTGGGCTATGACGCTCGCCAGCTCCTTGAGTACCCTGGGGTGCAGATTGTCAGGGCCGGCTGACTTGAAGGTATCCAGCTTCTCAAGGTGTTCCTTCACGTGGTCAGCATTTATGGAGGGTAGGGGATCCCCATCACCCGGATCTCCCTGTCCCATAGCAGGCATGGGCGTCCCATGGGACCGATGAAAGACTGACGCAAAGTACCTATTTAATAGGTTGGCTTTTTCCTGGGCGTCAGTTGTCAGTTGCCCCATCTGGTTTAGCAGTGGTCCAACATTGCCCTTGCTTTTCCTCCAGCTCCCCACATATCTGAAAAAGGACTTTTTGTTGTCCTTGATGCTTGAAGCTAGTTGGAGTTCAGTTGCAGCCTTGGCTTTCCTGGTTTGCTACCTGCAGGACTGGACCAGTGCAGAATAATTCTCCTTGGAGGTGAATCCCGTCCTCCATCCTTTGTAGGCTTTCCTTTTTAGCCGCAGGAGGTCTGCTAGGTCCCTGGAGAGCCAGGAGGGCTGCTGTGCCTTCTTGCTGCCTTTCCTCCGTGTTAGAATAGATTTAGCTTGTGCATTGAGGATCGCTTCCTTGAGAAGCAACCACTCTTCTTGAACTCCCATCTCCCTGGGGTCATGGTCCCTGAGGGCCTGACTGACAAGCCTCTTGAGCTTATCAAAGTCGGCTTTTCTGAAGTCAAGGACTTCTGTGTTGCTGACTGACTTGCCAGCTTTACGGCGGATGGTGAAGGTGATCAGCTCGTGGTCGCTGTCACGCAGCTTCCCATCAATCACTAGGTCGCCAATTAGGTCGTCCCCTGTAGCCAGTACCAGGTCAAGCAGCGCTTTGCCTCTCGTTGGCCCATAGACTTCTTGAGTCAGGTAGAGGTCATCCACGCACGAGAGAAAGCTTTGCGACTGCTCGGATTTTGCTGAGTGATCTTCCCACGAGATGTCCGGGTAATTGAAGTCACCCATGACAACCAAGGTCCTGGAGCAAGCGGCCTCAGTCAGTTCCTGGGTGAACTCCTGGTCAAGCTCAGGACTTTGGGTGGGAGGTCTGTAGTAGACTCCCACCGTTGTGTCCCCTGTGCCGTTTTTCCCACGAATTTTTACCCAGAGAGTCTCTAGCTGTCCATGCCGGTCGCCAACATGAGTTTGCAGGGACATGTAGCTTTCCTTCACATAGAGAGCTACACCCCTGACCCTTTTGTCAACACGATCTCTCCTGTACAGGGTATAGCCCTCAATACCCATGGTCCAGTCATGGGTGGAGTCCCACCAGGTCTCTGTTATCCCTATGACATCATAATTCTTAGTATATATATAAACTAGCCGGGTGATCCAGGATGACCTGGACAGGCTCAGCAAATGGGCGGACGAGAACCTGATGGTGTTTAAGACTGAAAAATGCAAGGTTTTCCACCTTGGGAAGAAAAACCTGCAGCATCCTTATAGGCTTGGCAGTGCTACACTGGCTAGCACTATGGAAGAAAGAGACTTGGGGGTCATCATTGACCACAAGATGAACATGAGCCTTCAATGTGATGCTGTGGCTACTAAAGCGACCAAAACGCAGGCTTGCATCCATAGATGCTTCTCAAGCAAATCCCGGGACGTCATTCTCCCCTTGTACTTGGCCTTGGTGAGGCTGCAGCTGGAGTACTGCGTCCAGTTTTGGGCTCCACAATTCAAAAAGGATGTGGAGAAGCTTGAGAGTGTCCAGAGAAAAGTCACGCGCATGATCAGAGGTCAGGAAAACAGACCTTACGACGACAGGCTGAGAGCCACGGGACTCTTTAGCCTGGAAAAGCGCAGGTGATCTGGTGGCTACCTATAAGTTTATCGGGGTGACCACCAGGATCTGGGGGAACGCCTGTTCACCAGAGCGCCCCAAGGGATGACGAGGTCGAATGGTCATAAACTCCTGTGAGACCATTCGAAGCTGGACATAAGGAAGAATTTCTTTACTGTCTGAGCCCCAAAGGTCTGGAATAGCCTGCCATCGGAGGTGGTTCAAGCACCTACATTGAACACCTTCAAGAGTAAATAGGATGGTTATCTTGCTGGGATCCTATGACCCCATCTGACTTCCTGCCCTTTGGGTGGGGGGCTGGAGTCGATGATCTTCCGAGGTCCCTTCCAGCCCTAATGTCCATTAAATCTATGAAATCTATGAAAAGCCTTAGTCAGTCTGTCTTTTTTTCTCTCCTTAATGCGTTATTCGCATTCTGGTTGTCTCAGTAGCCAATCAGAGTGCTCCAAGAGTGTTCTGGACAGGAGGAGGTGCCAGTGGTGTGGCAGAGTGCTACTGTGATGGCAGGGACAGAGGGACAGAGTAGGGTGGGGGAGGGGGTGAGGCTAGTGGTGTCAGCATGGGGTGCTGGCCAAGGGGAATGAAGGGGATGGCTGGGCAAGCTTTCCCCCTACCCCCCTGCTCCTTGGAGGTGGTGGCAGTGGAGTGGGGGGTGGAAACGGAGTTGGACCTGCCACAGTGTGGGGGGGGGGAATAGGATCAGGACTGCTGCGCCAGAAAGGGGAACAGGGTTGCGCCTGCAGTGGTGGGGGGGAGGGACAGGGAACGGAGTCAGGCCCGAAGCGATGGGGGAGGCAGGGGCAGGGTTGGGCCTGAAGCTGGGATGGGGGAGGAGGGGTGGATGAGGAGGGGGAGAGTGGGGCTGGAGGCTGGGCTCTGTCCCCGCCCCTGTCATTCTTAACGGGGAATTTGCTAGCTTCTCAAATTAGAGTTGTCCTGCAAATGAAATGAGAAACAAAAATAAGGAAAAAAAATAAGTCCATCATCCTGGGTTGTTTTTCTAGCTGGTTTCAGTGCTTAGGGAAGTGAGTTACTTGACAGGAAGCCAGATGGAGAGCATCCCGCAGACAGCAGCAGAATTCTACGCCTCCAAGGAATCGTACCGGAAGCTGGTGGCTAACTTGGAACTGATGGTGAACAGGTACAACAAGATCCTAAGGACAGTTCTTGAGGTAGAATACCCTCTGATAGAGAGACAACTTCATGATATTGACTTACACCTGAAAGATGCAGAAGAGACGCTAAACTGGAAAATGGAAGGTGAGGCTGACTGCTTTAGTTAGCACTCTGTTAAATATAGAAGGTATTGAGTGGCCAAATGAACTTAAACCAGTTACTATGTTTACTACAGCCCCAGATATGCAATATTCTATTGATCGCCATCCTCAGGCCTACAAAATGGTTAAATTCCCAGATCCTGGCAAAGTGGCAGAGTTGCTACCCAACCCAGCAATAGGGCATGTGCAGGACAATACTCTCTGCCTGCCCCTTGTCCCCCTTCCCCCCAACAATTTTCCTTTTCTAGGCCCATATCTGCTTCCCTGTGGTTTGGGTTTGCAGGTTCAGAAGACTGTTTGTCCAAGGGCAATGTAAATAATGCAGATATCCAGAAGTGACCGTTTATCATGAGTTGATGATTGGAATTAACTGCCACATAGCAGTCCAGCTTAGTTGTGAGGTCTCTGAAGGAAAGGCACTTGTGCTGGGACAGTTCCTGACTCATCAGTTCTAGGGTGATTTGGGTACTATTTCCAGTGTTGCTCTCACAGCAGAATGGAATGTGAACAGGAACCAAGCTCTAAAACCAGTCAGGCTCTAAAGGAGGACAGCACATGCATTGATGCTTGATTATTCTCAGGGACAGTCAATGCAGACCCTTAGATTTTTTTCTCAGAAGGATGAAATAAAAGAATGTGATTAATAATGTACAGTCTATTAGAATGCAGCTTTTTTCTTTATCCAACAAGCATGAGTTGTTTTAGAGCAGTTAGTGCTGACAAATCCCAGGTCTCTTCATACAGAGCATTTTGAAAATAAAAATTCAAGGTCTCCTGCCTCTTATCTTCCAAGTTAGCCAGCTTTTGCTGATGTTTAGGGTAAAGGAGAAACTCCCACACTGGCTGGGGACCTTGAACTTCCATTCCTGAAACTGAGGGTCAGGTTTCTCCAGTCCCACTGCCAGGGGCATGCAGGCTTCCCCCCCTCCCCCCACGGTGTAACTGGCTAGGTTCCACTCTGCACGTGTGATGAATGAAGAGCTGTGAAGTGCTGCAGGCTTTGGGCATTCTGGGCACAGGGGTACGCAGCATAAGGGAGGCTGGAGAGCCATAGAAAAATAATAGTCTGATGGACCCTGTTTCTTCTGTACATCTGACCTAGTTAGCCAACCCCATTGTTTTAGTTGCTTGATTTACTTGATTTGTGATTTCTCCTCACCCTGTTTTTTGCAAAAGGACAACTTCTGGTCAGAAAGGACACCACAGTAAGTAGGAATGGCAGGCTTGCCAGTGCTGCTGACAAAAAACAGAGGGTGGGCAATGCCTTTATTATGAAGTGCTGGCATACAAAGGAATTAGAAAAAAGCCAGGGCAGGAAAATGCCCCCTACACTCTAGACAGTAGATATGATGGGTCTGTCATATTCACAATGAGTTGGGACCCAGGCAATGGTTGTGGCAACTTCTTGTGAAGGAATAATTCACAAACATTCCATAACAGAACTGACTGTATGAATAGTGTGAGCCCTACTGAATTGTTATGACTATATTGAATAAACTTTCTTTATTGAAAGGCCTCTGGGATCACATCTCTGAAGTGATTGACAGTGTTCATGACCTTGAGAAAAGGGTCCAGAAAGCCAAGGACAATACTGAGGAGATTCAGAATATCATGAGATCTTGGGTGTCACCCATTTTTGAAAGGAAAGATGGGAAAAGAGAATCACTGTTTAGTTTGGATGACAGGCATGAATCACTGGAAAAGCGTTACCAGCTCATCAAAGAATCTGGGCTTAAGATTCATTCTCTGGTGAAGGTGAGTAGTCCTACAGAGCTGTTTGAAAATACCATAATGGAATTCTTTCCAAAGGGTCTGTTTCTCTTCCCATTCTAATTCAAGTGTCTAGAATTGTTTAACCTTAAGGGCACTGAGGTAACTGCCTTAACACTTTCAAATAACTTAGCCAGAATCAACTAGGTCCCAAATTAACAGCTGGAGTACTGCGTCCAGTTTTGGGCTCCACAATTCAAAAAGGATGTGGAGAAGCTTGAGAGAGTCCAGAGGAGAGCCACGCGCATGATCAGAGGTCCGGAAAACGGACCTTACGATGACAGGCTGAGAGCCATGGGGCTCTTTAGTCTGGAAAAGTGCAGGCTCAAGGGTGATCTGATGGTCACCTATAAGTTTATCAGGGGTGACCACCAGTTTCTGGGGTTTGTTCACCAGAGCGTCCCAAGGGATGACAAGGTCAAACAGTCATAAACTACTGTGAGACCGTTTCAGGCTGGACATAAGGAAGAATTTCTTTACTGTCTGAGTCCCCAAGGTCTGGAACAGGCTGCCATCAGAGGTGGTTCAAGCACCTACATTGAACACCTTCAGGAGTAAATTGGATGCTTATCTTGCTGGGATCCTATGACCCCAGCTGATTTCCTGCCCTTTGGGCAGGGGGCTGGACTCAATGATCTCCCAAGGTCCCTTCCAGCCCTAATGTCTATTAAATCTATGAAACATTTATGAATATGCAATGTGACATCATCAGTTGGTTCATTATTACTAGGGTCTGAACCCTGGACCCAAAAAGCATGCACTAGTACTTTCTGAGCTATGGAAACCAGGCACTTTAGTGCAAGAGCTGTATCAGACTCAAGAATCTGTTTATGGTATATATCCACAAGAGGGAGATAGAGACCCACCCTCTTAGTCTAGATTACCAAAATGAAATACTTTCATGAAATATTTTCTTTAGGTTTCATTAAAAACATACAGACAAATGTTTTTGGAGTTGTAGTGTTTTGCTACAGAATTGGTAAATCCCAGAAATTGCTACTGTGTGAGAGATAAAATGTAACACTTGCAATCAGAAGGAAAAGTTAAGTGAAACCCTGAAAGCAAATGTTATAAATGGCGAAAAATAAATGAAGTTAAAATTCTTCATTAACAAAGTATGGGAGGATAACTCAGGGTATTATGGAAAGGGTTTTTTTTAATCCTAATGGTAATACTATATAAATATGATACTGAGATTTGTTTAAAAAAATCAAAAATATAATATTAGTTACCAGATGTATCAACCTTGTCCAGTGCTACTCAGAGCAATAAACCTGAAAATGTTATGTACACAGATGTTTGAAAAAAGGAAGAACTTCTTTTTCCAAATTCAATATTAAAAACTGAGAGCTCTTAAGTCCACCTAAACAAGTGAGCTGATTTTCAAAACTAGTAGGCATTTAGGAGGAGGAGTCTACACATGCCCCTCCCATGGCACAGTTGTAACTGCGCCATTGTTAAGACTTGCTTTAAGAGTGCCATCCTGGCGGCGCATGGTTATTTTTAGCACCTACATTGCCATAGCAATGCACTATAGCGAGGTAGCTCATCACTATGGTGACATGGTGTTGACATCACGGTTTGTACCCACTGATGCTACATCGCCATAGCAACTAGCTATGTCGACATAGCATCACATGTAGATATGCCCATTAGCTACTAAGCATGAGTGACTATCTGGCTGATTATTTTTAGTGCCTAAGAATTCATTTAATTGTCTTATACTGGGGCAACATTGTTGAAAGTCTGGACTCCAGTCTCTGTAAAAGATACTAGGCATTTATTTCTTTTTCATTTACCAGATACATACTCTGCCAAGTGACAATGACAGAAGATCCTGGACTTTATCAGAATAACTAAACAGTTTACTAAGGAGGAGACCTCCTTTAATTTACTTCCTCTCTCTTTTTCTTTAAATTCTTTTAAATTCTTTCATTTTACTTTATTCTTCATTGGCTGACTTCCTTCATTTCACCACTCTCCCCCACCCCAATTTCCTTCCCACCTCCCACTCCATTATTTATTCCCATCCCATTGACTCTTGTCTCCCAGCTCATGTTCATGGTCAGTCAGCAGGCTCAACAAGGTTGCTCCCATTCTGTCACATGCTCGTATCACATTTCCTGCCATTCTGACATGGACCTTTTAATAATTATCTTTTGCTTGTGGCTGTTGAGCCAGTAATCTATCTTGTAGTTTTTTCAATTTGTTTATGAGAAAGTTATGCGGGACCTTGTCAAAAGCTTTGCTGAACTTCAGATACACTGTATACACAGCATTCCCTTCATCCCCCCAAGTAGTTACTATGTCAAAGAAGATCAAATTGGCTCAAGGCCATCCTAGGGGGGTGAATCAGGGAGACTGCCCTGGGCCCTGTACTTTGGGAGGCCCCATGGTCAGTGCTCTATAAGCCCCGCTGTGGCTGGCACCTGCTAGCATTGCCGGGCGCTGCTGACTCTGCCACTGCTGAGCGCTGCCGGCTCTGGCTGCTTGCCACCCCCTTCCCCCGCTGCTCCCCCGGCTCTGGCCACTTGCCGCCTCTCCCCACCTCCAGGCCCAGGGAATATCAGCATTAACTTTATAGCTGGCTGGCTCTTTTTGTAGCTGGGCTGTCATTTTAATTGTGTGATAATTAGTTTGCACATGTGGCCAGTCTAAATTTATTGCACAGTTAACAAGTCAGTTGTGTAATATATGTTACGTGTAGTAGGGGTCTATCTCTCCCTGTGAATTTTAGAGGGAATCTGGGTATACTATCTTTTCAGAATTCTGCAAGCTTTTTCAATTTGAACAGCGCTCCTTCAGGCCACTATAACATGACCGAAATTCAGTCAAGCTATATTTGATGATCATATCCTTTCTTTTCAGGAAAACCTGAGCCTATTCATTGCAAACCCCACTTCAGACACCTGGAAAGCATACATTGATTATGTGGATGAAATGGTCCTGGATGGGTTCTTCAGTGCTATTGACTGTTCACTGAAGTATCTTCTGGAAAACACGGGTAATTGAGTTTCATTTTCTTTGGCCAGAATGCATTCTTTTTCTCCTTTTAGTGGGTTTGAAAAATGCGTGTGCAATCAGAATGATACAGCCTGCTGTCTAGGGGTCAGTGGTGTTTATATCTAGGAAGAAGTGAGGTGATTTGTTACTGTCTGCAGTGTGGACTTTTAGCATCCTTTGTATAAAATGAGAGAAGGATGCCTTGCATGCTTGTTAAATATGTGTACAGTGCCTGGCCATGGCCCCTGTCTACATTGAGAATCTCACTATGTGAGCCCACAGACATGAGGGGCTAAGGAATGACCAGTTGGAAGAGTAATGTGGGAAGCGAAGGTATTAATATTTATCTGTATGATTTTGTTTCATGCTGTACCTTGAGGCTAGCACTGTAGTTACCTGGATCCAAGATAAGTTTGAATATAAGATGACCTTCCAATATTTAAATTCTATACGCAGAAAATTATTGTATGTATAGAATCTAGTTATTGGAGAATTATCTTAAATTCATCCCCTGAACCACAGTAGTGACGAAAGCCATGGCAGGGGGGAGGTGGTAACAGGGCACAGGGTGGGGGTAGCAATGGGTGGACAAGTGGGGAGACAGGCAGTGGGGGAGTCAAGCAGCCTGACCTCTTTCCTTTGCCTCCCCATATCTTATCCCCTGCTTTTTGTCCCCTCCACCACTTATCCCCCTGCTGCCTGCCTGCCCCCACTTCTCCCTCCCTGCCAGTGCCTGTGTACCCCAGCACCTGCCCCCACTACCACCCTGCTACTTTGTTTGCCTGAAACCTCTGTACCCCCACTTCCTGCCCCCCAGCCTTTGCTTACCTACTGCTTCTCTTTGGCTTTAGCAGGGCTTCAGAACTGCGTCAGCCTGGGACATGAAGCATGTGATTACTCTAGCCCCGGCCTAGCCACACAGCAGCTGTTGCAGTGGTGACAGCTCTGGCTGAGCCCTGGAGCCAGAGCCTGGGTTGGAGCTACTGCCACTGCTACCAGGCCAGGCTGGGACTGGAGCAACCACTAGACCCCTGCCAGAGCTGAAGGGTGGGTGGCAGTGTGGGAGCCAGCAGAGTTGATGTAAATGATCACTGTCTCAGTGTTCCATGTGTTTTCTTGTGAGAAGATGTTAATGTTGGTGTGTTGGTGTTCCTGCTGGATTTGAAGCATCTTCCAAAGGCAGCATTGATGGTACTTGTCCAGCAACTTGAGGTGTCTCCTTGTAGCAAGTGCCCATCCCATGATGCCCCCTGATTGGCACCCAGACCTTGCCCATCTGGTTCCCTTTGGGGCCCTCTCCCCTTTACTCACCCACCACACCTTGATGTTAAAAGGGAGACTGCCCTTGGCTTTCACAAGCCTGGTCTTACTCAAAGGACCACAGGTGCTCATTGGTCATTGCCTCAAGGGCTAGTTTTGTGGGCTTCGTACTCCCTCATACCCACTCCATTTTCTTGTATGCCTTGATAAAGATCAATGATTGCCTGGAGGTCCATTAAGCTGGTCACCATGTGCTTGTGTAAAGATTCAAGGAGATGCATATTAACTTCTGAAGAGCTACATGTGGCTCTGGAGCCACAGGTTGGTCACCCCGTACTAGAGCATCAGCAGCATATTGGAGCTCAGTGACTGAGGTTAAGATAGTCTTGGTTTTGGCTCAGAGTTGGCTGAGATTAAATGGCTTATCATCCATTTGGTAGTTTAGCTCCACTCCAACTGGAAGCTTATTGGTGGTCAGCTGTAGCATCGTGGTAAGTAGTATTGAAAAGCATATTGGAGCTTTGACACAGCCTTGCTTAACTCCCAACTTAACTTTAGAGAGATCTGTGATAGATTAGTTAGTGAGAACCACGACTCACATACCATCATGGAGCAGGTGAAGAATGGTGATGAATTTCAGTGAGCATCCATACCTCATAAGGATGCTGCCCAGTGCTTCTCAGGTGACAGAGTCAAGCACTTTCATGAGGTCAGATAAGGCCATGTAGAAGGGTTTAAGCTGTTCTGACCATTTTTCCTGCAGCTGGTGAGAAGTGAAGATCATGTTGTGCTTCTTGAAGCCCTACCAACACTTGAGATTCTGGGAGGAGGTCTTCAGCAAGTGGAAGAAGATGGTTCAGGATTTTGCATTTTTTTTTCTGTGGTGGACAACAAGGCAATCCCTCTGTAATTTCCACAGTCAGACTTATCTCCTATTTTGAAGATTGTCATGATTATGGCATCCCTGAGATTACTGGGTTTCCTCATCATTCCAGATCCTTAAGATGAAGGAGCTGTGATGTAAGCTCTTCTCCCCCTTGCTTGAAGATTTTGGCAGGGATTCCATCTGCTCCAGATGCCTTATCATTCTTCATTTGCTTGATGGTTTTCCTCACCTTGTCAAAGGTTGGAAGGATTCCAAGATCATCTCTGACTGGGAGCTGTGACAGGAGTTGAAAACACCCTTGTCAACAACAGAGTCTCAACTGAGAAGGTCTTCAAAATACTCCTTCCAACAGGCTTTGCTGGCTGCCCTGTCTTGATCAGGTCTCCTCCATCCTTATGTCTCAAGGGGGTTGGTCCTTGAGTGCTTAGACCATAGAAGGCTTTGGTGGCACTAACAATACATGCATATCATGGATGTTAGCAAGATGTTGAATCTCCTTTACCTTTTCTTCCCACCACCTGTTCCTCATATTATGGATCCTTTTTTGGACCTCTGCCTTGGCTTGTTGATGATTCAATTTCTTTTGCTTGGAGTTGATGGCATTTAGTAAAACACAAAAGGACTTGTGCTTATGGTTAATCAACTCTTGGTTCTCCTGGTCATTATCATCAAACCAGTCTTAATGTTTCCTGTTAATGAATCCAAGCATCTGTTTGCAGCTGCAGATGTCAATGGACTTGAAGATACCCCAGGCACTGCTGTCGTTCTCCCATTAATTGTAATTCACCAATTTTTTGTTGGGGCACTGGTAGAAGATGTCTTGTGATTGGGTTCTTGAGTCCTTTGACATTGGCATTGCTTCTGCTGCATCCATTGTTTGGGAGCCAGTTTGAGTGACAGTTTAGTGGATCAGTCGGTGATCGGTCCAGCAAATGTCAGCTCCTAGCATATCTTGGGTGTTGTGGACATCTTTGTAATCCTGGGTGTGAATGATGATGCAGTGAATCAAATGCCAGTGCTTGTATCACAGGTGTTCCCGTGATGTCTTGTACCTGTTTTTCTGGCAGAACAGGGTGTTGGTGATGGTGTGTCTATGTGCTTTGCATTTGGTCAAGAGGAGAATGCCACTGGAGTTGATTTTCCCCATTCCACCTTGTTGATAGTTCTGTTTCAAAGGTTCAAGTCCCTTCCAACTCTGGTGTTGAAATCATGAGCAGAATAAGTCTGTCTCCCTCTGGAACATCAGAGAGGACTCGGTCAAGGCTGGCATAGAATTCCTGCTTGATTTCATCAGCAGCAGCATCAGGGCATATGCACTGATTACATTGGCATGTTGACTCCCTTCCAGTTTAAGTTTGATAGGGAACTCATTGAGTTGGTTTATGAATTCATTGTTAATGGCAAAGCCAACTTCCTGAAGTCAATGATCTCCTTCCTGTTTACCCTTCCAGAAAATGGTATAGATATCTCTCTTTTTTTTTTTTTTTGAGTGGCCATCTCCTGCTTGCTGGGTCTCAATCATTGCAGTGATGTCAATACTGTGTTGCCTGAGTTCTCAAGCCACAATTAAAGTGTGGCACTCTGGACATTTACTATTAAAATTGTCCATGAGGGTCCTGATGTTCCAGATCCCCAAAAATATTGTTTGTCTTTGTTGATTTTGACCACAGTAAAGGTGATGCCACTGGACATAGTTATCCAGTCAGGAAAAGGGTGTTTAGGTAGACTCTTTTTAGGGCACTTTTTCTAGCCCCCTCCCTAGATTGGTTGAGCAGAGCAGATCCTAAAATGGGCTGCTCAGTCACAGTTCAGTTGCCAAATCACACGCCTGCAAATCCAAGTCTTAGATGACCTTCTTGTAACTGCCACCTTCATACCAGTTCATGGCTAGGAGCTTCTAGGCCTCACAATCCTGCTTCTGTCATTACCAGCTGGTCAGTCAAGGACTTGAAAAGTGTGTTAAAGCCATTTTCATGGAAGACACTTGGGCATCATTTCTTTTATTGTGGAGAAGCTGCTGAACATCAGCTTTCACGTGGTTATCAACAGAATGGGACCTTAATCCAATGGCAAGGAGACCAAAACAATCTCATTCCACTGCAGTCCTTGTCAGCCTTCCCAGCTGTTGAAATTCTAACATCTTCTGCCTGCTCCACCATTAAGGACTTATAAACCTATGGCTCAGGGCTGGACAAACTTATTATAGTGGCAACCTGTACTCACCATGTCACAGCACTGTCAGAGAATATATGTAGCTTTTCAGGAGAGAGAGTGTTGCCATCTGCTGCCTCCACCACATCATGGTGGAGCTGCAGCCATTTGGTCAGCCACTGCTTCTTTATCAGATTTAACCCTGCTTATTTTGTAGCTCACCTTCCCTGAAGGTCATTCCTCTATCCACCATGTAGCAGTGGCTGGGATGCAGCCCCTGCTAGACCCCTGAAAGAAGGGCCATGCTGCAGGGGGAACTTCCTCGGCAGGGTCTGGACAAGCCATGCCTTCCTGGTTCACCGGCAACAAGCTCCTGGGGAAAACTTACCCGGCAGCGTCTGGGTACGCTGTGCCATCTGGTGTGCTGGAGAAGGATGCTGTTGGGGTAGGGAATGGATACAGCAGAGCCTGGGTGAGCTACCCTTCCCCAAAGTACAAGGGAAGCTCCAGGCAGGGAGAGAGGGGACGCACACCTGGCAGGGGCCAGGCAGGCTGCACCTCCCGGCATGGTAGGGAAGAACACTGGGGGATGGGAACCCACGCAGCTGGGTCTGAATGGACTGTGCTTCTCCAGCATGCTAAAAGGAGCCTGGAGAGAAATCTCAGATTACATACTGGGTCCAGAGAACATGTGACTCTGGGGGCTGGTGCTGATTGGCTCAAGAGGAAGCCCCAAGGAAGGTTCAGCATTTGGCATCAAGAGGGAAAGGGGATGTTGCAGCAAACCTGAAGAAGGAAGACTGCTGTAACCAAGACCCACCCAGCCAAACCCTCGTGGGATACCAGGGATACTGCAGCCATGAGTAAGTGACTGACTTGACTCATGGCATGAGATAAGTAATGCCGGATGGCGGGGTGGGTAACATGTGAGTTACAGTTAATTAAGTCATAAGATGTACACCTGAGTTCTAGTGCGTCACCTGATTGGAAACCACCAAGATGGACAGGTGGAGACCTCTTCATCCTGAATCCACCAATCCCAGAGAAAGGGAAGATTAATCCTAGTGAGACCAGAGCACGCCAGGGGAAGAGACTTGACTTGATGGTACGGTCATCGACCCGTCATGCAGTCCGCATCCTAACAGGGTCAAGGAGAAGCCTCAAGCCGGGTACCCATACTCATAGTCAGGAGAGAAGGATGACTCATCATCCAAGAGGAAAGGAGCAGAGTGTAGAGGTGGTGGAGCCCTTTAGAAGACTAACCCTTGTCAGTTAGGACCATCACTTTAGATACTATCCATACGCCCAAAGAATAACTTAACACCAAGATGTGGCAGGTGAAAGGGAGAGAAGATGAGGATGAGAGGGAGAGAAGACCTAGCTGAAAGCTTTCCATTACATCTCTTTCACAATAGAAAATTGGGCTTCTACTGAAATGAATTTTTTCCTGAAAGGAAAATTTCTGCTGAATAGAAAATGTTGACTTTTCAGTGAAAACTTTTTCAGTTGAAACCAAAAACGTTGGGGTTCCATTTTAAGGTTAACTTTTTGAGTGAAATACCCCTGCTTTCAAACCTGCTCTCATTAAGTGCTTTGTTACAATTAATTGTAGTTGACTCCTGGAGCTCTTAACTCCAGGATTTCCCACGCTTTAACACCTGAAATTAGTTAGCCACACTTTAGGCAGCTTAAAGTTATGACACTTCAGGGCAGGTTTATTTCTGATCTGTGTTACCCAGTTCTTGTGTCCTTAATGTTTGGCCACTCCCCAGAAATGAGCCACCCAAGTTGCAGCATGCCAGGATGCAGTATCCCCTCCTCCACCCTCCTATTCTGTGTGGACAAGCTTTCCACCCTTAGAACCTTACTGCCCATGAGGAAGTTTTGGCACCAAGCCAACTGTCTTGCATACCCTCACATGGAGCAGGGATAGATGCCTGTCCTGGCTCAGCTGCCCTGTGGGGGACAAGTCACAGCTGTGGCTCCTAGTCAGACCCCTGCCCAGTAGTCGTCTCATGGCAAGTCACAGCGGTGCAGGTCGGGGACAGTCAGAGACAGTTTTTGGCCTTAAGGTGTGACTGCTCCAAACCTGAGGTAGCACACACACTGTTCAACATTCGAGCAGCTCAAAGTGCAACATCTAACAAGGCCCTAACTTTCTATAGTGAAGTTCCTTATTAAAGTCAATGGAAGTCTTCCCAGTGGGTGCATCTCCACATGCTATTAATACACTGTAAGCTTACATAGCAGTAAAATAAGGTGCAGTGAGCTTTTCCCTGGATGAGGCAGAGGTCCCAGTAATCCTAGCATGATGAAAAGGAGTGAGTGTGCCTGCCTACTCACATGCCATCTGTGGACATGCTGGCTAGCAGCATGGTTCTGCCACCAGGCTCACACTGATATTGCTTGGTTGTCATAACCGTGGACTTGCTGTTTGTCAGGATGTATTTAGGAACCGGATAAGTTGGAGAGAGGGAGGTAAATCTGTGTAGAAGAACCGCTAACAATGAGGGCTAGGCAGCACCATACACAGTACTAATGAGAACATGGAGAGGCACAGTCTGAGGCTTTTTCTGTGGAACAGGCCCTGACAAAATGCATCTCTCCTATCCATAGGCACTGAGTGGTATTCATTTTTATTCATATGTAGAGGGGACTCAACAGCCCAGTTTACTAACTGGTCAATGGCCTGACCCAGGGAAGTTGGTTCACTTCATCCACACTACGGTTTTGTGCAGTACAGAGATTGTAGAAATGAATTGTGTTTCTTTTGTTTGTTGTGAACCTATGGTTCATTGTGTTAAAAGATTCACCATGTTTGCCATACCAGGTGGCTTCTTCCTCAAGAATTTAAGGTTCAAATGGATCATTGGATTACCTAGTCTAACTTCCTGTATAATACAGGTCATTACATTTAATCATGTTAACCCTATACTGTGATTAATAACCCGATTGTGCTAAAGTACATCATCCAAAAAAGCATCCAGTCTTCGTATGAAGACATCAAGAAACAGATTCTCTTCTCCCCCCTTGATAATTTTTCCAATGAAACCATTAAAACATCATTAAAAATGTGTACCTCATTTGAATTTTCTGGCTCCAGCTATTTTTCTTGTACCTTCTCTACTGGACTAAAGAGCTTTCTGGTATATGATTTTTCCTCCCTGAGAAGATACTTGTACATTGCAATCACGTCATCTCTCAATCACCGACTAATAGACTTATAGAAAGTTAGGGTTAGAAGGGACCTCAGGAGGTCATCTAGTCCAACCTCCTGCTCAAAGCAGAACCATCCCCAGCTAGATCATACCAACCAAAGCTTTGTCTAGCCAGGTTTTAAAAACCTCCAAGGATGGAACTTCTACCACCTCTCTAGGTAACTTATTGCAGTATTTGCAGTATTTTACTACCGTCCTTGTGGGAAAAGTCTTCCTAATATATAACCTAAACTTTCCTTGCTGCAATATGAGACCATTGCTCCTTGTTCTGTCATGTGCCACCACTGAGAATAGTCTAGCTCCATCCTCTTTTGAACCTTCCTTCAGGTAGTTGAAGGCTGCTATTAAGTCCCCTCTCAGTCTCCTCTGCTCTGGACTAAATAAGCCCAATTCCTTCAGTCTTTCCTCATAAGTCATGTCCCCTAGCCTCCCTCCCCTGCCCCCCCCCCCATTTTTGTTGCCCTCCTCTGGACTCTGCAGTTTGTCCACATCCTTTCTGTAGTGTGGGCATGTGTATGGGTGGGTAGGAGGGGGAGGGGAGGCAAAATTGAACACAGCACTCCAGATATGGCCTCAGCAGTGCTGAATAGAGGGGAATAATCACTTCCCTTGACCTACTGGCAACCCACTTACCAATGCAGCCCAGTATGCCATTAGTCTTCTTGGCAACAAGGGCACAGTGCTGGCTCATATTCAGCTTATTGTCCACTGTAACCCCAGGTCCTTTCCTATAGAACTGCTGCCCAGCCAGTCAGCTCCCAGCCTGTATTGGTGCATGGGATTTTTCTGTCTTAAGTGCAGGACTTTGCACTTGTCCTTTTTGAACCTCATCAGATTCCTTTTTGACCCAATCCTCCAATTTGTCTAGGTCACTCTGAATCCTAGCCCTGCCCTCCAGCATATCCACTTTCCCCTGCAGCTTGGTGTATTCTGCAAACTCGCTGAGGGTGCACTCTATGCCATCTTCCAGGTTAAGGAAGACATGGATAAAATCAGCTCAGGACTGAACCTTGGGGCACTCTACTTGATAGCAACTGCCATCTAGACATTGAGACATTGATTAATACTCTCTGAGCCTGATGCTCCAGCCAGTTTTCTATCTACCTTACAGTGCATTCATCCAGCCCAAACTTCCTTAACTTGCCTGGGAGCATGTTGTGGGAGTTCATATCAAAAGCCTTGCTAAAATCAAGGCAGACCACATCCACCAGTCTCCCCGCATCCATAGAGCCAGTCACCTCATTATAGAAGGCAATCAAGTTGGTCAGGCATGACTTATAGTTTCATAGATGTTAGGGTCAGAAGGGACCTATTAGATCATTGAATCTGACCCCCTGCCCTGGGCAGGAATGAGTACTGGTGTCAGATGGCCCCAGCCAAGTGTCTGTCTAATCTCCTTTTCAACACCTCCGAGGAAGGGGACAGCACCACCTCCCTTGGAAGCTTATTCCATATTTTGGCAACCCTCACTGTAAAGAGTTTTTTCCTGATGTCCAATTTAAATTTGCTGTCTTCCAGTTTGTGGCCATTATTTCTAGTTACCTTAACAGGCACCCTGATAAACATTGTATCCCCTATTTCTTACTGGCCCCCCCACGAGATCACCTCTCAGCTTTCTCTTGTGGAGGCTGAAGAGGTTTAGGTTTCTCACATAGGGTTTTTTCTGTAGGCCTTTAACCAGACAAGTGGCCCTCTTCTGAACCCTCTCCAGGCCATCCACATCTCTTCCGAAGTGTGGTGCCCAAAACTGGACGCAGTACTCCAGCTGCAGCCTGACTAATGCCACATAGAGGGGAAGTATCACCTCATGTTTGTGATGCACCTACTTATGCAAGAAAGGGTGCAGTTTGGAGTCGACTATGACTCTGAGATCCCTTTCCACAGTTGTGCTACTTAGAGTGGTACCTCCCAGGCTGTAGGAGTGTTAATGATTCTTCCTCCCCAGGTGCAACACATGACACTTATCCTTGTTAAACTGCATCCTATTCTGTTTGGCCCATTTCCCCAGCCTGTCCGAATCAGCCTGGATTCACTCCCTGCCATCTAGTTTGTGTGCCTTCCCCCATAGCTTGGTATCATCAGCAAACTTGGACAGAGTGCTTTCTACTCCCTCGTCCAAATCATTAATGAAGATATTGAATAGTACTGGTCCTAGGACAGGGCCTTGGGGGACTCTGCTGCCCACATTTCTCCAGGTAGAAACTGACCCGTCCACCACCACTCTCTGGGTGCATCCCATAAGCCAATTTTTTACCCACCGGACTGTGTAATAATCTACATTGCAACTGTTTAGTTTATTTATCAGAATTGGCTGTGACAGTGTCAAAGGCCTTTTTAAAATCTAAGTAAATAACATCTACCTCTATTCCTTCATCCAAGCATTTTGTGACCCGGTCGTAAAATGAAACCAGGTTATTCATGCAGGATCTGCTTGCTATGAACCCATGCCGATTGCCCCTTAGCATCATTTTACCTGCTGGCCCCCCACAAATGTGATCCTTAACAATTTTCTCAAAGGTCTTGAAGAGGATAGAGGTGAGACTAACCAGCCTATAGTTACCCGGTTCCTCCTTCTTCCCCTTCTTGAAAATAGGGACCACATTGGCCCTTCTCCAATCCTCTGGGGCCTGTCCTGAGCACCACGAGTGCTCAAACAGTTGTGCCAGTGGCTCTGCTGTGACTCCAGCTAATTCCCTAAGTACCCTAGGATGAAGATCATTGGGACCTGTTGACTTAAATACATTCATCCCCTCCAGGTGCCCTTTTACTAAGTCAGCTCGGACAGTTGGTGGGTTCGTATCTATACTGGGCGTACCTAAGGTCCCAGTGGGATGCATATTTGTATTTGTGTCCTGGAACATGGATGCAAAGAAATAATTTAGAAGCTCTGCTTTGGCCATCCTATCTGTTACCAGTTGCCGTAGTTCATCCTGAAGGGTCCCTAAGTTACCCTGTACCTTCTTTTTGCTTCCTATGAACTTAAAGAATGACTTGTTATCCTCAACTTTTGCTGCTAGCCTAAGCTCCATTTTTGCTTTGGCTTTCCTCACTGCTTGCCTCTGTTGAATCTATCCAGTATTCTTTGTTGTAAGCTAAACAGAGTGAGATGTGTTAATCACTCCCTACAGGACATTTCCCCTCTGTCAGGTAATTTTATGACTCCCTTTTGTACCCTCCACCAGTTTCAACGTCTTTTAAGAAATATGCAAATGAGAATTGTGTACCGTATTTCAGTATGAGTTTCACTAATGTCATGCAAAGAAATAAATTAAGTCTACTTACTACTGTTGCAGTTCTAAGTTACCAGGAACTCTAAAACAAGTAATGGTGTCTGTAATGTAGACAGCCACTCTCCATATGCCTCTTATCCCACCCAGTTCCTCCTTAATAGATTGTAACCAGTGATTTTTAACATTTTGGTCATGAAAAGTGTTCACTGTGATTGAAATGGTTCCTTTCTAGACACAGAGATTGGGAATATGTGGTGATGAAATAAACTCACTTCTCTTCATACCTGAACCTGGATTCCATTATCTGTTTTGCTCCATTAGATCCCAAGGCAGGACTCGCCCCCCTATTTGAGGTACAACTGGATTTGGTGAAGCCAGATTTGGTATTCCAGCCTTCTCTGGACCCTGGTGCTAATGATGGCTTTTATGACATCATAGAAGGACTCATCAACGACATCTATCGAATCTCATCGTTGGTACCGAGACTAACTGAGCACAGCATTTTCCCTCATTATCAGGTCCCGTGTTCTGTCAGACATTCTTTCATTGTGCAGCATTGTGCAAAACTTGCTCCAGATCATCATAAAGTCACAGCACCTTTCTTTTGTTTTCCAGGCTGATATGGAGGACATGAGCGATTTAGCTGACTTGCGCCACAACCTGATGGAGCGTGTTCAGAACATTATGTCAATTTGCTGTGACTACCGCAGTTCCTTTGACCATTACTCATACCTCTATGGGGATGACAGGAAAGAATTCATACGCCAGTTCCTGCTGTATGGGCATGTCCTTACCGCAGCAGAAATTGAAGCCCATGCTGAAGATGGTGTTCCAGAGACCCCTCCCACATTGCAACAGTTCAAAGAACAGATAGACTCATATGAAAAGATATATGATGAAGTCAACCGCCTGGAGATGATGAATGTTTTTGATGGTTGGATGAAAATTGATGCCCGGCCCTTTAAAGCTTCTCTGCTTAATATAATCAAAAGGTGGAGCCTGATGTTTAAGCACCACCTCATTGAACATGTCACACATAGGTAACAAATGCTTTTTTGCTCCATTTCCAGACCTCTATCTGTTGGGTGTTGTCCAAAGTTCTATAGTGAACCGTGGGGCATTTATTTTCTGTCCATTGAACTAATAAACTGAAGTACAAACAATTGTAGTGTCCATCCATAGTGTCATGGACTGGCAGTTCCATTAGATCCACTACGTATTCCATTCTCTGAGACTGTCACTTCTGATTTGATCTTTGACTGAAACTAAGCCTAGATGTCCAGTGCACCTGAGTGGCTGAATAGTTGTGAATCAGGATTCCTAGGTTCTACTTCTACTTCTTCACTCCTCTGCTGTAATTACTCTGTTACCTTCCACAATCTCTCTCTTTCTCTTTTATTACTTCTGTCTAATCGTAGGGATTTGTAATTATCCTGTACACACTTCAGCTTACCCAACAATAAAGGCAGACTAATATTACAAGCTGTTTCATGGGAACATTTAACGTACATTTCTGACATTTTTGAATGAACTTTCTTTGCATATGCTGTTTTGTCTTCACTCCTTTTATGGATGTTTTATCTAGTTTTGTTGACATAAGTGCAAAATTGAGGAGCTTTGAAAAGGAATTAGAAATTCACATATGATAAATGCTGGAAAGATGTACTAATTTGTCCAGTCAGGAAGAAAGAAAGACTATGTGACTTACTGGACAGTCATGACTAAAAACTGTCTGTCTTTCCCTGAAGTATTTCCTTTGGCCTGATTCAGCAGCCCACTTTATTCTTTGGCAAAGCATCTGAAGGTGAGCTTAAGTCCCTTGGACTTCCATGGGACTTAAGCATGTAAGTAAGGGCTTATTGAGCTGCAGTTTTAAAGCCCCAGTTGAAGGAATTGGACAGGAAGGAAGATAGCCAGTGTTTCAAATGACCATTCCTATTGATTTTTGTACCAATCCAAATGTCTGGGCTAAAGCTGATAACCTGTGTAAATATAAATTGCTCTAACTGTTTTTCTCCTTTTTTTTTTAGTTTGGCTGACCTTGAAGAGTTTATAAAAATTGCTGATAGAGGTTTGGGCAAAAAAGTTGAAAAAGGAGATTATGATGGGTTGGTAGAGATTATGGGTCACCTGATGGCTGTTAAAGAAAGACAGAGTAGTACTGATGAGATGTTTGAGCCCTTAAAGCAAACCATTGAACTACTGAAGATATATGAGCAAGAACTGCCAGAGGAAGTATATAAACAACTTGAGGTTGGTACAGAATAATGACCAGTATACAAAAGTACTAAATAATAGACACTTACTTAAAAGACGCATACATTTATGTTACTTAATTTTTAACCACCTGCTAATATTAGCCATTGATTAGACTCTTTTGACAACTGGGTTGCAGAAAATCTATTGTGGATGGGTCATAGCAGCGCTATTTAATGTTGCATTGAGATTTTCATTTAAAATAGAGATAAAGTCTTTTGTTTCTTATGAAAGGCATAGCTTTTGGCTGTCAAAACTTGTAACAATTCCTCTTGAAGAACATAATACATTTTTAAAGTACAACCCTTTATTAGATATGATTTATAATTATTTTTATAGGTCCAATGAGCCATTTTTATGAGTGTGGTACTAGGGTGGTAGTGCTTGGTGGTAATGCCTATGTTCAGAGCATTAGTTTAAGGTCTTATCTATACTACAATTTTTTTGGACATAGATATGTTATTTATGGGTGTGAAGAGATCACATCCTTTTACTGATGTAGATTTATGCAGACAAAGCTTATCAAGATACAGGTATGCTACTGGAAAAGGTTTTCTACAGCTTAGCAAGTGTGATATATACATGCAGAAAACTCTTTTCCACATTTCTCCTAGGAGTATCTGCCAACATAGCTATCTTGTTACAGCTGTAGCAGCAATAGCTCCATAGTGTGGACAAATCTCTGGATTCTGAAGATGTGTATTTGGTTCCTACATCTTCCAAGTGCTTTCTGACTGACCTTGGTTAAGTTACCAAGGGCAGGCTTTTATGGGTAGCTAGGTACCTAAACATGTGGATAGGAACCTAGACATTGTTCAAAATCATACTACCAAGCTGCCTTTAAGAACCTGGCTTTATCACTCTGAGCTGCAGTTCTCCATTTTTAAAACATAGGTAATAGATCTTTATCACTCAGAGTAGCTGTGGGGGTATGCTAAAGATTGTGAGGTGCTCTGAGTCATGTTATCTAAGTTATTAAAATAAAAAAATACCTAACCAAAGGCTTATTTAAACGGCTCCCATTACAGCCCTTGTGTTGGTCATTAGAGCTAAAGCAAGAGCTTTCTAAAAAGTGCCCCTCTATTATAAATTTATGGAATGATAATTCTGTTTTTGTTCTCCAGGGAGAGCTGTGCTGTGTATGAGACTTGGCTTTGACTAAACTTTTCCCTTTTTTAGTGTTTGAATTTTTGTGATTATAGTAAATAGAGCACATAATTTCTTTGTAAGGAAGCTGAAACACCAAAGCTCTCCTTAGGATATTGGAGCCACAAAAGTATTTTTTCTTACCAGCAACCTGCTGGCTTCATACAGCTAAATAAAGTACAGATTTCCCTTGCCAACCCCTGAGGTTAGGTTCCTGAAAGTTCCCATGGTTGGCAAAACCGTGGTTGGCAAGACAAAAGGCTTATGGGAAGGTGGCAGGCTGATTCATGGCCATGGAAAACTGTGGTTACTCAAAACTGTATACTGTGGTAGCCAAAATGGTATATGGAATATTAAGCGTGGATAGTCAAATCTGTGGTTGGCAAAACCATGGTTGGCAAGGTTAACCTGCACTGATTGCTATCTTTTCAGTACAGAAAGAGAAGTGGATATGTTTCTTAATGTAATGTATCCAGTATGTAATGTTTCTTAACGTAATGCTTCCAAGATGCTGCAAAGAAGGGTGTGGTGATGGCAGCGGGTGCACTATGCATGTGTGGTAAGCTTACTACACATACATTCACCACTTGTGACTGGTGTTCTCAGTGGTGAAGGCGGGGTGCAACTTCACTACATCACTGCACCCTCATACCCCTGTGTCTGCTCTTGAATGAGCACCTGTCTACCAGACAGGCTGGTGCTTTTGTAGTTCATGTGGTTGGAGATATTATAACTGGTAAGCAGGCCCAAGTGTTTTGAGTAGTGTCAGACAGAGAATGGGTTCTAAAAAAAAAAGTAGTCCAAAGTTCTGTTTTAACTGTTCCTTTTTTTCCTCATTATTTTCCTATTGTGATTTGTACTGGGAAAAGAAATGGAATAAGGGAAGTGGCCTCATAAAAATAAAAAAAAGAATGGAAGCAAGATATAGAAAACTAAACAGGGCATTTTGGAACAAAGAAGGTTTGTATGTGTATAAAGGGAGCGGGGAAGCTCTTAACTTTCAAGGTGGAATAGTTCAGTTCTGTTTTAGTAAAAGTCATGTGTTTGCCTTTATATAATGATAAAACTATCCTTATTGGGTAAGAAAGTAAGTCTTGTGCTTTTCCAGCATTGTAACTATAAAGAGATCAGATACATATTATATCAAGTGGAAAATAGTGTCTGCCAGCTTTTAAATTTTGTTTGTAGGAGCTGCCAGAAAAATGGAACAACATAAAGAAGCTGGCAATAACTGTGAAACAGCATGTGGCTCCTTTGCAGGCAAATGAAGTGACAGTTCTTCGCAAGGGCTGTGCAGCATTTGATGTTGAGCAGCATAAATTTAGAGAAAAATTTCGCAAAGAGGCACCATTCAGGTATGATAAAAAATGGCATGACAAGAATCACAGAGAGAAAGCCTTATTAGGACATTTCTAAGATGCCCTTAAGGGCAGATATTTTAACATTTACTTCTCTCTTTTTATTTGGTTACAAGGCCAGAGTTGATATGTGTTATGTCCTCTCTCTGGGGACCCTGTCCTGTGTTATTCAGAGGTTGGATTCAGTGAAGCTATTTTTAAAATATTCAGAAATTTCAAAAGATTTTGGGGTCTAAGTCCTATTTTCAAAAGTGACTGGTGTACATAGGAGCAGTGTCCGGAAAGGACTGATGCATAGGAAAGGACTGGTGTCACTTTGAGGAGTAGAATCGTGGCTTTTATATGATTTACGGTAATATCCTGATCAGCAGTATAGATATCTCTGTTTATGCTTCAGCATGCCTAAAAATGTGTATCTTGCCCCAGGAAGGTGATCTGAATTGACAGTTAGGGACCTAGAATCCTTATGCAGCAACTGAGGAGAGCTAGGCGTCACCAAGAAGTGATTCATAGCACCTATTGGCAATGAGCAAGCCAGTGGGAGATGTTAGGCATAGAGGAGGGTCTGAGCTTCTGCTCCTCCTTGGAGTTTAGGCACCTGACTCATGGGCATTAAGACCCATTAAGGGTAGAATTCATTGCTAAAATGCATAACTGAAATTATACAGTTTTTAGGCATCCAAGTCATCCAATGACATTCTGTTTTACCTGGCAGTCAAGGTGTTAGAGCACCTACTCAAGTCAGGAGACGTCTTGTGGACTCAGATAATAGCTTCACTTCCCTTTGAGAGAATCTTGATGTCCCTTATCTGAATCAGTTGACCACAGACCAGGCAGGATGGCATGTCCTGTCCTGCTGACGATAAGCCACTTGGCAGCCAAAAGGAAAAGTGTCCAGGAGATAGAAGGAAAACACGCAAGAGGGAATCTAACAGTTGTAGCTTTGGGACATGGATGTTGTTCTAGAAGGAGGTTTGAAACTCCCATGAGGCTGAGGGCAGGGAATTAGAACCCAGATTTCCCATGGCCTCAGCAAGTGCTCTAACCACTAGGCTGTTTGTAGAAGGGACTGTAGCAGTTCTTACTGTATTGGTGCTGACCTGATATGCCACTGATACATCTGTTGTCCTCTATAGACTGTGATGCTTATTGCAGCAAATTAGTTTACTGTGCAGTTAAGCAGATGTGTAAATGCACCCAGTGGGTCAGAAGCTTCTGGACTGCCCTCTATCTTTTTTTTCCTCAAGGATTATGATACTAGTTCAACTTCAAAAGGAGCACTGGAGAAGGCCCTGCAAAATGACTGACCTGTGGTGATTAGAGTGCTGTACTGGGAAGTCAGAGAGATCCCTGGTTCAAATCCCATCTATGTGAGGATGACATAGGATTCAGGACCTTTGTCTCCCCCCAACATGTGCCCTAGGCTGTTAGCTGTGGGAACACATACACAGTCACTTTTCCTTCCAGAGGCTAAGACCAATAGATGCAAGTTCTAGCCAGCTCCATTTGCAGGCATCTAAGTTTGATGTACATATCCACAGAAAATGTGTACAGGCTATGGCTGTTACTGCACTTGATCAATGTAGTTGCAGAGTTGCCCAGAGCCATTTTATTCATTGGCATGTAGCCCTGACATGCAAGTGCTAAAAATTTTCTATGAACAATGGGAAAAGAAAAATATGCCATCCATAGTGCATGCCAGTTATATACATAATGGCTCGATATTTAGAATAATCTTCCAGGAACTCCGAGACCTGAGCTTTATGCACTTTTGATCATGAGGGTATAAGTCTGTATTTCACATCTCACTTTAATTGCCATGCTATAGAAAAGTCTGAGTTATGGGATTCCCCATCCCTGCTGCTGAAGACAGGCCACTAGATGGCTAAGAATGCATGAATACTGAGGTCAGAAGCAGAACAAACAAGGGGGAGCCTGACTTGATAGCACTGTGATAAGTCTCCCTCTCCCAAGTAGCAGAGAAAACCAGGATTCCAGTCCTTGATCCTAGGTTATTTCTGTTTTTAAATCAATGATTGAGTAATGTATAAATCATTCAGGGCTCAGGGATGAGAAACTCCATAAATTTCAGCTCCCTGTGCCAGGAGCCTCTGATTCCCCTGTATCTGGAGCCCTACTGGAGCTGCCCCAGAATGCCCCATTGGAGTTGCCAGGTGCATGGTTGAAACTCCCTGGTTGGGGAAGCCCTTGAAATGTTTGGGGCTGAGGACCAGTTGGACTGGGGGCTGTCAGGCTCAGCTTGACAAACAGCTGATTGTCAGCCTCAGCCAGGACAGCTCAGGGGCTTGAATCAGCCCCAGTCCTGTCTGCTGCCCAGGTTGACAATCAGCTGAGTCTCAATGCAGGCATCCCCAGCTCTCCAACTGGACCTAGGACTGTCAGGGATGGGGGAGGGAGAGTGGGGAGACAGCAGTCAGCTGATTGTTGCCCTGGCCCAAGGGGCAGCCCCAGGTTATGTGGAGCTCTGGGCACCTGGCTTTCAACTTGCCAGTGCAGAAACAGCCTAGGATCATTATCCTGGGGTTCCCTTTGCACTAGTAAGTACAAAGGGTGCAGCTTCTCATCCCTGATCCCAGAATTTGTCCCCCCGATATGGGTGTGGCATGGGACGGGGTCAATTGTTGGGACTGGGGATCAGATCCCATCATGCCATTAAATGGACATGTTCCAAGAACCTTAACATTTTAGTTTCTTTTGCCAGTAACTTGTACCTCAAAGTGACAGCAGGTACAGGTATCTGAAAAATAACTAGACACAAAGAGGGAAATTTGCTTTTGGGTTATTTTTCCATAAGAAGCTAAAAATGTTGCTTACAATGTTGCTTTCCTTTTCACTACTTTTTATCACACAATTTACTCTTTGTAGAAATTAAAGGTAGAAAAATCACTGACTTTCAGGGTAAGTGATGAGGGCACCTCATGATTTGAAGCCGAACGTCAGTACCACTATGTGGAGTATCCAGTGGAACAAGTTATAGCTGTTTCATCTCTGTTTTGTCTCACATAAACCAGTTGGCTTATATTTTGTTTACAAGTGATTATAGTCTTACTTATGGAGAATAATTCTTTCTAGGTTTGATACTGAAAATCCTTACCAAATACTGGATGCAAACCACATTGAGATTAAACAAATGGAGTCAACCATGGCTTCAATTTATGAATCAGCTGGTTTGTTTGAAGTCGGTGTTCCAGATTATAGACAGCTAAAGCAATGCAGGAAGGAAGTTTGTCTTCTCAAGGAACTCTGGGATATGATCTCTGTTGTAGACTCGAGCATCAACGATTGGCAGACCACAAAATGGAAGGATATTAATGTTGAAAACATGGACATTGAGTGCAAAAAGTTTGCTAAAGATATTCGAAACTTAGATAAAGAAATGAGGGCGTGGGACGCTTTCGTTGGGCTGGACAATAGGGTAAAGAACACCCTGACATCTCTGAGGGCTGTGGCAGAACTTCAGAATCTCGCCATTAGGGAAAGGCATTGGAACCAGCTGATGCAGGCAACAGGTGTGAAATTCACCATGGATGCAGATACTACTCTGGCTGATCTGCTGCAACTCAACCTCCATAACTTTGAGGATCAGGTTCGCAGCATTGTGGATAAAGCAGTTAAGGAAATGAGCATGGAAAAGGTCTTAAAAGAACTTAAAACAACCTGGAGCAGCATGGAATTCCAGTATGAACCTCACCCCCAGACAAAAGTTCCCTTGTTGAAATCTGATGAAGATCTAATTGAAACTTTAGAAGACAACCAGGTACAGCTGCAGAATCTAATGACTTCCAAGTATATTGCCTTCTTCCTGGAGGAAGTATCTGGATGGCAAAAGAAGCTGTCTGCAGCAGACTCTGTCATTTCTATCTGGTTTGAAGTGCAGCGTACATGGTCTCACTTGGAAAGCATATTCATAGGCTCAGAAGATATCCGGGCACAACTCCCTGAGGTAAAAATCAGAAAAACAGAAATCATGTTTCTTTCAGTTTGGAAGGCATATAGGACAATCTTCTTTATTTGAACCCAAGTTGCTGGAATTACCCTGTTAACCACAGAGGGGCTTGCCACTTAACGTTTACTACTTAAACTGGTAACTCTTTTATTTGCCTAAGCTTATCTAGCAAGCCACATAGCTTTCCCATAATGGAAGTTGTGCTGTGTTTCCTTATTGGGTGATTCCACAAGGATGAAAACCCTTAATGGGCTCCCCTTTTCTTCTCTGTACTATGCAAATACAAAATTCTTTATGTGAATGCCAGGCTGCCAGCATTATTTGTTATACAAAACACATTCTTCCATTTACTTCAGAGGAGGAAATATGGATAATTACATAGGCAAATAGAAAACAAAAAAGTTTGGACTAGACAGTCCTGACAGGAACTTTCAAAATGCAATTACATGCAGCTGGGCCAGTTGTTCTTCTATTTATTCTTTGACAGGGAGAACACAAACCCGTTATATAAGAATTTTACTGTTCTCCAGTGACTTTTAAAGGAGTTTCCAAAAAGAAATTGTTTCCAATTAAGAAAGTATTTTTGGTTGGCTCCTGGTCTTTATCTGGACTGCACACACCTAGTCTGAGTTGGATAAAGCTCATATTCTTATGTACTGACATGTCAGAGTATAAAGCTTGCTTTTTCACTTAGCTACCACCATGTCTGTGTGGAGTACATGATCCCTGGTATAAACTGGAGTAGTCTGTGGGCTGCTTTAACTTGCAGTAGCTGTTAATAGCAAGAAGTGCTGAAACCATTGTTGAGGGTGAGCACAGTAATCCTGGCTACACCCACAGTTGTCCAACCATTCCCCTTATATCATCTTGCATTCCTTTCTTACTTTTGTCCTTGTCTGTCTGACCAGGTTCTCTTCTAGGACTTTCTTCCTCTAGTTGAACAAGTACCTACTACATTTTTGGTGCTAATGCAATAAAAAATAAAATGCACAGTGATAAAACAGCCTGGAATATTAGTGACAGAAAGCTATTACTATCTGATAGCACTTTGGTGTCCATGAAATCTGTCTATGATCTAAATCTGCTTTCTTACTGAATAAGGGTCCCCATCACAATAAGAACATGTCATCTGGCACTAATTTGCAGTTTCTTCTTTTTTTTCAGAAGAGAGGCCAAAATTCAAATACCTCTGGAGATTGGACTCCCATGGGAGTGTCTCTAGGGCAGGATGATAATATTTTCCCAAGAAGTGGGATGCATGTGTGTTAAATTCACTCGAAGTGAAACACAGAATTTGTTATTTACAAAGAAATTGGAGACCACTTTATTGAGTTGTTACAAAAATACTTGCAGGGGAGGGGGATAGCTTGGCACTATTGTGTGGTTTGTCATTAACTTTAAACAGAGCCAACAAGGCTTTTCATAGTTTCATAGTTGGTAGGGTTGGAAGGGACCTAAGCAGATCATTTTTTAATGCAGCTTTTATTTTTCACTGAATTGCCTGAGCAACTGATGAGCCTCACATAGGTGGAGAATTTAATTTGTTAGTGGTGGGTGTCCACATGCACTTTAATGTGCATTCGCCTATTTTAATGTGCACTAAAGTGTCACTAAAAATCTGTGCTTAGTTAATGCACATTCAAATAGGAGAATGTGCATTGTGTCATTTAAAAACCATGCTCTGTAGTGAATGTACATTAAGACAGACTGATGCACATGTTCCTAGTACCTCACAGTGGAGGCATTAGATTTAATGTGCATTAACTAAAATGTATTAATATATGTGTAGAGGTGTCCACTTGCTTCTCTGCTGGACACGTAGGATTTCCTCAGCCTTCCCTTTGTAACCAAAGTGTGGAAGGACCTTTCTCACTGGTAGTAGGTGTGTCCATATGAGTGACAGACTGACTACTCCTCATTTTGCAGCAGGGAGAGAAATGATCATCCTGGAGATGAGAAAAAGATTTGTTGTTCTTCCCATGGAAGGACTTTAACTGTGTTGAAGAGGAACTTCTGCTCTAAGACACTTCTCCCTTATCCAGAAGAAAGATACCAGGGGGACAGCCAAAGAATGCTCAGTTTCCTAACAAAAAAAAAAACCTGCATAGGGAAATGGGCTGTACCGGGGACCAGTTACTGAACAGATCCTTTAATACGTCTCTTTCTTAGATAGGTGGGGACCAAACAATGGGCCATGATGCCTTCTCTACTCACACAGACTGAATGACTTAAATGGAATGGTGCCAATGATGCTTTTTGGCCTAGAAGAGCACCCATTCCAGATGTATGGATAAGGCAGTAGCCAAGGGATCCTAAAGAATAAGTCTTTTTTTGGTAAAGAAACTAGCGAGTTAATAGTCAATATGGTTTCTGTTTTACCATTTATAGGACTCCAAACGTTTTGAAGGAATTGATGCTGATTTTAAAGAACTGGCCTATGATGCTAAGTTAACTCCAAATGTAGTTGAGGCTACCAACAAGCCAGGTCTATATGAAGAACTGGAGGATATTCAGAGCAGGTGGGCTACCCTTTTCTCTGCTGGCATACAGTGCTGGGTTTAGCAAAATTAAGTTGACATACCCTGTACTCTTAGATCTCTTTCCTGGACTGAGGTTGGCTGAAAACAGACTGCCCATCTCAATAATTAACTTATTCATTATTTTTTATTTGTGACAATAATTTATAACCCCAAAACTTGTTATCTCAGTGTTAAGGCTGAGCATTCCTGTTTATAAGAGGCAAGAAATTGATAAGGTTTTAAGTGCAATGTGAGCTCACTTATCTCATATATATTTTATATTAGGTATATATTTAGCGATCTAACAAATAATAAAAAATACACACATTTCATAGTTTCATAGTAGCTAGGGTCAGGAAGGACCTGAACAGATCATCTAGCCTGACCCCCAAGCATGACTGAGTCAGTGTTCATTTGACATCCATAATTACTAGGTATTTAAATTCACAGCCTTAATATTGCAAAGCTGTCTTTGATGCACAAAACTAGATACTCTGAGGAATCATGAAATGCACTGGAACGGATAAATATACACTTCACATTTAACATAGTGGTAGTTTGGTTGGAAAATGCACATTTAAAAACTTAGAGCATAGAGAGATGCATTTTTATCAGTGTGACTAGTATAAAAATAGTAGGAGACGTGTGATGTAAATCCCTAAACTAGGGTAACTTTACCCAGTCTGGTATAGAAATTAAAATAAACATGTTGAGTTACAAAAGCTGTATGTTCCTCATGAGGACTAGCTACATGCTATGCACGAGCTTTATACATATAGCTATTTTAGTTGTGAATCCAAAAATGTAATGAGTGTTATTTAAAGGGTTTTTTTTGTTTGACTGGTTGAGTTTTTCATATTCAAGGTCACTGAATGCAAATTGTTAAATGGGTGGGGAGCAGTGTCTGGAAGCAGGATGGGCAGGCAGGGCTGGGGCTGGGATTGGGATTGCAGGGCTATGATAGTGCGGGGCTGGGACCTGAGGCAGAGCCGTGATCCACTCCCCATGCACACCTGCCTGTGGAACCGGCGCTTGTGACAGGGGTATGTGGGCAGCAGATTGTGATTCTGCCCTGTACTGTGGTCCTGCACTGTCACTGCCCTGTGAGCCCGGATCCCAGCCCTGGCCCTGCCCACCCTTCCTGCTTCTGGATGCCACTCCTGCCCATCCATGGCCCTGTCCCATTCACCTGGCCATGCAGCCTTTCTGTGTGGGTCAATGGCTGGTTTCTGTGGAGATCCCTCCCACCTGCTCTGTCCCGTGCCCCCAGAAGTTGGTGCAGGGCAGAAGGGAAAGGGTGTCCAGGCAATGTGTCCAGAGACTGGCAGCAGCAGCTAGAAGGAACTACTGCTGTGAGGGCTGCTGAGAAGTGAGTCTGGCTGCCATGCCACCCTAATCCTGCTACGTGCCTGAGGGTGGCAGAACTGGCTGCATGCATCATGGCCCAGATTCCCCGCTATGCCTGGGCTGGGTGGGGCTGAGGGATGTGCTGCATGTCAGACAAAATCCCTTGGCAGGCTGTGTACAGCTTGTGGGCTGTATTTTGCCCAGACCTGGTATAATCCTCTGAGTACCTTACACATGATATCAATAATGATCGTTAAGACCCTTGCAGACATGAAATTTGTTTCTGGTGTCAGAACTGTATTTGTTCATCTGACCTGCAGTGCTAAATACTAATGGAAACATGTCTATTTATTCTGGACTGTATTTCTCTGCTTTGTTTCCCTAGATTGTCTCTGTGTGAGAAAGCCTTGGCTGAATATTTAGACACCAAGAGATTGGCCTTCCCCAGATTTTACTTCATTTCTTCTGCAGACTTATTAGACATTCTTTCCAATGGCACCAACCCACAACTAGTAAGTCTTATATGGTTTATCTTTTTATTTCCAAATTTATATTAATAATGTCATAGCGGACTAGACTTCAGAATGTTCTTGTAGCTTATTGTAGAATGAAATAATGTGTTTATTCTCCATTAGTGTAGATATTAATGACAATTTGTATATATTTGTTCTTAATTTATAACTGTCCATTAGATGGCAGCATATGCATTATTTTGTCTTGTCTAAATATTGGTATTCCAGATTGGTCTGGCAAAATTTCACTAACCATGGCCAGTGTATATTTTTGACAGCATAAGAGGCATTCATTGAGTTTTGAAGAAAAGCATTTTCTTTAAATATCTTAGTTCAAATACCCCCCAGGAATACCTAACCCCTGGATACCTAACCAGAGAATCTTGATATTTTCAGAAAATGCTGAGCACTCCCCCTTTAAGAGACACAGGTTGGGCAGTCTGAAATGGAGACACCTGAACTGTCAAATCACTTTTGAAAGTTTGTTGGAATATCACTTAGCAGAATTCATTGGTGACGTGTAGGGGGTGCATGCAGGTGCACATGCATCACCTGAGATTGGCCATGCCCTCCCTGAGAGAAGTGCCAGCAGCACTTCCGGGTTTGCCGCCAGGCAACCTGGCCGTAGGCAGCTGCAGCAGGGGCGAGGGGAGCACTGGGCTCGCAGCTGGCTCAGCACAGTAGGCAGGTAGGTAAGATTTCTTCAGGGGAGATGGGGGACAGGAGTGGAGATCATGCCACCCACAGTGCAGGGCGTAGTCGGGTAGGGGCAGGAGTGAATCATTTACCCCCACCCCTGCCCCACTCCCTGATGCACTGTGGGGATTGTCCACTGGGCTGGGTCATGGGGCAATTGGAGCCCGGTGGCTCCCACCACTGGTCACACTGCAGGGGAGCCGGGGGAGGGGTGGCACATTCCCCCAGCCCCTTGGCTCCAATGCACCGTGGACCTGGACGAGCCGCTGGGCTCTGATTACCCCACGACTTGGCCCGGTCAGGGCCCCATTCACGGTGAATGGGGCCCTGGCCAGACCAGCTAATAGAACACGTGGAGCCCGGTGTTCTTTTCAGGGTGGGCTGCAGCTGCCAGGTGAGCTGGGCTCTGCCTGCTCCGTGCTTCGCTGCAGCCTTTGAAAGCAGCAGCTGCACAGGTGCAGCAGACCCCAGCTCCAGCCCCAAACCCGATCCCTGCCTGGTGCCAGCCCCAGTCTCATTCCCTCCCCACCATGACCCCTTCCCCTCCCCCGCCCCTTCCCTCACAGACTTTTGCATGGGGAGAGGGTGCGCATGTGGCCACACACAGACCCCTCCAGCCCCAGCCCCCCAGTCGGTGATCAGCTGCTGGGGGACCCCTTCCCCTGGTGGATGATCAGCCACTGTTGCCCCTGCAGTATTAGGAGGCACCAGTCGCCCATGGCAGAATTCATACTTCTGGGTTTTTGCTTCTGACTAACAGACTGGTGAAAGTCCTTGGTGGAAGTCCTTAGGCTCTTGAGTTTGACTCTTGAAAGCAGTGATAGTGGGAAAGGGACAAGATATTGGTCACATTGTGCCACTTTTGGTACATTGATAGCTGAAGTTGATGGCAGTGAACTATGGCTTTTTATTTTACCTAGTTACCTCATAAGAGAAAGGGCCAAGGCGGGCAGCACCAGGATGCTATGCAGTTCCTACAGTGCTGCCGAAGGAACTGGCTTCAAGCAGTGCTGCACTGAAATTATCAGATTTTCCTTTCTGCATCTGTATGTATATGTATCATAGGTTATGGTGGCAATCGTGGTTGCTGTTATAAACTCCTATGTACCCTTTTTTTTTTCAAATGACAATTCAAGTTGTTTCATATTGGCAAGAAAACTTCTTTGTGACTTCAGTTGGCTCAGGGCTGGGGTGATACTATACCCAGGGCATTGTATGTCCCTACATTGTCTGATATGTTCAGTTCTCCTTGCACTTCCTAGTGTATATCTGGACAACCAGTACTAGCAAGGATATAAAAGCTAGTGATGATTTTTAGATTTAAGGCATCCAAAGGTATAAAAGTAACTAGGGTCGAGTCCACTTTTCTTGCAGGTGGGGAATATACTTGAGCACATTCAGCAGAAGAGTAATAGAGTGGCTCCAGGACCTGTCTTGTAGTGGGAGGAAACTGTTTGGGAAGCAAGTGGATTAATTTTCTTTCTGGGAACCTCTCCTACAAAGTCAAAGGGACTCAAAAAAAAAAAAAATGACTGGAGTCAGGTGGTGATACTTCGAAGAGGTTGTCCTGCAGCCACACCATTATTATTGCCCTGACTGGTTAAAAATGAGTCTGAGGAGTCCCATCAATTCATGGAAGTCCTTCTTCACAAAGCAGTGTTTCTAGAAACAGCAACAGAAAGGGCCACACCGTGAAGACATTTAACTGCACAAAATATTGCATCAGACAATAATATGAATACTGGGATAGAGCAATGAAGAACCACATTATAGAGCAGTGGTTCTCAACTTTTTGAGACTCAAGATACCTGCTATTTTAAGGAGCGAGAATGCTGCAGTTAGGACCCAGGGCAGCTGAATAGAGGCTAGTTTCAAGAAAGCAGGCAGCCGGGCATCCCTGCCACTGAGGGAGCTGCATTTAAAAAAAAAAAAAAAAGTCAAAAGACTACTGGTTAACACAGGCTGACTGTGGCAGAACTTGTAGCCAGGAGGCCAGTTAGCTAAGAGGAAGTATCTGTCAGCAAAGAAAATGGCAGCAAGCTGCAGGCAGAGACCAGACCTGGGTGGTCAACTCACCCAGGGAGTGGAAACGGAGCAGGAAACTGCACCAGAGCAGACAGTGAGGCAGCCTAAAAGCAAAGGGCTACGGACTGCTGAGCTAAGCCCCAGCTGGGAAAGCAGGCAGGTCAGCAGACACCTGTGGGGGAGGCTGCAGCGTCAAATGACCTGATGAGCTGGGCTTAGGAGGCACATAAAGCCAGTGCCTGAAAGCAAACAGGTAGTCTGGCCCTTCAGGCTGCAGGGGAAGAAGCTTGTGGAAGGAATGCTACAAGGGAATGCCTGGAGGACTGCTGAGCTGCCTTGAAGGTACCAGTAAGGTTCTGAGGTCTTGCTGGAGAGAGGGTGAGAATGTAGCCTGGAGCTCAGGGAAGCCTGGTGCATACAGCTAGTGAGGTAGGATTTATGTTTGGACCCAGTGTGAGGATAGTTTGAGTAACAGTCAGAGGGCTGTTGTACTGTTTAAACTGGAGGTTTGGGTAGAAATATGAGGGATGGTTTGAAGATCCCAGTAGGATTCAAGGTGCACTTGACTGCCTTGAGGCCTGGCACCTTTGAAAGGATCTCAAGGCATCGTAGAGTTCCACGGCACCCTGGTTGAGAATCATAATTATAGAGGATGTTGCACCAGCTTTTTTTTTTCTGTTTTAAGAAATTATTTTAACAGTACTGTTGAGGGTTCAGGGTAATTCACTCTACACAGTCTTTCACTCCTTTTACAGGCTCCTTGCCCTTACTATTCTGGAGCAAGCTCCCTCTTACTACTGGAGCTAATCATAGTTTCATAGTAGCTAGTGTCAGGAGAGACCTGAACAGATCATCCAGCCTGACCCCCTGCCACAAGCAGGAATGAATGCTGAGTTCACAAGACCCCAGATGGGTGATCATCCAACCTCCTCTTGAATTTGCCCAAGGTAGGGGTGAGGACCATTTCCCTGGAAAATTGGTTCCAGATTCTGGCCACCCTAACTGTAAAAAATTGCCTCCTGGTCTCTAACCTAAACCTATTTTCCATCAGCTTATTACCATTGTTCCTACTCACCCCAGGTGGTGCTGGGGAGAAAAGGGCTCTACCTATTTCATGTTGATCTCCCCTGATGAGTTTGTAGGCAGCCACCACGTCCCCTCTCAGCCTCCTCTTGCTGAGGTTGAGCAGGTTCAAGTCCCTCAGTCTCTTCTCATAGGACCTGTCCTGGTGCCCTCTCACCAAGTGAGTGGCCCTCCTCTGAACCCTCTCCAGGTTGGCCACATCCCTTTTGAAGTGCGGCGCCCAGTACTGGACGCAGTACTCCAACTGCGGCCTGACAAAAGTTGCATAGAGGGGGAGTATCACCTCTCTGCACCAGCTTGAAATGCATCTTTGGATGCATGACAAGGTATGGCTGGCCTTGCTGGCTGCGGTCTGGCATTGGTGGCTCATGTTCATCTTGGAGTCAATAATGACTCCAAGATCCCATTCCGCCTCTGTGCTTTCAAGAGGGGAACTCCCCAGCCTGTATGTATGCTGTGGATTCCTTCTCCCAAGGTGCAGCACCCTGCATTTGTCTGCGTTGAACCCCATCCTATTCTCGTCTGCCCACTTTTGTAGTCTGTGTAAATCTATTTGCAGTCTCCCTCTCATTTCAAGTGTGTCCATCTCGCCCCACATCTTAGTGTTATCAGCAGACTTGGACAGCGTGCTTTCCACCCCCCATCCAAGTCGCTGATGCAGATGTTAAACAGTGCGGGCCCAAGGACCGAGCCCTGGGGTACCCCACGGCTCACCTCTTGCCAGGTTGAGTACAACCTGTCCACCACTACTTTCTGAGTGTGCCCCGTCAGCCATTTTTCTACCTATCCAACCATGTAGGCATCAATACCACAGTCACTTAATTAATTGATGAGGATGGGGTGAGAGACAGTGTCAAAGGCCTTCTTAAAGTCTAGAAGGACTATATCCACGATGACACCATCATCCAAGGATTTAGTCACCTGGACATAGAAGGCAACCAGGTTGGTCAGGCAGGACCTGCCTTTGATGAACCCATGCTGATTGCCTCTGAGCATGATCTCCCCTGCTCCTTGATGATTCTCTCCAAGATCTTTCCAAGCACCGAGGTGAGGCTTACAGGCCTATAGTTACTTTGGTTCTTCTTCCTCCCTTTTTTGAAAATCGGGACCACATTAGCCAGTTTCCAATCCCCCGGCACCTGGCCAGATAACCACGAGTGCTCATACTGCCAGGCTAAGGGCTCCGCGATGACCCCTGCCAGCTCCCTCAACATCATCGGGTGGAGGGCCATCTGGACCTGCAGATTTAAAAATGTCTAGCCCTTCCAGAAGATCCTTAACTACATCTGCACTGACAGACCTATCCCCGAGATTGTCTCTACCTCTGGTAGGTGGGATGTCCCAGTCCCTGTTCAAGAAAACAAGCAAAGAAATTTAAAAATACCAGCTTTCTTGTCTGGTGTAGCCACAAGATTACTGTTTGCATCTTTCAGGGGCCCTACATTGCCTGGTGCCATCTTCTTGCTCCCAGCTTACTTGAAAAAGGACTTTTTGTTGTCCTTAATCCTGGACGCTAGCCTGAGTTCTGTCTCTGCCTTGGCCTTCCCAATAGCCCTCCTATGCTCATGTGCCGAGGAGGAGTACTTGGTGATAGCTCCTCCCTTCCAGTGGTTGTATGCCCCTCTTTCAGTCCTCAGGCATTGCTGAATGCCTTTGCTGAGCCAAGGGGGTTTCTGAGCACTCTTACCCCCCTTGCTTCTCTCAGGGACTGTTACCCTTTGGGCCTGGAGGATCGCCCCCTTAAGGTATGACCATCCCTAATGGAGTCCCATCTCCTCTACCTTCTGGGCTTTCAGTGCCTTCCCCACTAGTCTCCTAAGCTCATTGAAGTTGGCTCTTCTGAAGTCAATGGCATTGGCCTTGTGTAAGCCCTTGACACCCTCTGTTGGATAGTGAAATCCAGCAGGTGATGATCGCTATTGCCCAGGTGGTCAAGAACCTGCAGTCCTCTCACCAGGTCATCCCCCATGGCCAGGACCAGGTCCAGCAAGGTGTTACTCCTAGTGGGGCTGTGCACTTCCTGGATAAGGTGAAGGTCCTGTAATACAACCAGGAACCTACATGAGCAGTCAGACCTAGCTATCTGCTCCTCTCAGCAAATGTCTAGGTAGTTTAGGTCACCCATGACAATAACATCCCTTGACCTAACCACCTCCATAAGCTGACTGGAGAAGTCCTGGTTCAGCTCTTCCCCCTGGTTGGGTGGTCTGTAGTAGACAGCCATCATAAGGTCTCTTTCGCCATGCCCCCCTTGTACTTTGACCCATAGTGTCTCTGCCCGACCCTCCTCTAACCCAGAGCTAATCATTGATGATGTGAGGTGCTCCTTAACATAGAGCACAACTCCCCCACCTTTCCTCTCTGTCCTGTCTCTTCTATATAGGTTGTATCCCCAAATAGCCGACACCCAGGTTTCTGTGAGCCCTACTAAATCTGGGTTCTTACTCGCAATCAGGAGGCACAGTTCCTCCTGCTTACTCCCTGTACTACGAGCATTGATGTAGAGGCACTTGAAGACTCCTGAGGGTGCACATTCCTTCCTCCCACTCCCAGGACAGTTGTGGCCCCCTACTCCCAGGACGTTGATGCTTACCTGGGCTTCCCTTCCTCTTGTCACCCTGTGTACTGGTGAAGCATCCTCTCCACTTGAAGCAGCCCCTTGCCCTGGCAAAGCTAGTTTAAAGCCTGCCTTACAGGATCAGCCAACCTAGAGGAAAAGATACATCTGCCCTTAAGGGAGAGGTGAAGCCCATCCCACCCTAGCATACCCTCCATACAAAAACATGGGTCGTTGTCAAAAAAACCCAAAGCCTGCCTTGTGGCACCAGCTCCAAAGCTGCTGGTTAACCACATCAGTGCAGGCCTCATGACGCCTACCCTGTCCACTTACCAGGAGAATAGAGATAAATACCACCTGGGCTCCCGTCTTCTTCAATTGGTGTCCCAAGGCCTTGTAGTCCTGCATGATGTTATGCGGCTTGCCCGTGGATGCATCATTTGTACCCACATGGACCACAACCAGTGGGTAGTAGTCAGAGGTCTTGATGATTTTAGGGATGGTCTCTGTGATGTTGCGAAACCTTGCTTCGGAGATGCAGCAGACCTGCCATGACCAGGGCTCCGAATGACAGATTGAACCACTGGTTCCCCTCAAGATGGAGTCCCCGATGACCAGAACTTTATGACTCCTTCTTCTTGGGGTGTGCCTCTTCTGAGTCGGTGATGTAGGTCGAGCAGCTTCAGTTTCTCTGGGGACCTGTTCTTCTGCCTCCTCCTCCAGTGAGGCCAGGGCCGCATACCTGTTCCCAAGGGGTGTCTGGGGAGCAGGCACAGCAGTTGTACGAGCTGTCCTGGCCTTGACAGGAACCTGCTGCCACTGATTAGTTGGGCGTTGTGCACGTGGGGTCTCTCTGCTGGATTTCTATCCCTGCAGACAGGGGAAATGCATATCAATTTCATCTTCTGCCGCCGGGATCCCTTGCAGCATGCTCACCTTGGCTTGGAGCTCTGCCACCTGCCCCTCCAGAGCCTGAAGGCACTCACAAGAGGGGCAGGCGTGGGAGGTACCAGACCTCAGCCCCACCCCCAGGGATCCCACCCAGCCATCCCCACAGCTCAGGAGGCAGGTGGTCACCAGGCCCCCCAAGGGCTCCGTCTGGGTGGAAGCCTCAGAGGAGCCCTGGAAGGGCGGCACCACAGGGGCAGGGCCCCTGGCAGCACTGAGTCGTCACCATGGCTTGCAGGTAGTTGTTACCTCTCTCCTTGTTTGTGGAGCATCCTCCCTCCTGAGGAGGACTCTCTTGCTGCCCTGCCTGCTTCCCGCACCTTCTCTCTGCAGAAGTATAGGCCTCAACTCCAAGTTCTAGGGCCCCTGGCCATGGTTTCTCCCTTTTCTTTGCTCTGAGCTTGAACATCTACTGGGCCACCGCTTTCCTTCTTGGTCAGGGCAAAGCTGTCCTCTTCTAGTTCTCACTCAGGACACCCTGGCCCCTACGTCTTGCTCTCTTGACTTTGGCCCAAGTTTAAACAGCTACTGGGTCACAGCTTTGCCTATGCCTCCTGCCCAAGACAAAGCTGTTCTCTTCTAATTCTCACTCTGGACCCCTTGGCCCTAGGTGTTGCTCTGTTCAGAAAGGCCACACTTTTTCCCACCTAGGGATCTCCCTTTTCCCTGGAACCACCTCCCATTGGGACCTGGTATAATGCACCCCATCCTGCACCTCTTCCCAGGTATAGGCCTCCATTTTAAAGTTACTTCTCTTTCAGTGAATTAAGATGGGCCTTCCCCTTATTCTGTACCCATCCCAAAGTCCCTTTGGTTGTAAAGCAATCAGGGTCCCACATGGGTCTCTGTACAGTCATCATTATACCAGGCAGTCTCTCTGTCCATTTTTACCCAAATGACCCTGCCTTACAATATCTGTCCGTTCAACCTGGCAACTGCCTGAATGGCTGGGACCTTCAAATGTAACTGTCCCAGGTTTTCCTAAGCCTGTCCCTCCAAAGGTCCACATAAGTCACTGTAGTTGCTTGTTGGAAGATTTGCTTAAACGTCCTGCAGCTGATGCTGGAGCACAGGTTCTTTAGAAACATGGTGGCTCCAATGTTGCCAGCCTTCTGCACTGGCTTCCTCTTGGGCTTCCAGATCTCTCACCAGTTTCCAGTTTCATCTCTTTCGTGCTTGGCCTCAGTCCTTTTTCAATTATTCCTGGGATTTTGTCCACCCCTGTCCCTGGCTCAGGACTGCTAGTGGGTCTCTTGTGCCTTCCCTAGTGTTTGTTCCAGCTAGGGCCTACTGATCCCCTTCTTGGCCTGCAGGCTGCTCTGTCTCTTCGTGGGGCCACATCTCAGGTTGGGGGCTCCTTAGGCCTCCACCTCTGTCTCTTTGTGCTCGCAGAGGTGCCACTCAGTCTTAGTCAGCTCTTCTAGCTTCTCCTGAAAAGCCTCCTACTGGGCACTGAGTTCAGGTTGTTAGACAGACCTTCGCCATCAATTAGATTTATAGACTCATAGATGTTAGGGTCAGAAGGGACCTCAGTATGTCACTGAGTTGGACCTCCTGGCCTGGGCAGGAAAGAGCGCTGGGGTCAGATGACCCCAGCTAGGTGCTTGTCCAGTCCCCTTTTGAAGACCCCCAGGGTAGGGGAGAGCACCACCTCCCTTGGAAGCCCATTCCAGATTCTGGCAACCCTTACTGTGAAGTTCTTTCTAATGTCCAAACTATATCTGGTCTCCATCAATTTGTGGCCATTGTTCGTAGTTACTCCAGGGGGGTGCCCTAGTAAATAGAGCATCTCCTATTCCCCACTGGCCTCCCCTGATAAATGTATAGGCAGCTGGGCCTTGCCTGCAGGCCTTTGACCATATGAGTGGCCCTCCACTGAACCCTCTTAAGATTCTCCACATCCCTCTTAAAGTGCGGCACTCAAAACTGGACGCAGTACTCCAACTGCATAGAGGGGAAGCATCACCTCCCTGGACCTGTTCATCATGAATCTGCTAATGTATGACACAGTGCGGTTAGCTTTACTGATCACTTCATCGCATTGATGACTCATGTTCATCTTTGAGTTGACTATGACTCCAAGATCCCTTTCTGCTGCTGTGCTGCTGAGAGGGTCATCCCCCAGCCTGTAAGTGTGTTGGTGGCTCTTTTTACTCAGCTGAAGCACTTTGCACTTGTCTTTGTTGAACTGCATCCTGTTTTATTCTGCCCATTTTTCCAACTTGTCCAGATCTACCTGGAATTGTTCCCTACCCTCTGGTTTGTTAACTGTGCCTCATAATTTGGTATCATCTACAAACTTGGACAGGGTGCTCTCTATGCCCTTGTCCAAGTCATTGATGAAGACATTGAATAGCACTGGTCCAAGGACTGAGCCTTGCAGGACTCCGCTGCTCACATCTTTCCAGGTCAGTTATTGACTCGTCCATCACCACTCTCTGGGTGTGACCCCAATCCAATTTGCCACCCACCTGGCTGTGTAATCACCTACATCACAGCCTGTCAGTTTATTTACAAGAACAGAATGAGATACCATATCAAAGGCCTTCTTAAAGTCTAAGTAGATGACATCTACCTCCACTCCTGTGTCTAAGCATTTTGTTGACCTGGTCATAAAAAGAAACAAGGTTAGTCAGGTAGGATCTACCTGCAATGAACGCGTGCTGATTTCCTTTCAGCATTATTTCCCTTGCTGGGATTCCAAAAATGTAATCGTTATTGATTTCTTTTTTTTTTTTTTTCTGCAGTTTTCCCAAGGAGAGAAGTGAGACTAACTGGCCTAGTTTCCCAGTTCCTCCTTCCTCCCCCTCTTGAAAATAGAGACTACACTGGCCCTTTCCCAGTCCTCTGGGACCTGACCAGAGCACCCTGAGTGCTCAAACAGCTGTGCTAGGAGCTTTGCTATGACACCGACCAATCCCTTCAGCACCCTTGGATGAAGTTCATCTGCGCCCACTGATTTGAACACATCCAGCCCCTCCAAGTGCCCCTTCACTAAGTCTGTGCTAACAGGAATACAGATGCAAAGAACTCATTGAAGAGCTCAGCTTTGCCCCCACTCTCTGTCACCAGTTGCCCTAGTTTGTCTTGTAGAGGTCCTATGCTACCCTGCATCTTCTTTTTGTTCCCTATATCCCTGAAGAGGGAATTTTTGTTGTCCTTAATTTTTGTCGCCAGCCTAAGTTCTAATCCTTCTTTGGCATTTCTAACTGATTCCCTGCAGGTGTGAGCTACCAGGAAGGTATATTCCTCCTTGGTAGCTACCCCCTTTTTCTGTAGCCTGTATACCTCTTTCTTTGCCCTTAGGCTTTCCTGGATTTCCCTGTTCAGCCAAGAGGGCTTCTTGGCCCCTTTGCCCCCTTTTATGTGCAATTGTCTCCTTCTGTGCCTATAGGATCACTCCCTTGAGGAACGACCATCCTTTCTGGACCCCCATTTTGCCAATGCTCTTGAGCTTTAATGCCTCACTGATCTCCTGAGCACACTAAAGTTAGCCTTTCTGAAGTCTTGCACTTCAGCCCTGCTGGTTAGTTTACTCACCCTTCTCCAAGTAGTGAATTCAGTCAGTTGATGGTCACTGTCCCTTAGGTTACCTTGTTCCTGCAGGTTCTCCACTAGGTCATCCCCTGTAGACCACACCAAGTCCAGCAACGTGTTCCCCCTAGTGGGCTTGTATAACTCCTGCATTAAGTGGAGGTCCTATATGCAGATTAAAAACCTATGTGAGCAGTTAGATTTGGCTGACTGCTCCCCCCAGCAGATGCCAGGGTAGTTTAGGTCACCCATGACAGCCATATATCTTGACTGTACAGCCTCTGATTTCTGTCTGGAGAATTCCAGGTCTAGCTCATCCTCCTGGTGTGGTACTCTATAGTAGACCCCCACTACTAAGTGCCTTTCTCCCCTTCCTGACCCCCTTGTATCCTGATCCACAGTACCTTGTTTTGGCTCTCCTCTGATCCTATCCTGATTATAGAGGATGTATATTGTTCCTTAACACAGAGAGCAACAACCCCCGCCTTTTCACCACTCTATCCCATCTTTACAACCTGTAACCCTCAATGCCTACTGCCCAATCATGGAGTAGGATCCCACCAGGTTTGAGTGAGTTAGAGCAGATTGCAGTTGTTGCCTGCAAGCAGGAGTGCAAGTTCCTCCTGTTTGTTCCCCATGCTCCTGGCATTAATGTTGAGATATTTAAGCCTCCCGATTGGGTGCCCTTGGTACCCCCCTGTCCTGATGTCTCTCAGGCCCCTTAGTGCTTACCTTAGTGTTTACCTGGGCTTATCCAGTGCACTGCTCATGGCTCGCTGATCTTAGGTTCTCCTTTGTCCTCTGCTTCCCCGTCCCTTGAGAAACCTGTTTTAAAGCCCTTTGGAGGAGATCAGCCAACCTGTAAGAGAACAGACTTTACCTTTAGAAGAGAAATGAAGACCATCTTGTCCCAGGATGCCTCTCTCATGGAAGTACAGATTGTCATTGTAGAAGCCAAAACCCACATGATGGCACCAACTTCAGAACTGCAGGTTGACTTCCCTGATGCAGGCATCCTGATGCTGATGGTGACTGCTGACTGGAAGGATGGACAAGAAGACCACCTGTGCCCCCACCTTCCTAAGGCTGACCCCCAGAGCCCTGTAGTCACTCATGACACAGTCATTACTCCCAGCCGCATCATTTGTACCCACATGGACAAGGAACATGGGGTAGTAATCAAAGGGCTGGATGAGGTTGGGAATCCTTGCAGTGATATCCCGGATCCTGGCTCTGGGTAGGCAGCAAACCTCCTGTGCCATGGGATCTGGTCCACAGATGGGCCTCTCTGTGCCTCTTAAGAGGGAGTCACCCACCATGATGATCTGGCATCTCTTTCTCCAGTTATTTGGTTGTTGCTCAGCCTGCCTGGTGTTTGTTGCGGATGTGTCTTTCCCTGCAGCTTCCTCTGCTGCATCATCCTCCAGTGCTGCCAGGGCTTTGTATCTATTACCCAGTTGTGCTGGGGAAGCATTCACAGCTGTACACTGTCTAGCTATGGAAGTGACTGTCCTCCATCCAGCTTTCCTGGGACTCTCTCATGATGTTTCTGCACTAGGTCCCTGGTTCTGCAGAGAATGAAAATATCCATCAAACTTATCCTTTGCAGCCTCAATTCCCCACAGCCTGCTCACCTCTGCCTGGAGTTGCCTTACCTGCCCATCCAGTGCCTCAATCCGGGCACATGTGGGACAGGCAAGGGAACCCCCACACCCCGCACTACCCCCACGCCTCAGGGGTCCCACCAGGCAACCCCTGCAGACAGGGGCCAGGCCAGTGCTGACACATCCAAGGAGCCTGTCTGGGTGGAGGCTTCACAGGAGCTCCAGGCCAGAGGCAGAAGCAGGGCAGGGTCCCTGGCTGTATGCTGTGTCACCACCTCCATAGTAGCCCCCCTCCTCATTCACTTACCTGAAGTCTGTCAGAAGCTCCCATGTACTCCTACATGGTGTGTACTCCTACCCATGGACTGGCCCACAAATTCATCCCCTGTTGGCAGTCCCTGTTCACTGGATTCCTGGTCGCCTGGGGAGTCTCCTTTTTATACCCTTCCAGGCCTGGGCTGGCTCAGGCCCAGTCAGCAATCCCACAGGGATCAACAATCAACACTTACTTAGCAGTCAGCACTCACTCCCAGCTTCTCAGAGCACACCCCGCCACCGAACAAACAAACAGCCAGCTAAAACAAAGTTATAGGCAGCTGGATGGGCTTAATCTGGTGTCTCACCTGGCTTCTCTCCTTTTTCCTCCCTTCTCTTGCCTCCAGCAACTGCCTGCAAACTGCCCCCCTGTTGGCAGTTGCTGTTTGTTGGTAGATGTTTCACTGCTAGCTCTCTCCATTTGAGTTCAAGGCATTCTAGCAGTAGTGGCCTCAGTATCTCTCTCATGTTAGCAGCAGCACACAGCATTCCTTCTGATGTTCTGTCTGTGTATACGCTCAACTAAAGCTCCCATCAGTTGCCTGGGTGTGTCAAGCACTCCCTCACGTTCCCCCTGCTGGATCCTCATCTCCTCCATTTTGGTGTAACATTGCATATTGCATTGTTCCAGCTCATCCTTCTACCCCAAGTCTTTGTCAAAGGTTTGAGCCAGAGAATATGCCTCCATCTCCTCTCTAGCTTTAGCCTCTGCACAGTCTTTTGCTTGTCCACATATTCCTCCAGCTCCTGCTTGAGATGCTTCCTTTTTTCCATTTCTTTTTTTTCCCTCCCCCTAACTCATCATTAGCTATCACCACCTTCCCCTTTAAATGGTGGGAGTGCCCATCCCTCCAGTCAGGTTCTTCCAACTCCTGCAGGGCTTGTCTTATTGCCTACAGGCCTATTAAGATGCCACTGTTCATTCCCAGTTGCTATCCTTCACTTTCAAAGTGCTGGAATTCATTTCAGAACCCCAGTGTGCTTTAAATACCTCAGTCCATTTTAACTTTTATATGCTTTATTACCTTCAGGCCCTTAAAATCACCCAGGGCGCTTTTACATGCCTGTGTTCTCAGGATAATTAGCTCTATACACAGTCTTTCACTGTCTTTTTACAGGATAAAAATTTTTTTTTATTGTCTTTACTCCTCCAGGGCAAGCTTCCTCCTGACAGGAGCCAATCAACATGCACCATATACACAGTCTCTAATACACTCATGGTCTCTCCACAACCCATGGTCATCTTCCAAATCACAGGTCAACTTTCAGGATAACAGAACTCATGGAGTGGTCTCCAGGCTCCACCATGAACTAACCTGTTAGCTGTCTTCCTCTCTGCTCACAGGCTCTCGGCTTCCAGGCTCTCAGCTGTCTGCCTACCTCTAGTTCAGGGGTGAGCAAAATATGACTTGTGGGCCAAAGCCAGTCCACCACCTGATTGGATCCAGCTCATGGGCAGGCATCTACCAAATAATTATCTGGCCCATAGCTGTCCCCATGTCACACTCCCACCTGTGCCCACCAGTTGCCCTGGCTTGCATGCCTGTAGTCTACCCTCAGGATCCTTAAGCTGGCAGTTTGCTACGCTGTTATGGGTACATTCCTGGAATTCCTAGGTTTGGTGTTTACTGTTCTCCTCCCCCAAAGGGTAGAGTTCAGAGTATCTCACTGTACTGTGGGAGTCATATCTCAACTGTTACTGCTTGTGCTTTTGAGTTTCCAAATTCTGGAAAGGTATAACAAGAAATTCTAAAGAACCATGGAGCCTTTTCATTAGTAAGTAACACTGTTGTAGTTAAGGCACAGCCCCAGTTTTTCCCTGTGTGTGGGTAGAGATAGGGTGTTGAACCAGGGCTGTGGCTGGTGGCAGCAGTGCTGGGAGCAGAGCGGCAGTGAAATCTGGGGTGGAAGCGGCGTCCTCCTAATGCTGCCAGCCACTCTGACCCCAGCCCCTGCCCCGCCCCACCCTATACGGATCTAGGGTGCACACGCCCCTCTCCTCCTGCCCTCCTGAGGCGCAAGCTATGGTGGGAGCCACGGCTCTGTTTCCCACACCACCACCTGGGCAGCACTTGTTCCACCTGGGTAGCACCTGCCCCTGCCCCCTCCCTCACTGTGGGGGGCATTGATATGCCCCCCTCTCCCTTCCCCCCCCCCCCCCCCTCCACAACAGACTTACCAGCTGGAGGCAGCTGTATTGGAAATCGGATCAGTATTGGCCAATATGCCTCCTTAAATATCAGCTATCAGTATCAGCCCCCAAAATCTCTATTGTTGCACCCCTAGTTTAGGTTGATCAATGAGTTTCTCATTGTTGTGATTTATGAATGTTTGTCTGATCACTAAGTTGGAGTGCCTGACAGGTGATGTAGGATACTGGAGAAAGAACTGAGGGCAACTAGTAATTTTGGAAATCCCAGGTAAACCCATTTTCTCTTATAATTTTGAACAATTGTTTGCAATCAAATATTGTAATGTAACAGCATGGCACTATTATGAAAATATGTGGAACAAAACAATAAAAAGAAAGTTAGCAATAAACGTCAGGATCCTGAATGCTACTTAGAAATGTTTTAATCCTTTTTCTTTTGAATCAGTGCTTTGTGAATGACTAGATAGATCCTGTTGCTAGCTGGGATACTCTTCTATTACAGAAAAACAAGCTATGTGTCATATGTTCACAAAACTAAGAGTGTTGTGACCCTCAAGTTGAAAGTTCAAGCCTGGAGAGGGGCATTTAATTTTTATTTTAGCTTATTTTTAGTTTATTTTTATATTTTTGTGCCCACTTCACTTTGAATACCTGTTCACGTGCTGCCCTAGCACATGTGCATGGTGAGGGTTTGTGTGGCCCTTGATCACCCCGGAGAAAGCCCCTAAACTCGCCTGTGACATCTTTGAATATATTTCCAGTGGAGGGGACTTCCTCTGTAGGTCCCTCAGGTTGGTCACTCCTCCTGGCAGATATTTGTGGGGCTCCACCTCCCCTACAACCCTTCCTAACGCCAACCTCTGGTGGGCTATTTGGACACTGGTGCTACTCATAACCAGCACGGGGTTTATTCTCTGTTGCTCGAGGTGCGTCTCCCCAAGCGTAATCCACCCCTTAGCACCAGGGCTGGTCACCGCCTGTGCAGAGAGCCTCTGCAGCCTCCGTTACTGCTCTCTGGTCCAGTTACTTTCTTTTGAGCCGGCGCTGCCTGTCATTGGCATGGAGAGCCTGCATAGCCTCTCCAGCTCTCCCTGTTTCTCTTCCAACACTCCCTTTTATCTTTACCGGCTAGTGATTGCACCCGCTGGCTCCAGCTGTATATAGGCATGACTCGTGAACCGTGCGGTCTTCGTTCCTTGTTCCTTCTATGTCTGGTGTCCTGTGGCTAGTAAGTGGTTTCTTTTTTCGGGGGTTTTTCCCCTGGGGTGTATAGCCCCTGTCCCAGGGTCCCCTGAGGGGAAGGTTTCATAGTTTCATAGTTTCATAGTAGCTAGAGTCGGAAGGGACCTAGGTAGATCATCTAGTCCGACCCCCTGCCTTAGCAGGAAAGAGCACCGGGGTCAGATGACCCCGGCAAGGTGCTCATCTAACTTCCTTTTAAAAATCCCCAGGCTCGGAGCCTGCACCACTTCCCCTGGAAGCTGGTTCCAGGCCCTAGCCACCCTGACTGTGAAGTAGCGCCTCCTAATATCTAATCTAAACTTACCCTCCGCCAGTTTGTGACCGTTATTCCTGGTCACTCCTGGCAGCGCACGGGGGAACAGGGACTCCCCCAATACCTGCTGATCCCCCCTGACCAGTTTGTAGCAGGCCACAAGGTCCCCCCTTAGCCTTCTCTTGTGGAGGCTAAACAGGTTCAGGTCCCGTAGCCTATCCTCATAAGGCCTGCCCTGCTGACCCCTGATCATACGAGTGGCCCTCCTCTGAACTCTTTCCATATTGTCCACGTCCCTCTTGAAGTGTGGCGCCCAGAACTGGACGCAGTACTCCAGCTGCGGCCTGACCAGTGCCGCATAGAGGGGGAGGATCACCTCCCTGGACCTGCTCGAGATGCATCTGTGGATGCATGATAGGGTACGATTGGCCTTCTTGACTGCCTCCCCACACTGCCGGCCCATGTTCATCGTGGAGTCAATGACGACTCCAAGATCCTTTTCCGTCTCCGTGCTGGCAAGAGGAGAGTTCCCCAACCTGTAAGTGTGGTGCCGGTTCTTCCTCCCCATGTGCAACACCTTGCACTTATCAGTGTTAAACCCCATCCTATTCTCATCCGCCCACCGTTGCAACCTGTCAAGGTCAGCTTGTAGCCTATTGCACCCTTCTAGTGCACCCACATCCCCCCACATCTTAGTGTCATCAGCAAACTTGAACAGGGTGCTTTCTACCCCCTCATCCAAGTCACTGATGAAGATGTTGAACAGTGCAGGCCCGAGGACCGAGCCCTGCGGAACCCCACTGCCCACATCCTTCCAGGTCGAGAAGAACCCATCCACTACCACCCTCTGGGTGCGGCCCTCCAACCAGTTGGCGACCCATTTGACCGTGTGGGCATCGACACCACAGTCTCTCAGCTTTTTGATGAGGACAGGGTGAGAGACAGTGTCGAAAGCCTTCCGGAAGTCCAAAAAGACTACATCCACAGCAACCCCTGCGTCTAATGATTTGGTGACCTGATCGTAAAAGGCCACCAGGTTGGTCTGACAAGACCTGCCACTGATAAACCCATGTTGGTTGCCCCTGAGCATGCATTCCCCCGCAAGGCCCTCCTGGATGTGTGCCAGGATAATTTTTTCAAAGAGCTTACCCGGGATTGAGGTCAGACTAACTGGCCTGTAATTTCCCGGGTCCTCTTTTTTTCCCTTTTTGAAGATAGGGACCACATTGGCCCTCTTCCAGTCCTCCGGCACCTCGCCAGAGCACCACGAGTGCTCATAGAGCCGTGCCAGGGGTCCCGCAATGACCTCAGCCAGTTCCTGTAGAACCCTAGGGTGAAGATCGTCCGGACCAGCGGACTTGAACACGTCCAGCTTCTCCAGAAGTACCCTAACTAACTCCTCGCTAACCCTTGGCCCAGGCGTGTCTCTCTCGGGGCCCGAGGGGGGCCCAGCAGGGAGGTGGCTGAACTGGTCCCTACTTAGGAAGACAGAGGCAAAGAAATCGTTAAATATGTTAGCTTTGTCATCTGGCGTGATGACTAAGTTGCCCATCGTGTCCTGCAGGGGCCCCACATTACCCGGGACCCTCTTTTTACCCCCTATGTATTTGAAGAAGGACTTCTTATTGTCCTTAATCCGGGAAGCTAGTCCTATCTCCAACTCTGCCTTGGCCCTCCTGACTGCCCCCCTACATCCTCGGGCGACTATAACATAGTCCTTCTTGGCGATGACCCCATCTCTCCATTGGGTATATGCCTCCCTTTTAGCAAGGAGACATTCCCGGATGCTCTTAGTGAGCCATGGGGGTATCTAGCTCCCCCACAGTTGTGCCCCTGGGACATAACGCCTCCCTTTAAGATGCCTTGGGGCACTTTGGTTTTTTGTTCTGGTATCCTACCTGTCATCCCAGGTGTTCCGCTTGATTGTTGCTTGGCATCACCACATTTGGTCTCGTTTCCACATGTGGATAAGAAATCCGCCACTTTGTTACTTGTCCCTGGTTGGTGTAGTTTATGGAATTTGAATGGCTGAAGTGTGAGGGCCCATGTTGTAATCCGGGCATTATTGGTCTTGGCCATGCTTAGCCATTTTAAGGGGACATGGTCCATTACCAGCTTAAATTCCCTCCCCGTCAGGTAGTACATGAAGTGTTCTAACGCCCAGCAGATTGCCAAACATTCCCGCTCTATGGTTGCATACCGTGTTTCTGCAGGCAGTAATTTCTGGCTGATGTAGGCGACTGGCCTCTCTATCCCTCCATCTTCTTGGGTTAGCACTGCCCTGATGGTGGTCTCCAGTGCATCTGTCTGTAATATAAAAGGTTTACAGAAATCAGGTGTGTGTATCATGACATCTTTGCATAGGGCCTTTTTGAGCAATTCAAAGTTCTGTGTCATTTTGTTCATCCATTTTATACTTCCTGCTTGTTGCCCTTTTAAGGCTTCCGTAAGAGGCATTGCTAGTTTAGAAAATCAGGGAACAAACCAGCAGTAATAATTGGTCAGCTCTAAAAAGGATCTAAGTTGTTTGCTGGTCTAGGATGCCTTAAAGTTGTGGATGGTTTCCACCTTGTCAGCTCATGGCCTGGTTGCACCTTGTCCAACCAAAAATCCTAGATATTTGGTTTGTCTCTGAGCCAGCACACATTTTCTTGGCTTCGCCATCATTCCTGTTTTTCTTAGTTCTGACAGTACGGCATGGAGAGCGCTCTTGTGCTGAGCCCAAGTTTGTGTGAACACGACAATGTTGTCAAGGTAGCTGCAGTGTGGTGCCAGGATCTTGTCCATTAGACGCTGGAACGTCGCGGCTGCCCCATGAAGCCTGAAAAGCATGCAGACAAACTTGTATAGGCCCCATGGTGTCCTGAAAGCTGACTTGGGTCGGTCTCTGCTCGCCACAGGGATCTGCCAATACCCCTTTGCCAGGTCGAGCGTTGTGATATATTGGGCATTCCCGATGCATTCCACTAGTTCTGTGGCATGGGGCCTAGGGAACATGTCAAAGACCACCATTGCGTTCAATCATTGGTAATCGACACATAACGTCAAAAAGCCATCTGGTTTTGGGAAGGGGACCAGTGGGCTATGCCATGGACTTCTGGATGGGCATATGATCCCTTGCTCTAGCATCTTTTCAATTTCTTTGTGTGTCTTCTCTGAGAAGTGATGGGGGACCGGTTGCTATCTCTCCCGCACTATGGCTCTTGGTGGTGTCTGTATTGTGTGGTGTGTGTTCTGGACCCACCCAGGTTATTCTCAGAATACATCTTTAAATTCCTTAACGAGAGCCTGCACCTCATACCTTTGTGATGTCGACAGTTCTTCCCTTATTTGGACTCGTTCCTCTGTTCTAGTCATTCCTGTCTCTTGGGTTGCTCCCTGGGGTCCCAGGTCTTCTGTATCCATATCCACAAAAGTTGCCCATCCCTCCAGTTCATGCCATTCATGCAAGAGATTGATGTGATATATTTGTTTCTCACATAGATGGCCTGGTTCCTGAACCTCATAGTCCACCGGGCTCACCCTGCAGGTTATCTCAAATGGGCCCTGCCACTGGGTGAGCAGCTTACTTGAGGATGTGGGCAGCAGAACCAACACCCTCTGTCCAGGTTCGAATTCCCACTCTTTGGTGTGCACATCATACCTCTTTCTGACAATGTTGTGCCTCCTGCATATCATCCTTGGGCAAGTCTCAGGCCAGCTGTATCCTTTGTTAGAATTCTTGCCAATATGTGACTGGATCTCTCACATTCCCTGCATCTTGTTCCCAGTCTTCTCTCAGAGCCTGGAGTAGGTCTGTGGGGCAGTGACCTAATACTAGGTCAAAGGGATAATATTTTATTGACTCCTGTGGAGTGTCCTGAAGGACAAACAAAACTAATGGAAGAAGCAGATCCCACTTTCATGGGTCTCCTTGTATACAGTGCTGCAACATTCTTTTTATTGTCTCCATTGAGATGTTCTACCAGGACGTTAGTCTGGGGATGGTGCACAGTGTAGGGTGTGGTATACCACTTGTAACACCCTGGACATGAAATTACGCCCCTGGTCAGTGAGGATTTCTTGAGGGGTCTCCACCCTCACTATCCACAAGGGTGGACTTACTTCTTCAATGATTCATGGAGCCGTTACTGGCTGCAGGGGCATGGCATCCAGATACTGGGTGGCAGTATATATTGATGTCCTGTGCTGCTACGGGGAACTAATCCAACCACATCCATGGCTATCCTTGAAAATGGGATATCAATGATAGGCATGGGTTGAAGTGGGGCCCATACTGGGTGATCCTCCCTGGCCTTCTGACATTTGGGACAAGCTGTGCAATGGTGTGCTGTATCTTTCCTCCAGCCTTGGCCAGAAGAACCACTGGCACACTCTACCAGTGGTCTTATCCTGACCTAAGTGTCCTCCCATGGGGTTGGAATCGGCCAATTGCCAAATGACTTGGCAGAAACAGGTGGGTACTACCATTTGTGTCTTTTCAGGCTCCTGTACCCTTCCAAGTTGTATGTGATATAAGAGTTGGTTCCTTAGCTTGAATCGCAGAGTCCCTTCCAGTGCTGGTGTCTGACTGGCAGTGGTGTTCAGAGACAGTGACCTAAGCCCCTGAAGTTCGGGATCTTCTTCTTGGGCATCCCAAAACTGCCAGCTGCTGGCTACATTGTGGAGGTCAATTTCGCCCATCTAGTCTGTTGATGCCTCACTTTCCTCAAGTTCACTAAGCCAGGCTTCATGGTTCCGGATGTTTCTTCTCTCAGCCTCGGCATCCCTGGCATGGATCTTTGAGAACTCCTTGCACTGTTGTGTAGTGCCTGAAGACTGGAAGAAGGCCAATGTGGTGCCTATCTTCAAGAAAGGGAGGAAAGTGTATCTGGCAAACTATAGGCCCATCAGCCTGACTTCTATCCCGGGGAAGATCTTAGAAAAGTTTATTAAAGAGGCCATCCTTAATGGACTGGCCGACATCAACATCCTGAGGGATAGCCAGCACGGGTTTGTTGTGGGTAGGTCTTGCTTGACCAATCTAATTTCCTTGTATGACCAGGTGACCTATCACCTGGACAAGGGAGAAGAGATTGAGGTTATATATCTTGACTTCAAAAAAGCCTTCATTCTGGTATCCCATGATCACCTTTTGGTGAAACTGGTCAGTTGTGGCCTTGGGTCCACCATGATCCGCTGGCTGGGAAATTGGCTCCAGGGTCGGACCCAGAGGGTAGTAATTGACAGAAGTCAATCATCATGGTGCCCTGTGACCAGTGAGGTCCCCCAAGGCTCTGTCCTTGGACCCATATTGTTCAACATCTTCATTAATGATGTGGACATTGGAGTCAGAAGCAGACTGGCCAAGTTTACTGATGATACCAAAATTTGGGGAAAAGCATCCACACCAGAAGTCAGGCGGGTGATCCAGGCTGACCTGGACAGGTTCAGCAAGTGGGCGGACGAGAAGCTGATGGTGTTTAACACTGAAAAATGCAAGGTTCTCCACCTTGGGAGGAAAAACCTGTAGCAACTTTATAGGCTTGGCAGTGCTATACTGGCTAGCACTATGGAAGAAAGAGACTTGGGGGTCATCATTGACCACAAGATGAACATGAGCCTCCAATGTGATGCTGCGGCTAGTAAAGGAACCAAAATGCTGGCTTGCATCCATAGATGCTTCTCAAGTGAATCCCGGGACATCATTCTCCCCTTGTACTTGGTCTTGGTGAGGCCGTAGCTGGAGTACTGCGTCCAGTTTTGGGCTCCATAATTCAAAAAGGATGTGGAGAAGCTTGAGAGAGTCCCGAGAAGAGCCACACACATGATCAGAGGTCAGGAAAACAGACCTTACGATGACAGGCTGAGAGCCATGGGGCTCTTTAGCCTGGAAAAGCACAGGCTCAGGGGTGATCTGATGGCCACCTGTAAGTTTATCAGGGGTGACCGCCAGTTTCTGGGGGAATGTTTGTTCACCAGAGCACCTCAAGGGCTGACAAGATTGAATGGTTATAAAATACTACAAGACCATTTCAGGCTGGACATAAGGAAGAATTTCTTTATTGTCTGAGCCTCCAGCATCTGGAACAGCCTGCCATCAGAGGTGGTTCAAGCACCTACATTGAACACCTTTAAGAGTAAATTGGATGCTTATCTTGCTGGGATCCTATGACCCCAGCTGACTTCCTGCCCTTTGGGCAGGAGGCTGGATTTGATGATCTTCCGAGGTCCCTTCCAGCCCTAATGTCTATGAAATCTATGAAATCCCGGACTCTTTCCAGCGTATCCTATATTGGTGTCCAATCTCATCCTAGTAGCATGTTGCAAGTTAAACGGGGTACTATGCCCACCAGTAAGTCTCCCTGGTGTTCCATCACCCTGAGTCATACCCACTGGCAGTCGACTTGTTTGGTCTCCCCATAAAGACATGCCATCTTCACCAAGTTACCTCTACGATCTCGCTGATGGGTGATGAGATCCACCCTCAACAGGAACTAGGCACACCCTGAGTTCAGGGTAGCCTGAACAGGGCAATTTCCAATCCAAGCCTTAACTACGAGACATCCCCATATTGCACCCTCCCCTTCAGCAACGTAGCTGCAATCCATGGGCTCGCCGAGGTCTTGCTCTTTTTGCCTCTTAGCTGGTATTCTTGGTGAACTGTCTGGGTGCCATTGCTCTGAGTGACTACTCAGGCAATTGCTTGAGATGTGCCCTGTCTTCCCACAGTGGAAGCAAATTGTATCCCTTGTTACACCCCTGTAGGGGGGCGGTCTTCTCTCCAGCTCCCTGAGGGTTGGTGTTGATGGGCCAGGGCTCCGACTCTCCTGCCTATAGCCGAACAGTGACACTGCAAAGGCTTCTGCTGGTTTTAGAGCTTCTTTGCAGTTGCGTGGAGGATGTTGGCAGACCCATCTTTGCATACGTTCCTGCAGGTCATTAAGAAACTGTTCTAGCAGTATTTGGTCAACCAGAGCATCTTAATTACATGACGTGGGGTTTACCCATTTATTAAAAAGATCCCACAGGAACTTCAGGAGGAGCCTGGGTCGTTTCTCCTGTGGTCCCTTCTTCACCCTGAACAGCCATCTATAGTGCTCCGGTTGATTTCTAGCCAGTACAGGATTGCTGCTTTCACCAAATCATAGTCGTGAGCCTTGTCCCTTGGGAGGGCCTGGTAACCTGCCTGGGCTTTACCCTCAATGAGGGTGCCAAGTTGACCGGCCCAGTATCCTTTACCAAGTCCTGTCATTATGGCGTGTCAATATAGGCCTTCAGATCATGTTCTCGCATCATCTTTGTCATTTTAAATGCTGTGATGCAACCAATCCTGTTGTCGATCCATCATTTGCTGCTGGGTATCAAGGATCTGTGTCAGAGCCTGTAAATTCTGACCTAGCACATCCGGAGGGGCCATGGCTGCGGGTTGCATGTTGGGATGCTCCTTGTGCACCGGGCTTTCTGTTTGATTCCCAGCCAATGCACCACTTTGTACCTGCCTTGCTTTGAATACCCATTCACGCGTTGCCCTAGCATGTGTGCCTGGTGGTGGGCACAGTGAAGGCTTGTGTGGCCACTGATAGGGACCTCGATCACTCTGGAGAAAGCCTCTAAACTCATCTGCCATGACTTTGAATATATTTCTAGTGGAGGGGTCTTCCTCTGTAGGTCCCTTGAGGTTGGTCACTCCTCCTGGTGGATAGTCGTGGGGCTCCACCTCCCCGGCACCCCATCCTGACGCCAACCTCCAGCAGGCCGCTTGATTTTAAGGCGCCTGTCCCTCTGGTGTAGATAACCTTCAGTTTTGATGCCCTCTTCAGGATTGGTTATTAAATTGCTTTCTTTGATAGGCTACAGGCCTACTGGATATGCCCCTCTTGTCTCTCTTCCCTGTTGTCTATGGCCACTTGCTGAGCCTTGTGATCACCCTGGTGGTGTGGTGTCGGTCAGATCCCCCTCAAGGCAGACCTAACCCCAGAGGCACTCAAAGAACAAAAAAGAAAAAAGCACAGACCACAACAGCAACACAAGACCGTATACAGGCTAATAGTGACTACGGAGAGAAAAGGATTCAACGAAAAGGAGAAGAGGGCAGACAGTGATTAGGATCAACTGCTGCTTCTCTCTTTCTGCCGTATGGCTTGAGCCAGATGGCATCCCCCAATGCTGCTCCGCTCTGTGCGTTTGTTGGTGTATCTTCTGCCCTTCCCTGGGTCAGCCTCCTTCCATGGCTTGGTACCTGTGACAACCCGGAGTAGGAAGCCTCCGTCATCTCCGGGTCTGTTATGGCTCCTTCCGGCGTGAGGTCATCCTCTGGATTCAGGTGCTGCTCATAACCAGTGTGGGGTTTATTCTCTGTTGCTCGGGGTGCCTCTTCCCAAGCGTAATCTGCCCCTTCGCACTGGGGCTGCTTGCTGCCTATGCAGAGAGCCTCTGGTGCTGCTCTCTGGTCCAAATACTTTCTTTCAAGCTGGCACTGCCTGCCACCAGCATGGAGAGCCTCCACAGCCTCTCCCGCTCTTCCCCGTTTCTCTTTCAGTGTTCCCTTTTATCTTTGCTGGATGGTGATTGCTCCTGATGTCAAGCGTCGGCTCCAGCTGTATATAGGCATGGCGTGAGAACTGGGCGGGCTTTGCTCTTTGTTCCTTTGATGTCTGGTGTCTTGTGACCAGTAAGTGGTTTCTTTTCTCAGGGTTTTTTCCCTTGGCGTATGTAGCCCCCATCTCAGGGTCTTCAGCTCCCATGTGGCTGTGCACCTGGGACAACTTTAATTTTAATATTAATTTATATCGCATGTAACAGTAGTGATTTAAGATGTTTATTACCAGAAAGCAATGTAAAGATTTAGAAAAAGAACTGTAGACCTGTCTCCTAGGAGGTGGAAGTTCATGGCAGAAACTTATAGCAATTCCAGCAAACTACTATTTTTCAACTGTTTAATTTAATAAAGCTTAAACAGAGCTTGATTCCTGAATCATTTTTTCACTCTTAGGGGTAATGCATGTAGGTCAAGGTCAATTAATGGAGGGTGTATTACAGAAGTCTTGTATCACTAGGCCTCTCCGATTGGAAGATGTGTATGATCATAGTACGAAAAATGAGAATATATCTTGGGAAGGGGACTTTATACAGTACTAATATACACGCTGCTTCTCCTGTTATGATGAACTACCCAACATAATTCTTCTTGCAGATTCAGCGCCATCTTTCAAAACTATTTGACAACTTGGCTAAGATGAAATTTCAAGTGGACTCTGAGCAAAATCCAACCAAAACTGGATTGGGAATGTATAGTAAAGAGGAGGAGTATGTTGGCTTCAGTGATCCATGTGACTGTAGTGGACAGGTGAGGTGAAGGCACTCTGTTTTCAATTATGAAAATCAGAAGTCCAACTTATACTTTTTATGCCATTCTTTTATTCCTGCTTGACAAGGGCAGAAGTCCAACACAGCCTGCATACATGTCACTTAAATTATGATAATGGGCAGAAAACGTGTGTCTATAAAAATGACACTTCCTTGCTGCCCAGTGCTCCTCCTTGCTCTGTTTGTGTACTTTATGTCTATGTCTCTTCACATTAATGACCTCTATACATTTCTTGCTTCTCTTTTTGTTCATTCACTGCTGCAGAGGCAGGTAAAAATGGAATATACCTGAACTGAAAACCAGTTTTTATTTTTCAATTTTGTAGAAAAAACTGGAAAATCTGAGGAGAAAAAATCCCCCCAAAAGCAATTTTAGTCTAAAATGAATTGACAATGCTTATATTGGCCTCAGGGCGTATCTTAACATAAAATGTGTGTTGAAATAAAGTAGGATATACATTTTAAAGTAGAACAGTTAATCCAAAGTTCCTTTCTGTGTGGACATACTTAGTTCTGAATAAACATGCCCTTTTCTGTTTAATTTAATTGAAGTGGATAAACCTAGCTTGGAAAAACACACTTTTATTTAGGAATAAAAGAATACATACATGGATGTATTCCTTGGATACCCAAGTCTCATTTGTAAGTCTCCACATAGACCTGAAAATGGGAAAATATTGGCTCACGTTGCTTCTTAACAGAGTTCATACTACTTCATTTTGAAATTTAGCAGAGTCTCAATTGCCTTATGAGTGCTTTGTTTAATTCTGGATGGAATCCTGTGAGCCTGTGCTAAAGCTAAGGCACTAAACTCAGGTAAGTTACATTCTCTAAAAGGAGACTTTGGGGCATGTTTTTAACACTGCAATTAAAGAAAATTCATGTATTCTTATATCTCTATTTATTGGAGGTGTCTAAGTAGAGCAAATAACTCTGGTGTTTAATAACTTCTCTAGGTTGAAGACTGGTTAAATCATGTGTTGGATAATATGAGGGCTACTGTGAGACATGAGATGACAGAAGCTGTGACTGCTTATGAAGAAAAACCAAGAGAACAGTGGCTCCTTGATTACCCAGCCCAGGTATCCTCTTTGACCAGCCCAGTAGGGAAAGCACCTTGTTGTGAGCTCTTCCTTTGCCCTCTACTAGTAAATCTGTTTTGTCAGTGAACAAGTAGAAAAGCTTTATGTGGTCTCTGCTCCTGGACTCTAGCTATGCTGTCCTAATGGATTGATTTCTCTTGATCTTAGTAAACTCCTGAATTGAAACTTAAGATAAAACACAGTCTTCTGATTCTGCAAACCCAATGAGTGTTATAACGAGGTGCCTAATTCTGTTATGAGGCAGAGTGGGTGCAGAGCAGTGAGCTGCAAGCTACAAGGCTGCAAGCTGCAAACTTGCCAAGTATGTAATGAAGAACCCCTGCCACAAAAGATAAAGGTAGTGGCTGCGGTGGGCAGAGCCAAAGGGGACTGTGAGCAGGGCTTCAGTACAGAGTAGGCAGTCTTGCCCAGGCAGGGGAACAGAGGCAAGCTTCTTGTAAAAGAGGGAAACTGGCAAAACCTAGGCCAAGCAGGTGGGGGGAGGGGGACGGGGGAGAGAGAGAGGCAGAGACACTGTGGCTTGGAGAGGAGAGACTCTGATGATAGGAAAGGAGGAAGTACACCCAGAAGGCTGAGCCCTGTTTATATTAACCTAGGGGGAGTCCAGAGGAGAGACTGCACCCAAAGCAGTGAGAATTGCTTATGTTAATCCGGGGGAGTCCTGGGGAGTGGAAGTGCCCATAGAATTGGGGGGATTTGGAAATGTTGTTATAGGCCCAGGAGAGCAGGAGCCATCCAAGGGCTGTTTATGTTGACACGAGGGGTTTGCTTTCTTTCCTTTTGTGCTCATTTGTTGGTAACACCCAGCAGACCAGAGTGGCTGTGAGGGGAGGTATGAAGGAGACCATACAGCAGAGTGTGCAGCATCCTGTGATTAATTTTTTCCTTCCCCCCTGTGTTTTTTTTGTTTTGTTTTGTTTGGGGGTTTTTTGTTGTTTTTTTTGTTTTGTTTTGTTTTTGGGGTTTTTTTGGTTTACCAATTCCTCTCCCTTTCTCTTGTGAGTCTTAGAGAGGAAGATAGGCAGCTAGATGCTTTGTCTAGGCAGAGGCACAGATGGGGGGTGAGGCCCTGACTTATGCTGGGTGGACTACGATGCAACAGGGTTGGAGCCACAGCTAAGGCTACAGAGGGAATGTGGGGGCGTAAAGATCATCCTTGCACTACTCAGGTTGCTATCCAGAAGAAGTTGGGAGGCAAGGCACCCTCGCCTAAACTCTGGTCACCTAGAGGCAGCCTCCTAAATATCGTTCTAACTGTAACATCAAGGTGTGGTAGGCGAAAGAGAGAAGGGAGCCAGCTAACGAGGCCAAGCAGGTGGACAGATGCTATACAGCCACCAGTGGGTGACACAACCACCCCTGGAGGTGCACCCTGCTACAGCCAGATATAGGTGGCTCAATGATTAGCAGGGTGGGGAAAAGGCGCTTAAGGTGTCCCTTGAGTAAAATGAGGGCCTCCTCCCAATCTTATAATAAGTAAGTTCGAAGGTATGGCAGATGAATATGAGGTAATGCCCTGTTAAAGTAGAGTGCCAAACAGGCCTGAGTCAACTGTCAGAGGGCCTTGGAAATTGAGGCCTATTACAGTATATGATATGAATGTGTTTTATGACAGGAGGCTGTAAAATGAGGTTAGAATGCAGAGGCAGCAGTTCTACATATAGGTTATAGGGAACTTATTGGTTCAAGAACTGGATGATCGGATTTAGAGCTCATTAACTTTGGTAAGGTTAATAATATGTTGGCAATGAGAATAATTAGCATACCTAATGGAAGAATGGTAATTGTAGCAGGAAAAATGGCCAGAGGGAGTGAAATAAAACAGTTTTCCTCATCTTTCTTGTACTTATGCTGTCCTGTTAATTGCTTTTCCTGTTGCTCTTCTCTTTGGCATCCCATGACACATGAAAGACAGCTATTTTCTGATGGTGAGCTGCTATTGCTGGCTTTGTGCCAGATACCAGCATCAATTAACATATCATTAAGCATGAATTCTTTGCAGTTCTCTATCACAGTGACTATTTGTTGTTACCATTTTGAAAAATACCTTTAATTTTGTGTTCAAGCAGCATTTTTTTTCCTTTAATGATCCTGCCACATTAACAAGAGCATATAATGTCAAACACAGAACAGACTGTCATTTCTGGTTTCTGAAATGGATAATGAACTAAATCTCTTTTCCAAGGTGGCCTTAACCTGTACCCAGATCTGGTGGACCACAGAGGTTGGAATTGCCTTTGCCAGACTAGAAGAAGGTTATGAAAATGCAATGAAGGAATACTACAAGAAGCAAGTGACCCAGTTGAATACTCTCATCACCATGCTCATTGGTCATCTCTCCAAGGGTGACAGACAGAAAATCATGACCATATGTACCATTGATGTGCATGCTCGGGATGTAGTATCTAAGATGATAGCTCAAAAGGTTTGGCTCCATCCCGCATGGAATGACCCCTTTTAAGTTGCTGTCCTAGCAATGTCTAGTGCTTCAATAACAAACAACCTGTTGAGTTAACAAAATATGGTCCAACACTGCCATCTTTAATCGTAATGCAAAATGGTATTGCACCCATAGCCATTCATATCCCAATCCTGCTCTATATAACAGACATTTCAGTTATGACTTGTTTCTCTTGAAACAGCAGAGATGGCTTTTCCTTTGGGGGTATAAATACATCGTTTTTGCGTGAGCTGCTAAAACCCTCACAATAAATCAGCAACTGTGCAGTGTGATGGACCTTAAAGCACCACAGGGCTTGTGTTCAGTCATCTGCTAATGCAAGTTAGAGGTTCAGTGAATGGTTTTGCCACTCTACCCCCCAGTGCTCAGCTTAGGCATGTGTTAATAGGCCAATAAAATGCATTTCTAGTGGCTAATGGGTACTATCACATATTTACAGAGAAATGGAGTTTTTATCTTTGGAGGTTTCTTCCCACTGGAGAGGTACACAAGTAGATCTTAAAGTACAGCCAAGCTAAGTCTTCTATAATGTTTTGGGCCTGATCCAGAATCTATTGAAATCAGCGTGATGATCCCCATTGACTCCACTCGGTTTGGGATTGATCATCTTCCCTACACCCATTCTTCTCAAACAGTCAAATGGTTTTCCTCTTCAAATGTCTGCACTTCCCCAAATCCTAAAACTTGCCTTTCTTTCCCAGTATCAACTGGCATAATGTTGTGGGCTGGCTAGGTGGGGTGTTGGAAATGGCTGCCCTCTCTCCTTCCTCTTGCATTGTGCTTTCATGGGAACTTTAATGTTTAATTTTCTTCAGAAATGCTGACCAGGTAACATCCTATCAGTTTGTCCTGCTGCCCTCTCTCATACGTTTTGCTTCATGAGAACCTCTTTCTTGAACATCCCATCTATACCTTCTCTGTCACCTCTTCATGTGGCTTTCCATTCTGCTCTTTACACTTGAGAAGCCCTTCATCTCTGTGCAAGAGATATTGCTGGCTTTGATTTATATCCTTTTTCTTGAAGGAGAAACCTTCTTTCATTATAAAACACTGGGCCCAGTTATTTTTTGGTAAACAAAATTTTGGTTGAAGCCAGTGGGTTTACCATCCAAGTTGCATTTGAAGTTGCATCTCTGACCACCCCTGCTTGATAAATGCCCATGGATATCTACGTGTATTTACAGGTGGACAGTGCCCAGGCATTTATTTGGCTGTCACAGCTTCGGCACCGGTGGGCTGATGAAGAAAAGCACTGTTATGCAAACATATGTGATGCCCAGTTTCTTTATTCATATGAATACCTTGGTAATACTCCTCGCCTTGTAATCACTCCCCTGACAGACAGGTAGGTACCTAGATGGCCTATATGCCCTATCACAGGGTTGCTTCAGCTTCAGCACTCTCCCAAGTAGGGAAAAGAAACAACTGTCAGCTGCATACAAGTGTTCATGGACATGAATAACCCATGCCCCCAGCAGCGTGGGGGTGGGGCACGGCTGGACTGGCGGTGGCAGAAGCCTGGCAGCGGTGAGTAGGGAGCTCCCGCAGACACCGCCGGGGGTGTACTGACATGCTCAGGGTGTGCAAATGCACCCGCTTGGACTCCCTACACATCATCCCTGTTCATGGAGTTCTTTCTTTCCCTTCGTATCCCAGCTACCCACCAAAAAAACTCTAAGTACCTTGTGGTAGGATTCATTGTAGAAGATATCTGGAGTATCTTTCCCTCTCTTCCCTCATTCTACTGTGCACCAGAGTGGGACTATTTTTGGAATCTGTCATGGTTATCACTAGGCCAAACAGAAGGGATCACTGCACAATGGACTGCTCCAAACCTGAGCTAGCTAATCAATAATACAAAGCACTAAAGAAGAAAATTTCTGGGACTCTTCCTTAGTTAAACTTGTGTGGCTCCACTGCTACCACTTTATGATGGGGTGGTGAACCACACGCATGACATCAGACAGCTTAATATTTAAAAGGAAAACCCTGCCCTTGACACTGAAAAAATTGGGATTCTAGGACCCCATATGAAAGACTCAGCAGACTAATAACTGTGAATCAGCAGATTTTTTGGTTTACAAACAGTCTGAATGCTCGTGTCTTGCTCAGCAGGCATTGATTCAGTCCAATTACCCCATAATCTGTCAGTAGACCTTTGAATAAGGATCCAGTATGCATTGACCCTGATACATTAGCCCTCCTGATGGTATTGCCAGGTTCTTTCATGTAATTTGAGTGCATTTGGGCAGTCTGACTCCTTCAGCTCTTTTTGTTTCTCTCTTTTTTTTCTTTCTCGTTGCTGGAAGATGCTACATCACCCTTACCCAGTCTCTGCACCTGACCATGAGTGGCGCCCCTGCTGGGCCTGCAGGGACTGGTAAGACAGAGACCACCAAGGATTTGGGGCGAGCCCTTGGCATCATGGTATATGTGTTTAACTGCTCTGAACAGATGGATTACAAGGTATTGGTTCTGGTATAATCCAGGTTCATGTCATGTTATGGGAATAGACGGTGGGTGAGATAGATCTGAAACCACTCTAAAATCTGAGGACTAAGAATAAATTAACTTCAAAGTGAGGTACCTTGTTTATCTTCCACTCTTTAAATTCATGCTACATTTCTTTATGCCAAATTCTTACTCCTCTTCTGGGAGCTGTAAGCATGCACACTAAAATCTGAGAGGCAAAGTCAAACTTCTTGTTGTCTCTGGGGACCATTAGTCCTATGAGGCTGGCATCTTCTGATGGTATTGGCTACAAGGTCCTTTAGGTTGGCTCACCAGATAAAATAAAAAAATATATATTGGACAGGTTTGGAAAAGAAACAGAGATTATTGTGGAAAATGTCCGAAGGTCTGTTTTTAATAGCCTCTTAAACCAAAATCCTGTTTCAAGGCATAATCATCAGCCTCCTGATAGTTTGCTACTGGGCTCTTTTATCCTGGCACAGTTTTTGAGTGGAGAAATTAGCAGGCTTCATGGATTTGGCTACCTCAGATAGGAGGGAGAGCCTGCTCTCCCTAATTTCAGAAGGTCAACTGAGTGCAAAAGGCAACTGACACCACCTTCAGGTGCATGGCCTTTTCAGCTTCTCATGGCTGCAGTGACCGGACTCTCTCAAAGTCATCCAATCTGCAGTTAAAGACTTTTTGAACCAGATCATCTGATTTTAAAATCCTCAAATTTATGTTTTTCCATGATTAAAATGAAACACCATATATATATGTGTGTGTGTGTGTATTGTGTGTGTGTGTGTGTGTGTGTGTATTAGGCCTGTGTGAAGCGGCTAGTATTCACTTTGAATTCAGATTCAGCCGATTCTAGGGAAACTGATTCAATTCGGTGATTCAAATCACTGTTCCAAATCGATTCGATTTGGCTGCTGCCAAATCTCTGAATTACACAGGCCCCATCCCCCAACCACTCTCAATGCCTGCCCCGCCTTCCCTAGTTTCCGACTCTTTGGAAAAAAAGAAAAAAAAAAGCTCCCATTCAATGTCTCCTGCCCGGTGGGGAAGTGGGGAGGGTGATTCCTACTGCCCCCGACTGCGCCATGCTACGTGGGGGGCTCTGCTGTGAGCCCCCGCCCTCTCTCCTAGCCTCCTTCCTCCCATGGCTGCCCCAACTACCGCAGTTCCCAGCCCTTAAAAACAAAAACAAACAAGCCCCGACTCACTGGTTCCTGCCCAACAGTGGGGTAATCCCCACTGTCCTCCACTGCACCAGACTGCATGGGGGGCTCTTCCATGAGCCCCCCAAAATCACTGCAGCAGCTGGTGAGTCCACAGTTTTTGTTTATTTTTTTTTAAAAGGGCCAAGACCTAGGGCAGGTGGGGCAGCCATGTGGGAGAGTGGGAGGAGCAGTCAGGGGGTTCATGGAAGAGCCCCCCATGCAGTATGGGTCAGTGGGAGGCAGTGGGGATCGCCCCTCCCGCCTGGCAGTACCAGATGAGTAGGGGCTTTTAAAAAAAATAATGAGCTGGGGTGGGTGGGGCAGCCATGGTGGGAGCACAGTAGGCGGGGGTCGGGGGGCACTCAGGGAGGGCTGGGAGAGCAGGCAGGGGATGGGGCCCTGGCAGGGGTCCCCCCATGGTCCCCTCCTCCAGCCTCCCCTCTCCCATCCCCTATTTACCAGCTTGGAGTCCAGGTCCAGCTCCCTCCTGCAGCCAGTGGGGACTGCCTGAATCTCTGAAGCTCTCTGAATCTTTTCTAAGTACATTTGGAGAGCTACGAATCAATTTGGACCTTTTATTTGTTCCCCAGATTCAATTCGGATTCGCGGAGTTGACCACTGAACCGGGACAAATCTCCTCTGAATTGAATTAGCACCCGAAACTTTGCACAGCCCTAACTATATGCATTATATTATAGTTATATATATATTAGGGCTGTGCGAAGTTTCGGGTGGTAATTCAATATATATATGTGTGTGTGTGTGCGTATCAGTTTAAGACAATGTTTTATTGACATATTTACAATTTGATAGCAGTTTGGAAGTCTACCATTGCCCCAATCTTTATAACAAAATAAATTCTGAATACCTATATATTTTGGCATTTGATTTTTGGATTTTTTAATCATGGAGTATCAGAGCTCCCCCTGCCACCTTTGCTCACCAGGGTGCAGGTCCAGCTGTGGCTGACCCCCCTGCTGCTTTGTGGCACTGAGTAACCTTGATATGTCAATGCCCTTCCCCTGCTCATGCTGTTGCCCTTCACTCCCAACCCATAGGTCCTTGGCCCTGCCAGTGCCCTGCAGTCCCAACCCCATCTCCCTGGGCCATGCTGACCCACAGTCTCCCACCCTCCAGGTGCCCCTCACACCCCAACTCACAGTGCCCTGTCCACCCTAGTGTCCCTCACTCCACAAGCCACAACCCCCTTAGCCCTGCCAGTGCCTCTCACTCCTGACCTATAGCTCCCACCAGCCCTGGAACAGAGGGCCCTCAGTTGGCCCTGTCTCACCTGGACTGGAGTGTGGTGGCTCTAACTTGTGTGAGCAGTGGTGGAGTGAGTCCAGGCCAGACATGGGCTGGAGAGAGGAAGAGCAGAGATCTGTGGTCCCCTTCGCTCTGGACTGGTTGGTGGATCTCTGCCATGCCAGGCCTTGTGGCCACATTTCCTTCCCCCTCCCCCAGCAGCATCTCCCTGTCGCCCTGCCCCTGAAAACATGAGCACCAGCCCCAATGCTGCCACCCAGCTGTGCAGCTCCCCACCTATCCCAAAGCCACCCCTCTGCTCCCTTCTCCCACTGAAGGAGAAAGTGCCTCCCCCTGACTCCTCTGCCCTGCTGCAGCCCCAGAACCTGGACACCTTCCCCCAGTGCTGGCAGGCACCATGCCCTCCAACATGCCCATCACCTCTACACAGCCCTGCTGCATGCACACACACACACACACTTCTCCCCTACAGTCCCCAAGCCTGGCCCTCCAAACACTGTCCCCCATAGACTTACCTGCATCCAGTTGCTGGGACTTCTCCCACCACGTGGCTGGCTGTATGCTGGTGCCCCCTGCCTCCATTTCACCCTCCCTTCACTACCCTCAGCCCCAAGCAGCTCCTTGTAGGCTAGAAGTCTGTCAGGCTGCAAAGGGAAACCTGCAGCTTCCCACTGTTTTCTCCTTTAAAGAGGAAAATGCACATTTTTTCTCCTTTAAAGGAGAAAATCCATGTTTTTCTTCAAATGTGAAAATCTTTGTTTTTCTACAGCAAATGGAAAACCCAGATCCCTGCTTATTAGAAACTGAAGTTTTTCAAGATATTCTGTCTGCATACATTTACAAAACAGAGAACTCCTGAAAGGGTAGCAAATATTTCATAGAAGCATCCATCTGCATCATGTTCCTTAGTGTATAGTACAGAAATTTTTAACCAGGATTTGGCAGTTTGCTGAAGAGAAATAAAGTTCTGGCCAAGCACCCATTCTACCAAAACAATTTGACCTGATTCTCCCATATGTGGGCTTGTGAGCAAGTCTTATTCTCTTTCCTTAGAACCACTCTGAGTGATTTAGACTGTAAGGTGTCCCTCAACACTCACTCGCCATGCCTTGATGTTATTTATGTGTGGGAGGATGGCTGTTCTGGCTTCCACGTGTCTGATCTCATCACAGATCTAATGCAGGGCTCCAGTCTCCCCTGTACCCTGGTCCTTTCTTCTCAGGTGGATGTTCATTGTTCTCTGTAGATGGTGAGTGGAGACAGTGCAGCTTGCTCACTCTTGCTTTCTCTCTCCCTCTAAACCTCAGCTCAAGGTATCTCATCCTGGTTCCTCCTCACCTTGTCACTCTATGAAGATTCTCCTCAAATCAAAGAAGTGTTATGTCTCTGAGATCTCTTCGAGTTCTTCCCTTGTAGGGCCTGAGGCCTCTGTCACAGTCCCTAGTACCTCTCTCAGGTCTTCTCTCCCCCTTTCTGGGTCTGTTCTGCCATTAGCAGTGTACCTTTGCTTGGCTCTTCACTCATTGGCAAGATACCTAGGCTCTATTTTTTATGCTGGCAGCCTTAAGGTAGCCTCTGTATTGGCTTGCTGCAGCAACCAGTCCTCTTTCATTCATTCTCTTTCCCTCCTTGGTGGGCTGGCCCAACTGCTTCCCACGGGGATTCTTCCCTTTGATGACCAGTCTGGGCTTCTGCAAGGACTGGGTCTGTGTCCTTCCCCCTTTTTCCCAGTTACTTATCTCTCTCAGGCAAAAGGCTTGATTTCTTTCTTCAGGGCTTGTTTCATTCTCTGCAGCTTCTGAGAGTCTGGCATGCTGGGCTGTTCCTTCAGTTTCCTCCATCTTCCTGCTGCCTCCAGTCAGGTTTCTTCCTGGGAATGCTGAACTTCCCTCAGCATCCTCTCTTTAAACTGCCCGTCACCTGCTGCCGGCCAGTCAGGGCTGGTTCCCCAGAGCACAGCTTACTGTGCTTCTGGGATTGCTGGCAGCTGTGCTCTCCTGGCTGCCAGAGCCATGCTGTGTGTCTGGATCCAAACAGGTGAATTCCCCTGAGTGCTGAGCTGTTTCTGTGGGAGTGTGACAGGGGCTGGGACCTTGTCCCTGCCACGGGGCTCATATTACCGATGGATCTTTGATCCGACAGTGGCTGGTCTATTTGATTCAACTTTCTGCCTATCCTTAGAATGATAGAATCATAGAAAATGAGGGTTTGAAGGGGCCTCAGGAGGTCATCCAGTCCAAGCCCTTGCTTAAAGCAGAACCATCCCCACTTAGAACATCCCAGCCAAAATTTTGTCTGGCCAGGTCTTGAAAACTTTCAAGGATGGAAATTCCACAACCTCTGTGGGTAACCTGTTCCAGTGTTTTATTACCCTCCTATTAAGAAAATTCTTCCTAATATTTGCTGCAACTTGAGACCATTGTTACTTGTTCTGTCATCTGCCACCACTGAGAACAGTCTAGCTCCATCCTCTTTTGAACCTCCCATCAGGTAGTTAAAGGATGCTATTAAATCCCCATTCTCTTTTTTTCTCCAAACTATAAATAAGCCCAGTTTCCTCAGCCTCTCCTCATAAATCATGTGCCCCAGCCCCCAAACCATTTTTATTACCCTCTGCTGGACTGTCTCCAAATTGCCCACATCCCTTCTGTATGACATTGTTGGCAGCAGGACCGATGTTGGAGAGGAAGTGAGCTCCACAGTGCCGCTGCTCTGCCCAGCTCCATGGGGCCCCCCCAAAGCACAGGGCCTAGGGCAGTCACCCCGATTCGTGTCCCCCACCGCCAGGATGGCCCTGCCTCTATGCCATCATTTAGGTCATTGGAGACATTCTACCAAGGAAAGGTGGATAGGAAAGGAAAGGTGGGGGTATGCCAGTCTATATTAAGGAAGAATCCACATCCTCATCAATTAGCAAAGAATCAGAGGAGGGGCACTCTGAAGTGCTTTCGGTTAGAATACAAGGCAGTCAAGGGGAAAGAGACTTAACAGTGGGGGTCTGCTACAGACCTCCCAACCGAGGGGATGAGATAGACCAGGAATTCTTAAGTCAGCTCACAGAGGTAGTGAGGTCAAAGCATGTGGTCGTCATGGGGGACCTGAACTTTCCAGACTTCTGGGAAGAGCAGTCAGCCAGGTCTGACCATTCACGTAAGTTCCTAGCCAGAATACAGGACCTCCATCTAACCCAGGAGGTGCACAGCCCCACTAGGGGAGACGTCTTGTTGGACCTGGTGCTGGGCATGGGTGACGACCTGGTGAGGGGGCTACGGGTGCTCGACCACCTGGACGACAGTGATCATCGCCTGCTGGAATTCACCATCTAGGGCAAGGTGGCAAAGGCATACAGTAAGGCAGCAGCTCTAGATTTCAGGAGGGCAGACTTCAATGAGGTAAGGAGAATAGTCAGGGAAGCCCTGAGGTCCCAGAAGGGAGGGGAGCCAGGTGTCCAAGGAGAGTGGTTGCTTCTTAAGGAGACGATCCTCCAAGCCCAAAGGGAGGTAATTCCAACAAGGATCAAAGGGGGCAGGAGGGCACAAAAGCCCTCATGGCTCACCAAAAGCATCCGGGAGTGTCTCCTAGGAAAAAGGGAGGCGTACACCCAATGGAAAGGAGGGGCCATCACCAGGAAGGACTATACTGCAGTTGCTTGGGGTTGCAGGGGGGCAGTGAGGAAGGCCAAGGCGGATATGGAACTGGGACTAGCTTCCCAGATCAAGGACAACAAGAAGTCCTTTTTTAAATACATAGGGGGGCAAAAAGAAGGTTCCGGGTAATGTGGGGCCCCTGCAGGACACGTTAGGAAATTTGGTCGTCACACCAGATGACAAAGCCAACATATTTAACTATTTCTTTGCCTCCATTTTCCTAAGCAGGGACCGGAACAGTCACCCCTGCTCTGGGTCCCCCTTAGATCCCAGGGGGAGCACACCTAGGCCAAGATTAGTAAGGAACTAGTTAGGGAACTTCTGGAAGGACTGGATGTATTCAAATCAGCTGGTCTGGTCGATCTCTACCCTAGAGTACTGAGGGAATTGGCTGAGGTCACTGTGGGACCCCTGGCACAGCTTTATGAGCACTCATGGTGCTCTGATGTGGTGCCAGAGGACTGGAAGAGGGCCAATGTGGTTCCCATATTAAAAAAGGGGAGGAAAGAGGACCCAGGAAACTATAGGCCAGTTAGTCTTACCTCAATCCTGGGCAAGCTTTTTGAGAAAATTATTCTGGGGCATATCCACGAGGGGCCAGCAGAGCAGATTATGCTTAGGGGCAACCAACACGGGTTCATTAATAGCAGGTCTTGTCAGACCAACCTGGTGGCCTTCTATGACCAGATCACCAAGTCCTTAGACGTAGGGGTGGCAGTGGACGTAGTCTTCCTGGACTTTCGGAAGGCCTTTGACACTGTCTCTCACCCCATTCTCATTAAGAAACTGGGGGACTGTGGTGTCGACACCCACACAATCAATTGGGTCGCCAACTGGCTGGAGCTCTGCACCCAGTGAGTGGTGGTGGATGGCTGATTTTCAACTTGGAGGGATGTGGGCACTGGGTTTCTGCAGGGCTCGGTCCTCAGGCCCGCACTGTTCAACATCTTCATCAGTGACTTGGACAAGGGGGTAAAAAGCACCCTGTTCAAATTTGCTGATGACACTAAGATGGGGGACGTGGGCATGCTAGAAGGGAGGAATAGGCTGCAATCAGACCTAGACAGGTTACAGGGGTGGGTGGATGAGAATAGGATGGGATTCAACACTGACAAGTGCGAAGTGATGCACCTGAGGAGGAACAACCAGCAGCATACCTACAGGCTGGGGAACTCCCTTCTCATCAGCAGAGGCAGAAAAGGATCTTGGATTCATCATTGATGCCAAAATGAACATGGGCCGACAGTGTGGGGATGCAGTCAGGAAGGCCAACCGCACCTTGTCATGCATCCACAGATGCATCTTGAGCAGGTCCAAAAAGTGATCCTCCCCCTCTATGTGGTGCTGGTCAGGCTGCAGTTGGAGTACTGCATCTAGTTCTGGGCACTGCACTTCAAGAGGGATGTGGACAACATGGAGAGGGTCCAGAGGAGGGCCACTCGCATGATCAGGGGACAGCAGGGCAGGCCCTATGAGGAGAGGCTACGGGACGTGAACCTGTTCAGCCTCCACAAGAGAAGGCTGAGGGGGGATCTAATGGCCTGTTACAAACTAGTCAGAGGGGACCAGCAGGCACTGGGGGAGTTTCTCTTCCCCCGAGCACTGTCAGGAGTGACCAGGAAGAATGGTCACAAGCTGGCAGAGGGTAGATTCAGGCTAGATATGAGGAGGCACTACTTCACGGTCAGGGCGGCTAGGATCTGGAACCAACTTCCAAGCAAAGTGGTTCTGGCTCCTACCCTGGGGGTCTTTAAGAGGAGGCTAGATATACACCTTGCTGGGGTCGTTTGACCCTAGTACTTTTTCCTGCCGTGGCAGGGGGTCAGACTTGATCTGCTCAGGTCCCTTCCAACCCTAGAAACTATGGAACCGGCCCCAGGACCAACCCCTGGGGCACTGCACTTTATAGTGGCTGCCAACTAGACATCGAGCCATTGATTACTACCCCTGAGCCTGATGCTTCAGCCAGTTTTCTGTCCGCCTTACACTCCATTCATTCAGCTTGTACTTCCTTGGCTTGCAGGTGTGAATGTTGTGAGAAACCATATCAAAAGCCTTGCTAAAATCAACTACCACATCCACTAGTCTTCCCACATGCACAAAACTAGTCATCTCATCATAGATGGCAATCAGGTTGGTCAGGCATGACTTGCCTCTAGTGAATCCATGCTGACTGTTCCTAATTGTGACAGGGGCATGTTCAGGGCCGGGTCTCAATTTTGGTCTGCCCACCTGTCTATGTGGGGCAATCCGCCCAGTCTCACCTGCCATGACTTTGCTGCAATAATAAACTGCCCATTTTTATACCCTGATCCCAACTTACACTGTGGCCCATGCCTTGCAGATGGCATCCAAACAAGTTCTTACACTTTGACCTAAATTTGGCCTTAGCATCTGAGGACTTACTGGGGTCTCCATCTGACCCAATCACACAGCCTCGACATGCCTGAGGACTTACTGGGGTCATGACTTGCTCTGACTCCTTGGCTGAGCCACACACTTGGCCTTTTGCCAGTTGTGGCCTTAGGCATCCATACTCTAACCTTGGCCTGTCCACCCCACTGAGGCTTCAACTTGTGCCCTTTGGCCAGGGGCTTTCAACTATGCCCTCTCACTAGGCCCTTTCACTATTTCACTGACTTTCTTGCTCATGTGTGGGTTGGTCCGTGTGCTGCTCTTCAGGCCATCTCCTCAGCCCTATTCAGCACCTAGATTACAAACAGCACTTCGGGTTGGAAAGACACCCCCTACTCTGGGCGGGCCACCTTGGCTCTCATGCCCTCTCCGTAGGGCTACAGTACTGCCCCCTCTCTGGGACCACTCAACTGCCCCCTCATGCTGGGACTTCTGGGGTCTTACACCTTTGGGGGCATCAGGTGGCTGCAGCTGTGCTTGGCCCCCACTCTTCCACCAGGGTCTTACCCCCCCACCCCTGGGGCTCAGGTAGCCTCAGCTGTGTCTGGCCCTCTTACCCATGGTGTTGTGGGGGCTGGGGTTATTAAGGCTCCCCTACCCACCTTTCACTGGGAGGGTGAGCAGTCCTGGTATTTGGATGGTACTGCCTTGCTACAGGTAGTCCCACCAGGCCTCCCTACCCCAGCAGCTTACAGTTTCAGGTCATGTCCAGGACCAGGAGCCTCCAACCATCCCCACAGTTTCTGTCCTTACCTTCAAGTTGTTCCTGAGCAGCACCTCAGCTGGATGTTGTCTCCTCAGCTGCTTACAGCAAACTGCTGCTTCTGCCTGATCTGCCTTTTCTGCATCCTCTGTCACAGGGTTGCCTCCCCCGTTCAGTAAGGGAGCCACACTTTCCCTGATCCTCCTTTTGCTACTGACATATTTGCAGAAACCCTTCTTATTACCCTTCACACCCCTTGCTAGCTGCAACTCCAATTGCACTTTGGCCTTCCTGACTTCATCCCTGCATGCCTGAGCAATGCCATTGTACTCATCCCTATTTATTTGTCCAAGTTTCCATTTCTTAGTAGCTTCCTTGTTGTGGTTTAGTTTAGTGATGAGTTCCCTGCTAAGCCAAGCTGGTCTTCTGCCATACTTACTAGTCTTAGTCTCCTTTCCTATCCCTTTTCAGCAAAGAGTTTCTGGCAGTAAGGGCCATAGAGTTCCATTGCGTCTCAGTGGAAAGTTTTTTTACAGCAGTTACTTTTTGGACACAACAGAAATGTGGGGTTGGGAAGCAACCTTGGACCTTGGAAAACTTAACCTGTTCATATGCAAGCTCAAATTTAAGATGGACATTCTAGTGGCAGTAATGCCCTATCTATATTATGGAGACTGGTTTTTATCTTTCAACCTACAAGATGCTTGCCTCCACCATCCCAATAAGCTTGTATTTGAAGGGGTTCTTACATTTTCAAAAAAGGTATATTAGATCCCAGTCCTTACGATAGATCCACTCTATGCCATTTTTATCCAGATAGAGTAACTCTGAAAATTCTCAAGTTTCTGCCCAAAGTAATTGTGGAGTATCATTAAGCTTGGTACTTGAACTTGCCAGTTAGTAAAGTTAACTGACTTTACTAATTAATTAACTTAAGTTAAAGTTGCCAAAGTTAAAAGTAGTTAAACTTACGTTAGTTAAACTTACAGTACTTGTAGTAGTTAAACTTACCAGTTTAACTTGGCAAAGCCTCATTCCTCACGACTAGGAGCTTTCTTGCATTCACTGGATTGGAAAAGGGCACGGTTCTGTTCCTTTTGTAGAATAAAACTTCAGAAAATCTTCTTACTTCTTTGTATCATTACCTAAGAGATTTAAAGATGAAACACTATCTGTCCAGAAGTTATTGATCTGGATCTTGGGCTGTATAAAACTATGCTATGAGGTTGCTAGGACTTACAATCAGTGATAATGGCAGATTTAACCAGAGCACAAGCTACTTCCATACCATCCTTACATAACATTCTCATAAATAACATGTGCAGTGTAGCTACTTTGCCATTTATTCATACATTTAAGATAGGCGCTGTCATGTCTCTCAGCTGTGCTCATACACTGACTGTTCCTGCTAGTGGGAAGAAGTGGTCACTGTCATTGCAAGTATTCTGGATTTTTGAACAAATAGAAGCCTGCTGAACTCTCAGTCACTGTATCAAGCTGAAATGTCAGAATATATCTTCCTCGTGTCTGGTGCAGTAGAAGGGCTCAGCCTTAAATCCTCTTTTATTCAGTCTGTTCACCCTCCATTAAGCAGGGCCATCAGTAATTCTATAGCGCTAACCTTTAAAAAGGACCTTTCCTCAAAGTATATATACTGTATGTCTAGTTAACAAATCATGTAGCAAGTGTTACAGAGCTATAAATACTGTAACTTATAAGGTTCTGGCTGCTGTTGTAGAGGTTCTCCAAATAAACTGTAAAGAAATAGGCTGAAAAAAGGATTATACATTTTTTGCTGAAGGTAATTCCATTTGTAATTTCTTTTATATTTTGTTATTGCAGTCTTGTGGGAACATTTACAAAGGCCTTTCCCAGACCGGTGCTTGGGGCTGTTTTGATGAGTTTAACAGAATCTCAGTCGAGGTACTTTCAGTAGTAGCTGTACAGGTAAGTGGAAAAATACGTGTAAATAAAATGTCTGTCATATTCTGCTCTTTGAAATGACTACAGATAGGGAAACAAAACTCTTGGGGTAGGTAGAAGCAATATCTTTTATTAGACCAGCTAGATAGTTGCAAAAAAATTCTTTATTTCAAAGCTTTCAGGCCCAAGTGCCCAAAAGGTGAATTCAAAGGCAAAGGAAAATTCAAAGATTGTAAAATTTCTCCCAGGTGGAAACAAAACTTCATATTGCGCAGGAGAACTCAAAGATGGCATAGTTCTCCTGCTTAGGAAAGTACATTTGTAAAAAAGCTGCTTGTGCATCTGCAAATTAGGCTCAAACAAGGGCTGGAGTGGGCCCTTTACCTCAAATGTCTGATGATATGCAGGTTGCTGAATTTTGCTTCTTCCTTCTTAGGTTGGGGAGCCTTTGTTTGAACCTAATTTGCATACTTACAGAGCAGATTTAAAAAAAAATGAACTTTCCTACCCAGGAGAACCATACCATCTTTTAGTTCTCCTATGCAATATGAAGTTTCATTTCGACTTGGGAGAAATGTTATTATCTTTAAAGTCTCCTTTCCCTGATGAAGGGCATTTGGGCCTGAAAGCTTGCAAATTAAGATTTTTTTTGCAACTATCTCATTGGTCTAATAAGCGATAATGCCTCTATCCCAAGAGTCTTGTCTGCCTATGCCTGTAGACCAACATGGTTACAACCAATATCCCTATAAATAGGGAAAGTGTATGTGTCTGGTTTCGGGGTTACAGTATCTATGCATTGAGAGAACTTTAGGTCAACACTGATTTATTTTTCATGGCTCTGATATTAATTTAGAATATTATTGTCCCTCCCCTGCACTTCAGTCTAACATACTGCTAGGTAACTGGAGCCTCCTGCCCTGGGGTGGACTCCTCCACTACTTTCCTGACATGTCTTGATTGTCAGAAGTTATGATAGAAAGGGAGGTTTCTCCAGAAATAGGATAATTCTCTAGACTCAGGTTGGCTTACTACTGAGGCAGGTAACTTGGGGCTCTGCCTCCCCTACACCCCATCCACTCACCAACCAGGTCTAGTTGCAGCTGCTGTGATGTAGAAGGCTGCCACAAAAAATGTCCTTACTCATTTTCACAATTGCCTGAAAGACAGTGCTTACATCTGAACAGTTCAATAGTCCATACTGTCTAGGTGCTACCCTAGGTGTCTTGTCACTCAACTATTCTCCTTGGTAGTGCTGGGAGCAGCCAAGTGAGGCCTTCCCACACTGGTTCTCACATTCAAATTAAATCAAGGCTACTTAGCGCTTATCTCTGGGCCTCCATGAGCCATACCAGGACTCTCCCATGTCAGCTCTTCCTTTTCTCAAAACAAAAAATAAAGGAAGCCCCAGAGTGGTTCAGGTGTGGTGCTGCATGGGGAAAGGACTCGGGCATCCAGCATCTGGGCTCAGTCCTGAGGCAGGTCCTACCACTCAGGTGAACACGTCATGATCCCTGCCTTCAGGAGCAGAAACCCCTATGGGTTCCTTCTGGTTTGGCTCGATGGCAGATCTTCAGTGTCCCTGTCGGGCCCCACCAAATCAGTAGGGGAGCTCCGTGCTGCTAGTGCTCCCTCCTTGGCGGCAGCTGCTGCTGCACGCCAAAGCTCCAGATGCCTTTTTATGATGTCAGTTTCAGCGCACCCTCCCACATACAGGGAGAGTGTGCTTTTAAAAGGGTGCAATGGAAATGCACATGCCTCCATTTCTGGGTGGCTGGCTGCAGGCAGGTAAAGCCAACCCTTAGCCCTTTCCAGGGCAAGATCCCCCATTAACCAGGGGCTGTTGGTGGGAAATCTACCCTGATCCCAGGGCACCCGGGAGTCTTGTTGCCCCACACAGAGACCCTGATCATGACAATTTGTAGTATTACTATCTTCTGCAACAATTGCGGAGGTAATTTTAGAACTGGTGACTTACTTAAAGTAATATAAACATTTGTTATATCCAGTAACTGTCTCTTGCCACATAGAGAAGATAGTAACAATTTTTTATGTGGGTGAAAGATGATCTATGGACTGATCCAAGATGCACTGGAATCAGAAGGATTTTTTCCTGCTGATTTTGAGCTTTGGATCAAGCAGTATGGAAGTGTTGAACTTTACCAATAGTAATGCTTAGCAGTATTCAGTGTGCATCTAGTTGTACCAATAGTGAGGTGGATCTTATTTCAACATTTGTAATAAATTGTGTGAAGTATGTACGGAAGAAAAATATAGTAAAGTAAAATATTTTTAAATTACAGAGCTTCTCCATGAGTACAAGGAAGCCTAACACGTCCAATGGCACACTTACTTGCCTGTACACTAATGCTAGGAGTTTGCAGAATAAATGGGAGGAACTGGTCCTTCTTCTAAACAAACAAGACTACAATTTCATAGGGATCACGGAGACCTGGTGGGACTCCTCCTATGACTGGACTACTGGTATAAATGGCTATACCCTGTACAGGAGAGATCATGCCAAATAAGGGGTAGGGGGGTAGCTCTCTATGTGAAGGAGAGCTACACTTCCCTACAAGTTGAGATTGGCACCCAAGAAGGATGACAGGAGACCCTTTGGGTTAGAATATGAGGTGAAAGTATTGAAGGGGATACAATGGTAGAAGCCTGTGGGAGGAGACCTCCAAACCAGGAACAAGTGCTTTACCAAGAATTCAGCAGGTAACTGGCCAAGGCTGCACGCTCTTGGTGCACGGTCATCATGGGAGACTTCAGGTACCTGGAAAACTCATGGAATGTGCACTTGGCCAAATCTGATTGGTCACAAAGCCTCCTTACACGCGTGAATGAGCTCTACCTGTCCTAAGAAGTTTATGGGCTGACAAGAGGCAAGGTGCTACTGGACCTGGTACTGGCCAAAGGGAATGATCTAATCAGTGACCTAAAAATCGAAGGGAAGCTGGGTGACAGTGACCATGACTTGATCACTTTCACTATCCATCTCAAAGCTGGTAAGTCAGTCAGCAATGCAGTAGTCCTTGACTTTAGGAAAGCTGACTTTCATAAGCTCAGAAGGCTTGTTTTTGAGGCCCTGAGAGGCCATGATTTCACAGGGAGGGGAGTTCATGATGAGTGGTTGTGTTCCTAAAGGAAGCAATCCAGAAGCACAAGGGGAGTCCATCCCCACCCATAGGAAAGGTGACCAACAACTCACTTGGCTCAACAGGGAACTCATGGACCTTCTACATCTAAAAAGAGAAGTGTATAATAGATGGAGGACAGGAAGCACCACTAAGGAGGAATATGCTGCACTAGTCTGCACCTGCAGGGAGCGAACTAGAAAAGCCAAGGCTGCAACTGAACTCCAACTGTCTACACAAATCAGGACAATAAAGTCCTTCTTCAGAAAGTCCTTTCTTTCAATCAAAAATAAAACAAGGGCAACACTGGACCCTTGCTAAACCAGCTGAGGCAGCTGACTACTGATGACCAGGAAGAAGCCCAAAGGGATCACACTGCCTAACATGATGCGCCATGGCTGGGGTGAAGATGAATATATGCCCACCATTGGCATGGATCTTGTAAGGGAGCATCTTGAGCGTTTGGACCCCTGTGAATCAGATGGTCTGGATAGGTAGGACCCAAGAGTGCCAAAGGAACTGGCAGGCATCATAATGCAGCCACTGGTGAGGATATTCAAGAACTCATGGTGCTCGGGCAAAGTGGCTGAAGATCGGAAGAGGACCAATGTGCCCATCTTCAAGAAAGGAAGGAAAGAAGACCCAGGAAACTACAGGCCAGTCAGTTTGACCTCAATCCCTGGGAAGGTTTTGGAAAAAAAAATCAAAGAAACCATTCTTGATGGGTTAACAGAAAGCAGCATTCTGAGGGATAGTCAGCACGGTTTGTTGCAGGTAGGTCTTGCTTGACCAATCTCATTTCTTTCCATAACCAGGTGATGCATCACCTGAATGAAAGGGAAGAGGCTGATGTTATATATTTGGACTTCAAAAAATCCTTTGACCCTGGTGTCCCATAAGTTCCTTATCGGAAAATTGGGCAACTGCGGCCTTGACTACTCCACAGTCCAGTAGCTGAAGAACTGACTCTGAGGTCAGAACCAGACAGTGGTAGTTGATGGAACAGAATCAACATGGCACTTGGTGACTAGTGGCATCCCCCAAGGCTGTGTTCTTGGACCTGTACTCTTTAATGTCTTCATAAATGATCTAGACACTGGAGTCAAAAGTGGACTGGCTAAGTTCGCTGATGACACTGAACTGTGGGGAAGAGTGTCTACACTTGAGGATAGGCTGATGATCCAGGCTGACCTCAATGGGCTTGGAAGGTGGGCGGATGAAAACCTGATAGCATTCAACATGAAGAAATCCAAGGTGTTCCACCTCGGGCATAAAAACCCACATCACACTTATGGGCTACACTTGCTAGCACCATGACCAAAAGAGACTTGGGGTCATGACTGCCCACAAAATGAATATGAGCCACCAATTCAATACCACAGCTGCCAAAGTGAACAAAACTCTGGCTTGCATCTACCGGTGCATCTTCAGCAAGACCCAGGTTGTCATCCTCCCACTGTACTTGGCCTTGGTGAGGCTGCAGCTGGAATGCTGCATCAGAGGGCAAGAGAACAGGCCTTATGAAGAAAGGCTGTGAGCTATGGGACTCTTCAGTCTGGAGAAGCACAGGCTCAGGGGTGACTTGGTGGCAGCCTATAAGCACATAAGGGGTGTGCATCAGGATCTGGGGGAACACCTGTTCACCAGAGCACCCCAGGGGATAATGAGGTCCAACGATCACAAACTCCTGCAAGACCATTTTAGATCTGGCATAAGGAAACAATTCTTTACTGTCCAAGCTCCCAAGGCCTGGAATAAACTCCCCCCAGGGGTGGTGCAAGCACCTACTCTGGGCACTCTCAAGAAACATTTAGATATGTATCTTGCTGGGATCCTTTGACCCTAGCTGACTTCCTGCCCCTTGGGTTGGGGACTGGACCCAACAATCTTACGAGGTCCTTTCCAGTCCTAATGTCTATGGGATCTATGAAATATTATATAATTGTATAATTCCCCAAACAATACCCCTACTTAACCTTTTGCAGGTTGGTACATGTATTCTTGATGACCCCTTTTCTAGCACCTGATACATATAATTCAGAAATCCACCTTCACCCCCAAGTCTGATTCAATGCAATGTTAACCCATTCTTTCACAGATATCGCAAAGTATGTGAAAGTCCGGGAAATCAAAGCATGCAAATGATTTTAAAATCTTAACCTCAAACTATTAAAAGCAATGCATTTAATTGTTTGATAGTACATTCAGTGGTACTGAAGGAAACAACATTTTTCACATGGAACATACCTTTCCCTCCAAAGTCAGCCTCCCAAAATTGCAGTGCACATTTTAATTAGGGAGGCTCTTTTCTTCACTGGACAAGCCCGGAGACACTGCATGACATGCAGCTGCAAAGATGGCTTCCTAGATGGGCAGAATCCTTTGTTAACCCTCTCACAGCCATAGCTATTGGTTGAGTATTGCACCTTATGCCTGAAGAAGCAAGTAAGCTGCTGGTAGTATCCTGATGAAGCTTGTGATGTGGAAACAACACTTTATTGACAGGACCTTATATAAAGAACTACTTACAGTAGAGAAACAACATTCTTGCTACTGTCCTTTGCAAGGATCTAGGGCCTTAGCTTGTATAACACAGAGTAAGTCCTCTGGAAACATAGAGTGTCTAGGAAGTGCAGCATCCCAGTGTTGGCACTGGATTTATGACTGAGTCCTGATACCTCGTTCTGGGCAAGCATAACCTTTCTTTAAATCGATCACAACTCCTTCCATTCAATAATAGGCTAATTTTATTGATACACAGTGATAGAAAATAACAGTAATGCAGCCAAAGCAAACACAATGTTTAGAAAATCCATCCTGTGGTTCTTGCTTGAATGTCAGACATCAGCAATCTTGGAGGTTGAGGGCTGATGCCACCCTGCTGTTCTGGAAAACCCTCCTTTTGTATTTTTTTTTTCTTCTGACAAGTCTTCATTTCTAGGTATCATTGATTGTTTTCCTTTTGATTGTTGTCCACGTTCTACTCTGTTGGCCCAAACCCATCCCATGCATACATCTTAATTTGGTCCTTTGCCAGTGTTTTAATTTGGGCATCCCTGGGCGTGTCTACACATGGCGCTTTAATGTGCATTAGCCTAAGTTAATGAACATTAATGGTGTGTGTCTATGCATGTATACCCTTAATGTGCATTTAAATGGCAAATTTAGGTTATTTGTACCTAAATTTGATACCTGAAAATGCAGGTGCCAAATTTAGGCATGAATATTTAAAGCACATGTGTAGATGTGTTAAAGCGCGTTAACGTTGTGTGTGTGGACTGGTTTGGGACTAACAGTGTTAATGTGCTATAATGTGCTATAATGCTTGCACGTGTTGATGCCTGCCTAAACCTATTTAATGTGCATTAAGCTAACTTGCATTAAATTTGAGCTGACTCAAATGAACATGTAGATACTCCTTCGTTTCCTAATTCAGTCATTCTACCAAAACCAGAAATTTCTTCCCAAGTTACGGTTCATCACTATGACTTGATGCTAATTCTGCATGTCCTGATCTTGTTATAGGTTCTAAGAAAACACAATGCCTGTTTTGTTGCTACATGCTTTCAATTTCCCAGGATGTATGTGCCTGTTTGTCTAACACAGTGATGAGAATATGAATCTTCATCACAAATAGACTTAGAAACCAGCTAACCCTTGCTGTTCCCCTGGATCATTGTTCTAATGCAATATTTGCTCTACCTACAAGCCAGTTTCTACAAGCAAATTTCTAAATATTCTCTAGTTATCCACCAGCTGACACCAGGAATCTCCTAGTGTCACACTCCCTGGATACCCTAGGGGCATTTTTACACAGGCAAACACTGGAACGTTAGGCACGTTGAAAAGTGCAGCGCACTGCATCACTTGCAGTTGTATAAGCGGTGAAATGAAAATCAGTGCCCGGAAAATGGTAGTGGCATGCTTTTGACTTAAAATGCAGAGAACGTATTTTAGTTCAAAAGCGTGCTGCCCCCGTTTTCTCCATGCAGACATGCATTTCACCAATTACACAACTGCAAGTGAAGCAGCACTGTGTGCATCAGCTCATGTGCGGAGCAGACTTGGTTAATTAAGTCTGCTCCAATGCGCCAGATCTCTGGTGCGCCTGGGCACAAAAAGTTCTGGGTTCCCAAGAGGACTCATTCTGTCAGACAATTAGCCATTAATCTGGAAAAATCTTTTTTTCTTCATTCTGCCTTCTAGAAACAATGTGTTTGTTTGTTTGTTTTTAATTTGAGGACATGTATGCAACAAAACAGTATTTCTGGGCATGTGCAGAAGTGGAACATCAGGCCTTGGGGAACTTTAATGTAAGAAACTGAAATGTTGATGGACTTTTTGTGCCCTGGGGTTAGGCAACAGCTGAGCATAGGCTTTGAGCATCCTGGTTTGTATTTTGCGTATCCAAATCCCTCAAAATCCAAGTCATTTTGTGGATCTAGGTCTTAAATGACTTGTCTAGCAATCCAAAGACTTGGATATAGAGCCCAGCAGTTCTGACAGCCAGTTCTGTGAAGTTCAAGATTATAAATTGCTATTAGATTATCAAACCTGATTTTTGGCCTATGGTAATCTCTCCTCTAATCATAAGGATTAGTTCATCTGACATCTTCAAAAAATGCACGATTGGTTAGAAGTTTTTATATATTACTCTGTTTTGACTTTTGTTCTTTCAGACTATAGTTGAAAGTTGACAATGAAGATCTTTGAGGATATTCAAATAAAAGAGGAAAAAAAACATAGAAATGGTTTCATCTTTAATAATTCTTTCTTAAGTTAGTTAAAATGCTGCAGCTGTATAAGTATCATTGCTGTCATTTAATCATCATATTTGTAAACTGCCACGTGGGAGTGTTACCATGGTCATATTTAATTACATGTCTTGCTTATACAGCTAAAGTCAACAGAGTTTCTTATAGGAGAAATGAGTTTAATTGATTACTTTCTAAGGCAACATGGGGTGTTCAGATTGCATGGGTGGAAAAAATATGAAAATCTGTTCTCTCACTGAAAATACTGTTATTAAAACACTGATTAGCCTTAGCATTTAAAATTCCTTAGGAACTTTATGAATGAGAAGTACCAAACAAAAATCTATGCAGACAAAAAGACAAACATGATACTAGTGAGGAAAGGTTAAAGAGAAGGTATACCACAAGTGTGTTTGTTACTGAGCTTTGATACAGCATTTCACAAAGTCTTTCTTAACTAATTTGGTGATCTTTTGGCATTATTCTTTATGGGTACATCCAGATAAGTAGGAACGTGTGCTTTGCAGCACCTTAGAGGCTTTTGAGGTGTTGCAAAATGTATGTGGTTTATATTTCACCGACATTAGGGCTGGAAGGAACCCCGGAGGATCATCGAGTCCAGCCCCCTGCCCCAGGCGCAGGAAGTCAGCTGGGGTCATAGGATCCCAGCAAGATAAACATCCAAATTTCTCCTGAAGGCGTTCAAAGTAGGTGCTTGAACCACCTCTGATGGCAGGCTATTCCAGACCTGGGGTCTTGGACAGCAAAGACGTTCTTCCTTATGTCCAGCCTGAAACAGACTTGCAGGAGTTTATAACTGCCTGTGAAAAAGTTCTCTGCACTGCATATTTGCAGCATGGAACCAAAATTAGATACCAGGAAATCCTGGTACCTAAAAAAAAAAGTTTATAAAAAAGAAAGCAGGGTGGTAGATGTGGCTGCAGCATGCATCACCGGAAACCAGAGCCTGGCCAGCCAGATTGACACTGTGGATGCTGGCCAGGCTCTATATGCCCAGATCACCACTGCTGCAGCCCTGAGAATATCCCAGGTATGGCTTCTGGGACCAGCCCAGATGCTGGCCTCAGCCTTCCTACCTAACCTGGGGTAATTTGCCATGCATCAGAGCATGTCGTCAGGGGCAGTCCCCAGAGACAAGTAGCATCCATGCAGCTATGTGCTGCTGCTCTTTGTCTCTGGGGAAACACACATGCATGCTCATGGGGATGTACCCTATGGCTGTGTCCACACAAGTGCACACATGCCTCTTGCCCCGCCTCAAACCCCTTTGAGGCAGGGCAACAGGCACATGTGGGAACAAAAAAATGTTCCCTGTGCTGAAAACTTGCAGCGTGCGGAGAACATTAGATCCCTGGATATCCAGGGGGCTAAAAAAATCAATGTATTTTACAGAGTGACCTGAGATTTTTTTTTTTATCAGGGATTTTTCAGTTTTCCAATAGGTAACACCTGAATTCCTGCTAGGAAGGCTAGGGGTAGGACACTGCTTGCTCAGAGCTGGCACCTTGGACCCATCTGGCTGTGGCCAGGAGGACATGTTGTGACAGTTGAAAACAGGCCCTGACGCCCAGAATATCTTCCGGGCGATAGCTGCCCAGATGGCTGGGCAGGGGCACACATGGTATTAGTGCCGCACAAAGGCCAACTCTGCAGCCACAGTCCACTGGCAGCTGGCGCAGAGGGGCAGATGCCTCTACTGGCTCTGCAGTCCCCATCCAAGTCTGGCAGGTGCACAGCAGGTCACAGCCAGGCAGCATCTCCCACTGCCAGACTGCTGCAGTGGGTAGAGGGTCCAGGGAACTCTCAGGGCTGCTTCAGCAGTCCAGTTGACACAAGGGGTAGTGTCCCCAGGTATCAATTGGGTGGGCCCCACAAGCTGCTGAGAGCTAGTAGCCCTGAGCTACTTGCCAAGGAGGATTTTTATACTGCTGGGGCCAGGACAGGGCAGCTTTTTATACTGCTGGGGACAGCACAGGTGCTGGCACTGGGCTCTAGCTCCCCCTGGCTGAAGATCTGGGAGGAGCCAGGCAGGGTTATTTTGCCCCAAGTGGCACAATTTGCTCCACAACAAAGTGCATGTCCAAGTACATGCATTGAAGCAAAAAGCCCTGGCTCAAATTTGTACCACTTCTATTTGAGTTGCTGCAAGCGCACATGCTTGCATGTGTGGATGTGGTCTATGAGTTTTCATGAAAATAATAATACTTCTGTACAGAATCTTGTATTTCTCTAATGAGCAGTGACAGAGACAGGGGATTTTAGGGTACAGTGAAAGGTTGTAGTGCTTGCACCATGATTGGGGGTTGATTCTGTTCCTTTGATTAACCCCAATTTTATGAAGTACCATGTCCTTATCATGGAGGTTCAGTATGAATCAGTCATTGAAGGATACTTTGGTGTGGGATTTTGTAACTGAATGCTAAAACTAATATATTGGGTCTTATTCTCAGGTAAAGAGCATACAGGATGCTATAAGAGACAAAAAACAACACTTCAATTTCCTTGGAGAAGAAATTAATTTAGTACCCTCTGTGGGTATTTTCATTACTATGAATCCTGGTTATGCTGGACGAACTGAGCTACCTGAAAACTTGAAAGCCCTTTTCAGGTAAAGGCAGACAAGCTTTTGGACTCTGCATGACAACATTTGAAAAAGTAGCTTGTTATTGTCTTCAAGCGACTCCAAACAAACCATATTTCACTATTGTTCCAATTCACTTTTAATGAGAGTTAATTGACATCTCACATCTTGGACAAATTATCTTGTTTTCTAAATATATAAGGAAGATAAATGTGCCTTGGGCTGGTGGTGAAAAAAGGTTCTTACCTCTTGGCTGTTTGGTGACTCTGTAAACTGAGTTAGCATTGTAGGTTTAGTGACACAATACAGATGCCACCATCTTAATTAATACTAACAGTCCCCCTTTCATTCTCAACAAAGGGGCCTAATTGCCTTAGGTCTCATCTCAATCTAATGGTGACCCTTTCCCACCAGGGTTGGAGACCAGCTTGATGAGCATTATGTAACCTAGGCTTGGCATGACCTCTAGCATACTCCATACTCTACTATATTCTTTCTAGATTGGTAAGAGATTTAGGACAAGTTTTTAAGAGGTGCATAGGCACCTGTGGCAGGGCACTGTTTGTGCCTGCCACTTTAAGACCTAAGCCAAGCAGCCAGCAGGTGCCTGACTGCAGTAGCCATTTTAGATTCAGGGCTGCCTATATAACCAGAGCATTTTGCTGCTCGTAGGCCAGGCAGAAACATTGCCTGGCTGAAAAGCTTCATGGAATGTCGTGGAGGCAAGGGCAGGAGCTGTAGGGGATGGATTGGAGGCTCCTGGTCCTGGGCATGACCTAAAACTGCACCCTGCCAGGAGCGGGTGGCCTTGTGGGGATCTCAGTGGTGTGGGAGCCCCCAGGAAATGCCAGGCCAGTTACCACCCCTGTGAAAGGTGGGTTGGAGCACCTTAACCCCAGCTCCCACAACCGGGTGGGTTAACACTGAGTAGGGGCCAGAAGGCAGACCCCAGGAGTGAGAGTGGGGCTAGAGTGGCAGAGGCCTGACAGAGTACCCTTGACTGGTCAGGGCAGGGGCCAGGACCAGAACAGTTGGAAGGGCCAGGGGCCCACCACAAGGGACGCCCAGAGCTGGAGGCCTGGGGTTCTGACTGGCCCAAGAGGGGAAATGGTTCCAGGGAGCCAGGCAGCCCGAGTGAAGGCAGGGTAGGTCGCCTGAATGGAGGGATCTTGGAGGATCCTGATGGGAGGATTCAGAGGCCCAGTGCAGGGCCTGGCGACAGTAACAGCTGGATGCCACCTGTGAGGCATGGGCTGCGGTGTAGGGGAGGTATGGAGCCGCAGATAGCGCCCCCTGGCATTGGGGCAAGAAAATGGGCAGCCTCCTGTTACCACACCTAAGGGTATAGTTAGTGCTTCTCTGCATCTCTGGTGGGTAAATATCTTAAAAAACCCTAGTCCTTAGTGTCCTGAGTAATCGAGTCAGCAAGTTTCTTCACAGTGATCAGTAAGACTCCATCCTTCTCTGATCTTGGACATAGTAAGCATTTTGAACTATTGGTTTTCATGAAGATTCATCCTGTAGCCATTTTAGGAGGCCAATTTCTGTAACTGTATCTTCATATTATTATGAACTTCCCTCCCATAAATGGATCTAGAATTTTGAAAAGGGGAGTGCAGATGGGGAATTGCATCATTACATATAAAACGCATTTTTCTCCAGTTGAAAATAAAGTAGAAGATTAATATGTTGGAGGCCTAGGGCTGTATTATTTGGTTTAGGACTGAAGCAAGAATGAATATAACTTTGTTGGAATGAGTTAGAAACGATCTGCAGGGATGTGAAATAGGAGCATCATTAGCAGGAGTGGCTAACAAGCAGCAGAATTACAGAACAAAGGATAGCTTGATTGGTAGAACATCAAGACCATTAAAAAGAACAGAGGGTTATTAAAACCTGTATTTCACAGGGTTAGAAGGGATCAGGTAGATTACAATGAGCCATGGAGTCAATTGACTCCCTCAGCAGTACCTGACTAGGAATGCTGCTACCACTGCCAGGCAGCTGGTTTTAAACTTTGCGTGAAGCAGGACTCAAAGGGTGTTGAAAGTATATTAGTGCCGCCACCTTAGATCGACCCCTGGTCTTGACGCTGACAGTTTCAGACTAAAAAGCACATTCTTTAATGGCTAGAACAAGGCTCAGGGAAATCCAACTGGCTGGGAAAATTGTTTATCCTGAATTTAACCTATGATCCAGTATTGCACCTTAATGGGCTTTGTATTTTATATAGGTCCTCCAAATCAAAATCAACACTAGCCTCAACTACCCTTCATCATTAGAATGCTGCAACGCATGTCACTCATTTGTGCAAAAAAATGTCTATTTTGTGGCTTATACATACACTGATTGTACTTAAAGAGATAATGCCATTCTATTATATTTTCTCTATCTTTGTACGTAGACCATGTGCAATGGTTGTGCCAGACTTTGAGCTGATTTGTGAAATCATGTTGGTGGCTGAGGGATTCATTGAAGCCCGGCTGTTAGCCAGAAAGTTCATTACTCTTTACCAGTTATGCAAAGAGCTTCTCTCAAAACAAGTGAGTCCACTGCAGTGGGTTTCAAGTCTAATTAAATTTCTTGATTTCTTAATAACCAGAAACACTAGGGGTGATATTTTCCTTTAAGTTCTAAGACTTGACTGATGTTTGTATCAACAGATACACAAGATTTAATTTAATTAATATGTTTAGGCTGAAAATTAGGTAAAGGTTTCTATTTATCAAAGCAACGAGGTTCTGGAACAGATTCCAGTAGGAGTGCTGGGGTAATGCCTCAAACAACATTGTAAGGTGGCAGGAGGAAAGGGTTTGGATCCAAAAACCAATCAGAACAAAGGAAGGAATGTCCCATATTAAAACTGTAGCCAGTAGGCTAATGACATTATCAGGATCTGAAAATTCTTGCTGCTCCTTTTGGCTGAGTCTGTCATAGTTTACTTCAACCACAGCATTTCTGACTTCTGAGCTGATAGGACTAGGGGAAAATTGGAGTTGCCTGCAGCCTAATGCTCCTAGACCTGTGGATCTTCCTGCACAATTTCAAATCTAGAGGAGCACTGGATGAAGTAGAGAGGATAGTGGACTAGGGAGAATGGGGATGGAGTAGAGAAGATGCCATGGGTCTCATCTCAACTTCCCCTAGTGTATTGTACAATCTGACTATTAAACTGACTGATTCCCGTTGAAGGAGTCTGGGCTTGGAAATCCTCCCAGGAGCCAGATACAATGTGTTCGGCAGTGAAAACTATGTTGATAGTAGAAGATTGAGATGAATTGCTGCTGTTGGCTTGCATGGCAGTGTGGGTGTTTGAAAGTACTATGCTCAGGTTCTGGCATACTAACTATCAGTGACTCATTTCATTTTGGCCTTAGGATCACTATGACTGGGGCTTGCGTGCAATTAAGTCAGTTCTAGTTGTTGCTGGATCTCTTAAGAGAGGTGACCCAGATCGGCCTGAAGACCAAGTTCTTATGCGCTCTCTTCGTGACTTCAACATCCCTAAGATTGTGACAGATGACATGCCAGTGTTCATGGGACTAATTGGAGATCTTTTTCCTGCTCTTGACGTACCCAGAAAACGAGACTTGAATTTTGAATCAATTGTGAAGCAGGCTGTGTTGGACCTAAAACTGCAGGCTGAAGACAACTTTGTGCTCAAAGTAAGTAGGGAAAAAATCTTCCATATCCACTCAAACTTTCATTGAAACTTTATCATTCTCTAGGGCAGGGTATTCTAACTGGTTGCCCATGGGCTGCATGCAGCCCCTGAAAGGTTGGAATGAGGCCCACAAACATGGGTTCCAGGCATGGCTGCCACTCCCTCACCCCCTGGCTGTAACTCCTGCTACAGCAGCTAGGTTATTGGGGTTCCCCTGCCCTCCCCTTGCTTCTACTTTGTTCTGGCAGCCCGAGGTGAGGTAACATAATGGGAGAGGGCTGGGGTGCCCATGTTGTGTGCGTGTTGAGGGAGGGTCCAGGGCTGTTCACACTGTGAAAAAAAAAGGCAGGAGCCAGGCAGCCCACACTGCAGGTGATGAGTGCAAGTCTGGGAGGGAAGGGGAAGCTGGGCTGTCCTTATGCCCCGCACAGTTGGGAGAGGAGAGCCAGGTTGTTTGTGCTGTGTGCGTGGTGGTTGGGGGCAAATTAGGCTGCCTGTGCAGCAGGAGAGAGCCTTGGTTTGTGACTCCCAGTTGTCCAGAATTCATGTAGCCCTGTTGTAGACCATTCTTTGGTTTTAGTGTTCCATGCAATATTCCCATTTTACCTTGTCTGAGGAATATTAGACTGTGGTATTTTTGACTTACACACAGGACGCTGACAAACATACCCCTCCCCCCCAACAAAACAAACAAAAAACCCCAAGTACCTAAAACCAGCACTTTACTGAAAGAGTAAGTGCATTAGTTTGAAGTGGCTCCCCAGTGTCTGTATAGATTGGGTGCTTCAGTGGGACTTCTTGGCACTTTTATCTAAAAGCTGATTAAATCAGCTTTTAGATAAAAGCACTAAAAAGCCCTGCTAAAGTGTGCAATCTATACAACCTTTGGCAAGCTGGGTCAAACTAACACAATGCGTCTTCTGGGCATGTTCTGTGAATATGTTAGCATCTACACAGCTGCTGAGCACAGGCAGTAGGATCATGGGTATAAGTCCCAGAATTCTACTGGAGAAAAAAAAAACTAGCTGGGAGCAAAGGTTATCGTATTAATAGTTTTAACAACTGAATAGTTGGTGCATTTGCGAAGGAAGTGGGAGACCCAGATTTTAGACCTGCTCGAACAGAGAGGACTTGTACCTGCATTTCTGACTTCCAAGCACACTGCTTGAATCATTGTGTGGCAAGTTAAGCATTATATAGCTTCCTTCTCTCACACTTCTTTAAAGCTGGATCCTACAGCCCTCAACAGCAAGAGCTATGTGGGGCTAGGACAAGGAGCAAAAGCTAGTAGGTTTGTGCCTTAATAAAATGTCTGCTGCCCTAGAAAGGAACAAGCCCTGTATTTTAGCCTGGACACTTGCTCCCATTGGGGCAAAAATGTTCCCTTTCTTTTTGTACATAAGAATACAATTATTCTTTCCTGGGGGACTTATGCATGTGTCTAACTGTACCCGCCTTGCCACTGTGCAGGGGTGGATCACTGGGAGAGGGGTGTTGAAGTTGCACCCTCCTTGAATTCCTTGGAGTGATTCAAGCATGGTCATGTACCCCATGCGCCCACCATCTGAAGCCCCCTTTCCAAAATCCTAAGGCGTGTCTACACATGTGAATGTTGTGGGTGGGGTGGAGGGGTTTACTCTATAATAAATGACTCTAGAGCAGGGGTTCTCAATCCCCAGGCTGCAGCCCTATGCTGGGCCACAGTGGGTCGGCTGCCAGTCTGCAGCACAGTTGGCTGCTGAACCGTGGCCCCCAAGAGGCAGGCAGAAAGGCCATTGCTTGATCTTCAGGGCCTGCAGCAGCGTAGGGTTTGGCCCGCCCACCCACCCATGGTGTGAGAGGGTATCTTTACCTGTCTTCTAGCCGTAAATTCCAACTGTAGTTGACTGCGACTGCTGGGCCATGGTTTGCTGGGTCGTGGCATGAAAACTTTGGGAACCCCTGCTCTAGAGTAAGCCCACCCTGGGCAGGTGTCTACACAAGCAGGGATGTGGTAGAAAATTTTCTGCTCCTGGCAGCAGTCTTCTCCCACCCGCTCTGGCCCTGCACCAACACCCTGCAGCACCCAGGAGTAGCTTTTGGCTCCCACTGGGTGCTAGCTCAGGGGCTGGCTTGGGAGCACAGGGCCAGGAGATAGCTGTCTCCTGGCAGGGGCTGCGAGATTGTGCCTTGCCTCCAGGAGCTGCCTGCTGCCAGGGTGGGCTCTGGTGGTGGACCCAGGGTGGGGACTATGTCCCCCTGCCCCAGCAGCAGGGAGCTCTCGGCCCTGACTCCCAAATCAGGAGTGAGGAGCTTGGAAACAGCTGCAGGGGAGGGGCAGGTCCCAGTCTCCTACCCCAATATGCTGGTGGGGCAGCCAGTAGCAAGCCCCCGGCTGGGCAGGGATTCTCCATCTAGCCAGGGACTTATTTCTAGCTGCCCTACCAGCAGATGGGGTAGGTAGCATGGATCTGCCCCACCCCTACAGCTCTTTCCAAGTCTTGTACTTTGATTGCCTGATCATGGCATAGGGCTGGGACAATTCCCAGTCAGCCCCGGGGTGTGCCTGGAAGTCTGCACATGTAGCCTGGAGCTGGCTGGGGAGTGGTCATAGGTGGCAGAAGAGGGGTGGCCTAATGGGGCGTGGCAGTAACATGGGGCAGTAATAGGGCCACACGGCAGCCTAGCTGCGGGCTTCCAGTGGCTGCAGCAGGGGTGGGGAGGGGAATGCAGGCAGTAGTGAAGGAGTGGGGCTAGGGCTGGGGGAGGGGCAGGCACTAGGGGTGGGGCGTGGGACTGAACCCTGAGCAGCTTGTTGGGGGGTGCAGCTCTTGCTGCTACACATGCCCCTGGATCTATGTGGAGCAGGGTGGGCTCCAGGTGCAGGCTGGGGCTGGGCTTTTTCCAGTGGGGGAAGGAAACGGTGCAGACTACACTTGGGATGGGTGGTGGCAGCACTAGGAGGGGGTTGGGGGGGCTGCAGCCACCCCAAGATATGCCATAGCCCACTCAACCATCCTTGTAGTGCCACCGCTGCCTGCTGAGAGCGCACTGCACCCGCCCTGCCCCCAGCCGGGAATGCCCAGCACTGCCTTGGCCCCAGCCTGCAGTGGCAACCCACCCTGGCCTGCGCAGATCTGGGGGCACCCCCCTTCCCATGTCTCCAGGGACATGTGCAGCAGTGGGAGCCGCCAACCCTACCTGTGCTCCGTGGACAAGCCACGGTTCTGTCCTGCGCCCTGCCCCACCCGCCCCCTCTGTTCAGGGCCTGGCAGGGCGGGCTCTGGGGTCACAGGGGCTCCATCCCCTCAGCCAGGTGGTGCAGCTGAGGCTGGCTGTACTCCAGCCCCTGGCTCCAGGCCCCCCTGGGCAGTGCTGGGCCAGGGCTGGGGCTGGGGCAGTCTGGGCAATGCCACTCCCCATTACAGCCCTTTCCCCTCCTCCCACCCCTTCCGCTGCAGACTTTTCTGCCTGGTGGGGGGGGGGGGGGGGGAGGGGGGTTGGCACATGCACACACTTAGTCCCCCCCCCCCCCCCCCCCCCCCAAAAAAATTACTTCTCTGCCTATGGGACTGGTCAAAATGGGACAGTTGCCAGCCATGTCCAGGCTGCATGTGCAGACTTTCCCCACAGAGCCCAGAGCTGGCTGGAAACTGACCCAGTTAGGGGCAGGTCCCATCCAGCTCTAGGCTGTGTGGGGAGCCCTTTCCATGCAGAGTTCCCAGCGTGAGCTCTGGGATGGTAGAGCACAGGATGGGGAGCTTGTTCCTAGCCCCAGCTCTGTAATGGTGAGCTAGAGCTGGGAGCAATTTCCCCAGCCCCCACTCCACGATGGCAGAGCAGGGACTGGTGCTCCCTGCTGCCGGGGTAGGGGCACATTGTCCCCTCCTGGGCTCCAGTGGGGGAGCCTGCCCTGGCAGCAGGCAGCTCCTTGGGGCAGGGAGCAATTTTCTTCTCCCTGCTGCTTGGCTGATCTGGAGCAAATTTGCTCCTGGTTGGTTGTCTATATGTGCTGTACTGTGCAGTAATTAGTCATGAGTTAATTTGCTATTTGTATTTACTTGTAGGATATTTACTCACAATTAGAGCAAATTACTGCGCAGTAAGGGTCAGCACGTATAGATGGTGCCACTTACTACACACAATAATTAGCTGGACTGTGAAGTAAAGAGTCTTATGTAGACCTGTCCCTAGATCTGTTATTCCTGATGTGTGTTTACTTCTCATGCTTAGTAGCTGGGTGTATACTTATGTGAACAGGTAATAAAATGCTTTTTGTACAAGTAATAGAATCACAACTATGTAAAGTTGCCAAAAAATGCCACTTTCACAGCTGGAAAACTGCCATTTGTGTGTGGAAAGAGAATTCTGCACATATGTCATGTCCTCTGCTAGTCTGTGTCAAATCAGGTTTTGATTTTAGTGGTTCTGTGGAGGTTTAAACCACCGGTTTATCTGGCTCTTCAAGTTCTATCATGCCATGGTCTGTCTTAATCCATGCGACTGGTCCAGAGTTCATGTTGGAACCAGATTTCTCTAATGAGAACTCTGAAAGAGGCTGGGGATAGCCTACCTTGTAGAACTTCACTAACGGCTCCTTGGCCTAAGCATTACAGTAATATAATGTTCCTCTTCTAGTTTGCAAGAAAACACTGATGTCAGAAGAACTATCCTAATAGTGCCAGGTAGCCTTTTAGTGAAGTGTGACTTTTGTATTATTATCTGAAATTTGGAGATTTTTTTCTTTGACTTCTCTTCCAGGTGGTGCAGCTAGAGGAGCTTCTGGCTGTGAGACACTCTGTTTTTTTGGTGGGTAATGCTGGAACTGGCAAATCTCAGGTTTTGAAATCTCTTTACAAGACTTACCAAATAATGAAGTGTCGCCCTGTCTGGACAGACCTCAACCCCAAAGCAGTCACCAATGATGAACTTTTTGGCATTATCAACCCAGCAACAAGAGAATGGAAAGATGGTAAATGTATTCAGCTCCAACACCCCCAGCAGTGAGAGTAAACTTAATCAAATACAGCCACAGCAGTAACAATAGTTCTTCGCACTCATGCATGGTTCCAAAGCTCAAACATTCATTCATCTGACATCTGCAGTATACTGTGGTTTTGTTGCTGATAGGACATGTGGGATACCCTACCCATTCTAATTTTTAATGAGTTGTCTTGATATAAATCTTGCTTTAATATAACTATACCATAAATATCAACTGCCTTGTTTGATAATCATGCCGTGTATGAAAGACTAAATGGAATAAGCTGCTGCTCATGATGGGCTAAACCAGAATGCTTGGGATATTTTCAAATCAGGAATGATCTAATTACATGAGAGTGGAAAGGGGCACTGTTACTCCACTGTATGTTGTCTTCATTAGGCACATTTCACCCTCTCTCCACCATTAGTAATACAAATGCCAACAGCATTTCCATAAAGATTTCCCATGCCTCACAAGTGGCATGTGCTGGCTCCTGGTCCCTTTGTAAAATACCAAATATTTTAATGTGTAAGTATTTATGTAGGGAAAAGTGATCATTTTGTGGACTTTTGGTCTGTTCTGCAGAGCTTCTGCTATATTTTCAGGATTATTACTCTTAATATTCATTATTTACTTCCCCTTAGTCACTGTGTTGTATCCCAGTACTATAGTGCTTAGGGTCAGAAGGGACCTAAACAGATTATCAGGTCTGACCCCCTGCCCTGGGCAGGAAAGGGTGGTAGGGTCATATCATCCCAGCCAAATATCTGTCCAGTCTCCTCTTGAAGACCAAGGTAGGAGAGAGTACCACCTCACTTGGTAGCCCATTCCAGAGCCTCACAGCCCTAACTGTAAAGTAATGTCGCCTGATGTCTAGCCTGAACCTTCTCTCTAACAATTTGAGGCCATTATTCCTAGTAACCCTGGGTGGTTCCCAGGGGAACAGAGCCTCCCCCAATTCTCACTGGTCCTCCTTGGTGAGTTTGTAAATGGCCACCAGATTCCCTCTCAGCCTTCTCTTGTGGAGGCTGAATAGATTCAGGCCCTTCAGCCTCTTTTCGTACTGCCTGTCCCACTACCCGTTGACCATGCAAGTAGCCCTCTCCTGGACCCTCTCAATGCTAGCCACATTCCTCTTGAAGTGCGGCATCCAGGACTGAACACAGTACTCCAACTGTAGCTTGACCAATGCCACATAAAGAGGAAGGATCACCTCCCTAGACCTGCTTGTGATATATCTGTAGATGCACGACAAGGTGCGGCTAACCTTACTGACTGCTTCCTCGCATTGGCAGCTCATGTCCATCCTGGAGTCAGCAATGACTCCAAGTCCCCTTTCTGCCACCGTGTTGACAAGAAGGGTGTGTTGCTGGTTCCTTTTCCCTAGATGCAGTACCCTGCACTTGTCTGCATTGAATTCCATCCTATTCTCATCTGCCACCCCTGTAATTTGTCTAGATCTAGCTGAATTCTCTCCCTCCCCTCCAGCATGCCCACCTTGCTCCACAACTTGGTATCATCAGAGAATTTGGACAGTGCACATTCCACACCCACATCCAGATCACTGATAAAGATGTTGAACAGTACAGGCCCCAGGACCAAGCCCTGGGGGACTCCACTGGCCACATCCCTCCAGGTCGAAAACAATCCATCCACCACCACTCTCTGGGTACGACCATCTAGCCAATTTGCCACCCATCTGACTGTGTAGGCATCAATGCCACAGTCACCTAGTTTTTTTAAGAGAATGTGGTGGGAAACAGTGTCAAAGGCCTTCTTAAAGTCCAGGAAGATGACATCCACCCTGCTCCATCATTCAGGGACTTTGTGACCTGTTCCTAAAAAGAAACCAGGTTAGTCAGGCAGGACCTGCCCTCAATGAACCCATGTTGGTTGCCCCTGAGCATTGCCTCCCCTGCTGGGCCCTTGCAGATGTGGTCTTTCACAAATTTCACAGACATTAGGGGTGGAAGGGACCTTAGAAGATCATCGAGTCCAGCCCCCTGCCCCAGGGGCAGGAAGTCAGCTGGGGTCACAGGATCCCAGCAAGATAAACATCCAATTTTTTCTTGAAGGTGTTCAATGTAGGTGCTTAAACCACCTCTAGTGGCAGGCTATTCCAGACCTTGGGGGCTCAGAAAGTAAAGAAATTCTTCCTTACGTCCAGCCTAAAACAGTCTTGCAGGAGTTTACAACTGTTCGATCTTATCATTCCTTGGGGCACTCTAGTGAACATACGTTCCCCCAGAAACTGGTGGTCACCCCTGATAAACTTATAGGTGGCCATCAGATCACCCCTGAGCCTGCGCTTTTCCAGGCTGAAGAGTCCCATAGCTCTCAGCCTGTCGTTGTAAGGTCTGTTTTCCTGACCTCTGATCATGCATGTGGCTTTTCTCTGGACTCTTTTGATAATTTTCTCAAAGGTCTTCCCAAGAACTGAGGTAAGACTGACTGGCCTATAATTGCCAGGGTCCTCCTTTCTCCCCTTCTTGTAAATGGGGACCACATTGGTCCTTTTTCAGTTCTCTGGTACCTGGTCAGAGTCCCACGAGCACTCACAGAGCCTTGCTAGGGGCCCTGCTATGACCCCCACCAGTTCCCTCAGCACCCTCGGGTGCAGAGCATCTGGACCTACTGATTTGTACTGATTGTATTAGTCTCCTTGATTTTACTGACATTTTTTTCTATCAGTATCATCCTTAGTGTTTCTCCCCTTAGTCTTTCCAAAACTTTCACCCAGGGCTTAATGCATCATGATTTCCCTGAATATAATTTCACTTGAGGAAGCATTTATAAGAAACTCCAAGACACAATCACATGGTTTTCAGTTTTTGTGTGTGTGTGTGTGAATTCACATCTCTTTTTACAAGTGTAGAGGATTCAGAATTCCCTATTCTTGCCTTCTGCCATTCCCAGGAGTATTGAGCTGCATGCAGGTCGCAATAGTTTTGACCAGCGCTAACTGAATGTACCTTTTTCTCTAAAGCAGGTTGATTTGGGATTGTGCTATGGTGGTTTGTTTTACTTAACTTGCACAAACTTACAGTGGAGTAACAGACCTCTAAATATGAAGCAGAAATAAAGAAGGTTGATTCCTTATCAAGTATTGGATAAAATTGGTAGGGCAGGATGAGTATTCACTGAACAATCTGTGTCATCCTCTCAGGACTTTTTTCATCGATCATGCGAGAGCTGGCCAACATCACACATGATGGTCCTAAGTGGATAGTACTGGATGGGGATATCGACCCAATGTGGATTGAGTCTCTTAATACTGTCATGGACGATAATAAGGTAATATGTGTAAGCTAGGGAAATGGCATATATATATTGCAGCTATTGAAACACCTCAGTTGAAGATGTAAGGGATTCTTCAGTGCTTAAAATCTTTAAGTCTGCATTGATTATTTTTCTCCAGTGGATGCATTAGCTGAAGCAGAAGTTGTCAGCTTTATGAAGAAATTATTGGGTGAAGTTCCCATGCCTGTGCTATACAAGAGATCATAAGAATCCCTTCGGGCCTTAACTTTTATAAATCTATGGGCATGTCTATATGTGCAAATAAGCACAATTAAAATTAATGTGTGTTAAGTGATTTTTGGCAGTGGCTTCAGGCTAGGCGCACACCTACCAGCAGAGGCCAGGGCACTGGGTGTGGGAGTCTCTGGTAGAGTACCTCGTGTTGCACTCTCCCCTCTAGCCCACCTGCCCTGCCTCCCGCACACCTCCTACCCCCTGGTCACCTCCAGCTCCATGCTCAGGATGTGCATGTGGTTGAAAGGAAAAAAAGCTTTATTACCCTCATAACCCCTACCTCTATCCCTCCCCACTCCTCTCAACACATAGAACCCTGTTCCTGCTATCTCCCCAACAAACAGAGCCCCTCCAACACCCTCCCCACCCACCGATAAAAAACCCTCTTCCCAAAATAACTATTTACAAAAGTCTCAGTCTTTTGGCAGGGGTGGGGGGAGGAGGGGATGGGGGCCTAGCAGGCAGAGCCTGGAGCCAGGTGCTCAGCACTCCAGCCTTGGACTGATCCTTCGTGGATCCAGGGGCAACAGCAAGTGTGGCAGGCAGTGGGCCCGTCCTCAGTGGCAAACAGCTCCCCCTCTGCCTGCCCGTTCCCCTTTGGTGCTGTACCTGGCACATCTGGGTCTTCAGCTGCATGGCCTCGGGGTGAGTGGTGGGGCTGGGCCTGGGCAGGTGGTGGGGGTCCCAAGGTAGGAGCCAGGTCAGGGGCTCCAGAATGGCGCTGGCTTTTATAGCCTGCAGGTAGGGCTGCCATAGAACAGCTCAGGCTGGGGCAGGAAAAAGGCCTAAGCAGGAGCCCTGAGGTTAAGCTTAGGGTGGCCCCCTAGTAGCTATGCAAACCTGGCACTAAAGTTAGTGCTGGGTCACGTCTACATGTGTGTTTCATAGATTTCGTAGATGTTGAGGCTGGAAGAGACCTCGAAGATCATCAAGTCCAGCCCCCTGCCCCAGGGGCAGCAAGGCAGCTGGGGTCAAAGGATCCCAGCAAGATAAGCATGCAAACACTTCTTGAATGAGTCTAGAGTAGGTACCTTCACCACCTCTGGAGGGAGTCTAGTCCAGGTCTTGGGGGCTCAGACATTAAAGAAATTTTTCCTTATGTCCAGCCTAAAGTGGTTGTGGAGGAGTTTATGACTGTTGGCTCTTGTTTTTCCTTTGGGTGCTTTGGTGAACGGATGCTCTCCCAGATCCTGATGTGCACCCCTTATATACTTATAAACAGCCACCAGGTCCCCCCTGAGCCTGCACTTTTCCAGGCTGAAGAGTCCCATGACTCTCAGCCTCTCTTCATAAGGCCTATTCTCTTGCCCTCTGATCATGCACATGGCTCTCCTCTGGACTTCTCTCAAGCGTCCTTCTTGAATTGTGGAGCCCAGAATTGGATGCAGTACTCCAGCTGTGACCTCACCAAAGCCGAGTACAGAGGGAGGATGACATCCTGAGATTTAGTTGAGAAGCATCTATGGATGGAAGCCAGAGTTTTGTTTGCTTTGCCAGATGCGACATCTCATTGGTGGCTCATGTTCATCTTATGGTGAATCATGACCCCCAAGTCTCTTTCAGCCATGGTGCTAGCAAGCATAGCACTGCTGAGCCTACAAGCATGCTGTAGGTTTTTTCTCGCAAGGTGGAGTACCTTACATTTATCTATATTCAACGCCATGTACATTGAATATCATTGAACATATCCACCCACTTACTAAGTTTATCCAGGTCCACCTGGATCACTAGTCTGTCCTCTGGTGTGGACGCTATGCTCCAAAGTTTAGTGTCATCGGTGAACTTAGCCAGTGCACTTGTGACACCAATGTCCAAATCTTTGATAAAAATGTGAAAAAGAACTGGTCCAAAGACAAAGCCTTGGGGGACACCAATGGTCACAGAGTGCCATGATGATTTGCTCCCATCGACCACTACTCTCTGGGTCTGACCTCAGAGCCAATTACCCAGCCATTGGACTGTGTTGAAGCTGAGGCCACAGTTGGCCATTTTTTCCATGAGGAGGTCATGGGACACCAGATCAAAAGCTTTTTTAAAGTCCAGATGTATGATGTCAATCTCTTCTCCCTTGTCCAGGTAATATGTCACCTGGTTCTAGAAAGAGATAAGATTGGTCAAGCAAGATCTACCCACAACATACCCGTGCTGGCTATCCCTCATGATGTTGCCTTCGGCCAGCTTATCCAGAAGGATCTCCTTGATAATTTTCTCCAAAATTTTACTGGGAATTGAGGTCAAGCTGATTGGCCTGTAATTCCCAGGATCAACTTTCTGTTCTTTCTTGAAGATGGGTACCATATCAGCCTTCTTCCAGTCCTCAGGTACTTCACCTGAGTGCCATGAATTTTCTAATGTTTTTGTTATCCCTGATATTTTTGTTATCCTTGATATGTGTGGCTAGATGGAGCTCGGTTACAGCCTTGGCTTTCCTGATCCGTTCCCTGCAGGTACAGACCAATGCTGAGTACTTCTCCTTGATGGTACTTCCAACCTTCCATCCTTTATAAGTCTGTCTTTTGAGGCATAGGAGGTCTCCTCAAGTTTCCTGCTGAGCCAAGGGGTTGCTGAGCCCTTTCTCTGAGATGGGATGGCCATCCCACATGCTGTCAGGATTACTCCCTTGAGGAGCAACCACTCCTCTTGGATTCTTCTGCCTGTCAAGTTGTGGTCCCTTAGGGCCTCAACAATGAGTCTCCTGAGCTTGTTAAAGTCAGCTTTCCTGCAGTCAAGGACTTCTGTATTGCTGACTGACTTGCCAGCTTTGCAATGGATAGTAAAGGTGATTAGCTTGTGTTCACTGTCACCCAGCTTTCCATCGATTCTTAGGTCACTGACTAGATCATCCCCTCTGGCCAGTACCAGGTCCAGCAACGTTTGCCCCTCAGACTTCTTGGGTCAGGTAGAGCTCATCCACGCACGTGAGGAAGCTTTGTGACCGATCGGATTTGGCCAAGTGCTCTTCCCATGAGATGCTCGGGTAGTTAGTCTCCCATGATAACCTTGCACCAAGAGCGTGCCACCTCAACCAGTTCCCTGCCAAATTCCTGGTGCAGCTGTTGTTTCTGATTAGTAGGTCTGTACTAGACTCCTACTGTGATGTCCCCTGAGCCATGTTCTCCATGTATTTTAACCGAGAGAGACTCCAGTCATCCTTCCTGGGTGACAATGTCAATTTGTAGGGACATGTAGCAATCCTTGACATAGAGAGCTACATCCCCACCTCTTTTTTCTGCACGATCATGCCTGTACATGGTACAGCCATTTATACCTGTGGCCCAGTGAAAGGTAGAGTCCCACCAGGGGTCGTTGGGGGTACTCTGCAGTGGTTAGGGGTTGCTGGGGGGCTTTGGGGGTGCAGGGGTGCAACGGCCCTGCACCCATGCATCTCGCGCTGCTCCCTGAGTCTGTTTTAAGTGCATTAATGCACTTTAATGAATTACGTCTAAATTTGATACCTGCGTTTGTGGGTATCAAATTTAGTCATGATTAGCTGAAGAATCTGCAATTGTCTGCAAAATCAACTCTAAAAAAATATAATAATAATAAAAATAAAATGGCTCCCCAGTAGGAGCCAGTGGTCCTTGCTGCCTCACAACCTACCCAGGAAGGGAAGGCACCAGCTGGTGGGGTGGCACAAAAGGCAGCAAGCAGCCATGATGGCAGTCGCCCCCTTGTCCCCCTTGGGATGGTAGATGGCAGCCTCCCTGCCATGTCTTCGTCCCCTGGGGCCTCTCTGCTAATCAGTGACATGGGCTGGGACCTCTGGGAAATTGGCTGCAAAATCAGCTGTTTGGGCCATGATCAAGCCATAAAAATTCCTTTGTCTGGCCGTGAATTAATTAGGCCCCTATTTATAAGCTGGCCAAAGAGCAAGTCATTGGAAAAAATATTTCTCTCTGACATGAGAGAAAGAATGGAGGGCAAAGAGGGACCCACCTGTTCAGAGAAGTTGAGTTAGAGAGAGATCATAGTAGTTTCTTTAAAAAGAACCTATCAGTTGTAATTCCAGTCAGAACATAGACTGGATTCCTGCTATTGGAACCTAGAAGGCTTGAGGGATGCCTCTACAAATTCAAGAATGTATCTGATGATATGTGTGTGCTGCTCTGGGGACTTTCAGAAACACTTTAATCAAGAAGGATCTGAGGATAGGAATAAAAAACAGTCTCAGAAGAATTAATTGTACAGCAAACAAGGAAGATGAAAGAAGATATCTCCCTCTGCTTGAGCATTGATTTATGAAATTGGACCAGATGTTAACAAAGCAGTACAACTGGTTCATTCATATCAAGACCACTACTTTTGACACTGTGGTACCAAGGAAATAATCAATTCCTGTTGCCATTGGAGTGGAGGATGCAGTGAACATGAGATTTTACATTGCCAGCTTGTATTTGTCTACTCTTTGCAGGTGCTGACATTAGCAAGCAATGAAAGAATACCCTTGAACCCAACTATGAGGCTGCTCTTTGAGATCAGTCACCTTCGCACAGCCACTCCAGCAACAGTGTCCAGAGCAGGTGAGTCATGAAACAAGAAGATAGAATTCATGTGCACTTGCAATATGCAAATGGATTTAGATTTAGCCTGGGATTTTTTAATGGATGTGAAGGAGTTGAATATAAATTGCCCACTGACATTTCATATTTGGCTTCCCTTTGAAACTCCCAGACTTATTCCATAGAGCCATTAGTAGCCAGATATGTGATAGAGGAATGGATAAACCCCTTCAGAAAAACTAGAATAGTCCAGAGTCTTAAGCCAAAACACTAATCACATCAGTGGAGGGTTGCCTGGAAACACAAGCTATTTCTTGTTACACTTTTCTTCTGAATTGTGTAGGTAGTAGCTTGAGATTTAAGCAGAATTCACCAGAGCACCCCAAGGGATGATGAGATCGAACGGTCACAAACTCTGCCATGACTGATTCAGGCTGGACATAAGAAAGAACTTCTTCACTGGCCGAGCCCCCAAGTTTTGGAATAGACTGCCGCCAGAGACGGTTCAAACACCCACTTTGAATGCCTTCAAGACGCATTTGAATGCTTATCTTGCTGGGATCCTATGATCCCTGCTGACTTCCTGCCCCAGGGCAGGGGGCTGGACTTGATCCTCTGGGGTCCCTTCCAGCCTAAATGTCTATGAAATCTATGAAATGAGTGACAGGTAATGAAGAGCAGGAGAATTCCAGTAGTGTTTAATGAACTCCATTGTAGGGCAATGGATGAATGCAATGAGACAGTCCCTGCACAGAAGAGCTTGCAATCTAAATAGGTAAGGCACGCAGTGTAAGAGAATGGAAGGATTGTTGTCCCTTTGTTATAAGTGAGGAAGCTCAGAGAAGTGAATGTAAACCATATACTAATTTTGCATGATGTTGCTTCCATAGACCTGGTCCTATCAGAACCATTCTGAGAAGTCTGACAGCTCTCAGGGCACTTGCATACATCCTTCACAACTAGCAATGCCATGGTCGCAGGACATAGATATGCCATCCTGTCTAGCCTCTTAGTTCTTTAGTTGCTAGTTCTTGTACTTACCAACCCTTATTTTTCCCTTTTTGTGGAGAGTACTTGGCTGTAGGTGTAGAGATTGTGCCTTCATGTGTGGACAGACAGCATCCAGCACTTTGTGAAGGTCATCAGCCCACATGCAATAGATATAAGGAAGTAATGCTACCTGGATGCCATGAAGCACAGTTGAAAGTTCTGCTAGTCCTTCAAAGGTAGTGCAGTGATCAAAATAGAAATCACCAGGCATGTAGCAGGATAACTACTGTACTTATTAAATGGTTATTTGAATGAATGGTAGTGTTAAAGTGATGTTATAGCTGTGATGGTCCAAGGAATAATTCAAGAAAAGGATTTCTTAGGATGATATATTTTATTGAACCAACTGCATAGTTGCAATAGAGTTAGACAATCTTTCACATATGAGATATTTTTGCACATCAGAACAAAGATGATGTTACATCCTTGCTGTATCTGTCTTTCTTGCACTGTGCCTGTAGGGATTCTGTACATCAACCCAGCAGACTTGGGCTGGAATCCTCCAGTGAGCAGTTGGATTGACAGACGAGAATACCAGTCAGAACGTGCTAACCTGACCATTTTGTTTGACAAGTACCTGCCATCTTGCCTGGATACACTTAGAGTGAGGTATAGTATAAAAGATATACATTACCTGTGCTTCAAACAACTAAAGAGTAGCACCTGTGGCAGAATGCCACCTCTGTCTCTCCCCAAAAACTCGGCTATGTGACAATTTGGTTAACATGGTCCCTGCAGAGGGCAGGCATCCCATCTTTTTTAGGTAACCGTGAGTTGTAACCTGAGTTGGATACATTCCTGAGGGAAGGGGGAAACCTGGTCCCTCTGCCTACGTGACTGGCATCACATACCTGGGTGGGGGGGCTTAGGCTCCCTATTGTTTTAAGCAATGCCAGTCTACCCAGCAACCAGTGATGCATTTCAAATTGGTTAGCTGGCAGTCAGCAGGTGCTGGCTTCCATTGGACCAGGTAAATGGGGTCATAAGGTCTATATAAGTTAAGGACTGCCCAGGAGGAGGGGCACTAGCCATAATGAAAACTCAAAGAGAGAGAGAAACTGGACCATCTGAAACTTGCTCTCTCTCTTGAAACTCATGATCAATTAACTGCCTACCTCCAGAGGGAAAATCCACCTGCCTCTGGATGATACTCATGAGTAAGCTACCTGAGATCTAACTAGATATATAGGTTTCAGTAACTCAGATGCATAATCAAAGGCTGCCCAGCCACCCTGTTTGCTCTATGGGATTTCTTTGATATTGCTATACCATGTACCCTATTCCAAACCTACTCCTTGTAACCAATAAAGGTCTCTTTTGTACCTGGTGTGGGAGACATATTGGGAGTAGGTCTAGATTATGCCTTGGGTTCCCCTTGTTTTGGCTGACTAAGGGAGATCACTATTTGTGCTTCAGACTGAGTAAAGCACCCCAAGTTCTTGGAGTGGGTCGAGTACCCTCCAGGACTACTAGACCTGTGTTTCCCAGGGGACACAGAGCCAGGATCAGTCTAGACCCTGGGTGGTGGCTGCGTTACCCCCAGGCTAGTGGGTATGGTCCAGGAAGGGGGTCAGCCAAATGTGAGGTGCCCCAGGGAGGCACTTGAAGCCTGCAAGGTGCGCAGTGATTTGGGTGGTTTAGTGCAGGAGCACCCCCTACTATCCCGCCACAGCACCCACCATGCCTCCAAGCCCAACAGGTTTTGTTGTAACAGGCATATGACGCCATTGAACATTTTCCTTCCCTGCCCCTGAAAGGCCAGGGCATTTTTGGTTTTAATTCAGTATAACATAAGTTTGTATGGGAAAGGAGAAATAACTCCAAAACTCACTTTCTTGTAAGGTTTCAGTTATCCCACATCTATGTCCTTGTTAAGTTATAGTTTTTGTGGGAGAAGTTCTTATCAATTTCATTAGTGGTGTGGAATGTCTCTGTCACTTTTCTTCTTTTCTTTACTTCCTTAATAGTCTCACTAACAAAGCTGTCTTCTTTGTATCTGTCTAAAGTTTTTAACAGCTTCGTTATGAAAACCAGAAAGGGCTATGCAATGCCACATGTACAACCTGCATCACCCACTGTGGGACATCTGGCATCAAACCCTCCTCACTGAAAAATAACAAACAAAAAAAAATCCAAATATATCTTTTAATTATAACAATAGAAGACAACACAATAACAATAGCACAATAACAATTGACTCAGCACAAACGAAAACCTTACACAGAAAAGCATTAAAAATCACAATACTTATATATGTTCATTATATTTCTCCTTGGTAGTGAATAATTTGCTAACCAGCTTCAGTGTTGCTGCTACTTCTTGTATTCTGAATCTGGTTAGCAGCACATTGAATCCATCACCTTCTCTGGACCCTCTGGATGGATCCAACACACTTCTATTATTTTCTCTTCCCTTCAGAGCAGGACACATGCTACTGTGGCTGAAAGAAAAGTCATCCAAATTTCCCTCAACCTCCTTCAGTTCTTGAGACACAGGACAGACTTTTTTGCCTCTCTGCCAACTCACCCAAGCCCTGATCAGTGTTTTCAATAGGACAGTTCCTTACCATGTACCAGACCCTGCCCCTGTTCACAGAGGGCTCTTGTACATGTGATGAGGGTTTAGTTCTTCAGGGTTGCATTCTTTGTCCCATAAATTGAAATGGTGGGTTTTATTTTTCCATCATTGTTTACACGCCATTGGTCTTAAATCTCATGAAATGCTCAGTGTGCTAGTCACGGTAAATTACTGCAGGGAGTGCTGCATAACAGTCCATCCTGCTGGTCTCTTCATACTAAATTAGAGTAGGGGGTGCCACACACCACTATTCCCTGCCACAGACTGGCAATATCTGTAGCTCACAGCTTGCTGATATGTACAGGTGATGAAAAGTGGTGTGATTTCATTAATTTAATAATTTAATTAAGTGTAATTTGATTAATTTCTTTATTTTACACAAGTCTGCACCCCATGAATTTCTTATATATATTTTTATGGACATACTGGAGTGTGGTGGTGCACAAATTCGAACTCTGATAATGCACTCCCTGCATCTCACAGATTCACAGAAGTTTAGGGCTGGAAGGGACCTTGTGAGATCATAGGGTCTAGCCCCCTGCTCTGGAGTTTATGATCATTGCTTCTGGTTTTCCCCTGGGGTGCTTTGGTGAATAGTTGTTCATCTAGCCCCTGATGCTCACCCTTAATATATTTGTAGGCTGCCACCAAATCCCCCCAAAGTCATCTCTTTTTAGGCTGAACAGTCCCAGGTCCGTCAGCCTTTCCTTACTTATATGGTTTGTTCTTCAGGCTTCTAATCATATGAGTGGCTCTTCTCTAGACTCTCTCGCACTTCACATCCTTCTTGAAGTGTGATGCACAGAACTGGATGTGATACTTCAGTTGTGGCTTCACCAATGCTGAGTAGAGTGGAAGAATAACTTCCTTAGTTTTGCTCTAGGTGGATTGGTTGATGCATGCCAATGTGTTGTTTGCTCTGCTAACTGTATCATCACACTGGTGGCTCGTATTCATTTTATGGTCAATTATGACCCCCAGGATGTGGTGGTAGCTAGCGTAGCATAACCAAGCCTGTAAGTTTGTTGTGGATTTTTCCTCCCCAGATGGAGCACTTTATATTTCTCAGTGTTGAACAGCATCTGGTTCTGGTCTGCCCATCTGACTAATCTGTTTAGATCATCCTAGATTGTCAGCCTACCCTGATGCATGGCTGCACTTTCCCACAGTGGTGATTGGTGATATCTCAGCAGTTGAGGATGCCCCAGAGGCTTCTGATCCCGTGTGTTCATGGCAATCCAGTACCTCCATTAGCAGCTGGAGGTATCTGTTATGGGCCACGTCGCACAGTGGGGTGCCCTGCCACTGTGTTCTGGAAAAATCCACGTGGAAAGCAGCCCGTAGCATCTTCACCCTGATATGGCACTGAACCGCCATCCTGTTATTCCTCTGCTTACCCATTCTCCTAGCAACATCAAGGTAGATGTGCCAGTTAGCCTCTGGACTTGCAGACAAACTGGTGCACAACCTCAGGATCCCCCAGCACCTGCACAAGGCTCTTTGTTTTGGCTACAGTCCAGTTGGACCTAGACTCAGTCCACTTCATTCTCCCTCGAATATCAAACATCTTCTATCAATAAGGGGTACCCCAGGGAGCTGTGCACTCAATTTATAAGTCTTGAGGTAACAGAGCCAAAGGAAGTTCACCTCCCTCCCACCCTGTTGTTGCTGGGCAAAGTTTGGACATTGGATATGCTGCTGACAGGCAGGGTCAAGGCAGGAAACAGGGCTCTGCACCAGTGGCAACTTTGTATGTTATGGGAATGCTTGTTCTGGATGTCTTTTAGTCTCGCTAGGTCTTTTAGCCCCATGTATGCCATGGCACAGTAGCAAGGTTACCCAATGAGCCATGTACTGAGATGCCCCTGATGGGTGCCCACAGGTGCTCTGTTGGGGCATGGCACAGCAGGCTACCCAGTGACCCATGTGTCAAGACGCTATTCCCAGTGGGACATGGTCTGAACTGCTGAGCAGTTCAGACATAGCTGGTGAAGGAATGAATGCTGACAGAACTCACCTACTATCCATTAAGCGGGCGTGGTTAATGCTTATGTGGGCTCACAGCACTTTCCTTGTCAGGTTTACATAAAATCAGTGAGCAATTAATGGTGCTATGGGGACAATTATGCTGCAGCCAGCCGAGGAGGGATGTTTTAGAGGGGCAAGGTAGAGGGGAGCACTGTTCCTCACAGCTGTTGCCAGGCAAAGTCTGGGGATTTTTGCTGGGCATGTGTGAGCTATGCTGTGTGACTGTTGCAAGTTTTGGCACTAGTCAGCAGTGTTCACCAGGGCTCCCCCCTGGCCTGCCAAGGGTGTCCTAAAACATCTGTTACACACAAATACCTGCAAACTGTAGCAGCACTTGGTGGACAAGGGGGCTCACTACATGAAAATTGTAGTGACACCCAATGGACAGAGGGGTTCACCACATGTCATTCAGTGTACATGTGATAGATTAGTAGCTGCACCATTCCAAGTTGTGTCATTGCACACTAAACTACATCAGGATGGGGATTAATTTATGATGATGCAAACTCATTTAAATCACCAAAAACTTGCATACCTGTAAAGTATGATGGCATTAAGCTGCACAAAAGAGCAATTTTCATCACATACACAAGTGCCTCTGGGCCCAGCTACCACTTCCTTTTGGACCCAGCTACCACACCCCCTCCACCTTCATTGCTAGGATAGAATTTCTTATCTCCCCTTGACCTTCATAGTACATCCAAAATGTCCACCAGCCACCACCATGTCCCCACTGTATGCTCAAGAGGGTCTTGCTGCCCTTCTCAAGATGAACTAATTTTTAAAAGTTCCCTTCTACAGGACAAGGGTGAGTTACATAAGCTTATAGGGACCATATAGCAATACATAAACTATAGGAGGTTGCATACTAATTATTATCAAAATGTCTATAGGTATGTAATCTAGTACCCCTGTGGGGCTCTCTGACCTTTATTATTGTACTTTGTAGTATTGCTCTAATCTTCTATAGTGGGTATTAAGGACTCTACAAGTACCCAGATTCTATGGTCATTCCAAATCTATCACAGGAAGGTTTCTCTGAAGTAAAGAGTTGAGCTCTTTCCCGATGAAGCTTCTGCTCTAAATACATTTTGTGACAGCTTTGTAATAATTGAAGTTAGTACTTGTCCATTTCCAGCCTGGACACAGTTCACTCTTGGCACCAGTTCAGTGAAAAGCAATTGTTTTCTTTTCAATATAATTAAGGTTTGCAGTAAGTATTTAAGCTCCCTGGGAATTTCAACATCTGCTCCAGGGGTGGGGAGTGCTTTAATTACAGTAGCTTTGAGAGACGCATGAGATGCTGCAGCACTTTAATTAGTATCAGTATCCCTGTGTTTCAAAAGAGCAGTGGGGGCACTTGAACTAAAGCTCACTTGATGAGCTTTAGTTCAAGCATCCCTGCTGCCATTTTGAAGTGCAGGGATGCTGATACATGAAACATGGGATGCTGCTGGAGCACACTAATTACTACACTTCAACGCAATTACAGTGCATCGGAGCAGCCTCTCAGCCTGTCTACAGGCACCCCCTGTTCTGTACAGGTTGGACTGTTACCCATTTGACTTTCAACTAATGTGCATGTTTTAGGAAGGGTGACCAATGATGAGGCATCAAGGTCCCCGCTCTGTTAAATATTTTTCTTGTATAGAGCTTCTATGAGGCTGTGCTTGCATAGCAGCCTTGGAAATGTATCATCTCAACTGGGAAATGACTGAGACTGGTAGGTATGGAGTTCTGCAGATTAGACTACCATCTTCCATTCAACTGCCTTTACCAGTCAAGCTCAGTTAGTGAGCAAAAAACTGATCTTAAATATGTGTACACTGGGGCAGAGATCACTTGATCATAAACTAGGCAGCTGCTTCAGTGGGAAACACCCTAACAAAAGCAAGGGTTTATAGCAGCAGGGTTTTTGCTACCCTAACTGTGGGGGTTGTGTAACCAGTCAGCAGCACAATCTGTTTTCTGTGCATTGTGATGGAGTATGAAAACCACAGGAATAGCTGTAGGCAGTTATAAGCCAAATGTTTTTATAACTTGTTTAATTCAGAAATTGAAGCACCAACCATTCAAATAACAGGAATTATTTGATGAAAGGCTTTAGTGTTAGTCTGGCTGCCTCAATGTAAGTTAATAATTCAGTAAATATAAACTAGGTCAATGTAAAATGGTAAGATGAAGTTGTTTATTTTATTATTTTTCTATCTGACTGTTCCTGAACTCATCCTGTTCTCAAGAAATATTTGCCTCTAGCAAATATCCTATTTTACTTCCTCCAAGAGGATCAAAGCTTGAGGCATTTTAAAACTTTTGATTACTGTTATTACTTGTGTGTGTTTGTGTCAGCAGGTCCAAGGAAGAGAAACTGGTGTTTTATTTATTTGTTGTACTGGTGAACAAGAGAGAGACTGCAAAACAGTAAAATGTTAATATTCTGGAAGTGGATTTCTATGCATCTATCATGATGATGAATGACTATTGTTATCAGTCCAGCTATACTGTACATATGACCAATTTCCATCCCTTAGATTTAAGAAGATTATTCCTGTTCCAGAGCAGAGTATGATTCAGACATTATGTTTCCTCCTTGAATGTCTCCTGACTAAGGAAAACACTCCTCCTGATTGTCCCAAGGAGCTCTATGAACTTTACTTTGTTTTTGCTGTTGTCTGGGCCTTTGGTGGAACAATGTTCCAAGACCAGGTAAGGTGGAAGCTCCTAAGTACAGGATGAATTAAGTTTACCTCTCATTTAGACAGGACTTTCTTTTCTTACACTTATTCAAAGTAGTGACTCCCAAGTGGCACTGTGTTTTAGTGGCGCTAAAAGTGTAACTGTCAATGGGGGAGAAATCTCCGGAACAGTGAAGGGTTCTGTTCCTTTGCTGATCTTATAGATAAAACATTTTTGCAAAAAGTGCTGTTACATAAGAGGTAGTATAAGAAAGAAATGGACAGTGATCAAAGATAAGAGGGATTTTATTTAAAAATAAATATTGTGTTGTAAATATTAAGTTGAAGTAGTAACACATTACATAACATGACAGTGGTTAAAGAGCAACCTTCCAGCTGAATACATCACTGGAACAGCATATCAACCAGTTGCTAAAGCTTGTTATCCTATTGTAGATCAATAAGTAGAAGCTTGATTGTAATAGCATAGATCAAATCATACTTTGTTATCAATGAACTCTGTTAAAGATGAACAAGTATAGGCAATAAGATTTCCAAAAATGAACGGAGCAGAATGTAGCACTGGGTTTATTGAGTCCATTTTATATACCCATTGGTGATTCATTAGTTAGGATTTGTACAACAAGTTTACAGAGGCTTCAGAAGAGCTCACATGCTGGGTGCATTCCAAGTGTGGCAGTATTCTGAAAATCTCATAAGTATCACAACTGGGTGCTGAACACTTTTGGAAATATTATCTTTCTTTAGGTGTAAAAAGGATGACTGAACTCTTGGGTTAGGGACAGACATTCCAAAAGCCTCAGCCTGAATTTATTCAGTCGTTTCAGGTTAGTTTAACCTGCCTAGGTTGAACCAATTTGTAACAGCACAGACATTCCTTGCAGCCTGAGGAAATGCGGGCACAGTTGCCTGCAGTTGCTCAGGTCAGGAGCCGGAGGGGGCTGGAGCACGCCTTTGGCTGCAGGGAAGCTGTGCTGGCAGGGTGTGGCCAGCCCATGTAGTAGCTTTGGCTGAACTGGCCAGAGAGGGGTTTAATTCCCCGCTCCATGTCCCACCAGCAGGGACCCAAGCCAGGGCTGCTGGGTGTTCCCACCGGTTGCTGCAGCGGGGGGCCAGGATGGCCCCTGAGGCAGAAGGGGAAGGGAAGGGAGTTATTCCCTGCTCCACCTCCACTGCCTCCAGGGGACTGCAGCCTTGACTACTACCGCTTTCTCCCTGCATGGAGCAGACGGAGGAATAAGCCCCCTCCACCAGATGTCGGATGGAGGGGGAATAACCCCTGTCCCTGCCTCCCGCTTCAGGGGACCTGCCAGCTGGCATCTGGCTGTGCCCTCACCCAGCCACTGCAATGGCAAGGGGGCAGGGCCCTGGCAGCTGGGTGAGGGCAGGGCCAGATGCCAGCTGGCAAGGTCCCTTAGGCAGAGGCTGGGAGCAGGGTTATTCCCCCCTCTGCCCCAGGGGCATCACAGCAGGGTCTGCCCTCCCCATCCATTGCTGCTTGCTCTGTGCCCGGGGCAAGCAGTGAAATAAGCCCTGTCTTGCACCCTGATGTCCAGTGGAGGGGGCTTATTCTGTCACTTGCCCTGGGCATAGAGTGAGTGGAGGTGGTGGCTGGGGCAGCCAGACCCGGCTGCATGTCCCGAGCAGCAGAAGGAGGAACAACCTCATTTCCTGCCCCACGCTGAAGGGGCCCTGTAAGCCAGCATGTGGACCTGCCCCTGCCCCTGTGTGGCTGCTGGAGAGGCGAGGGGGAAGCAACCATGTTGGGGGCAGCAGTCCCTTTTATGGTTTCCCCAAGCACAAGCCTCTTCCCAGTGAAAAAAGCTGCTGTGTACCACAGTGGTGGCAGTGGTGGTGATGGCTTGGAGGCCTCTGGCTCTCTCCAAGCCCTGGTGCTGCTGCACACAGTTTGTCACAGCTCTGCCAGTCCTGCATTGGGCTTCCCCACAAGGAAGGGGCTCACGCTCCCTGACACTGTCACAGGGGCTGCTGCCCCCATCAAGGGCCCTGCCCCCTCACCACTGCAGCAGCTGGGCTGGGGCATGGCCAGACACCAGCTGGCAGGCCCTTTTAGGTGGGGGGCAGGTACAGGGGTTATTTCCCTTCCCTCCAGCTTCTGGTGGAGGGGGCTTATTCTGCCGCTTGCCCCAAGCAGGAAGTGAGCATGGTGGTGACAGCAGTTGGGATGGGCAGACCTGGCTGTGGTACCCGAGGGACAGTGGGGGTTGAGGGGGGAATGACTCTTCTCCCTGCCCCCTCTGCCTCCTGGGGCCATGGTGGCCCACTGCTGCAGCAGTGAGTGGGAGCCTCCATCAGGCAGACCCAGCTCATGTCCCTGCCAGTGGGACAGGCAGGGGGGAATTAAATGCCTCTCTGGCCAGACACCCACCCCTGCCTGTCCCTGCTTGGCTGGGGACCAGAGGAACATGGCTAGCCCTGCTCAGCTGGAGCACAGAGCCCAGCCCAGAGAGCATGCTGGGATACTGGTGGACTCTGGTTTCAGTTAAACCAGGAAGGGGTCTGGGACAGACATTGCATAAACCAGTTTAAACTCAGTCAGTTAAGTCTGATATAGTACACTCCACCAGGTTTATCTCAAACCGGTTTCAGCCATTTTTTAAACTGGTTTATGTGCACTGAATGTCTGTACTGTTACAGGTTTAAACCAGTTTATGATCACTTAAACTGGTTTATATGTAATGTCTGTCCCTAGCCTTGAAAATCTGTCCCAGAGTTTTTCTGAAAAACTAGTTCTAGGTGTCACTGTTGTTGTGCCATAAATGCAGTTGCAGGGTCACTTGATCTGTAAATGTAGAAAGTTGAAAGTGGGTATCTTTTGGCGCTATGCCTGGCACACTGCTGTAAGACATTTGTTAGGTGCTGTATGAAAGTGTGTTGGTGAAATTCAGTCACGTTTTTGATGGACTGATATCAACAAAGATGAAAGTACCAGTGAGCAGCATTGCAACCAGAATCAGAATGGGACACATAAATTAATTACATCTCTTTTCCCAGTTGAGAGATATGGTTGTCATGAGTGACCTAAACTACCCTAACATCTTCTGGGAGGAGCAGTCAGCCAAATCTAGGTGCTCATGTAGGTTCTTAACCTGCACACAGGACCTCCACCTAACACAGGAGGTATATCATTCCACTAGGGGAAACACCTTTCTGAACTTGATGTTAGTTACAGGGGATGACCTGGTGGGGAATCTGCAGGTACAAGGTAACCTAGGGAATAGTGACCATCGACTGATTGAATTCACTATCTGGTGATGGGTGGGTAAACTAACCAGCAGGGCTGAAGTGCTAGCCTTCAGAAAAGCTAACTTCAGTATGCTCAGGAGATTAGTTAGTGAGGCATTAAAATTCAAGAGCATTGGTGAAACAGGGGTCCAGGAAGGGTGGTCATTCCTCAAGGGAGCGATCCTGTGGGTGCAGAAGGAGGCAATCCCATTGCACATAAGGGGGCTAAGGGGTCAAGATGCCCTCTTGGCTGAACAAGATAGTCCAGGAAAGCCTAAGGGCAAAGAAAGAGGTATAGAGGCTACAGAAAAAGTGGGTAGCTACCAAGGAGGAGTATATCTCCCTGTCTCGCACTTGCAGGGAATAAGTTAGGAAGGCCAAAGCAGGATTAGAATTTAGGCTGGCAACAAAAAATTAAGGACGACAAAAAGTACTTCTTCAGGGATATAGGGAGCAAAAGGAAGGCACAGGGTAGCATAGGACACCTACAGGACAAACTAGGGCAATTGGTGACAGAGAGCAGGGACAAAGCTGAGCTCTTCAATGAGTTCTTTACAGCTGTATTCCTAGACACAGACCATGATAAATCTCCCAGTTGGATCATAGATAGACACAGGAGGGACACCAGCCCAACTGTTAGCACAGAGTTAGTGAAGGGGCACTTGGAGGGGCTGGATGTGTCCAAATCAGCAGGCCCGGATGAACTTCATCCAAGGGTGCTGAAGGAATTGGCCAGTGTCATAGCAGAGCCACTGGCACAGCTGTTCGAGCACTCAAGATCAGGTCCCAGAAGACTGGAAAAGGGCCAGTGTAGCCCCTATATTCAAGAAGGAGAGGAGGGAGGAACTGGGAAACTACAAGCCAGTTAGTCTCACCTCTCTCCTTGGGAAAACTCTGGAAAAAATCATTAAGGGTCACATTTGTGGCAGCCCAATAGGGTAAATAATGCTGAAAGGAAATAAGCATGGATTCATTGCGGGTAGACCCAGCCTGACTAACCTTGTTTCTTTTTCTGACCAGGTCACAAAATGCTTAGATGCAGGAGTTGAGGTAGCTGTCATCTACCTAGTCTTTAAGAAAGCCTTCGATACAGTATATCATTCTGTTCTTGTAAATAAACTGACAGGTGATGATGTAGATGATTACATGGTCAGCTGGGTGGCAAATTGGCTTAGGGGTCACACCCAGAGAGTGGTGGTGGACAGGTCAGTATTGACCTGGAAAGATGTGGGCAGTGGAGTCCCGCAAGGCTCGGTCCTTGGACCAGTGCTATTCAATGTCTTCATCAATGACTTGGATGAGTGTGTGGAGAGCATCCTGTCCAGTTTCTCAGATGATACCAAATTATGGGGCAAAGTTAACACACCAGAGGGTAGGGAACAATTCTGGTGGATCTGGACAAGTTGAAAAAATGGACAGAATGAAATAGGATGCAGTTCAACAAAGATGCACACAAAGTGCTGTACCTGAGCAAAAAGAATCACCAACACACTTACAGGCTGGGGGATGACCTTCTCAGCAGCACAGGAGCAGAAAGGGATCTTGGAATCATAGTTGACTCCAAGATGAACATGAGTCATCAATGTGACTAACTGCACTTTATCATGCATTAGCAGATGCATGACGAACAGGTCCAGGGAGGTAATGCTTCCCCTCTATGCGGCACTGGTCAGGCTACAGTTGGAGTACTGTCTAGTTTTGGGCACTGCACTTCAAGAGGGATGCGGAAAATCTTGAGAGGGTTCAGAGGAGGGCCACTCATATTGTCTGAAGCCTGCAGGCAAGGCCCTATGAGAGACTGAGGGACCGGGATCTCTTCAGCCTTTGCAACAGAAGGCTGAGAGGTGGCTTCTGGCTGCCTATAAATTCATCAGGGGAGTATAGCAGGCAATAGGAGATGCTGTGTTTACTAGGGCACTCCCTGGAGTAACTAGGAACAATGCCACAAATTGATAGGGAGCAGATTTAGGTTCGACATTAGAAAGAACTTATGCATAGTAATGGCTGCCAGAATCTGGAATGGGCTGCCAGCAGAGATGGTGCTCTTGCCTACCTTGGGGTCTTCAAGAAGAGACTGGACAAGCACCTAGCTGGGGTCGTCTGACCCCAGCTCTCTTTCCTGCCAAGGGCAGGGCGTTGGACTTGATGATCTACTGAGGTCCCTTCTGACTCTAACATCTATGACTACATAAATCTCATAGTTTCATAGTAAGTAGGGTCAGAAGGGACCTGAGCAGATCATCAAGTCTGACCCCCTGCCATGGCAGGAAGAGTACTGGGGTCAAATGACCCCAGCACGGTGATTGTCTAGCCTTGTCTTAAAGACCCCCAGGGTAGGAGCCAGCACCACTTCGCTTGGAAGTTGGTTCCAGATCCTAGCCGCCCTGACCGTGAAGTAGTGCCTCCTCGTATCTAGCCTGAATCTACCCTCTGCCAGCTTGTAAGCATTATTTCTAGTCACTCGTAGTAGCGCTCGGGGAAACAGGGACTCCCCCAGTGCCTGCTGGTCCCCTCTGACTCATTTATAACAGGCCACTAGATCCCCCTCAGCCTTCTTTTGTGGAGGCTGAACAGGTTCAGGTCCCGTAGCCTCTCCTCATAGGGCCTGCCCTGCTACCCCCTGATTATGCGAGTGATCCTCCTCTGCACCCTCTCCATGTTGTCCACATCCCTCTTGATGTTGTCCACACCCAGAACTGGACGCAGTACTTTAGCTGCGGCCTGACCAGTGCCGCATAGAGGGGGAGGATCACCTCCTTGGACTTGCTTGAGATGCATCTGTGGATGCATGACAAGGTGCGGTTGGCCTTCCCGAATGCATCCCCACACTGCTGGCCCATGTTCATCTTGGCATCAGTGATGACTCCAAGATCCCTTTCTGCCTCTGTACTGACGAGAAGGGAGTTCCCCAACCTGTAGGTATGCCGCTGGTTCTTCCTCCCCAGGTGCATCACCTTGCACTTGTCAGTGTTGAATCCCATCCTATTCTCATCCGCCCACCCCTGTAACCTGTCTAGATCTGATTGTAGCCTATTCCTTCCTTCTAATGTGCCCACATCCCCCCACATCTTAGTGTCATCAGCAAATTTGAACTGGGTGCTTTTTACCCCCTTGTCCAAGTCACTGATGAAAATGTTGAACAGTGCGGGCCCGAGGACCGAGCCCTGCGGAACCCCACTGCCCACGTCCCTCCAGGTTGAAAATGACCCATCTACTACCACTCTCTGGGTGCAGCCCTCCAGCCATTTGGTGACCCATTTGACTGTGTGGGTGTCGACACCACAGTCCCCCAGTTTCTTAATGAGAACGGGGTGAGAGACAGTGGAAGTGGAATCTCTAGTTCAAAACTCATGTTTCTAGTGGACCCTATGAAGGCTGCTGCTCATGTTGCTACCATTAACCCACATCACATCTGTTTTGTCAGCTGATGCTCCTACCTCTACCTTTCTGTTATATGGCTCATCTTTGTACACCAAGGCTGTTTCTTGGTTTCCCAGTAGTTTTAAAAGCTACTATTCATAGAATCATAGAAAATTAGGTTTGGAAGGGATCTCAGGAGGTCATCTAGTCCAACCCCCTGCTCAAAGCAGGGCAGTCCCCAACTAGATCATCCCAGCCAAAGCTTTGTCCATCCAGGTTTTGAAAACCCCCAAGGATGGAGCTTCCACCACCTCTCTGGGTAACCTGTTCCAGTGTTTTACTACCCATCTAGTGAGAAAATTCTTTCTAATATCTAACCTAAACTTCCCTTGCTGCAACTTGAGATGTTTGTTCCTTGTTCTGTCATCTGCCACTACTGAAAACAGTCTAGCTCCATCCTCCAGACAACTTCCCTTTAGGTAGCTAAAGGCTGCTATTAAATCCACCCCTCCCCCTTAAGTCTCCTCTTCTCTAGACTAAATAAGCCCAATTCCCTCAGTCTTTCCTCATAAGTTATGTCCCCCAGCCTCTTCACCATTTTTGTTCCCCTCCACTTGACTTTCCCCAATTTGTCCACATCCTTTCTGTAGTGGGGTGCCCAAAATTAACATAGTACTCCAGATGTGACCTCACCAGTGCTGAATAGAAGGGAATAATCACTTCCCTTGACCTACTGGCGACATACCTACCAAGGCAGCCCAGTATGCTATCAGCCTTCTCAGCAACAAGGGCACACTGGCAGCTTCTTGTTTACTGTAATCCCTAGGTCCTTTTCTGCAGTGCTGCTGCCCAGCCAGTCACAGCCACTAGCCTGTACTGATGCATGGGGTTATTCCATCCTAAAAGCAGGACTTTGCACTTGTCCTTGTTGAACCTCATGCGATTCCTTTTGGCCCAATTCTCCAAATTGTCTAGGTCACTCTGAATCCTAGCCCTACCCTCCAGCATATCCACTACTCCCTGCCCCCTCCACCCCTCATCCTCTGCCAGCTTGGTATAATCTGCAAACTTTCTGAGGATGCACTCTATACCATCTTCCAACTCGATGAAGATATTGAATAAAACCAGTCCCAGGACCACCCCCTGGGACACTTCATTTGATACCAACTGCCAACTAGACATTGAGCCATGGATTACTAATCTAAGAGCCTGATGCTTCAGCTAGTTTTCTGTCCGCCTTACAGTCTATTCATCCAAACTATACTTCCTTGGCTTGCCTGTGAGAATGTGGTATCAAAAGCCTTGCTAAAGTCAAGGTATACCACATTCACCGGCCTCCCCACATCCACAGAGCCAGTCACCATGTCATAGAAGGCAGTCAGGTTGGTCAGGTATGACTTGCCCCTGGTGAAGCCCTGCTGATGGTTTCTAATCACATTTTTCATGTAGCCCTCATGGGAGGGTTCAGCCTGAGCTAGAACAGATGCATAGCTAGCTGCCTGATGGTGCCACAGGTGCCTATAGGTGCTATGGATCATGGTTTGAATCTCAGGGCACACCCACCTGTTCAGAATAGCATTGATCTCTCTGAGCCCTCTCCTACCTCTTATTTTCCTCCTGGTCCCACACATCTTTCTCTCCTGGCTGCCCTCTGGGTCAATTTTAGGAGGAGGACTAGTAAGCGCTCAGGCAATGCCTAACCCATGGCCTGGTACCTAGCCAGATCACTTTCCTGGGAAATGGGAGAAGAATGTTCAGTCAACTCTAGTGAAGAGAAAGAGTGTGAACCTGGGTCAGTTCTTCCAGGGGAAGTACCCTGACCACTAAAGAGGAGGGCCTCTGTTTTTAGTCATGAAGGGTACTGAGAGATATGCTCTGGGAGGTGGTGCTTTATTTAGCAAGCCACGGTAATTAAAAGCACCTGAGCATCGTGCATCAGCATCTCCGCACCAAGAAATGTCAGCAGAGTGTATTGAACTAAAGCTCATTTAGTTCAAAGCGCCTCACCATTATTTTTTGGTGCCTGGCTGCTGATACACATGACACTGGAGGCTGCTGGAACAATTTCTGCGCCCAAGCAGACTCAGTTAATCAAATCTGCTCTGATGTGCTGGATTTACAGCACATTGGATCAGCCACACTGCACATCTATAGGAGCCCAAACTCATTAAGCATGTTTTTCTGTACCTAAGGTTTTGGGAGTAAAATGGAGTGATACACATACCTGGGTGATTCTGTTCCACCATGGAGCTCACATAAACATAGTGCAGCCTTCTAAGGAATGGAGTACCAGACAGAGTTGCCATCCAGGGCAAACCCTGCGGGAGAGATGGGGGGAAGGGGGCAGGACATGTAAAGGTGAAATTGGATTTAGCCCAGAATCTTTGCTTATGATGTATGTATTTCTTCTTTTGATATCAGAGCTGGGAATCTGAACATATAGCAGACTGTGCAAGACTAAGCAGAAGCCTCATGAAAAATAATCAAATATAAAATCTGCTTATTGCTTACCACTGAATGTGCCCTTTGCTCTGAACTTTTGCTGATGAAATGTCAGGATAAACAATCAGAAAATCTTTGAATGACTGTATGCTTGTCCACTGGGTGTGAAATCCCTATATAAAAATAGATGATAGATTTGCTATTTCAAGGTTCTGAAATTAGGAAAAATCCACAAGGGGTTCTTATGGAGGAAACAGCTCAAGGTTAACACATCTTTGGCATCATGAGTTGGAACTAAATTGGTCTGGTTAAATCACACATAATAGAAAGTGAATGGCAAATTATAGTGGAGCTGGAGGCACTTCTGCACATTGGTGAGATACTCATTGGTGAGAGAGCTTTTAGCCATGATGCATCTGTATCCTTGTTGAGGGCAGGTTTATCTGCATCCAATACCGAGGAATTACAACAACAAGAAAACTATGAAGTACAGTTATTCAGTCTCTCTGAGCAGCAAAATCCTAGATAACAACATTTTTTAGAAAACTGTGATTGTTGGGGGGTTCTTGAGTAGTTCAAGATGGCAAATGGCCGGCAATCTTTCACACAGGGCACCAGTTAAAATTTAGTGAAAATCAGTGCTTTCTGATGCAGGTTTGTTGAGCTGGTAGGAATATCAGGGTTTCTTTTTTGGAAAAACATGCACAGCAAATAAATCATAAGAGAGATTCAGCGAGATTTTGGAAAATCTGCATACATTAAATATACCATTGAGGCATTCCCTCTATAGCCTCTGAACACCTCAGAGACATTAAGGAATTTTTTTTTTTCTTAACACTCACAGGATAAAATGCCATTATTTCCAGTGTACATGTGGGAAACAAAGCCAGAGTAAATAAGAGGGCCTACAAATGTTTAGGGCCCTGCTCTAATTCATAGCAATTTACATAAAGTACCATGAGTTAGAGCCCATCCAACCCCAACCCAACAAATGTTCACCTGTTGGGTCAGAGGCGGGGCTGGATCCAGCCAGTACTGGCCCTGACCACCAAGTGGGGGTGCTCCAGCAAACTCCAAGGTGGCTTCTGAACCACACCTCTTTCTTGTAATTGGCCATTTTAGAAGTGCTCTGTGGCTGTGCATGCATGTGACATCATGGCTGTAGAGTGCTTTTAGGGGCCTGATCATGTAAAAATTGTAAATTATGTAGGCACTCTAAGTGACTTGCCTAATGTCACACAGGTTTTCTCTGGTGGACCAGGGGACTAAATCTATACCTTTGGAGTCCCAATTCAGTGTCTAACTCACAACTCTCATCCTTCCTTCATTGAAATTTGATCTATACTGTTAGGAATAGCAGGATATGGTGAAACAAGATGCATAAGAATGATAAGACAGAACAAACTGATACATACTTGTATACTTTGGCTAAACATGATGGGAATCAGGATCATGGAAACTCTTTGCAACCAATCTAAGTAGTTTAAGGCATATGTAGAATGAACAACACAGGAAAGATGCATTTATGGCTATAAATAGGAGTATGAATAAAGTGCAACAATGAAAAATTAAGCTAAATATTAGGAAAAAGGCCCTGGCACAGTTCTGTTAGGCTATGAAATATTCTGATATGGAAACAGTCTGTGCAGATCACTAGGGATCATAGATAAGGGCTAGGGAGATAGTTTAGATAACCTTTCCCATCAAAAATGATTTTCTGCAGTTTAACCTATGTTTCCCCATTTTGTCTTGCAGCTTGTAGACTACAGAGTAGAGTTCAGTAAGTGGTGGGTGACTGAGTTTAAGACCATCAAGTTTCCTTCTCAGGGAACTGTCTTTGATTTTTACATTGATCCAGAAACAAAGAAGTTTGAGCCTTGGTCTAAACTTATCCCCAAATTTGAATTTGATCCAGAACTGCCATTACAAGTAAGTCAATCTGTTTGCTTTTCTGCTCAAAGAATATAGGGGCTATATATGTGTGTAGGTGTGCACATTGTATCTCTGTCAACTATGTTTCATTAGCACTGGAGTGATAAAATGAATGTTTGCTAATAAAAGTTACATTCTAAGGTAAGTATATTAATTCTAAAGTCATTAAGCTGCCCAACTGGTTTAGTCTTTTGTGATTACAAAAAAAAGGTTCATTATGGAAATGATACTCTTGTTACAGTGAATGGGACTGTGTTTGCTAGGTGGGGCAAACTGGATCAAGATTACCTGCAAAAATATAGTGCTGTCCCAATTATTAGTCACATATCTGTTCTCATGGTGCTTGGATCTTTTCATGAAAATTCACTGTAGCAACATCACAAAATAATTCATTTTTTTACCTGAAAAAATGAAACATTTCATGTTTGAGGTAGATTTTTTTGACAAAATGGAACTTTTCTACAGAAAGAGATTTTAATGAAAATTTGTTTAGTTACAAAAGTTTCATCAGGAAACATTTATAATGGAAACATTTTGATCAGCCCCAGGGAAAACCTATTTTACTAATGACACAGTTTCACCAAGGCAGTTATTAAATGTTCAATTTAAGTGTCAGGCAGGGGTTTATTGAACATTGGCCCTGCTTGCTTTGGGTATGCATGTTTCCTTACATGTTTGTATCTTGCTTGGCTTGATCAGGATTCCCCCACACCTGTCATCTGACTATGGCTGCAAGAGGAAAGTTGGCTTGAGACTCACTGTGTGTTTCCATCTTGCTTTCTATAGGCTTGTCTGGTGCCTACTAGTGAAACCATACGAGTAAGATACTTCATGGACAAGCTCCTGGAACGACGGAGGCCAGTCATGCTTGTGGGTAATGCAGGCACTGGGAAATCTGTGCTGGTAGGAAGCAAACTCTCTTCACTGGATACTGATGAGTACATGGTGAAGAATGTTCCATTCAACTATTACACCACCTCAGCCATGCTTCAAGGTAGGATAACAGATGGGCTATTAGAATTCCTTGGAGGCACAGGTTAAACAATAATTTTCCCATTTGACAAGCATAACTGCATTCACAGTTGAGTGTGAAGGGCAACTGGAGACACTGTAGTGAGCATTCTGAATAGTTGGGGAAGGCACCTTCAAAGGCTGAAGCTTAGTTTTATTGACATTAGTGTTTCACAGAAACCTCTGGACTCTGAGTTCCACTGTAAAACATAATTTTTTTTTGACATTATCCCTTCCTTCTCTCAGTGTAGACATGACAGTTTATCACTGATTGCTATGAAAGAAAGTCACAGGCCATTCAAGGTCTCCCCACAATCCATGTAGCTCTGACATTGCACATGGTAGTGGAGTAGGCTTATGGAGACACTAATGGAGTGTTTTCCTAGGAAACAGGAGGCAAAGCCATCTGCTAGAGCTGAGAGTGGTCAGAGGTGCACATGTGTCAGCATTACCAGCTTATCTGGCCTGTGACTCATTCAGGGAGCCAAGTCTTTTGGGGCTCCCAGTCAAGAAAAAATCATATTTTTTATAAAACTAGGCCAAAAAGATCACAGCTCCCCAGGGACACATGTGTCTTTGTCACAGTTCAGAGCAGCCAAGTTCCATTATTTAGTTCAGTCAGTGCAAGGTAGGGGATGAATTTGGATTAGTTGACAGGGAGAGGAGCCATTCAGTTTTTTATCGGGTGGGTGGCAATATGAGAATGGGGTAATTGGTGAAGTGCTGCAGAGATTCATTCCAACTGGGGGTGAAAGAAAAAGCAAGCAGCCCTTTCCCCTGCAGTTGCTGTCACTCCACTCCAGGCTTGCCTTGTTATTTTCCATTCTTAGTGGCATGCAGTCTTGTGTGTATTGTTGCCGTTGCAATCATGGATATAATCCATTTCAGTTCTTTTTGGTTCCTTGTTGCAGGACTAGCCCCAAGGGTATCCATGACACCCCTTTATGGGGGGAATTAATCCTGCCCCACTCCAGCTCCTCAGGCTAACCTCCTTTACGGCTTCACTTGTCACCCTGATGCAATGTGTATGTTGCTTTGGGATGCTCCCCCTGCAGAGTCCTTGACTGAGCTTGATGAATCTGCACTTGGCCTAGCTCAAACTGTTTAACCAGATACCCTCACCCTTCTCACCAATAGATATAAGTCCACTAACTCCAATTCTGTGCCTCACTGGCACTGATTGTGCCCTACTAGTCCTAATCATGGCCTCTGGCCCTAACCATGCCTTAGGGACATGAAGTGTTGACTCCACCCTCCTCTGTAACCACCCCCATGCCTCATGGGTTTTACTCTTAGCTCCATTTGCTGGGCCCTCTGGCCCTGTATTAAAATCAGCTCACCTACCTCTACCCCCAATTCCTGCTGGCCCCTAACCCTTGCAGGGCTGCTGCCTTGAGCCCACTGGGTCCCAGACTCTTGTAGGGTTCAAAGCATAGAGTGCTTCTCAGAAGGCCCTGTCATCTCAGTCTGCCCCTTTAGCCACTCCCAAACCTCCAGTTTAACCAAAACAAAACCCACACTAACCAGTCTCTGACTTAGACTAAAAATCCTTCCTCAGGTCTCTACATTACAACAAAGCCCCTTCCACTATTTGCTGACTCCCTCCCAATCTTTAGGATACTTTCCTGAATCTGCAGCTTCCCTGCTGGAGGAGCGAAGGCTGATTGAAGTTCTTCAGGAGATCAAGACTAGACTGGCGGCTCTGGTTCAGGGACCAGTGTTTATACACCTCACATTCCCCGCTCCACCTGTTCTGGTCACATGTTCCTCAAACCAGCCACCAGTGTATCTTCTCATCTGGGGGGGCAGCCTGCTTTCAACTGCTGCAGTTTGTTCAACTGAAGCTTTGCCCTGTTTGCCTATTGCCAGGCAGCTAGCTCCCAAGAAGTTACTTGTAGCCCTGTAATCCTGATCTCCAGCTTCCCCTGGCTGCTTACTCTCTTGCAGCTATCCCTTAGCCATCTGCCTGCATCTGATTGCAGGTGTTGCCTGCTGCACTTTTCCTCTTAAGGTAGCAGGATCCTGTGAGCCCTGTTACATTCTCCCTTTATATTTCTGCTAATCATTTGTGATGGGGGGAAAAAGAGCTTATGTTAATGTTTTAAAAAACACCATTCATAGCTGCTGTGATAGAATAAATGCTCTCTTCTGTAATAGTAGGTGAAATCAAGTAAGAATTTGGGCATGGTTTAATTAAAACTCTTCAAATAAGCATTTAGCTTTTATTTGAAATGTTTGCATGGATAATGTATGCTAGAAATGCCTAGATTATTAACATCCTTATGAATTTAACAGTGATTTTTAGAGCAACCTTGAACTTGAATGAAGAGAGGAATTCGTATGGAATGAGATGGGCAGCAAGAGTTGCTTTTAAAGAGAATGCCATTTAGATCACAAGCAAATGTAAGCTGGCATAATGTCACAAATAAATCTGTGCCAGTGTTACACATAGCTGAACTTATGGAAGTATTGGCCCAGTGTCTGAGCAGCATAGTGGTGACAAGGAATCTTATTTGTTATATGATAAAACTCAATGTTATGGAATAAATAGTATGATAGGATAAAGGGTCTTGGTTCAGATATCACCTTGTGTTATCTGCAAAATCAAGTACTTGCAATGTGCATGTTTGGGTATAGAGGTAGTTGTGCACTGTGGTAGAGGTCTAGCAACCCCAAGCTTCAGCATTTTGGCTGGTCACTTGCAGGGGTTAGCAAACATTTTTTTTCCCTTTCATAAATAATATTGGCTTCTGGGAATTCTTTTGCCTTCCTCTGAAGCAGTGCTTGTCAACTGGGGTTCGGTTACTTTGAAAGGTCCCGGGGGTATGCAGGAGTGAGTGAGGATAGAGCACCACCACCCCATGCTGCTGCCTCACAGGAGCAGGGCTGGTGCAGGCTGAAAGCAGGGCTGCACAGATGTTGCACTGCCACCACTCCACCACTTGCCATACTCCCGCTCGGTCTGACCCGCTTAGTCCAGTCACTTGCCACCCCTCCCCCCGGGGAGGACACTTACTAAAAGGGGGCCGCCAGGGGCTCACTTGTTAAAAAAGATTGAAAACCCCTGCTCTGAAGCACTGGAGATTGGCTGCAGCTAAGGATTTGGGGGGTGGGGGAGGGGTAGGGAATAGGGAGGAAGGGTTAGACCAGGGTGGTACTTAGAAAATTTAGAGGTTCCTGGGTCTTTCACTGAAAGTCATACTGGGTGTGTCTACATGTTTAAATGCTGCTAGAGGGGCTTACTCTGGAGTAAATCACTGCAGAGTAATTTACTCCACCTCGGGCAGGTCTCTACATATGTAGGCATTTGGGAGGTTTGCTCCCACCCTACTTTCCACCCCTGGATGCAGGGCCTGACAGAGAGCAGGAGGCAAGAAGACTGCTATCTCCTGGTGGGGTGGGGCAGGGAGATTGCTCCTTACTCCCAGGAGCTGCCTACTGCCGGGGTGGGCTCCAGTCGTGGAATCTGGGTTGGCATCATGGAGACCCTGGCCCTGGCTCCCCAGTTGGGGGCAGGCGGCTTGGAAAGAGTTGTGGGGGAGGGGCAGATCTCAGGCCCCTGCCCCCATTCATCAGTGGGGCAGCTAGCAGTGAGCCCCTAGCTGGGCAGGGATTTCCCACCCAACAGAGAGCTCACTGCTAGCTGCCCCACTGGTGGATTGGGGCAGAGGGCTGGGACCTACCCCTCCTCTGCAGCTCTTTCGAAGCCCCTGCCTTGATCACCTAGTCAGGGTACAGAGCTGGGAAAGAGCTGCAGGACTGGGACCTGCCCCTGACTGAGACAGTTTTTGGCCAGCCCTGGGCTGTGTGGCGAATTCTGCACATGCAGCCTGGAGCTGGCTGGGAACTTTCCCATTTTGGGCATTTCCCATCCAGCTCCAGGCTGCACATCCAGACTTCCCTGAATAGCCTGGGGGTGGCCAGGAACTGTTCCAGTCTAGGAAAGGTCCCAGCCAGCTCCAGGCTGGGTGGTAATCTCTCTTCATACAGGGAGCTCCCGGTCTCTGCTCCACAATTGGAGTGGGGGCTGGAAGCTCTCTTCTGCTAGGGCAGGGGGACATTGTCCTGGCTGAGGCTCCACCACCAGAACCCTCTCTGGCAATGGGCAGCTCCCAGAGGCAGAGAGCGATCTACATGTGCCTCACTGCATAGCAACTACTCCTCAGTTAATTTGCTACCAGCATTTGCAGGTACCAAATTAACTGCAGAGTAGAACAAATTACTGCATAGTAAGTGTCTGCATGTGCAGATGATGATACTTACCGTGTAGTAATTTGCTCGACTACACAGTAAAATGTCTCATGTAGACACCCCTACTTACAGTCAAATTTGAGGTCTGGAAAAATATTTATTACTTAAGTCAGAATTGCAGTCAGTATGTAGTGGGGGAGGTCTTTTTAGCACGGGACATGGTTCTTATCCTAGGATCCTATGAGTTAGGTACTGATCAAATACTTTTCTGCCATTTTAGTAGGACAACATTGGCAATGCTCTCATCTCCCCTGCTGCTTCTTATAGCATGTCATAGAGTATCAGTGGTGTTTCTGGGTACATACAGACATTTGGACAGCGTTAAAAATGGCCACCCAATCTAACTTAGTTCATACAGAAAGGACCTTACACCTATATCCCTAGTTAAGTGGTTCTAAGTGTGAACTGTACAGAAGTTCAGGAAATTTTGATTGGTCTAACATGGCCAACCCAATCTAAGTTAACTGTACCTCCGACGTAACATAACTTAGATTGGGCCTCAGAAGACTGAACTATGTGAACTTCTGTATAGCACCCAGGACATAACTGGGCCTGGGAAGGGCCACCCACTGGCCCCAGCTCGAAGCTGCATTTTTCTTAGCCCCTCCCTGGTACTAAGCTATTTTTAGCCTCTCAGTCCTTTACCCCTTTCCCAGATGGACCAGCCTGCCCCCCAAATACACTGTTCCACAAGCTGCTCTCAGTGTTGGTTTTACTAGCATTGGCCAGCGCTAGGAGCTGAGGAAATAAGTTGGGGTGCAGGGAGGGGTGGGTGGGATTGGGGGAGGGTTGATTTGCTGTGGTGGGTTGCTTTTTGGGGTGAGGGGGAGGAGAGGTCTAAAAGTATCCCCTGGTCCTGGGGGTGGGGTGGGGAGTCCATTCCCCAAGTCCCTCTGAGGACCCTGCTAGCCCCCCTCCTGATATGACCTCTGCTTAACCTCCCTGAATGTCTATATGTACCTTCTCGTTTGTGCCTTGTAGGTGCATAGGAAGGTTTGAAATGGTGACTTTTGGAGAACCCTTAGTTAAACAGTCGTATGAGACTATAGGGACTAGACTTACTGGCCTAAGAGGCCTGTTCCAGTCCTATGTTACTGTGCTTCTCCAGAACCTGCTGTAGAGCACCAAACAGAAGAAGGATTCTTAACTACCAATATTCAGGAAGTTGGCCGTACTCTTATCATTGCTCCATCTCTCTGTCCTGCATATTCCCTCCCATGAGTGCCCTCTTTTACACTATGGATGTAACACTCCCATGCAGAGATCTAGGCACATTGTTTCTGTCCCCTTATGTCACTTTGGTCCAATATGAGGGGGTGAATTTCACCCTCTGAGAATGACTGGGGAACAACACTTTTTTATATTCCATTCTTCCTTCTCCAGATGACCTTTTATTTTTTTTTCCCAGAAAGTACCAGTAGTCTTTCAGTGGAGCTCTTCTGAAAGAATGAAAATACAAGCCTTTTATCTTCAAACCTTCCTAACTGAGTAAAAGAACTTTCTCTCTCTCATTTGTCTTCATATGAACTGTGCAAACATATGCAGTTGGTGAGATTTATATAGGCAGATCTGGCATCCTTTTTTATTTACTCAGACTGTGAGCTATGGCTTGATTTTGGAGCTCTGTTTTTCTAAGCATATATGACTAAGTCATCTACTGTGTGAATGAGTATGAGTAAATCAGACATAGCATTGGTGTCTGCATTTGTTAGGAAAGATTCATTGTTAAATTGTTCTTTACTGCTCATTTTTTACAATTAGTTTCCTCTTTTCTGTGTAGATTGTCAATTGGCTGCTTGGGAAAACTCAGACACAGTGATTTCTGTTTTTAAAGAAAAAGGAAAGAAGGAAAATTTTAAAGCAGTGATATCATTTACAAAGTTTCTTTCAGTATAGGGGTTTGTAAGAACTAGAGTGAGCAATTCTTAGGAGCTCCATGCGGCAGATCTTCAGTTGATCTAAACTGTGTACAATGGATTTATAACAATTTACATTGGCAGAGCATCTGCCTTTGTGTGCTTAACATACCCTTTGTAGACAGGGCCTATCCATGTAGCTTTGTGTTTTCATTTTGAACTTAATATGATTTATAAACTCTCATATGAATACAAACACACAGTGAGTCATCTGCTCACTCAAATAGTTGTGCCTGCAGATAGTTGTGAGAAGGGAAAGGATCCAGGGGTGTGGCGATTGCTTCCTCCTTCCACTGAATAGCTCATGTGTCCACATCCCCAGATGCCTGGGTTCTCTGTGAAGTCTGTGAAATAATTGAGCTCAGACCATGGGTGAGGGGATGGGTCAAGGTGCAGCTGGAGCCCCAGGGTCATCAGGGGACAATTGGTGGAGTGGGAGGAAGGGAACTGGGAAGGAAGGAGGCACAGGATTGTGGAGAGAACTCACCTGCCACTGCTGCTTTGCCTAGTTGGGGAAAACCCCAGGGATACTCCTGCCCCTCTCCAGCCATAAGTTATGTGGGCATAGTGTGGGGAAGTGCCAGACTTAGCTTTGGCAGCAGTAGCAATGGATGATGGGTCTCCCTTTCCTTTACCTGCTCCCTGCCAGCACCTTGGGTGCAGCCCACTGACTCGGGAGCAAGTGCAAGAACGTGGGATCTCCCTGTCACATCACAAGTACCCTGGCCTAGTCTTCAAAGAGAGGCTTTCTCTAGGCCTCTGACCTGCTATACAAATAGTCCACTATTGTCCTCCCCTGGCAAAACCTTTGAGTATAATAGAGTCCCTGCTACAGCCTCCCTACTCCCTTTACAGCTTCCTGTAGCTCTTGGCATTTAACACTCTAAAGTCTTTCATAACTTTTTTTGAGTCAAGAAGTCTGTCCAAAGCACTCAACACATAAACTAAACCACAGTCTCAGAAGAAGATCATCTATACTTGCAGGGCTGTTGCCCTTAGCAGTCTTTCCCAGGATTCATCCTGCATAGCACAGATCCTTTTATTCCCTGTATCTGACACTGTCTCTTCCAGACTCTCTCCAGGCTCGGGTGCTAACTAGCTCCTTGCTGCAGCTCAGACTGCTTGCTACTAGGCTCCCCACTCCAGGTCCTTACCTAGGCTCAGCCTCATACCACCTGGCTGCCCTGAGGCCAGCTGTCAAGCTATTTTGGCTGTTGTGCTTATATAGATAGGAAAGGGGCAGGGCCTAGTTTATGATTGCTGCCTTAATGGCACAGTTCCCCCTCTCTGCCGTTATCCATAATGGGGCCAGAGGTCTCCCACTATAGGGTGTGCATCATGCATGTGAGTTGCAGCTTCCAATAATCTTCTGGTCCTGCTGCTATAAGTTTGAATTAGCACACTTTTGAGAATAAACCAGAAAACCCGTTATTCACTCTGGGCTAAATCATAATTTGCAGTTACACAGGCCTATAACTGAAGTTTTTCCATATTTGCACACAGTTTGAGATTCTATTTCCCCTTTGGCAAAATAAAGTTGCCTTGTGTGTATACCTGCTGGAAGCAAAGTGAAGGAGGAAGAAGGCATTTTTACTTTTTAGCCCAGTAGCTAACAGATTTGGTCAGGAATTAGAGGAGCTAGGCCATCCTTGCTTTAAAAGTTTCATCACTTGCTTCCTAGCTTTCATCACTTGCTTCCTAGCACAGTTCTCAAGTAGACTACAGGACAGGCACTGCCCAGGCCCCTCTACAGCCCCGCTTTTGAATATGGCTGTAACAGGGGACCCAAACCCTATTACTCAGGCATAATGGATGGGGAAGAAAGGGGCCTGCAACAGGGGCCAGGGAGCTCAGGGAAGAAAGGCTCCTGCCACCTTAAGAGGATACAGCAGACTAAGCTGGCCTTGTCGGGGCACAGCTGCCTGAGTGTGCCTTTAATGAACAGGGAAGGCACCCCTGTGCAGAGCTGGGGGAAGGCACATAACAGAAAAGGGGTGTTGCTTTGAGGCCTGTAAACCCAGGGCCTGAGTCAGAGCAGACAGTTTAGCCCTGTCAGCTGCAGGGAAAGGAGTTCCTGAGTGCTCCCTGGAGCTGCCCGGAGAGACATAAGGAGAGACAATGGTCTCTAGTGAGGCAACAATTCAGAGCTGAGTGGGTTTATAGTTGTAAAGCAGTGACTTAATGTTATGATTTAAGCTTTATACCAGAGGACTGGGTTTGGCTGATGAGGGTGGATTGGAGGTCTCTACACAAGGATTGAACTGTGGATAGAATAACATCTGCAAGGCATGGGCATGGCTGTAGATGTGGAAGGAGGCCACTAATTTAGCCCTTAAGGCAAGTAGGGCCCAAGGAAATGAGTACTGAGAGAGAGAGAGAGAGAGAGAGAGAGTGAACACCCTAGGGTTTACCAGCCTCTGAGGGCAGTCTTCACTCATCAGCTTTTAGCATGAAGGCATGGCAGAAAGGAAGCAGGGTGAGACTCCGGGAGGCTGGGCAGGAAAAAAGATAGCCACTAGGGGGTCTCATGGTGACCTCTGGATGCCAGCCTGTTAAACTGGCCTATTGCATCTTGCATGTAATATTAATTGCATAAAATAAATAAATACCACTAGGAAAGTTTCTGCCACATTTGAAACAGGGCACAGAACCCAGGCTCCCCCTCTTCCAGGGAAACATCCACCTGACTGAACTACAGATGATCTGACTGTGTATCTTTCCTTTAGCCCCATTTATCTCCCTCTCTTGGCTGCCCAGTGGGCCTGCTTCAAGAAGATGCACAGACAAGCCTGTGGCCTGCTGGTTGGAGCACATTGTTGGGAAGCAGAAAACATAGTTTAAACCTCTAGGGGAAGGGCCCTGGAAGCAGGTTTTATGCTTCTTGGTTAAGATTTCTAACCATTGGGCCATTGATTCTCAACCTTTTAAAACTCAAGGCACCCCTTGGTAGTTCCAAGGCACTCTTTAGGAAATGTAGGCTCTTCATTTTCACTCATGTTTTACCAGAGAAAAATAATAGAGTATTTCTTCTGTTTCAGAGAACTCAGAAAGACCACAGCAGGTCAGAATGGTTTACATCTATTTGAAATGGCTGGATTTATCTTGTGAATCGTGTGCACACATAGCAGTGTTAACACTGAGTGGCTTCCCACAGCACCCGTGACAGGATCTCAAGGTACCCTAGGGTACCATGGCACCCTACTTGAAAATCACTGCACTAGCTTAATGGGCTAAGATGGGTGGGACCCTGTTTTTCCAGTGTCTAGAAGCTGCTAGTTGTAGTTTTCTGTTACTAAAACTTGGGGGTTTATGTGGCATTATGTAGGCTATTCTACTTTCCCATGTAGCCCAGCCAGAGTAAACTGCATGGGCATACACTGGCAAAGCTGAACTACATTCTGTGCATGCCAAAAAACTGTTGTTCTAGAGTCATAAAAAATTAGAGTTGGAAGGGACCTTAATATCTAGTCCAACCCCTGCTCAAAGCAGGACCATCCCCAACTAGATTATTCCAGCCAAAGCTTTATCTAGCCAGGTCTTGAAAACCTCCAACAATGGGGATTCCACCACCTCTTCGGGTACCCTCTTAGTGAGAAAATTATTTCTAATATCAAACCTAAACTTCCCTTGCTGCAACTTGAAAGTGTTGCTCCTTGTTCTGTCATCAGCCACCACTGAGAACAGCCTAGCTCTGTCGTCTTTTGAACCCCCCTTCAAGTAGCTGAATGTTGCTATTAAATCCCGCCTCAGTCTTCTCTTCTCTAGACTTAATAAGCCCGGTTCCCTCAGCCTCTCCTCATAAGTCAAGTGCCCCAGCCCCCTCACCATTTTTGTTGCCCTTTGCTGGACTCTCTCCAATTCGTCCATATTATTTCTGTAATGGAAGACAGAGAGCTGAACACAGTACTCCAGATGTAGCCTCACCAGTGCTGGACAGAGGGGAAGAATCACATCCCTTGACCTATTTGCAACACACTTGCTATTGCAGTCCACTATGCCATTAGCCTTTTTGGCAACAAGGGCACACTGCTGCCTTTTATTCAGCTTATTGTCCTCTGTAATCCCCAGGTCCTTCACTGCAGAGCTTCTGTCCAGCCAGCCAGGCCCAAGCCTGTACCAGTGCATGGGATTTTTCTGTCCTAAGTGCAGGACTTTGCACTTGTCCTTATTGAACCTCATGAGATTTCTTTTAGCCCAATCTTCCAGTTTGTCTAGGTCACTCTGAATCTTAGCCTTACCCTTCAGCGTATCTACTACTTCCGCCCCTCCCTCTCCGCCAGCTTGGTGTCATTGCAAATTTGCTGAGAGTACACTCTATGCCATCTTCCTGGTCTTTGGTGAAGATACTGAACAAAACCTGCCCCAGGACTGACCCCTGGGGCACTCCACTTGATACCGGCTGCCCTTAGACATCAAACCATTGGTTATTACCCTCTGAGCCCGATGCTCCAGCCAGTTTTTATCCACCTTACAGTCCATTCATCCAGCCCATACAGATTTCTCTTGATTTATGTGATACATGTGTTCCCAGAGAATGGTGTACAAATTGAATTCACATAAAGCAAACCCACTTTATTATGTAACAAATAGGGATAGGTTCCCATGGTGGTGATGGAGGGAGGAAGGGAAGGAGTGAGGCACTCATCCTGGCCCCGGGAGCAACCAACACCAGCTGCCCATAGCAACTGGGCTGCACCATGCCTAAGGGGTCTGCCCCACTCAACCCTTCCCATGCTGGAGCAGCCCCAGGAGTGGCTGACATCAGCTGCCTGTAGGCACTGGGCTGCACTGTGCCCTGGTGCAGGCTGCTGGTGTCAGATGCTCCCACAGCTGCTCCGGCATGGGCTGGAGTGAGCATGAACAAGTGGAGCCTCGGGCAACATGGGGCATGGCACTCACCCCAGCCCTGGGAACAGCTGACACCAGCTACTTGTAGCAGCTGGGCTACACCATGCCCCAGTGCCCCCACACTACCTCCCCAAGGCTGGAGTCTGGTGTGTCTGGACCCCAATATTGAAACCATGACCTCAGCCCACATTGGCAGTGGCTGGCATGGAGGAGACTGGCTGGTGCTGGTGGTGGGAGTTCTGGCATGGGAAAGTGGATCCCCCTCTTCCACATCCCCTTGCCTCTGCCCTTCTGCCTCTCTAACTCTGTTCACCAGCACCTCCGTCCAGTGATTGAGGGTTTTGGTGCTGCCAGTGCACATGCTTCCCTTCACCCTCAGGTCGCATGTGCCCGCCAGCATGTGGACCACACTGGACTTCAACGGATCCAGCCATTTCCTGATGCCCTCCTTCAGCTGCTTCATCAGTGCCTGCATGTCTGATGACAGTGGCTTGCCCCAACCAGAAACACTGATCCCCTGGAACTTCTCCATTTTATTCTCAGGTTCCCTCACTATGGGGATCACCTGGCTAAGGAGGGCATCATCAGTGCTGAGGGTCTCAAGGAACATCTTGAGGACCACCAAGATCTGGGAGAGGGTATCCCACCCTACTTTGTTAAGGGGGCTGCTGATCCCAATCTCCCTGAGCAATGCCGTCTCATGGATGGCCTTCTGTTGCTTCACCAGCCTTTCCAGCATCAGGTATGTGGAGTTCCATTGAGTCTCCACATCCTGCATGATTTTGTGCTGTGGGATGCTCAGCTCTGTCTGTTTCTCCTCCAGCACCTTACCCCCCTTGATGCTGTGGTGGAAGTAGCTCACCACCTTCCTGCATTTTGAAATCAGATGGGTGGTAGTGATGGCACCATCACTGGCAGCCCTGTCCCACTCCAAGGCAGCCCTGACTATGAGGTGCAGCCAGTCTGCCACACGGCAGGTGGAAAGAAAGTTGGCATCATGGACAGCCTGGACCATATCAGCCCCATTGTCGGTGACCGTGAACCCACAGGTGAGCTTGCCCTGTCCAATGAGACCCTGCACCATGCAGTTCATGGCCACCATGATCTTCCTTGCCATGTGGGACTCTTCCATCAACTGGGCTTAAAGGAAAGCCCATGGATGGCCTGACTGATTCTACCGGTGCCCTGTGAGGGAGAGGTAGGCGTGATCTCCACCCCAGCTGCTTCAAATGTCCAAGGTGAAGAGAGAGGCTCCTCCCTCAACTACTTCCTGCATGCCTTATACAAGGAGGGCATCACCGTCCTGCTAAAGGTAGTGCATGTGGGCACTTTAAAGGATGGGGCCATGAGCACCATGAGAAGCCTGAACCCTGGCTGCTCAACTAAGGAGAAGGGCTGGCCATCCAGAGCAAGCATGTCTCCAATGCTCTGGGCGACCTCACTTGCCTTTGGAATGTGCCCCCCTTTGTCTGCGGCTTTCACCCTTCACTCCAGGGTGGCCTGTGCCTGCTTCGTGGGGACACAGGCTTTGGAGTGAGAGGGGGACTTCCCTTTGGGCACACTTCCACTGGTGCCAGTCTGAAGAGTAGCAAGGGCAAGGGGGTGCTGCCTCCTGAGATGTGGCAGCATCGCTGTAGTGGTGAAGTGTTTCACCTCCTTGCCCCAGCTGATCTGCCTTCAGCAGTGTTGGCAGATAGCATATTTGGAATCATCTGCCACCTCAAAATGATCCCATGCTGCACTTCCCCACCAATTCTGGGTTGAGGGTGGGGATTCTGCCTTATCCCGCTCCTCAGCAGGCAGAGGCACAACAACAGGGGAAGCTAAACCACCTGCCCCCACAACCTCCTCTGAGGTGTCTTCTGGAGAAGGAGACCTGGCTCTAGGGGAACTTTGAGGGGTGTGGAGCACAAACTCAGATTCCCCTTCAGTCCCCAGAATTTATTTTGCTAGGGCACTTAGGTCCCCTGGTCCCAGATCCAGCTCCTCCTCTGGGACTGGGAGGCTCACGCTGGGAGATGGATTCAGGTGGAGACTGTCATTCTGCTGGTGGTGGCTATTTCTGGTGCTAGGGGAGGTGGTACAGGTGCAGAGACAAGTACTGCTTCCACCTCCTTGCTCCCACTGTCAGCAAAAGACTCATGGCTGCCAGGAAAGAAGATGCATATGTTTCGGTGGGGGGAGAGGTGGAACTTGCAACTCTAGCTCTCCTCCTACCCGCTGTAGCCCTTCTCCTGCCCCTGCCCGAAAACGCAGCACCTGCTTTTCCAGCACACTTAATATTAATCTTTCCTGTGCTGCAAAAAATTGTCTCTGTGTGTGTGCGCAGCTGTAATATCTCTTCTTCTTCTCTGGTGTGTGACTGTCTGACTTCTTCTGTGTTGTGTTTAATAATATCTCTTCTATGATGTGTGTCTCACTGCCGCTTCTGTGTTTTGTTTAGTCTGTATGTGTGTGTAACTATATAATATCTCTTCTTCTCTGATGTATGACTGTCTGACTTCTTTTGTGTTGTGTTTAATAATATCTCTTTGTCTATGATGTATGTGTCTGACTTCTTTTGTGTTGTGTTTAGTCTGTGTGTGTAACTATAATACCTCTTCTTCTTCTCTGTATATATGTGTGTGTGTGTGTGTGTGTGTGTGTAATGTATGTACTTTCCTGCACAATGATGGATCACACTGCCAGGGAAAACACAGCTTTTTTTTTTTTTTAAAGTGTGTTGGGGGGGAAGGGGAATAAGAACAAATAAGAGGTTTTCCGGGGAAGAATAAGTTGAAAGAAATGAATTGGGTAGGGATAAGTAGAGGGATTCTAGTTAGTCAGCTGAATCCAATCCCTTCCAGGAACATAAACTAGCAGGAGACTGACTAGGTAGGAAGCCAAGCCAGTCCAGTACCTTTCAGATGCTGTTGCTCAGGCAGAAACAGCTCACAAAAGGGACATAAAGGCTGCAGACAGAGGCTTATATGCTGTTTCTATATCCTTCTCTCAGAGCACTGTGATTGGAAGGGGACTTAGGGAAACATTATAGTCACTGGCGAGCTACACATGTCAGTCTTCCCCCCCCACACTCCCTCTTCTCAGTTTCTGTTCCCCTGAAAGACTGGCTTCTGAATCTCTGAATCTTTTTCCAACTCTTTTTTGAATCCATTCAGAGGCTCCAAATCAATTTGGAGGGTTTTTCCCCCCTCCTGATTTGATTCGGATTCAATGATTTGGCCTCCAAATTGAGCTGAATCTTCTCCGAATTGAATCTGTGACCGAAGCTTTGCATATCCCTAATCCAGAGAGCCAGTCACCCTGTCATAGAAGACAATCAGGTTGGTCAGGCATGACTTGTCCTTGGTGAATCCATGCTGACGGTTCCTAATCACCTTTTTCTCCTCCATGTGCTTAGAAATGGATTCCACAAGGATCTGCTCCATGATTTTTCCAGGGATGGAGGTGAGGCTGACAGGTCTGTAGTTCCCTGGATTTTCCTTTTTCCCTTTTAAATATGGGCACTATGTTTGCCTTTTTCCAGTCATCCAGGACCTCTTCTGATAGCCACGGATTTTCAGAGATGGTAGCCAGTAGCTCTGCCAAGGATGTGATTGCAGAGCTACTGGCCATCATCTCTGAAAAGCCATGGCTATCAATAGAGGTGAGCCCTTGGGTGCATCCCATCTGGCCAATGGACTTGTATATGTCCAACTTTTCTAAATAGTCCCTAATCTGTTTTTTTGCCACCATTAGCTGCTCACCTCCTCCCCAAACTGTGGTGGCTGCGGCAGTAGTCTGGGAGCTGACCTTGCTTGTGAAGACTGAGGCAAAAAAGGCATGGAGCACTTCAGCCTCTTCTGTGTCTTCTGTCACATGGTTACCTTCCCCATTCAGTAAGCGACCCACACTTCTAATCCTCCCCTTGCTACCAACATACTTGTAGAGACCTTTCTTGTTACCATTTATATCCCTGGCTAGCTGCAGCTCCAATTGCTCTTTGAACTTCCTGACTTCCGTCCCGCATGCCCAAGCAATGCCCTTATATTCGTTCCTAGTTATTTGTCCAAGTTTCCACTTCTTATAAGTTTCCTTTTCGTGATTTATTTTAGTGAAGAGTTCCCTGCTAAGCCAAGCTGGTCTCCTGCCATAACTTCCTTGTCTTCTGACACATCAGAATGGTTTCTTCCTGCACTCTTTACAGTACAGCCAGCTGTCCTGGACTCCTCTCCCCTTCAGATTGGCTTCTCAGGGGATCCTTAATTACAGTACATCAGAGCAGCCTCCCTGCATGTGTAGAGGTGCCCTAGTTGCCTAAAGAATTAAGTGAACAAGAATGGATCATTCTACGCCTGGACAAAATTGTTACCAAACAAAAGCCAGGAATGTAATAAATTAAAAATGTATCAGAATGTAGAATGTGAAAATGTCAAATAGTGAAAGCAAATCCTTGCTAAATGTCTTCCTGACTTATGCAGCTATGTATGTGCCACTTAAGTGCATAAAGTGAAATAGGATTTAAACCATCAGTAAGATGGTCAAACTAACAAAAGGGATAGATATAAGGTTATGCAAATCCAAAAGTTTTCAAAATCCCACTTCTTTTAGACATACAGTCTCCCTTGAATACTCCAGTCACAAGCTAATAAATGTGCCATTGCACAGTTCCATTTTCTGATTATGTATTTTTTAACCAATCAAAATAATGATTGTGAACCAAGCAGGTATCATAGTTTCATAGATGTTAGGTAAGAAGGGACCTATTAGATCATTGAGTCCGACCCCCTGCCCTGGGCAGGAATGAGTGCTGGGGTCAGATGACCCCAGCCAGGTGTCTGTCCAATCTCCTTTTAAACACCTCCAAGGAAGGGGACAGCACCACCTCCCTTGGAAGCTTATTCCATATTTTGGCAACCCTCACTGTAAAGAATTTTTTCCTGATGTCCAATCTGAATTTGCTCTCTTCCAGTTTGTGGCCATTATTTCTAGTTACCCCAACAGGTGCCCTGGTAAACATTGTATCCCCTATTTCTTGCTGCCCCCCCCCCCTGATGAGTTTGTAGGCGGCCATGAGATCACCTCTCAGCCTCCTTTTGTGGAGGCTGAAGAGGTTCAGGTCTCCCAATCGGTCCACATAGGGTTTTTTCTGTAGGCCTTTAACCAGATGAGTGGCCCTCCTCTGAACCCTCTCCAGGCCATCCACATCCCTCCTGAAGTGTGGTGCCCAAAACTGGATGCAGTACTCCAGCTGCGGCCTGACCAATGCCACATAGAGGGGAAGTATCACCTCCCTAGACCTGTTTGTGATGCACCTACTTATGCAAGAAAGGGTGCAGTTAGCTTTACTTATTACCTCATCACACTGGTGACTCATGTTCATTTTGGAGTTGACTATGACTCCGAGATCCCTTTCTGTAGTTGTGCTACTTAGAGTGGTACCTCCCAGGCTATAGGAGTGTTGATGATTCTTCCTCCCCAGGTGCAACACATGACACTTATCCTTGTTAAACTGCATCCTATTCTGTTCGGCCCATTTCCCCAGCCTGTCCAAATCAGCCTGGATTCACTCCCTGCCCTCTAGTTTGTGTACCTCCCCACATAGTTTGGTGTCATCAGCAAACTTGGACAGGGTGCTTTCTACTCCCTCGTCCAAGTCACTAATGAAGATATTGAATAGTACCGGTCCCAGGACAGAGCCTTGGGGGACTCCGCTGCCCACATTTCTCCAGGTAGAAACTGACCTGTCCACCACCACTCTCTGGGTGCATCCCATAAGCCAATTTTCTACCCACTGGACTGTGTAATAATCTACATTGCAACTGTTTAGTTTATTTATAAGAATTGGGTGTGACACTGTGTCAAAGGCCTTTTTAAAATCTAAGTAAATAACATCTACCTCTATTCCTTCATCCAAGCATTTTGTGACCTGGTCGTAAAATGAAACCAGGTTAGTCAGGCAGGATCTGCCTGCTATGAACCCATGCTGATTGCCCCTTAGCATCATTTTACCTGCTGGTCCCCCACAAATGTGATCCTTAACAATTTTCTCAAAGGTCTTGCCAAGGATAGAGGTGAGACTAACTGCCCTATAGTTACCTGGTTCCTCCTTCCTCCCCTTCTTGAAAATAGGGACCACATTGGCCCTTTTCCAATCCTCTGGGACCTGTCCTGAGCACCACGAATGCTCAAACAGTTGTGCCAGTGGCTCTGCTATGACTCCAGCTAATTCCCTAAGTACCCTAGGATGAAGATCATCAGGACCTGTTGACTTAAATACATTCAACCCCTCCAGTGCCCCTTTACTAGGTCAGCTTGAACAGTTGGTGGGTTGGTATCTATACTGGGCTTACCTAAGGTCCCAATGGGATGCATATTTGTATTTGTGTCCAGGAACATGGATGCAAAGAAATCATTTAGAAGCTCCGCTTTGGCCATCCTATCTGTTACCAGTTGCCGTAGTTCATCCTGAAGGGGCCTAAGTTACCCTGCACCTTCTTTTTGCTTCCTTTGTACTTAAAGAATGACTTTTTGTTATCCTTAACTTTTGCTGCCAGCCTAAGCTCCATTTCTGCTTTGGCTCTCCTCACTGTTTCCCTGCAAGCTCGAGCCAAGCAGGTATACTCCTCCTTGGTGGCAGCCCCCTGCTTCCACAGCCTGTAGGCCTCTTTTTTCCCCTCCAGGCTCTCCTGGATTTCCCTGCTCCACCAAGAGGGTTTCTTTGCTTTTTTGCCCCCTTTTATGTGTACTGGGATGGTCCTTTTCTGTGCCTGCAGGATTAGTCCCTTGAGAAATGCCCACCCTTCCTGGACTCCCATCTCTCCAAGGCTTTTACAGTCAGTCCCTCCCTAACTAATCTCCTGAGCTTGTTGAAGTTGGCCTTCCTGAAGTCTAGCACTTCTGCCCTACTAGTTATCTTCCCCACCTTTCTCCAGATAGTGAACCCTATCAATAGGTGGTCACTATCCCCTAGGTTACCTTGCACCTGCAGATCCCCCACCAAGTCATCCCCTGTGGCCAGTACCAAGTCTAGTAAGGCATTTCCCCTAGTGGGAATGTGTCACCTCCTGTGATAGGTGAAGGTCCTGTAAGGAGGTTAGAAACTTTCATGTGAATGGGCAGACCTGGCTGCCTGTTTCTCCCAGCAGATGTCTGGGAAGTTAAAGTCACCCATGATGACCAGGTCCTTTGAGCGCGCTGCCTCTGAGAGCTGTCTCAAGAACAGAATTCTTCTGTTAGCCCAACCAGGTTGAATTCTTTATTTGTAAGCAGGAGTGCAAGTTCCTCCTGCTTGTTCCCTGTGTTCCTAGCATTAGTATAGAGGCATCTAAGCCTCCCAATTTGTGCCATTGCTACTCCCCCATTCTGATGCTTAGCAGCGCCCTTGGTACTCACCTGGAGTGTTCCGGCACCTGGACTGAGGTTTGTCGTTCCTGGCCTCTCCCTGTCGTCAACATCCCCGTCCCCCAATAAACCTAGTTTAAAGCCCGGTGTAGGAGATCAGCCAACCTGTTAGAGAACAGACTCTTACCTCTTGGAGAGAGATGTAGCCCATCTCGTCCAAACAAGGCCTTATCCTGGAAGTGCAGGTTGTGGTCAAGGAATCCAAACTCTACCCAATGGCACCAGCTGCAAAGCTCTGAGTTGACCTGTCTAACGCAGTCACTGTTGTGCTGTCCTCGACCGCTGACCGGTAGGATGGATGAGAAGACCCTAAGCCAGGCTCCCAGCACCATGTAGTCACTCATGACCCCACCTGGACTACTCCATGCTGCGTCATTCATTCCCATATGGATGAGAACCATGGGATAGTAGTTGGAGAGTCTAATCAGGTCTGGAATCCTCGTTGTGACATCTCGAATCCGGGCTCTGGGCAGGCAGCATGTTTCCTGTACTGTGGGATCCGGATGGCAGATGGCTCCCTCTGTTCCTCTCAGGAGGGAGTCACCCACCACGATGACCTGATGTCTTCTCCTCCAGCTGCACAGCTCTCTCTTAGTAGTGGCTGGTGCTTGGTAGTGGCTGTGGCAGCAGCCTCCACTGCTGAGCTCTCTGCCAGTGATTCCAGGGCCTTGTATCTGTTCTTCAGCTGCACTGAGGGAGTCACCCTGGCCTTACGACATCTATTCCCTGAGATGACTGTCTGCCATCAGGCCACATTGACTCCCTCCTATGTCTCCTTCCCTCCAGGTGTGTGAATCCATCAATCTCCTCCTCGATCGTCCTGATACCCTGCAGCCTGCTCACCTCTGTCTGGAGTTCCATCACCTGCCCCTCCAGGGCCTCAGTCTGGGCACATGTGGGGCAGGTGAAAGGAGTCCCAGCCCTCCCTCTACCCCCACCCCATGCAGGCAGGAGGTCTGGGTGCCACCGGCCCACCCAATGGCTTCATCTGGGTGGAGACCTCAGTGGAGCCCTGGGTGGGAGGCAGCATCAAGGCAGGGTCCCTGGCTGCACTCTGAGTCACCACTCCCATTAAAGACCCTCACGTGCACTCACCTGACAACTCTGATGACTCTGTCCAAAGCCGCTGACTCTGATGCGAGGAGTCTCAGGCCCTTCCTGCGTGAACTCTTGTGCAAACTCCAGCGTGCCCTTGAAGAGTGTGCCTGTTTACCTGGCCTGTTCGCCCAGCTCGGGAGCACGGCTCCTGCCTGGCGCATCTAAGTAGAAGTGGGAGGGGAGGAAAACCCTTTCCCAGTGCCCTACAGCTGGCCTGGCTCAGCTCTCCCTTCCCTCTCCCTGCCCGGCTTACCTTTTTGCTGCTGCTGGCTTCTCACTCCTCGCTGCTCCACTTGGTGGGGTTGGGGGAGCCGAGGGCACACGTGCACTGGTGCACACACGCGCTCACAGGACCATACCCAACTATATCATCCCACCCAAGGCTTTGTCTACCCAGGCCTCCAAGGATAGGGAGTCCACAGCCTCACTGGGTAGCCTGTTGCAGTGCTCTACTACCCTCCTTGTGAGAGGTTTTTTTTCCTAATATTTAACCTAAACTTCTCTTCCTGCAACTTGAGACCATTGCTCCTTGTCCTGTCATCTGCCACCACTGAGAACAATCTAGCTCCACATCCTTCAGGTAGTTAAAGACTGCTATTAAATCCCCTCTCGGTCTTCTCTTCTCCATACTAAATAAGCCCAGTTCCCTCAGACTCTCCTCAGAAGTCATACGTCCCAGCCCCAGAATCATTTTCATCGCCATCAACTGTTCTTTCCAATTTGTCCACATCCTTTCTGTACTGGGTGGTCCAAAATTGGACACAGTGTTCCAGATGTAGTTTCACTAGTGCTGAATAGAGGGGAAGAATCACTTCCCTCAGTCTGCTGGCAATAGTCCTACATATGCAGCTCAGTATGCCTTTCTTTGCAACAAGGGCACACTGGCTCCTATTATTGTCCACTGTAACCCCTAGGTCCTTTTCTGCAGAGCTGGTACATAGCCAGTTGGCCCTCAGACTGTATCAATGCATGGGATTGTTCTGTCCTAAGTGCATGATTTGCACTTGTCCATGTTGGAACTTCATGACATTTCTTTCGGTCCAGTCTTCCAATTTGAGGTCACTCTGAACCCAGGCCTACCTTCCAGCATATCTACTACTCTCCCCAGTTTGGTGCCTTGCGCAAACTTATTGAGGGTGCACTTCATCCCATCTTCCAAGTCATTGTTAAAAATATCAAAAAAAACTGGCCCCAGGACCAATCCCTTGGGCACTCCTCTTGAAATCGGCTGCCAACTAGGCATCGAGCCATTGACTACTACCTTTTGAGCCCAATGATACAGCCAGTTTTCTATCCACCTTAGAGTCCATCCATTCAACCAGTACTTCCTTAGCTTATTTGTGAGAATGTTGAGGGAGACCATATCAAGGACCTTGCTAAAGTCAAGGTATATCACATTCATGTCTCTTCCTCCATCCAGAGAAACAGCCCTTTCATCATAGAAGGCCATCGAGTTGGTCTGGCATGATTTGTCCTTGGTAAATACATGCTAACTGTTCCTAATCACCTTCTTCTCCTCCAAGTGCTTAGAAATGGATTCCTTGAGGACCTGCCCCATGATTTTTCCAGGGACTGAAGTGAGGCTGACCAGTCTGTAGTTCCCTGGATCTTCCTCCTTCTCTTTCTTAAAGATGGGCACTATATTTGCCCTTTTCCAGTCATCTAGGACTTCTCCCAACTGCCCTGAGTTTTCAAAGATAATGGCCACCAACTCTGCAGTCACATCATCCAGCTCCCTAAGCACTTTGGGTGCATCGTGTCCAGCCCCATGGGCTTGTTATACATGTCCAGCTTTTCTGAATAGTCCCTACCCTGTCCTTTTGCCATTGTTAGCTGTTTACCTCCTCTCTAGACTGTGCTGCCAGGTACAGTAGCCTGGAAGGTGGCCTTGCCCGTGAAGAATTAGGTGAAAAAGGCATCAAGTACTTCATCTGTCACTAAGTTGCCTCCCCCATTCAGTAAGGGATCCACACTTTCCCTGATCTTTTTCTTGTTGCTGACATACTTCTATAGATGCTTCTTGTTACCCTTTATGTCCCTTGCTAGCTGCAAGGCCAATTGTGCTTTGTCCTTCCTGATTTCATCTCTGCACGCCTAAGCAGTACTTACATACTTCTCCTGAGTTGTTTGTCTAAGTTTCCACTTCTTGTAAGCTTCCTTTTTGTGTTTCAGCTCACTGAGAAGTCCCCTGCCAAGCTAAGTTTGTCTTGTGCCATTCTTGCTCTTCTTCTTGCGCATTGAGTTTGTTTGTTCCTGTCCCCTCAGTAAGGTTTATTTAAAGTAAAGCCAGCTCTCCTGGACGCCTTTCCCCTCAGACTGGCTTCCCAGGGAATCCTGTCCATCAAGAGTCAGTCTGCTTTTCTGAAGTCCAGGGTCTTTATTTTGCTGCTCTCCTTCCTGTCTTCAGGATCCTGAATGCAGTCATTTCATAGTCACTGGTGCCCAAGTTGCCATCCGCTACTACATTCCCCACCAATTCTTCCCTGTTTGTGAGCAGCAGATCAAGAAGAGCATGGCCCCTCGTTGGCCTCTCCAACTACAAATTCTGCTCTGGAATTTCACATACTAATTCCAAATACAATTCTGATATCTGTACTGAGTGGAGTTGGTGAGTCCACATCTGAAAGAACAATATAGTAAACATAGTATTGCATCCACAAGTGGCAGGGTGACAGCTCCCTGGTTACCAGTGGGGTTGGGGAGGGTGAAAGAAACTGGCTTTTTCCACAGCCATGCAATTATGACAGCAGCAGCAATCAAAAGTTTCTGTTGTCCCTGTGTATGGCAGCTGTCTAAGGTGCCTGGTCATGTTGTTCTTCTGCTGGCATTCACAAGCCATGATAAGTTGGTTAATACCATTGGGCCAAACGAGCTCTCAGAAGTGTAAAAGACTTGCAAACAGCCTCAAAGCTGTTTGAAAAAATGTTATTATAGAGGCTTAATAAAAGTGAATACCACAAATCAAAAAAGGCACCAAAACATTCAGCAAAACCCTTGCATGGTTTAATAGCAATGTTAGGGTTTTGAAAGGCAAAAAGGCACCAAAAAATGGAGAGTGTCTCCAAATGAGGGAAACAGGAGAGCTCACAAGCTCCATTAGGCCAGGTGTAAAAGTGTAATAAGATGAGGGAAAACAAAGTTTGAGAACCATTTAAAAAATGGTGTTAAAGTTAATAATAACAGCTTCTTTAAATGAATCAGTAGGTAGGAAGTCAGCTAGAGAATTGGTGGGATCATTAGATGTAAAAAGGTGTACTCAGGGATGATGATGAGGGAGTAGAGAAGCTAAATTAATTCTTTAATTGTTTTTTTACTATAGGAGATATTGGTAGAATTCCCACATCAGATACATTCTTAGCAAATAGTTCCAAAGAGTTGGATCACGTTGAAGTGACAACAGAAATGTGACAGGCCTCCTGCCTCTGTTACGTCATTGATGCCCCAGGGGAGCCAGCTGGGGCTTGCTTGGGCCCTCCAGATTACTAACAATCTCCCTACCTCTTCTGCCCTGCCTTTGTTTTTGGTCTTTAGTTTGGGAGGCAACCCTCACATCATTGGAGTGGCACCTCAGGTGCTTTTTTCTGCCATGCTCATCACAGGGCTCCTCTGCTTGGGCTAAATTCAGTTTCTTCATGGTTCCTTGCCTCTCTGTTTAGTCAACCGGGCTACTCGCCCCTTAGTTTGGTTTGCCTCAGGGCCTGATAACCCATTTTCAGCTTCCCCAGGCCTGGTAGCCCAATTAGCTTCGCTAGGGCAGACAGCTCCTTGGTGTACTCAAACCTATACTCAAACTCAAAATAGACTATGCACTTCTTAAGAGTATCTGCCACAGTCTTCTTTCTCTCCTTATAGCCATCTATGCCTGGTGGGGTTTTGGCCCCAAATTAGCAACGAGCATAAACTCTCTCCTGTATGTGCACTCCCCACGTGCTCCTCAGTCACAACTCTCACAGTGCCACTGCAAACTCCTTCCCTGAGCACAGCCTGGGCCACAATGCTTTCCTCTGCCCTAGAGCACAGCTTGACTCTTAGTTCTGTCCCTTCCCCAAACAACTTTCTTTGCCTTTGTGGCAGGGGCTCCCCATTACCTAATTACCATGGATCCTGGTTTCCCCTTATACAAAATTGAAAATTCTCTAATAAAAAATCACAAATTCTCTAATAAAAACAGGGAATAGCGGGGCTGCATGGAGAAGCTGCTCACCACTGTGAGCTCAGTGCTTCCCTGGTGATGCAGCCCCTGCGGACGGGACTGTTTTGAGGAGTGCCACCCCACACCACTGCCCTCACTACAGCCGCATGCAGGAGGTGCATCACCAGGGCAGTGCAGAGCTTGCAGCAATGAGCAGCTTCTTCATGCAGCTCCACTGTTCCCTGCCATGCCAGGTCACACCCACTGGGCTGTGGAGGCCCCGGGGTAAGGCAGCAGAGTGGGAGCCCACGCCTGCAGCTCGTATGTACCCTGTGCACAGATCGGGGAGGGGAGTATGGGTCCCCACTGCCCCCCTCGGGAGTGCATGCCACAGTGGGGAGATGGCCCCACCCCTACCCCCCAAATGAGCCTCCTGGGGCCCCATCCCACTCCCTGCTGGGGCCCTGCAGCCACATGTTGCAGCGCCAGGCCCCAAGCCCCATGCAACGCCTGGCTGAGCAGCAGTCCCAGCCCTGCACAGCTCTCTCCCTCCCTACAGGGGCCTCAATCCCCCTCTTCCCCACCCCGCTCTTACCTGTGGGAGCTGCTCCCCAGGCTGCCTGGGTCCATGTGCATGTACATGCACGTGGCTCCCTCTGTCTCACTGCCCTCTTCCTGTTCAATCCCAGCTCCTGCCCGCCTGCAGGGAGCTCACTGTAAAGCTGCCAAATCAGCGGGTTTCTCCGGTAAAATGAGAAATCCAGGTTTGCCTCTGGTAAAAGGCAAAATCTGCTGTTTACTCCATTTTTCCATGGGAAACAGAAAACCAAGATCCCTGCTAATTACACTTGTTGCTATGCTGTTTGTAGCCCTTCAGCTTATGACCTTGTACCTCATGAGCCATCTGGCCTGTAGGAATCAGAAAATAGATGCTCCCCTACTGCCACATTTCCAGACGTGTAGGGATCCTTATGGACTGGATAATGTGCTAGCTCAGTGGGTGGAGGTGGCCCAAGCCTGATCCAGGTACATAGGTGCTGGCTAGAGGCAGTGTGGGCTCCAAAAAGGTACTGCAGGCCCCTAGTCTGACTGCACAGGGCTGAGGGAAGTTGTGCAAGGCCCTGAGTGGGGCTAAGGGACATGTTGCAGGGCCTGATCTGGCCCATGGACCAGCCACTGGGATTAGGCATCATTCACCTGAGAGTTCTGAAGGAACTCAAATGTTAAAATAGAGAACTGTTGGCAGTAGTATATACCATTCTGTATCATTAGTCCATGTCAAAAGTCAGTATCAGTGTTGAACATCATTAAGAAGGGAATTGAAAATATCATTATTCTATTTAATAAATCTATGATGTCCTTGCATCTTGAATACTGTGCAGTTCTGGTCTCTGCATCTCAAAAAAAAAATATATAGTAGAATTAGAAAAGGTGCAGAGAAGGGCAACCAGAATGATTAGGGGTAAGAACAGTTGGCACACCAGGGGAGACTAGAAAGCCTAGGGCCCTTCAGTTTGGGAAGGAGTAGGCTGAGGGTGGTTATGATTAGAGACCTGCTGAATTTGTGGCAGCTGCCCACTGATTTCGGAGGCAGAATGCAGGGTCCAACAGCCATTTCATGGGCATGGTGTGCCACCCTGCCATACCTCTGATAGGCCAGAGGGCCCTAGTATCCCTGCCCCTTGCTGCTGATTGGCTGCAAGGGCTGCCTGTCATAAAGCCCTGTCCCTCACTGCTGGTTGGCAATGAGGGCTGTCCATCATGTGGCCCCACATGCATAAACATATTTTTATTGTGAGTTATTGGTTCAAATTAAAATCCTTCTTTCACAAGTATGTCATTTGATCCTCAGTAATCGCATATCATTTTGATGAATCTCTTGCGTGCTAGTTTAACCTCAAGAATGGCTGATTTTATATGCTAACTCAACACTAATTACATTTAAATTAAAGGCATATTTGAAACACTCCATGCTAACAGAAATTTCAGCTATTATAGTTTTGTTGAAGAAAGAAATATTCATAATTCATAACATTCATATTTTCCTAGTGCTTTAAGTTATTTTGTGCAGCAAACTGCCAAAAGGCAAGAAATTATCTGAATTCTGAATAGTCTAGAAGGAAAGACTTGTGAAATGCAATGAAGAGAAAATATTTTAAAACATATACGCCTGTAATTGGTGTTCTGGAAAAAAGAAAATATAAATTTCCCTTACTAACTTTTCTACATAGTATGTGAATTAAATATACATTCTAACAGACATTCTAAAATTCCCAGGGCCAATTTTTTTCTTTCCAATTTGCTGTAATTTTAAAGAATTACCTCTTTTTGTGTGCTCTCAAGAGGAAATGCATTCCCAAAATAAACAACCATTAGGAAAAAAAATCTGTAGAATATAATTATTTAGTTGTTTTTGCAGCAAGTGAATGCAATAAAGTTTGCTTCAGTTGTTTCTGAGAAGCTGATAACTTATGAAATAAAAAAATTCTTGGTTCAAGTACATGGCTGTGATTTTTGTTAAATATTTATCTAGCTTTTTCATGTCCTCATGCTATAAAACAAACCCAGTTTTTCTATTCTTCCCCTTCCCCCCCACCAAAAAGAAAACCTGAAAAAATTTACCATATCTCATGTTAGTACCACTCAGGGTGAAGTTACTTGTTAAATATAGACCAAACTAAGGGGACTTAAAATACACACAACCGTACTTTGAAGCTCATTTATTTATGCTAAATGCCCCCTGAATATCTCAAAGTTATGCCACTTTAGGTGAGGGTTAGCTCTGGATTGTGCTACTTAGCTCTTCAATTGCTATTCAGTTACTGTTACAAGCTTCCCCAATAATAAGAGTCCTGGGACAAAGTACTGTACACCTTGTATGGGAGAAACATTCCCATCTCTTTCCTGAGGTTTGTTGTTATTAATATAAAAAGGAAGGAAGGTAACAAAATGGTAATACGATGGCCAGTTCAAGCCATTCCACATGTTTGGACTTCCTCAGCTTGCTACCTCTGGACTGTTTAGTCCAACCCTTAATTCCTGTGTAACAGACCAAAGATAGTTTGGTCAGGGCAACAAAGCTTTCAATCATGTTTCATCCCACCTGTGTCCTCCAGGCACTGCTTGATATTGTAAGCCAGGTCAGTCTAAACCAGTGTCTCTAAGATGTACTGTTAAACTCTTTGTGTTTTCATGAGTGGACTTGACCACTTGGTGACTGGCTTACAACAAGCATGTTATATACCTCACTATTCACATCAATGATGAGTATAGCTCAGCATTTTTAACTTTCTACATTTGCTCCTTTACAGCTGTGCTTGAGAGGCCTCTGGATAAAAAGGCTGGTAAGAATTATGGTCCACCTGGCACCAAAAAGCTCATCTACTTCATTGATGATATGAATATGCCTGAAGTAGACACATATGGGACAGTACAGCCCCATACACTCATCAGGCAACACCTGGACTATGGCCACTGGTAGGTAACTTCCTGGGTACCTTTATTCATGATTTCTTTGCTGTTAATCTAGTATTGGGTTTGGCATTTTCTTTTTGAAATCAAATTATTTCCATAACCCTTTGCCTGGCTTAATTGACTGTTTAGCAACAGACATGCTCTTGCTGTCTTGGACTAGAGTTCACCTTCAGTTAGAGCCGCTGGGATAAATCTTAGTCATATAGAGCACATCTAAATGAGCAGCCACATGCGCTTTGTGGTTCCTCAAAGGCTTTTGAGGTGCCACAGAACACACCCCACATACATTAAAAGGTTTTCTGCACTGCATATTTGCAGCACAGAATCAAAATTAGATATTGGGAAATCCCAGAATCTTAAAAAAAGGGGGTTTAAAAAAACAAAGGGAGCAGCACACATGGCTGCAGCATGTGCCTCTCAAAACTGGGGCCTGGCCAGCCACAGCCACACTCTGGCTGCTGGACAGGCTCTATGCACCCAGATTGTCATCACTCAGACCTGGGAGGCACCCAGGACTGTAGGTAAGGCTGCTGGGGCCAGCTCAGGTGCTTGCCCCAGCGTCCCCTACTGCACCAGGGTAATTTGCCATGTACCAGAGTGCACATGCAGGAGCATTCCCCAAGGACAAGTAGCAGTGGCACAACTATATGCTGTTGCTATTTGTCCCCAGGGAAATGCATGTGCATTCTCATCCGGACATGCCCATACATTCTGTAGTTTCTTGTTACTCCTATTCAATAGCAGTTTGCAAGCTTGTTTAATTGTAGACTTTTTATGGACAAGCCTTTGCATCTTATAAATGCTCCCTGGTAGAGGTCAAAGAGTAGCACCAGGTATTTGATTAGTATCTGTTTGGTAGGATTTTTACTACTGGATCCTGCATCCCTAATTTAAAAGATCTGTATGATTTTTTTTATTATGAATCAGCAAGAAAGAAAGGTTCCTGACATGAGTAACTTGAAGAAAAAAACTGTTGCAGTATTCTAAAAGATACAGCTTATATTGTTGAAGCCAGTAGCAGCAAGTATACAACACCTCTATAGGGTAATGTTGAGGGAGTCATTGCAGTTTGTTCCCTAGTGTACTTTACAGATCAGGACTATTCCTGCAAACCCTTGGTTTCAGCAAGGGGCTTATTGTGAAGATAAAAACCCCCAGAGGGATACATGAAAAGAAGCAAAGTGACAAGGAATAGGATTCTTGCTTTGTGGGCTGTGAAAGGGGATGGAAAGGGATGAAGCATATATTAAATACATCTAAAAGAAGTTATTTAAGTGAGATTTGCTCTCTTCCCTGATTTCCTAACACCTCATTCCATGTTGGCACTGGATTTATGACCCAGATACCTTGTTCCAGGTAGACCCTGTGGCAGAAAGCCACCTTGGTTTCTCCCCAAAATCTCTGCCCTGTGACTATGTGATTAGGGGGGCCAGCACAGAGGATTCACACCTCAGCCTGTCTCTTTAGGTAACCTGAGCTGGCTGCATTCCTGAGGGAGGGGGGAAACCTGCTCCCTCTGCCTACGTGACTGGCATCAGCCACCTGGGTGAGGGGCATCTACCTGGGGAGCTGGAATCTGCCCGGTAACAGGTGATGTATTACAAATTGGTTGGCTGACTTCCACTGGACCAGGTGAATGAGGTCACAGGGGCTATATAGGTTGTGGGGGGAAGGAGGCTCTCTCTCTTCAGCCATGACGTGAAGCAGCAGCAAAGCAGGAGAGACAGAGAAGCCTTACCATCTGGACCTAGCTCTCTCTCTCACCCCAAGACTCCAGAGGGGAAACTGGAGAACTCTGGAAGATGCTTGTGAGTAAGCTACTCGAGATCTGGTTAGATATCTAGCTGGCAGTAACACAGATGCGTAATCAAAAGGCTACCTCAGCCACACTGTTTGCTCTTTAGGATTTCTAGGATATTGCTCAATCCTGTACCCTAGCTTACCCTACCCCTTGTAATCAATAAAGTTCTCTTTTTTGACTGGTGTGGGAGACTTATTGGGGGGTGGGTCTAAATTATGCCTAAGAGACCCCTTAGGTCTGTGGACTAAGGGAGACTTTACTTCTTGCCCCTTGACTTGGGGAAGTGCCCCAAGTGCCTGTACTGGGTCGAGTACCCGTTGGACTATTAGGCCTGTGTTTCCCCGAGGACACAGGGCCGAGACAGTCCCTTCTCAGGGTGGTGGCGGCACGTTACCCCCAGACTAGCGAGTGTGCTCTGGGAGAGGGGTTGGCCAAGCATAAGGCACCCCTAGGGAGGCATTCGGAGTTTGGAAGGTGGTCGGGCTCAGGGAGGTGGGCGGCTCAACGCAGGAGCGCCCCCTACTGGCCCGCCACAGACCCAAGCCCTCCGACTGACCATAACTTCTTTCATTTGATAACAGGCAAATTTTATGGATACTCAGTGATAGCAGGTGCGAGTAGTGTAGGCAAGGCGAACAAAATAACCCCTCTCCCCTCCATTCTATATCTACCAGTCCTAGGGTTCACAGAGGAAAGGTATGCCTGGCCAGTAGGTGAGCTTGACCCTGTGGGTTTTTTTCTTGAATGTTAGCAGTCTTGGAGGTTGAGGGCTGACCCATCATATGAATACATCTTAATCTGGTCATTTACCAGTGTCTTACTTTGGGCATGCCCAGCCTCCTATTTTGGTCCATACACCAAAACCAGAAATCCTAGGGGCTCTGCAGCTGGTCACTGTGACTTAGCCAGTGCTGCAGACTCCCTTATCTTTGTTATGGGTTTTCAGGAAACAGTGTGATACATGTCTTCAGTTTCCCAGCTTATTTGTCTGCTGGCTTCAGACACAGTGGCCTTGAAGGAAACTTTGTCAGAAACAGGCTTTTAGAAACCAATTAACCCTTGCTGTTGCTTTGAAGCATTGTTTTAATACAATATCTATTTTAACTGCCATGCAATTCTTAAAGCAAATCTCTAAATATCATTTTCTAGCTATGACTTTGCATGCATAAGAAAATGTATGCTGCATCAAGCATCTACTTGATATGCAGATTCCTGCTGCCCACACACAACTGCCACTACGGGCCATGCTCCAAAGAACCCCCCTGGGTGTCATTTAACTGGCTCACCACACAGCCTTTTGTATAACTAACATACATTTTCTTCACAGCTTAGCACCTCCATCATCACAGTCAGACTTGGCAGCACGGTGTTAGGCTCCTGCCCTACATTCATTTTATAGTGCTATGTGATTTGAAATCTAATCCCAGCAATCATGCTTCCTTTCATATCATGTGTGCATGACAAGACATGATTTTGGGATCAGGAATTAGATCCCAATCTCACTATTACTGCATGCCAGTGCAGGTGGAGCACATGATTGTGAGCCAAAGCTCCTCCTGCAATGGCAAGTTGAAAGCCAGGCACAAAAACTCACATGTGGGAATGAAAATCAACTGATTGTTGGAGTGGTCTGAACAGTTCTGCGTTTAGTTTTCAGACCTAGAGCTTTCTGGTTTGGGGATTGAAAATTACTTGGTTTTAGGCCCTGGTATGGATAGCTCTGGGTTTTTTCAGCCCCTATTCCTTGTCTGTCCATGGTTTATCAACATTTCATGCCTGGCAGCTTTGGCAGGACTACTGGGTACCAGGGATAAGAGACTCCTGGCAGGGCAGCCAAAGGGCTTCTCTATGGGGGACTTTAAACCATGCACCTGTCAGCCCAACTAGACTTGCTGCACGTGAGGTTTATGCTACCAGTGAGGAAGCCCTTTGGCTCCCCTTCTGACTCATAACCTCATGAGGGGCTGACAGCCAGTTAATTGTCCACTCCAACTGCATGTTACTTTTGAGGTGGCATACAAACCAGCCATAAACATGTTCTATATTATATGCAGAAAATTTTCTGGTTCATTTGCCATTTTATGGTACCTTAAATAGGGTGCAAGTGAAGCACTCTTGTCTATTATGACATGACAAACACAATCGCTGCATAAATATAATTTATAAAGTGGACCTTAGATTTGCAATTTACCTCTAAGCCTTCAGGCTCTACGGGTGCTCTGCCCTTGTTAAAACCTCCTGCCTTCCCTTTTTGAAAACAAGTCTAAAGTACAGGAAGAGTCCTAGAGTCAAAAGACTCTAGTTTTGCCCCTTTTGTATACTATTACAGTGCTGGAAATGCTCATGATGTATTTATTTTTGTCAGAGGAGGACTCATTAACATACATAGGGTGTGTTTACACAGTTTGTTTACTCTGAAACTGACTAATTAGCTCCACAGTAAAATGTCACTGTCTACACATGTGACCCTGTTAGGTCAGTCGACTAACAAACACTGTCAAGCACTAACACACAACATTATTCTGTGCAACACAGCACATGTGTAGATGATGACAGGGCTGGCTGGGGCATGAGGGTGCTACCTGCTGGCTAGCCCCACACTAGAGCACCTGCCTATCTCAGCCACTGCTTCTGCAGCATGTGGAGCCCCATCAGAGCAGTCTTGGGTTGGCAGACCTACTTGCCAAGTCGCCTACCAGCCTAGACTGCTCTGGGGTTCCACATGCTGCACATCAATAAACTCCATAGCAATGTGCTCTGGAGTTTTTTGCTTCCAGGTTTACTTTCAAATGGCATGCCCAGGAGCAGTAAACTCCGGAGTTTTTATTTGCACATATTAATCGCACATGTAGATGAGCCCACTAACTGTTAATCACTCTTGTTCCAAAACACATGTACTCAAAAGCTGGCAATACTTGTTTAATTTTGTTGGCATCTAGTTAGAATAATTAATATGTAGAGTTGGAAGAGATTGCAAAGGGTCACTCAGTGTCCCCCCCCGCAAATAGGTACCCTGTTTTGAGACCATGTCAGACAAGTGCCTATCCAGAGTCTTTTGAAAGGCACCAATGAAGGAGATTCTGTAAGTTCCCTGGACAGCTTGTTCCATTCTCCTACTATTTTTATGGTTAGGGAAGGGTTTGTTTTTTTTTTTCTTTTTTTTTCTTTTTTCTGAAATTTGATCTAAATCTGCTGTGTTGCAGTTTACCCCCTTACTTCATGTCCTGGTCTCTGCAACAAGAGAGAAAAGTTGTTCTCTCTCTACCTTATGGTAGTCTTTCAAATATTTGAAAGCTGCTATTATATCTCCCCTAATCTTTCTACTGACCTTTTCTCTAAGCCTTTTTTCTTGCAGGTTTTATTCTAACACTTTTACCATCTTTATTACTCACCTCTTGATAATCGCCATTTTCTCAATATCCTTTTTAAAATGCAGAACCTAGAACTGCACACAGTACTTTAGCTGATGCCGCGCCATTATTGAATAAAGTGATGCTATCATGTCCCATGTCTTGCATATAATGCTCCTGTTAACAGCCCCAAATTGGATTTGCTTCTTTTGTGACAACTTCACATTGCTGATTCTGCTTGAGTTTGGACTGCAGCCAAACTCCCAGGTTCTTCTTGGCAGTGCTGCTGCCTATCCAGTTATCTCCCATATTAAACTACCTCATTTTGAAGTAGTTTCAGAAAAGTCCCAAATACAGATGCCTAAACTTAACATTGTAAATAGTTTCTTACAAGGGCAAAATTTCTTGTTGAGGGCAAATCCCATATTGAATCAATATAACTATATATGGAAACTGAATTGTTATTGTCCTTATTTATAAATGGAGGGCTTACCTGTTTGCTGTTCTTGAATGCATGCTTTTGCGAGGCACATGTAGAGTCATCTACTCCATCCCTCTGGTGAAAGCAGGAACATTGCTATCTAAGCTTTCCCAGAGAAATGTTTGACTAACCTGCCCTTAAAAGCTTCCTGTAATGGGAATTTCATTCCCTGCCTAGGTAATCTAATTCCACTATTTAACCACATTCCTAGTTAGAAAGTTCTTCCTAATATCCAACCAGTAGTGTAAAGAGGGGGTGAGGGACCTGCATTGTGGGTGCTGTCTAAGGGGAGAGGCACCAGAAGGGTGGAGGGAGAGTGCCTCACTCCAGGACTCCTGGCTGCTTCACTCTACCTGTACTTCCAGTTACAAAAAGCAGCTGGTGCAGGCAATGTGTCTCATAGAGCACAAATTTTTTTGAGAATTGCAGTAGGGCAGAATTGACCCCTTTTTCTTTTTTGCTTCCAAAATCAGCATTTTTTCCCCTCTGGACATGGGCTTTGGTGGCAAAAAGGGATGAAAGTTTTATCCTGGCAGCAGCAAACTCCACTGCTGCTCTAAAGAATTACAGTTCCCAGGACACCTTGCACTGGCTGCTGCTTGCTGTTGTTCTTGTACCTGTAAGCCAGAAGGCATGGGAGAAGAGGGAGAAGGGTGTGGGAAGATTGTGTAGCACACATTTTTTCCATGCTATGCTTCTGCATTCAACCAAAATGTCCTGCGTAGCATTTTAAGCTCATTACTTTTTGTCCTGTCCCTGTGGGCATAGAGAACGGCCCTTTATAACAATTCTTTCTATATTTGAAGACTTTAAAAAATATCCCCTCTCAGTCTTCTCTTTTACAAGCTAAATAATCCCAGCCTTTTCCTACGGTAGAATTCTATTTTCCTTTGTGCAACTAATTGCAGCTTTCTAATCATGTAAAGTGGTATTTTTGGTAAACACATGCAGATAACAATTATGTTTCCCTTGTATGGATGCAAAACTGTGCATGCATAGACCAAGCATGTGCAGTAAGCTATATATTGGCCAGGCGTGTATGTGGCAATGTACATATGCCCACTCTGGACATGTAAGTGCATCTAAGTCCCAAGATCATAACAAGCCAGAAACCTGTGACTAGAGGATGTTAGATGGAGAAGAATGATTCTCCACATTTTAGCTCCAATACCCGAGTGGTTAAAACTTTCACCCAAGATGTGGGGAATCCTGTTCTAGGCCCTTTCTCCTAGAAGGGATTTGCCCAGAGATGCACAAGTGCCCTCCCCCCCTGCCTTTTGGTGCTGCTGCCACCACCTGCCAGGGTTGTGCACCATAGGGGGATGTGGGAGCGGGTCCCCACACCCCGCACCCTCCCTCACACCCACAAGATGCCCACCCGAGCTCTGCACTGCTGCCAACCCCTGGGTGTGGGCTGTGCGCTGCTGTCAGCCCCATTCTCTGTTCTCTCACCTAGCTGCAGCTCCACCCCTGCTACTTCCTTACCTGCTGCCCAGAGTGAATGGGATGTGAAGGGATCTGAGCAGGTCCCTGGTGGCTGCAATAGCAGCCCTGCCTGAAAGCTGCCTGCTGGCTGGGCCTGGCCCATCTGTTCCCAAGGGTGGGAGTGAGGCACAGTAGGGTATGTTGGGGGCATAGGTATACGTGGATGCCTTGCTCCCACCCTTGTGCATGGAAAGGCTGGGCAGGGTACAGTTCTTTGGTGTATGCTGCAGGCCAGATAAAAGTGCCTAGCAGGCTGGATCTGGCCAGTGGGATGTATTTTACCTACCCTTGGTCTAGGTTAGTCTGATATGCCAGCTCTGGCACTGTTCTGTGCTACTTTGTAGCAGGACTGACAGATGCGTAAATGAAAACCTGTCACAGATGCACCCAGGCACATTTAGCAGACAGATGCTCATAGGTGGCACGGTACTACTATAATTATTGTAATGTTTTTGGTTTTTTTGGTTTTTTTCTTGTCTTTTGTGTTTTTTTTTCTTTTTTGTAAAAGGTATGACCGAAACAAATTGTCCCTGAAAGAGATCTTGAATGTGCAATATGTGTCATGTATGAACCCTACTGCAGGGAGTTTCACAATCAACTCACGTCTTCAGGTACAGACATATTTCTAATTACATTATGGTTTTAGCATAGTTAGAATATCTTCAAAGTATTCTTAAAAATCATCTGTAGGAGAAAATAGTAGCTATGACCCTGAAATTAATACTTTAGCCTTAATAAAGATTCATGGCCATATTCTGGTGTCAATAACATCAATATAAATTCATTTTTAAGTCAATGTGTTGGCAGACTTGAGTGTAGAATAGTTCCTTATGCCCTCATTTTTGGTCTTTCACCTCTATATTTCTTAACATACTACTGTTTAGAGCTAGAGCTGGACTAAGACTTCTTCCAGCCAGCCAAACCTGGTTTCAGAGCAGCTGCCAAGGCCTTACACATTTATTTTAAATTAAACTATTTTAATTAGAATGTTCTTTTAAGTATTAAATATTTAACCCTTTGATTGTATTCACTCAAGCCTTTTTGCCTTGCTTTATAAAAGTTAGCTACATTTTTGGCATCAACAACATAAAATATAATTTAAAAATTATGAAAGTATATGGTAGTCTAAATTTTGCAACAGGTATTAAATCTGTACTAGGGATTAAGCGATCCTCTATTACAGATGAGGCAGAGCCCTAGCACAGGGGACAAGGTACCCCACATTTGATGTATATGAATTTGCTTGTCTCTTCCTGTAATACATTTGGGGTTAGCTACTGTGAAAAACAAGATTCTTTGTTTTGTGGACCTTGAGTCTGAGTCAATCTGGAAATTGCAATGTTTCTTATGTAATTTGAGAAAAGCGTTCTATTATTAGAAGATTTTCTTCTCTTGGCATTGAAGGGTAGTGCTTACCAAATGAGTCTCAAAGAGGCTAGGGCATTGCTAGTTCATGATCAGGTATACAGCAATTTGCAGTTACCTTGCCAGCAAGAAGTATGGAATCAAACTTAGTTTTATGAGAAAAACAGAGAAACTCAGAAGGGATATGCAAGAATGACCATGATAGTTATACAGTAGCAATATATTTTGCATGAGGATTAAATTCTGCCCTCAGCAGCTATGTACATATATTGAATTGACATCAATTGAATGTTTATGGGAACATACAGAACAGAGAGCAGAATTTGCCCCTATTTCTTGACAAGCACTTCATGAAAGGAGTTGGCCTCCTTAATCTTCTAACTCCTTAATCTTCTTTACCGAGGTGCATTATTTTGTTAAAAATGGTTTCTGAGCAATGCTCAAGGCCATTTCACTTAGAAATGAGGCCAATAAAATTATAAATTTGTCTGTGTTTTCATTCTCTTCCTCAGCGTCACTTCAGTGTGTTTGCACTCTCATTTCCTGGATCAGATGCTTTGTCCACCATCTACAGCACCATCTTAACTCAGCATCTGAAAAGTGAGAATTTCCCTGGGCCTCTGCAGAAATCTGCTCAGCAACTAATAACCCTGGCACTTGGTCTGCACCAGAAAGTAGCTGCTGTGTTTTTGCCAACAGCTATCAAATTTCATTACATTTTCAATCTACGAGATTTCTCCAATATTTTCCAAGTAAGAATGGCAGCTTTTCTTCTTGAGCATTGAAGGCAGCTTGTGGGTATTTTAGAGTATGTATTCCCCTCCCTGAGTCTTGCTAGGCTCAGCAAGGCCACCTAAGCTTCTCAGGACATTCAGCTCAGTTTACCAAGAAAAGACTTAGCATAATTTTCTAAGTAAACTTTTTTTCATAAAATTGCCTTTACTTTTTGTCAATTTGAAACTTGTGACAGGAACTGAGAGCTGAGAAAACTGGTCCAGCTATCAGAATGCTAATCTGGGATTTTTGTGACATGGGTACGATTCTATATTATATTAAAGGGACATATGTTGTATTCGTGTTGGTCTAATGACATAGACAGACAACGTTGTTTGGGTAAGTCTGATATCTTTTATTAGACCAGCTCAAATAGTTGGGAAAATTCTTCTCTGCAAGCTTTTGGGTATAAATACCTGTCATCAGACTGAGGAAGCATCTGCAGTTGGTGTGGTCTTCCTGGATGGAATGAATAGTGAAGAAGCCAGAGGCTGGTACGCATGCAAGAAAGCCAGTCAGTGAAGATGTAAATTGAGGAGTCAGTGAGTGAGAGGTTGGAGGTGGGTGGGGGGAGTGGAAATGTAGCTGATAAATAGTGGAGAGATACCTGGGTGTCAGATGTTAGGAAGGTTATATGTCATAAATCCAACGTCTATACTTAGTCCATTATTTTTTGTATTTAGTAGATTTATGAAGCGAAGTTCATAGGCTTGTCTGTGAAAGGTGTTTTGTAAATTCCCTTTGAGGATTAGAACTGAGAGATTGGAGAGAGAGTGGTTTTCTTGTGAGAAATGTGCCCCTGCAAGTAATTGGGTATTCTTGTCTTTGATAGATTCCCAGTGTGTGTTCATTCAGGTGCACAGTTGTTGTTTGGTGTCTCCTATGTATTTTCCATCAAGGAATCTGGTGCATTGGATGAGATATACAGTAAAAGTACTGTTATCTGGCATCTTAGAAGCTGGCGTGCTCCACTAGCTGGCATGCTGGCTTGTAAGATAAAGGGAAACCGGAAGTGCCCACTGTGACACTTCCAGTTTCTCTGAGCCCCCATGGTTCAGGGCAAAGCAGCCTGCACTGCCAAGCACCCATGGCCCAGGGGCATAACAAGCTGTGTGGGGCTGTGTGGGACCTGTTTTTCTGTCCAGTGGGGCCCTGTGGGCCCCGCAGGAGTGTCAGTAATGCTGTGGGAGGGGCAGAGGAACGCTTCAGACGCGGCATGAGAAGTGGCAGCCGGGGCCACTCAGTTAACTGACATATTTTGTTATCTGACATCCTCCGTTCCCGGGGGATGCTAGATAACAGATCTCTTAGTGTATGACATTTCTGGAGGTGCAGCTATAAGATCCAGGAATGCTAATGGTTCTGTTATAGGGTGTAGTAATTGTGGGTGTGATGGAGATATGTTGCCGGGTTTTGTATTTTTTGTCATGGCATGGTCTGGATCAGAGATGTGGGTTTTCTGGAAAATTTTGAATTGGAAAAATTTCCAGTGCCCTAAATAGAGCATGATGTGATTTATCATGTTTATTTGACTTATATGTAGTAAACAAAACTAAAAAAATACCCCCATGTTAATTTTATGTCCTAGTAGCCACAAATATTTGAACTGAAATATTTGAATAGGAAAAAAAATAAATACAGCACACTTAATGTTGCTTAAATGTTATATTCAAATGAATTCAAAGCTTTATGTGGAAAGAAATTATTTTTATTTGAATACTTGTAAAAATGTAAATACAATACACAATAGCATGTACTTCCCTTATATTGTTTGTTTAAATTTAAGAAAAAAAGGAAGGCACTGAAAACTGTTAACACACTAATTTTAACGTACCCAAAGAACTGTGAATGATATGCTGTGGTTGTCCACTCATCTACTTCAACAAGAGTTTAACTCTCTTCCTCTAAGGCTTTGTGGCACCTCCAGTTTCACTGTCACTATCTGTAGAATCAATTGCACTACTTATTAGTTTCATTTCAGAATGAGATTGAGGCAAATCTGATTCAGAACTACTTGAACCACATTTCTTTCGCTAAAGGATGGTTTTACCAATGAGTCTATGGGCAAGGGCAGCTTATCACACTGCATTTTCTCCATGAACTGTAATTCTGACTGATTCTCCAGAAGCAAGATATTTTGAGAAAAAGAAACTAGCTTAGCAGCGTGTTGATTTGGTTTTGATTTGACTTGCACAGCCAATTAGGAGAATTCACAACTTGATGTTTGGATTATTATGTGAGTGTATTTACCCTCCTGTTTACAAATCAGTAAAATATGTATGTACTCTCTCTCACACTTCCTAGAGATAATCACCTGAAAAACATTAATTACAACTTTGAAACTGCCAATATTGAACTTGCCTAATATTGTATTGGCATCCATTCATTATTACTAATGAATTTTATGAAACAATGAATTTTTAGAAATGTAAAATTTCCCACAGAAAAATAAAACACTGGAAAATTTTCCACCCCATATCTCTGGTCTGGATCCATGGCACAGTCTGTTTAACATGGCTCTGGTGTGGGGTCTATTTTGCTCCAGAACTAAGCTAGTCTCTACAATGGCAATCAGCATAGGGAAAATCACACACAAGGAAAACTCACTAAATATATTTTCCATCATTAAATTGCTGCGAAAAGCAGCATATGTTCAGTAATGGAAACCAACTGTGATGTTGATTATATGCAGCCAACACTGAAGATGACTATAAAACATATGACCCACATGGAGTAAATATCCAGATGGTAACTTTTTTTTTAAAACAAATGTTATTAAAAACACACATCACCCTACACTTACAAAGCTACACATATTGCACATCCTTGTTTTACCAGGAATTCATAGCACAGAAACAACTACATATCAGAAGCATAAAGCTACATATATTAAACCCTTAAACAACATGCATCACATTCTCACAAAAGAACAAACCCTTATAGAAACCTTTTTCTTCATACAGAAACCCATGAAAAAACAATTACCTCAGTAACCACCTGAAACTCTCCACTCCTCCCATCATTCTTTGTTGGTTTAACAAAACAAGCGTCCAGTCCTTTTTCTTCTACTTCTTCTCTGCCTCTTCCACTCCAGCCTCTTCTTTGTCCAGATCAATGTAGTAGTTCAGTTAATGCAGCTCCAGCTTCAGGCACTCTATTTCAGTGAAAGCCAACTCCTTAAACACCCAGAGGTTTCTTACTTTCCATAAACTAGTTTTAAAACATGCTAAAGTCCTTAATAATGTTTCTTTCGGTCCTCTTGGTACAAGTCCATATAGTACCATCTCCCATGCGTTATACCATCTCCTGTGCATATGACACATTTATTTTGTTGACACTCAAAAGTGGCAGACCCTTTCCCACGCCCCCTTTGCATATGTACACTCCCAAAACATGTTCCACTGTTTCTTCATCCCTGCATCTCTTCCTCAGGCACCTTGATGAGCTCGTCAAGCCCCATTTCTGTTCCACTTCTCTCTTTGGCAAGATATTTCTTACAACCATCTATGCTAGGTCAGCATGTTCATAAAATGAGAAGTAGCACAGCTTTAAATGCCACCACTTCTTTGGCAAAGGACAATGTCCTCCTGGACCATAATCAAAGTATTTGCCATGGCTTTACTGTCACCTTTTCTCATACTCTATTACCTTTCCCCTTGGCACCCATCAGGATCCCTAGGACTCTGATTTCTCCCTCTCTTATTTTAAGGCCCAACATCTCCAAGTTCTTCCAGTTTCCTGCTCCCATTATGGTGCTTTTTCAATCTATTGAGTTTAGCCTCTGTCATTTCTCCATACTCTCTTGTATGCTGTAGCACCCTTTCTATTGAAAGGCTATTTCTAACTACTACATTTATATCATCCAAGTATAGTATGCATTTTACCTCACCTCCTCCCAGTATTTTTACTCTGCTCATGATCTTGTCTTTTCTTATTCTTTGTGCTAAGGTTTTGTGCCACACACAAACAGTAGTAGTGACAGGGAACACCGTTGTTTCACCCCTATATAGATTTCAAAGGCTCTACTTAGATTTCCATTAATTTGGACTTGACTCTTTGCTTCTCTATACAACAACTTTATCCAACATATAAATTTGTCTGGGAACCCCATTTTCCCTAGTATCTGGTAATGTAATAATGATCCACTCTGTCATATGCTTTTTCTAAATCCAGGCTTGCTATAACTGTGTTTGTGTTCTTCTCTTGGAGCTGATCGTTTTAGAGATCCTTCTACCTGGTACTGTACATACTTGGTCTTGATGTATTATCTTCTTGAGGTTTTTGCTCATCCTCAAAGTCACTGTCTTGGCCATTAATTGACAGTTTATATTATGGAGTGTAATCAGTGTCCAGTTTTTAAGGATGTCCTTCTTCTCTTTCTTCAAGAGTAAGATCACAATATTTCTTGTAAAATCTTTTTCAAGATCACAACACCTTTGCTGCACTGTTTTTTTCAAGATCACATCACCTCTTGTAAAATCTTTCCCTGCCTCTCCTGTTTCTGCCATTTCCTCAGCCACGTCCACTATATCCCTTCCTACCCATGCTGAAAACTCATAAAATTCCATAGGTATTCCATCAGTTCTCAGTGATTTGCCTTTTAAAGGTTATTAAACACTTCTCCACTTCCTTTAAATTTACATTTTCTTCCATTTTCTTTGTTTCCTCCTCTACTTTCTCTTCAATCTTTGCCAAGAAATTCATCTTCTTCCTGTCTGTTTCCTTCTCTGGTATAGCTCTTCATAAAATCTTCTTGTCACCTCCAGCACCTCCTCCTTATCTACCTGGGCACCACTTTCTTCCCACACTGCTTTAAGTTCTCCTTTTGCCAACTTTACTCTGGCCAGAAAATACAGGGATCACACTTTGTTTGCCCCCACCCAGGATGGTTATGCTAACAACATTTTCTCTCTTGTCTTGCTTTTAAACCAGGTTTTTAACTCTTGCCTTGTTTCTTTTAGCTCTTCTTCTACTTGTTTTCCTTCTGAGTCTTGCTTTGGCAGCTCCTGCATCTTTTTTTGCATTTGTCTTATCATGTCCATTTTTTTCCCTGCACATCTTCAGCCTTCCTTCCTGAAGAATTGTCTCATCCTCTTCTTCACGATCATGTGTCATTCTCTGGTAGTCCCAAAAGATTTATTCAGTGTATGTCCCTCATACTGTCCCTCATACTGTCTTGTATATGGTTGACATTGTACTTGTCTGGCCTCATAGAGGTGCTCTCTTGCCGCTTTGGAGTGTGTACCCAGTGCTGGCTGCAATGGGTGTTCTGGCGGACTTGACAGTGAGTCACGTTCACCCTGAAGGGGCCCCCAATACTCTCCTGCCACGACTTGGTCTTTTCCTTCAGTGTTGGGGCTCCTTCTCCCCACTTTTTGTGGACTGGGCACTGCCCTAAGTGTGTGGTCTTGGGGCTCCACCTCTCCTACACCCCAGCCATGCACCAACCCTCAGGACGGCCAGCTGCTGGACCTCCAGCTCACCCTTATGACATCTTCACCTGCCTCCTCTCTCTCCTCTCTCATCACCCAGTCTCTTTCAGTTCGAGTTGCCTATAAGATGTTGGACTGTCCTGGTCAAAATGTCGGGGTTTCCTTTACTATGCTGCTGCCTGCCATACCATCCTGGTGTCTCCTGGTCTGTGGAGGTTGCTCTTGGCCCCTTCTCCCTGCTTTGGGGCCCTATCACACTCAAAACAATTTGAAAAAAAAAAGAACATTTGGGTATGGGGTTTCAGCCTGCCCCACTCATGGGTTTAGCGTCTTTGGCCCCAAAGTACCTTGACACCGTCCTCTTTAGCCCAACCACCCTGCCAGGTCAGCATGGTGCCTCTCTCAATAATTCCCAGACCCCTCAATTGGGTCCTTGCCAGTATGCTTCCCAAGCTGCTGACACTGCTCGTGTGCAGCCCGGGGAGCAGCTTCGCCTTCTGTCTGCAGTGGTGATGCTGTCTCACCCTCCAGTTCCCCACCACCAGCTTTTAAATCAGCCGCGTGGCAATTCTTAATGATGTCATCAGTTGGTGCCACTCTCAGCCGGCAGTAAAAGCGGCTGATAATCTGTGTGAGTGGTTTGTCTTGGCATGGCTTGTCCGGCTCTGTTTTTCCTATGGAAGGTAAGTGTGCCTTGCCTTCAGCGCTTTTCTCCTTCTTCCCTAAGGAAAAGGCAGAGTGGGTCAGCCCTGCCTCAGATCCCACCATGGGAGGGTATACAGAGGCCTCCACCTGTCTCTTCCTGGGACAGATATATCTCTCCACCTTGTAACAGGTGCACATTTAACTTCCACAGCACCTTTCCTGTGAAAGCAATCATGCTGGTGAGATGCTCTGCCTGCAGTAACCAAATCGTCAGTACTAATCTTCAGTAATCAAAGTTAGTGGAACTTTTCTGCGGCTTTTGCCTCTTCAGAGAAGGCTGGAGAGCAGAGATCATATCAAGGGGGCTAGGAGAGGCTGGGGCCGGTGAAGTGTTCTGCACAGTGTAGCCCTCTCCCACCACTCACCTCCCCAGGATGGGAATATAGGAGGCCTGCAGATGGAAGCCACAACCTCTATTGCTCCATGTCTCTCTGTTGCCATGCTCCATGCTCTTGCTGCTGCAACCTTCCTCCTGGTACTGGCAGGGCCCTGCCTGCTCCCAGGCAGTACCACCCCTTGGCCATAGAGTTTGTGAGGGTGAAATGTTTATCTACAGAATGGGGGGGGGGAGGGGATAGGGGGGAGAGGGCAGTGCATCCTGGAATTCTGGAGAATTGCAAATTGCTTGTTTTATCTTCATGGAGCAGGTGGAAGTTACCCTAATATGAGCTGGGTATCACAGTCCAAAGTTAATCCTCACTGAAGTGGCATCATTTTGAGATACTCAGAGGGCATTTAGCAAAAGTTGATGAGTTTTAACTTGTGAACACTTATGTTTTAAGTGCTCTTAGGATGGTCTAAATGTATTGTGTAATGATACCCTTCGTGCCTCTCAAGATGAACGTGGAACCCAGTAGAGCAAGTGTAGATGCTACTCTAATCTTTTTTTCAGCAGGGTGCTGCTTCTCAGCATTGCTGGGGCTGGGCAGGCAGGTACTCCACTGCTGCTGTTATTGCTTAGCATCAGTACATTGGGAGGGGGGCAATGCTGCACACCACCAGTAGGGGACACTGCTCACCACTATTGGTGCAGGGGGATTGTAGTTTTACCTGTCCACATCCAATTGTGGAAGCAACCCAATCTGTTAGACCTTTAGTGAATTCTAGGCTTTTAGCTCTCTAAAATCTAGCAGGCACAAGTTTGTTACCTGACCCACTAGTGCTCCAAGGATTTCAGTTCCTTAGGAACAAGTAGATAATAGGTCTCAACCTGTACCTGCTAGAAGGCTTTGTATATTATAAGTACTTCTCTAATCAAGGCTGGATAGTAAAGTGCAATACCATTTCTCTGGGATAGTTCCTACTTGGAGTTTCTCTTAAACCGTCTCTGTGATTTCTGAGCTGGGGGTTCCTCCACCTTAGACCTCCACAAAAGTCATGGCAATCACTGAACCCTAAGCGACCTTTACCCAACTTACTCTTACAGGATTAATACCCTTCTAAAATTGTAGAAATTATAAGGCAGGGCCAGTGTATGGAGAACCCAACTCACCAGGCACTTTATATTCAAACTGTCAAAATGCAGTTAAAACAAGTTAGCATGTTCAAAACAAGCAAAAAGAGTAAGAGTTCCCACTCTATCAAAGTATGCTTAGTGAGAATTGCTCTAATTAAAGTGCCCAGGGCGTCATGTATCAGCATCCCTGAATCAAATGAGCTTTAGTTAAAGCATCTCTGCCACCATTTTAAGCACAGGGATGCTGATAGACATGACGCTGGAGTGTGGTAATTACCATGCTCCAGCAGACTCAGTTAATTGAGTCTGTTCCAATGTGTTGTAATTACAGTGCACGGAGCAGCCTCCCTGCATGTTCCCCCCCCTTCCCCTCCACCTGCATCTTTATCATGGTGCAATGCCTAAGGACGTGGCTGGACTCTCCAGTGCCTGGGGTAGTGCAAGAGTACGCAGTACCAGTGCACTGCTGGTACCAATGTTTCTCTGGTGCTGCTGTGAGAAACACAACTTCCTGAGATTTCCTTTCTGTAAAGGCAGCTGAGCTCCATCCCTTACTTTGCAAACTAAAGGAGAAATCTTGGTGTTATTGGATTAGTGGGCTCATCTACATGATACATTTACTGCACAGTAGACTAATTAGCTTCACAGTAAACAACATGCGTCTACATGTGTGCCCTGATTTAAGCTGGAGTACATTAATGAACTCTGTAGCACTACTAGAGATATAAGTACTATCCTGCTGTGGAGGTTATTTACTGCAAAGCAATGCATGTGCAGATGCTGATCCAGGAGTAAATCGTTCCCAGTTAGCACAGCCACCAGGGGGCCACACTCCTTCCTGTTGCTGAGTCACATAGCTTGGAAGGTATCTTCAGGAGCCTCACAGCATGGGCAGCTTCTCTGCCACCCAACAGAGCTACCTGGAATCTGGGACTACTCCCCTCTCGGTGCCCCTTGCAAGCTCACGGCTGACCCCAGAGCCCCCTACCAGCCTGGGGCTGGCACCCAAGCTGCAACTCAAGCCTGGAGTTCCCTTTGGCTAGTGCAGGGCGGCAGAGCAAGACAGGAGTGGCTCTAGCCTAAACTGCTCCTCCCCAGCACAATTTGTTCCTGACCTAGGTACATGTGTGGATGCTGTGCCTGGGAGTCATTTCATAGTTTCATAGTTTCATAGTAGCTAGAGTCGGAAGGGACCTAGGAAGATCATCTAGTCCGACCCCCTGCCTTGGCAGGAAAGAGCACCGGGGTCAGATGACCCCGGCAAGGTGCTCATCTAACTTCCTTTTAAAAATCCCTAGGCTAGGAGCCTGTACCACTTCCCCTGGAAGCCGGTTCCAGGCCCTAGCCGCCCTGACTGTGAAGTAGCACCTCCTAATATCTAATCTAAACCTACCCTCCAGCCAGCTTGTGACCGTTATTCCTGGTCACTCCTGGCAGCGCACGGGGGAACAGGGACTCCCCCAATACCTGCTGATCCCCCCTGACCAGTTTGTAGCAGGCCACAAGGTCCCCCCTTAACCTTCTCTTGTGGAGGCTAAACAGGTTCAGGTCCCGTAGCCTCTCCTCATAAGGCTTGCCCTGCTGACCCCTGATCATACGAGTGGCCCTCCTCTGGACTCTTTCCATATCGTCCACGTCCCTCTTGAAGTGTGGCGCCCAGAACTGGACACAGTACTCCAGCTGCGGCCTGACCAGTGCCGCATAGAGGGGGAGGATCACCTCCCTGGACCTGCTCGAGATGCATCTGTGGATGCATGACAGGGTACGGTTGGCCTTCTTGACTGCCTCCCCACACTGCCGGCCCATGTTCATCGTGGAGTCAATGACGACTCCAAGATCCTTTTCCGTCTCCGTGCTGGCAAGGAGGGAGTTCCCCAACCTGTAAGTGTGGTGCCGGTTCTTCCTCCCCATGTGCAACACCTTGCACTTATCAGTGTTAAACCCCATCCTATTCTCATCCGCCCACCGTTGCAACCTGTCAAGGTCAGCTTGTAGCCTATTGCACCCTTCTAGTGCAACCACATCCCCCCACATCTTAGTGTCATCAGCAAACTTGAACAGGGTGCTTTCTACCCCGTCATCCAAGTCACTGATGAAGATGTTGAACAGTGCGGGCCCGAGGACCGAGCCCTGCGGAACCCCACTGCCCACGTCCTTCCAGGTCGAGAAGAACCCATCCACTACCACCCTCTGGGTGCGGCCCTCTAACCAGTTGGCGACCCATTTGACTGTGTGGGCATCGACCCCACAGTCTCCCAGCTTTTTGATGAGGACAGGGTGAGAGACAGTGTCGAAAGCCTTCCGGAAGTCCAGAAAGACTACATCCACAGCAACCCCTGCGTCTAATGATTTGGTGACCTGATCGTAAAAGGCCACCAGGTTGGTCTGACAAGACCTGCCACTGATGAACCCATGTTGGTTGCCCCTGAGCATGCATTCCCCCGCAAGGCCCTCCTGGATGTGTGCCAGGATGATTTTTTCAAAGAGCTTACCCGGGATTGAGGTAAAACTAACTGGCCTGTAATTTCCCGGGTCCTCTTTTTTTCCCTTTTTGAAGATAGGGACTACATTGGCCCTCTTCCAGTCCTCCGGCACCTCACCAGAGCACCACGAGTGCTCATAGAGCCGCGCCAGGGGTCCCGCAATGACCTCGGCCAGTTCCTGTAGAACCCTAGGGTGAAGATCGTCCGGACCAGCGGACTTGAACACGTCCAGCCTCCCCAGAAGTACCCTAACTAACTCCTCGCTAACCCCTGGCCCAGGCGTGTCTCTCCCGGGGCCCGAGGGGGGCCCAGCAGGGAGGTGGCTGAACTGGTCCCTACTTAGGAAGACAGAGGCAAAGAAATCGTTAAATATGTTAGCTTTGTCATCTGGCATGACGACTAAGTTGCCCATTGTGTCCTGCAGGGGCCCCACATTACCCGGGACCCTCTTTTTACCCCCTATGTATTTGAAGAAGGACTTCTTATTGTCCTTAATCCGGGAAGCTAGTCCTATCTCCATCTCTGCCTTGGCCTTCCTGACTGCCCCCCTACATCCTCGGGCGACTGTAACATAGTCCTTCTTGGTGATGACCCCATCCCTCCATTGGGTGTATGCCTCCCTTTTAGCAAGGAGACATTCCCGGATGCTCCTAGTGAGCCATGGGGGTTTATGTGCCCTCCTGCTCCCTTTGACCCTTGTTGGGATTACCTCCCTTTGGGCATGGAGGATCGTCTCCTTAAGGAGCAACCACTCACCTTGGACATCTGGCTCCCTTCCCCTCTGGGTCCTCAGCGCTTCCCCAACGATCCTCCTTAGCTTGTTGAAGTCAGCCCTCCTAAAGTCTAGGGCTGTTGCCTTGCTGCAGCCCTTTGCCACCTTACGCTGGATGGTGAATTCCAGCAAGCGATGATTACTGTCTCCCAGGTGGCCCATCACCCGCAGCCCCCTCACCAGGTCATCACCCGTGGACAGCACCAGGTCCAACAAGGACAGGGCAGTTTGCTCTACAGTTTATTGATGTGTATTATTTGCATATGTAGATGAACCTGGTGAGAGCTTTGCCACTGATTTCAGTAACAGAATAATTTGAATCCGTAGTACCATGCTCTATCTGCCGTAATAGACTTTGGGTGTAAACAGAAGCACAGCTTCCTGCTGTAACTGAGAACATTTTGCAGGAAGCCTTCTGAGTTACAAGAACCTCTTGGAACAAACAGAAGTCCACTGTTGGTTTCAGGTTGGAGGGGAAACTAGTTGCTGGCTGCGAACCTGCAGCTGGTTTCCCCAAACAATGGCCCCTCCTCTCTCCCAGCCTGTCCCCATTTCAGAATGGGAGGAGGGAAAGGGAGCAGAAGGAGTTCATTCTAAGGGTTCCTCAGCCAGCTCTGGAGGGTGGGGTGGGTGAATTGGAGCTAACACCACCTTAGGGGACCTTCAATATACCCACTACAGCTTCCACTGGGGGCTGAAAAACTCCCAGACCAAACTCCCTCTACTCCCTTTCTCCCCCTTCCATTTTGAAAACAGATCAAAGTTGGCAGGCAGTGCAGACAGAAGTTACAGAAGAAGCTCTGTTTTGAAATGTCTCCATCTGACAGTGTCTTATGCAATTGTGTTTGGTTATGGCTATAAATTGCTTTCTGTGGCCAGATTAGGTGAAAATTGTCACTTCTGTCTGCACCCATTGGGCACATCTACACATGTGCTTTAATGCACATTAACCTGTTTTAATGTGCATTAACGTGTAACTAAAAACATGCTACAGTAAAAGTTTTGTTATCCGGCATCTTTTCTGGTTTCTCCAAGCCCCCATAGCTCGGAGCAAAGCATTTCTGAATGGGTGCGTCTACATGCTGCTCTGTCACTGTAGCATATGTCAGTGCCCTAAGTTGCCATGCAATGTGCTATAGCAACGTAGCGATCATGTGAGTCTGCACATGATTGGTGGTTACTTTGCCGTAGTGGTATACTCCCCTAGTTTAGTGTGATGCTACAGCAAAGTAGTGACAGAAAGTAACCATGCAGTGTACGCATGGTGCAGTATGGGCAGTTACTGTGCCGTGCTTTAGTACTTCCTTTTGGAAGTACTAAAAGGAAGTACTAAAGCACAGTGCAGTAACAACATCACTGTAGGGTGACGTGTAGATATGCCCTAAAGGTAGTTACTTATCCTGGCAATCTTTACTTTGCTGCTGGTCAGTGCTGAATACCCCAAATCTTGTTGAAAAAGGAAGTATTTAAGCCCCAGGCCAAGACAGGCCATAGTTAAATGCATGTGTTATCCTCAATTTGTTTTTCTATTTCCTTTTAAATTACTAGAGAGTATCAAGTTTAGTCCAGATCCCTGAATGATTTCAAAGCCTTGACAGTCTGTCATATCAATTTCTGCATGCTGCTTTGAAGTGTGACAAAAATTGGAAGGTGTTTCTCATTGTGATAATTAACATATTACCCAGCTTCTGTGCCAGATCTATATTGTGTCCTGGGAAGATTATTATACTCAGTAATCTGTCATTCAAAATTACCCTTTAATAAATCCTTATCTAATTGGTTCCAGCTGGAAGGCATTTGGCTCATAACAGAGTTTATGCATGTATTTAGAAACTCGGAGGCAATGGAATGGAATTATAGCACTACATGTGACAAGTCTAATGAGCATGGTTGTTTTCCTGAACAAATATTCATGCTGCAGTGTTGCAGACAGTCACTGTTTTATCAGTTTTTTCTTGATATATGATGTTTTATCTAAAACCCCATTTTCTGGAAGCAAGTGATTAGCTCTCATGACTGAAGGGAAGCCTTTCAATGTCACCCAAGTGCATCCCCTGCGGCCAGACATTTAGATATTCTTAGATATTGTGATATCTTTGGCCAAGAGACCTTGTTTTTGTCTCTTTGTCTGTAAGTAGCTAAGACAGTGGAGCCACTCAGGAACCAATCTAATTAAAACATCTGCAGCATCTCATGTATTCGGCATCCAGTGCTTTAAAATGGCAGTGGGGGAGCTTTAAATGTTCAACAAGCTTTAGTTAAAGTGCTCCTGCCATGATTTTGAAATTTGGGGATGCTGAATACATGTGATGCTGAAAATGCTGGAGCATTCTAATTAGAATGGTTAATTAGATGGGTCAAGTTTTTTAATCTAATAGGCTAATTAGATTAATAGAATCTGCTCCGACATATTCTAATTAGAATGTGTTGGAGCAGGCGTTGGACATGTGTATAAGTCCCCTTAGAATCTATCACAATACAAGTATTGCTAATAAAAATTACAAAAAAATCTTAACAACCTTTAAGCTTATCTCATGATTATTTTGGGATATGACTTCTTTTTTGACAGTTGTACCTGACAGCACTATCGCAGATTGTCTTATAGCAAGAAGACAGTTTCTGTTATTAAATTAATGAATCAACCAATTAAGTAGGTCTTTATGAAAGTAATGTTTTTATTAGGTTACTATGCATTAATTTGGATGAAAGTATAAGGTGTCTGCCAGAGGGCACAAGAAGGCTGATACACTGCATAGAAACCTTTAAAACATGAAGTTGCCAGCCATTATCTGAACTTGTATTTGTTCAGAAAAAAAGATAATTTTCCATTCATTAAATGTTAAAAAACAAAACAAACCATCATCAGATAGTAGAGAGAGAATGCTTTATGTCACTTCTAAATGCATTTTATATTTTATGTATAAATAATTAGTTTTATATTTAATTCACGTAATTAAAAACCTTATGTATTGTTAATAGGCTTAGTTAGAGGCAGCATCTCTTTGAAACATAATTCTTTTGTGAATTTTAATAGGGTACATTGTAAATATACTACAATAAGCTGACACCAATGAATGCTTCTTTTTTAGACAGCATATGTCTAATTAAAATAATTATTTTTTTAAATTGTTAAAACCGAGATTTCCAGATTGTTTTTCCTTTTGAAGATGAGCACCTTCCAGTTGTAATGTATCTGCCTGGGTGAATTAATTGAGCTCAGTGGGGCTTGAAAACCTTACCAGGGAAGGAAATGCCAATTGCAGCTCATACCCTAAAAGTAGGGAGGCCTGAGTTTGGAAGCTGATTGGCTGACTTCTCTTCTCCAAAGGGTTTTGTGTGTTTGGGTTGTTCTCATAGGGAGCTAGGGTAGTTTAGTAGATAACACATTGAATTGGGCCCCTAGCAGAATTGAATCCTAGCTGTGGTTTTGCTATTGCTCTTCTGGACAGCCTTAAGTAAATGATTGCCTCTTACTGTGCCTCAGTTTTGTCTTTAAAACAGAGTATTGCCATGAGGATTGCTTTTTTAATGTACTTTGTGGGCCATTAACCAAAACTGCTGCATAAGACCTAAGTATTATTTTGATTCTGGTGCTGTTGTTCTGATATTTAGATCATATGTGGTCTATGACTTACTTTCAGCTCTACTTCTTCACGGTTGCTCTTCAGTGCTTGAAGTCTGTTATGCACACAGAACAAAGCAAAAGTAATGTAAAATACATTGCTGCAGGCAGACTGAGAAACCAAAGATAACAAGGACTGCATTTCCTGTGGGCTTTTTGGCCATGGAATTATCAGTCTGATCCCATGGTTCTTATAATAATCCTGAATTTAATAAATATTCACCTATAGTTCCTTGCATTAGTCCAGATGTAGAAGCTGGGAATTCAGCTTGTCTCCTATGTTCACAAGGGAGCTTTGATAATGAATACAGTTGGTCTTTATATCTGTGTCTTCTACACAGGGCATTCTGTTTTCTACCCTGGAATGTCTGAAGCATCCCCAAGACCTAGTAAAGTTCTACCTGCATGAGGCAAACCGTGTGTACCGGGATAAGATGGTTGATGAAAAAGATTTTGACATCTTTGACAAAGTGCAGATGGAGATGGTGAAGAAATTCTATGATGTAAGTGTCATGGTTTGGATTTGTCACATTAACAAGCTCCAGAATCATTTTTCAAAGCCAAAGATGTATGGAATGCAGAAACGCCTTTAGGAAAATGTAACAAAGAGGTCCTGAGATCTGTTCAAGTCATATTATTTGTTTGGTGTACCTTATTTTTCTTGTCTATAAAATGGGTAAAATAATACTACCTTAACTCACAAAGGTCTTTTAAATTTTATTTAGCTAGTGTATGTAAAGAGCTTTAAACATCTCAAAAAAATGTTTAAACTCAGGCTAAGTGTTCCTTCGTTTCAGTTGAAGCTGAGCCCAGAGTGCAACAAATTGTCCTCAGTTCCACTAGGGTATAAATATATATTTCCTGATATCGCATTTGTGCTGCCATAAAAATGTGAGAAAATAGATGTCTCTACCCTTTCATACTACATCAGTGACCATGGTTTTCTATTTGCTCTGTGGTGGGTAAGTGTGGGCAGCCCTTGCTGCCCCCTCCTCTTGCCCATCACTCCCTGCTACTCCTGTGTTGCATATTTATTGTAAGTGCAGATGTTCCCATCATCTGTTTAACTACCTAATCCTGTGGAAAATACTGTAGAGCTTTTATTCTCAGTGATGCATTCTGGCAGGGCAGTCTTGCTGGTGGCCACAGGCCAGACTGCAACTCTTCCTATGGGCTCCTGTCACCTTTACCTCCTCAACTCCCCACACTTCACTTCCCTTCACAGATCTGGATGCCACTCCTCCTGGCCATCATTGACTTTCTCCATTGCTCCCAGCCACTGGGGTCTCCTGGCTTTCCCACCCTCCTTCTCTCTGGACCTAGGTGAACTTTGGGAACCACACTACTTAATTTCTAAATTGCAACAGAGCTTATGCTAGAACTGCACTGATCTGTCACCTCAGAAGCTTTCCCTGTGGGGAGTTAGTGAGAAGGCAATCAAACTTCTCTTTTGCATTTCCTTGGCAGGAGACTGAGGAGATGCTAGAACAGACCAAGAAGATGAACATGTATTGCCATTTTGCAAAAGGTATTGGGGAATCCAAATACATGCCTGTTCAGACCTGGGAGTCATTGAACCAGATCCTTGTAGAAGCTTTGGATAACTACAATGAAGTCAATCCTGCCATGAACCTGGTCCTTTTTGAAGATGCCATGTGCCACATGTAAGGAGATTTTCTGTCTTCATACTCTGGTATAATCATTTGCCAGAATATTTGCAGAGATTGTTCCATGCAATTCATTTTCTTTTAATGTTTTCCTGTGCAAGGATTATCCATTATTTTATTTTAGTTGATGTTAAGTGGATCTGTAAGTATCCAGCATCTCAGAAGGCATTGATACCTCTCTGTCTCAACTTCCTAACTGAAACAGAAAGTCTTTGTCCCATAAAGGTCTTGTGAACCTTTTCTCAAGGATATCTGGAAAACTAAGAGATGACACTGCAATGATACAATGATGAAATACACACAGGTGACAGTTGTCAAATATGCTTGCCTAAGTGGTATCCAGTCTTGTATGAGAAAATTATCCAGAAGCACATCTGCGAGGGACCAGCAGGGGAAATCATGCTTAGGGTCAACTAACATGGGTTCATTTGAGGCAGGTCCTGTCAGACCAGCCTGGTGGCCTTCTATGACCAAGTCACAAAATCCTTGGACGCAGGTGTCATGGTGGACGTAGTCTTTCTGGACTTTATAGTATCATAGTAGTATCATAGTAGCTAGAGTCGGAAGGGACCTAGGTAGATCATCTAGTCCGACCCCCTTCCTTGGCAGAAAAGAGCACCGGGGTCAGATGACCCCGGCAAGGTGCTTATCTAACTTCCTTTTAAAAATCCCCAGGCTAGGAGCCTGTACCACTTCCCCTGGAAGCCGGTTCCAGGCCCTAGCCGCCCTGACTGTGAAGTAGCGCCTCCTAATATCTAATCTAAACTTACCCTCCGCCAGCTTGTGACCGTTATTCCTGGTCACTCCTGGCAGCGCACGGGGGAACAGGGACTCCCCCAATACCCGCTGATCCCCCCTGACCAGTTTGTAGCAGGCCACAAGGTCCCCCCTTAACCTTCTCTTGTGGAGGCTAAACAGGTTCAGGTCCCGTAGCCTCTCCTCATAAGGCCTGCCCTGCTGACCCCTGATCATACGAGTGGCCCTCCTCTGGACTCTTTCCATATCGTCCATGTCCCTCTTGAAGTGTGGCGCCCAGAACTGGACGCAGTACTCCAGCTGCGGCCTGACCAGTGCCGCATAGAGGGGGAGGATCACCTCCCTGGACCTGCTCGAGATGCATCTGTGGATGCATGACAGGGTACGGTTGGCCTTCTTGACTGCCTCCCCACACTGCCGGCCCATGTTCATCGTGGAGTCAATGACGACTCCAAGATCCTTTTCCGTCTCCGTGCTGGCAAGAGGGGAGTTCCCCAACCTGTAAGTGTGGTGCCGGTTCTTCCTCCCCATGTGCAACACCTTGCACTTATCAGTGTTAAACCCCATCCTATTCTCATCCGCCCACTGTTGCAATCTGTCAAGGTCAGCTTGTAGCCTATTGCACCCTTCTAGTGCAACCACATCCCCCCACATCTTAGTGTCATCAGCAAACTTGAACAGGGTGCTTTCTACCCCGTCATCCAAGTCACTGATGAAGATGTTGAACAGTGCGGGCCCGAGGACCGAGCCCTGCGGAACCCCACTGCCCACGTCCTTCCAGGTCGAGAAGAACCCATCCACTACCACCCTCTGGGTGCGGCCCTCTAACCAATTGGCGACCCATTTGACTGTGTGGGCATCGACCCCACAGTCTCCCAGCTTTTTGATGAGGACAGGGTGAGAGACAGTGTCGAAAGCCTTCCGGAAGTCCAGAAAGACTACATCCACAGCAACCCCTGCGTCTAATGATTTGGTGACCTGATCATAAAAGGCCACCAGCTTGGTCTGACAAGACCTGCCACTGATGAACCCATGTTGGTTGCCCCTGAGCATGCATTCCCCCGCAAGGCCCTCCTGGATGTGTGCCAGGATAATTTTTTCAAAGAGCTTACCCGGGATTGAGGTAAGACTAACTGGCCTGTAATTTCCCGGGTCCTCTTTTTTTCCCTTTTTGAAGATAGGGACCACATTGGCCCTCTTCCAGTCCTCCGGCACCTCACCAGAGCACCACGAGTGCTCATAGAGCCGCGCCAGGGGTCCCGCAATGACCTCGGCCAGTTCCTGTAGAACCCTAGGGTGAATATCGTCCGGATCAGCGGACTTGAACACATCCAGCCTCTCCAGAAGTACCCTAACTAACTCCTCGCTAACCCTTGGCCCAGGCGTGTCTCTCCCAGGGCCCGAGGAGGGCCCAGCAGGGAGGTGGCTGAACTGGTCCCTACTTAGGAAGACAGAGGCAAAGAAATCGTTAAATATGTTAGCTTTGTCATCTGGCGTGATGACTAAGTTGCCCATTGTGTCCTGCAGGGGCCCCACATTACCCGGGACCCTCTTTTTACCCCCTATGTATTTGAAGAAGGACTTCTTATTGTCCTTAATCCGGGAAGCTAGTCCTATCTCCATCTCTGCCTTGGCCTTCCTGACTGCCCCCCTACATCCTCGGGCGACTGTAACATAGTCCTTCTTGGTGATGACCCCATCTCTCCATTGGGTGTATGCCTCCCTTTTAGCAAGGAGACATTCCCGGATGCTCCTAGTGAGCCATGGGGGTTTATGTGCCCTCCTGCTCCCTTTGACCCTTGTTGGGATTACCTCCCTTTGGGCATGGAGGATCGTCTCCTTAAGGAGCAACCACTCACCTTGGACATCTGGCTCCCTTCCCCTCTGGGTCCTCAGCGCTTCCCCAACGATCCTCCTTAGCTTGTTGAAGTCAGCCCTCCTAAAGTCTAGGGCTGTTGCCTTGCTGCAGCCCTTTGCCACCTTACGCTGGATGGTGAATTCCAGCAAGCGATGATCACTGTCTCCCAGGTGGCCCATCACCCGCAGCCCCCTCACCAGGTCGTCACCCGTGGCCAGCACCAGGTCCAACAAGGCGTCTCCCCTGGTGGGACTGTGCACCTCCTGGGTTAGATGGAGGTCCTGCACTCTGGCTAAGAACCGACGTGAGCGATCAGACTTGGCTGACTGCTCCTCCCAGCAGATGTCTGGGAAGTTCAGGTCCCCCATGATGACCACATCCTTAGCCCTCACTGCCTCTGTGAGCTGACCTAAGAATTCCTGGTCGAGCTCTTCTCCCTGGTTGGGAGGTCTATAGGAGACTCCCACCGTTAAGTCTCTCTCCCCTGGACTGCCTTTTACTCTAACCCAGAGCACCTCAGAGTGCCCCCCCTCTACCCCCTTGCTGATTAACGAGGAAGTATATTCCTCCTTGATGTAGAGTGCTACTCCTCCACCTTTCCTTCCTATCCTGTCCCTCCTGTATAGCCTATAGCCCTTGACACTCACCGCCCAGTCATGCGATGAGTCCCACCACGTTTCTGTGATCCCTACTATGTCAGGGCTGGTGACAGCTAGGAGGAGGGCAAGTTCCTCCTGCTTCTTCCCCATACTTTAGGAAGGCCTTTGACACTGTCTCTCACCCTGTTCTCATTAAAAAATTAGGGGACCGCGGCGTTGGTGCCTACACAGTCAAATGGGTCACAGATTGGCTGGAGGGCCACTCCCAGAGAGTGGTGGTGGATGGGTCTTTTTCAACCTGGAGGGATGTGGGCAGTGGGGTCCCCTAGGGCTTGGTCCCCAGGCCCGCACTGTTCAACATCTTCATGAGTGACTTAGACGAGGAGGTGAAAAGCACCTTGTTCAGATTTGCGGATGACACTAAGATGTGGGGAGAAGTGGGCATGCTGGAGGAGAGGGACAGGTTACATGGGTGGGTGGATGAGAACAGGATGGGTTTCAGGACTGACAAGTGCAAGGTACTGCACCTGGGAGGAAGAACCAGCACCAGACCTACAGGCTGGGGAACTCCCTTCTCATCAGTGCAGAGGCAGAAAAGGATCTTGGAGTCATTGATTCCAAAATGAACATGGGCTGCCAATGTGGGGATGCAGTCAGGAAGGCCAACCACACCTTGTCATGCATCCACAGATGCATCATGAGCAGGTCCAGGGAGGTGATCCTCCCCGTCTATGCGACACTGGTCAGGCCGCAGTTAGAGTACTGTGTCCAGTTCTGGGTACTGCGTATCAGGAGGGATGTGGCCAGCATGGAGAGGGTCCAGAGGAGGGCCACTCGCATGATTGGGGGCAGCAGGGCAGGCCCTACAAGTGCCGGCTACGGGACCTGAACCTGTTCAGCCTCCACAAGAGAAAGCTGAGAGGCGATCTGGCGGCCGTCTACAAACTGGCCAAGGGGGACCAGCAGGCTATGGGAGAGTCCCTGTTATCCTGAGCACTACCAGCAGTAATTAGGAATAATGGCCATAAGTTGACTGAGAGTAGATTCAGGTTAGATATCAGGAGGAGCTACTTCACAGTCTGAGCGGCTAGGATCTGAAACCAACTTCCAAGGGAAGTGGTGCTCTCTCTTACCTCAGAGGTCTTCAAAAGGAGTCTAGATAATCACCTAGCCGGGGTCATTTAACCCCAGTACTCTTTCCTGCCATGGTAGGGGGCCGGACGTGATGATCTCCTTAGGTCCCTTCCGACCCTACGGACTATGGAACTACGAAAGCCCTTAGCTTGGTTCTTAGTGCACATGCATTTAGTTTACACGATAATGTTCCAAGCTTATTGCCTAATATGTAATAAAGCTACCTAACTGAGATACCATTTCTAAAAACTTCTGTATGGGGAATATTTTCAAAGGTATCTAAATGATGTTGGAGTACAAGTCTTAATTTTAAAATTAAATTACAACCAAATTTAGTTGTATTAAGTATCTTAAGTTTCAAATAGGCATCTAGTGGAATTTTCAAAAATGTGCAGGTAAGTGATTAACCCCCTGGATTTCAAGTTATGCATTTATATTTTTGTTTTGTTTTTGTCTTACTCATGAGTGGCTAAAGGGGGGTGGGAGGCCATTGAAAACATTTTCTTGAGGGAATTAGATTACATTACTGAATTTATGGGCTGCCAGACACCCAGTAGACTGCACAGAGGGACTGTGGAGTTACTTTGGGGGAGGCAATGAGACATGTGAAACCAAGGGTTGCTATTTTGGGGCCAGCAAGAAAACCTGTGATCTGTGGAGAGGAGGGCAGGGCATCTGAAGCCACACCCCCATTTTTGCAAGATAGCCTCCCAGAAGATATTTAAAATCAACAAAGGGGTGACAGGCAACCGTGAGAGACATGATCAGAGTGGCTGAAGGACCTAAACACATCTTATGCTCCTTCTAGAAGGCATAGAGAGAAGCAAGGGGGAAACTGAAGCCTATTATAGCTCCCAACACCTGTCTCCTGGCTGCATATCCCAGACACTGCCCTCTCATGACTCTCCAGAGAGCCAACTTAAAGGATTGCTGGCCAAGAGACTAGACTAGGGACAGGCAATTATTTTGGCTGGAGGGATGCTTAACAAGTTTTGGTGAGCTGTTGAGGGCCATGTGAGTAGCCCTGCCCCCGGTCACCGTCTTGGGACAGGAAGTTCTACCCCCTAACCCCTGGCCTTTGCGACCAGAAGTCCCTTCACTTGCCCCCTGGACATCCTCCTTTGGGGAGAGGAGGCTTGCCATCTTGGAACCAGAAAAAAAACAAAAACAAATCATGCACTAAAAGTCAAACACCTACTGTAACATATTTTAATTTTATTACAAAAATATTTTTGTCATGATTTGTATTTGCATACTGTATGTGGAGATGATTGCATAATAACTAAAAAATAAAGTCTTACTCTTATGTATTGGGTGTGGGGGAGTTGGGGTAGGGGTTGTGTGGTGAGGTGTGGGGAGCAATAGGGTATGTTGGAGGGTGTATATGCGGCTTGTGGGGGCAGGGGTGGGTGTGTGACTTTTGTGGAAGTGAGGGATTATGGTGGGACGTGAGGACCACCACACCCTGCCCCTCCCACCTGGCACACAGTCCCCGCTGGCAGCAGCAGAAGCACCAGCATGCGGGGGTGCTCGGGGTGCTCATGCCTGGCGCAGGTACTACTGCCCAGTGGTGCATGTCTCTGGCCAGCACTGCACTTGGAGCCGAGGAGTGCAGCCTGGCCAGGCCACCCCTATTGCAGGGGATCTGCACAACCCTCGTGTGGCTCCTGGCACTCATGGATCTGGCCCACAGGCTGTATTTTGCCCACCCCTGTACTAGACCATGGCTGACCATTGGTGGGGCAGGTAGACTATTGTGTTAGGAAGTGAGAGACCTGTGTTCAAACTCATTCTTGATGAGGGCGGCCGAGAACCAAGGATCTCTAGGTGAACCATACTAGTCACTGAGACGTTTGGAGGAAAAAGATAAGAGGTCTCTCTCATTTTGTTGGAACCAATCTGTACAAATATATAATCATCCACACACACAGGGCCATGTGTTCAGGAATGGAATACTCCTGGATGAATAAGTATTAAAAATGCCCTGTCATCAAACAAAAATGACCAGGAAAGAATAGATCGCCATAAACTGCTTAGTCACATTTGAAAATCCTGCTAAGCACTGTTGTCTCTTTAGGCACCTAAGTATCTCTGAAAATTTGCTTCTTAGGATCCAGTCTTATAAAGGACAATTGAACAGATACAGATACATATCTGGGCTAAAATCCTAATGTTATTTATATGGCTTTCAGGTATCTAAAATATAAATGCAATCTTAATCAACCCTGAACAACAGCCACCAAGCTATTAAAATTCTAGATTCCTTGTGTATCTCCATTTTGTCCTATTGCACATCTCTAGAAGCCCATTGCTAAACCTCTAACTATACTTTACTCTGTTGCAATCTTAATGCCCTTAGGAACTGCTTAAATTCAGTATAAGTCCCCAAATTCTTAGGTGGAGAAAAGGCTTTAAAAAGAGAGCTGGGGAATTCTATGAGCCTTAGCTGAGCTCTTAATGAAGTAGGACATATGGGGTTCAAATCCCCAGTGGAAGTTCCTAAAACTTTCATCTCCCTTTTCCTCTGAAAATCCCTAAGCAACTAGGCTACTGGGGTTTTTGGAAGTCCCACTAGGGACCTAAATTAATCTTTAGGTACATCAGTACCTCTGTGAATCAGGCAACATCTCAGCCACATAAAGGAGATGGACCTGGACAACCTGCAGACCCTAAAAAGCTGCCATGCCTCTCTGGGTGGGTGATGCTGACGGATGATGCTTAAGGGCACCCATTGGTGTTGCCATGCAGCAGTGACCAAGGTAGGGAAGGGATGAAGGGTCTTTTAAAACTATTCTTGGGTTGTTTTGGATTTTAGTGTTGCATTTGTTTTATGGAGAGAGGGGAAGGAGTTGAGTGCATTTTGGGGGCAGGAATTACAATTTTAGCCCCTCTGTAGGAGAAGGGTGCAGGCTTGGAAGGTGGGGGAATCTTCCCTGGGATTGGACAGTGCTGAGAGTGGGTGGATGAGGAGGTGGGCAGAGGTGGAAAAAGGCTTCTTGTAGCTGGCTGAGTGGCAGCTGGGAGACATGGTTGAAACTGATGGGAGGATTTGCTTGTATCAAGATTTGAGCTGGGAGACAGTGGTTCTGGGGGAAAGTTGGAGTTCTTGGGTTTTGGGGTGCCATTTGTGGAATTCTTTATGTGGGCTGTTCGTTTGTTTATTGTAAGCCGCTCTGAATCATTTGGATATGGTGGTATATACATCTAATAAAATAAATACACCATGTTCAAAGGCTGTAAACAGATGTCAACCTTGTCATGCCAGAGAAGGTTTTATGGCGGTGTGAAACATAACTGAACAGATATCCTTGCTCCTTGTAATGCCCAAAGAACATTTGTGTGATGATTCCTATTAAATGTCTATTGGCTTATGACACAGTCCCTGCACCATGGGACTGCCTGTACTCTCTGGCTGCCCAGGGCAGGGTATTCCAGGGCATACATTTCACACTGCAGAGCACAGGGATTCATGCTCCATCCTTGCAAACATGGTACCCTGGCAATTTCCCAGCAGAGGATTATGGGTGCATGTTTCCCAGTGCAGAGCAAGGGAACCACATGGTAGTCCCTGCTCTGTGCTTGCAAACATCACCTCAGGTCAAGTTCAGGCATCCAAGACTGTTGCCCTGCAGGTTGGGCCCCTAAAGTCCTGGGAGTAGCAGGGGTCCGATCCTGGGAGACAGCAGCCCTGGGTGACATCTGTACCTGCTAATCAATCAGATCAGCTGTGCTGGGATATTTCCTGGCCCCAGCTGATCCCACAACAAAAATGCCATCTATTTCTACTCAAAAGAATAGTTAGAAATGACTTAATGTCTAATTGGAAGGAGATATCAAGTGGGATTCCCAGAAGTTCTGTCCTGAAGTTAATAGAAACATCATTTACAAGTCAAAGGAAGGAATTGTTTTGCACTATTTGTCACTCGTTAGGGCTCAGATATGAAGCACTGTGTCCTGCTCTGGCTGCCAGACTTCAGGAAAGATGCAGACAATTTAGAGACTTTTGGAGAGCAACAAAATGATTAGAAGTCTCAGAAACATGATTTACGAGGAAAGCCCTAAAGAACCGGCTTTATTAGTCTGGAAAAGAGAAAATAGAGGAGGGGACTTGTTCAGTTTTCAAATACCTGAAGGGTGGTTATAAAGAAGATGATGATAGTATTTTCTCTGTATCACAGGAAATGCTGCAAAAAGCAATGCTCTTAAACATACCCTTAAAGTCTTAAACTGCCTCCAGCCTTGTTACAAGGAAGAATTTTCTAATTGTGAGGGTGGTTAAACATTGGTTGTAGAAACTTCACCTTGGAGGGTGGAATCTCCATAGCTGGAGGATTTTAAGACTAGGTTAAACAAACAGTTGTTTGGGATGGTTTAGACATGGATGACACTGCCTTGAGCAGAGGAATGAATTAGATGGTCTCCTGAAATTCCTTCCAACCCTACTTTCCTGCAAATCCATACCAGTAGATATCTCACTAAGCCATCCCCCTCTGCCTTGCTTTCTTGCTGCTGACCCCACACAATTCCCTCTTGATTCCTAGGGCCATCTTCAAAAGGAGGGTTGGAAAGGTCTTTGACTAATGCCAGAGCTGTGATGTGGTGGTTAGTGCACTTTGTTAGGAAAGGCAGAACAGTGCAGGTTCATGTCCTTAGATGAAGAGGGGTTCTAGAATGAGGTCTCTGGCTTTCTGGACAAGTACCCTACAGGTACTTAATAGTAGTAATACTCAGTGTTCTAGCTACTCAGCTGTCTGCCTATTGGTTATGGATTTTTCTCTGCCTATAATTTTGGGATTTAGATGCAAGTATACAGGCACATACATGTAGCCACTTATGCAGATAACAAATGCATAGCCTACTGTACCTCCTTAGTTTAGGCATATCCATTTCTGTATCCCCCCTGCTGGGGTAATAGAATTTCTACCTGGATGCAAGGAGCATTTTTAACATTTAGATGCAAAAGCTGCCATTTGGCTGTACTAAGGGAAATACTGTATTTACTCAACGAGAAGATGAAGCCCCCCCACCATTTAACATGGGGGAAAAAGACCTTTGCCTTATAACTGAGCACAAGGCAGTGGGAGTAGGGGTGGCAGCTGCTGTGGCTTGGGTCCCAACCCAGGGTTGAGGGGAGAGCTGGAGCTAGAGCCTCACCTGCCACCTATCTCTCCCCTGCTGCTTCTGCATGCCCCTGGCAATGCTTCTCCCTTTCTCTCCCACTCTACTGCAGTCCTTACTTCTGCTCCTTGCCAGCAGGCACCATCCCCGCTGCAGCCTGGGACACAGCATGGCTGCAGCCTGGCCCCATAGCAGTAGGGGTGGGGACCTGGCACTGCTTCTATGAGGCTAGGCTGGAACAGCAGTCTTGGTTTTATGCTGCTGCTATGGGGCCAGGCTACAGCAGGGACACAACCTGACAGCATGGAACAAAGGTAAGGTGGGGTGTGGGGGCAAGCATTGCAGAAAGACTTTGGGATGGGAGGAAGGGGGGCAGGGAACTGAGGCTACGGGTGGCAGAAATGATGTGGAGAGGTGAAGACAGGAAATTGGGAAGGAGGAATTGGGGCAGCCTGAGGCTGTGGGAGGGAGGGGCAGGTATGAGGGGGAGTAAGTTGAGGGGGGCAGGCTGCAGGAGGCAAGCTGCCTGTCTCTCTCACTGCCTGCCCTACCTCCTTCACACTGCCTGCCCCCTTCTACCTGCCCTGCGCCCCCCCCAGTGCCTGTACCATTAGTGCCCCTTACCTGGTCTACCACATTCCCCCCCTTGCCCTGCTGCTGCCTCCCTCCACTATCTGTCCCCCCCTGCTTGCTCTATTACTGCCCCCCTCATCACATTTCCTCCCATCCTACAGTCCTCCAATCATTAGACTTCATATGTGGAAAATTATAATAAATTTATAAATTTTCCATGTGTAGAATCTAATTATTGGGGTATCATCTTATATCCAGGGTTGTCTTGTATTGAGGCAAATGTGGTAGAATTCCACCCTTATTACTCTACTGGATTCTGGGTTCCATGCATAATATGATTATGCACAAGGACTTTTTTCATTAGAATTTTTTCAGAGTAATAGTGTAAAGGTTGCCTCTGCCAGTTTTGCATTCTGCATGCACCAGAGAACAGTTAGGATTTCTTTATGAAATCCAATGGCAGCCTGCCAATAATTATTGTGAAGAATAAAGAAAACAAACTCTGATATATGATGTTCCCTTTCTTCATGTTTGTGTAGCTTTTTATAGCAACATGATGCAATTCCAATTAACCCAAAAAAGCTTGTGCATTTAGATTGAATTTGCTGAGTAGTTTCTATGGAAAAAAGATTTTCAGGGTTGGCTTAAAAAACAGTGCACAGGAAGGTCTAGGAGGATTTTGGCAAGTGAGTGTAAAGGACAGCTTCCTGGTGTAAGTGTTGGCGAAGCTAACTAAGGGTCATGCTCTTCTTGACCTGCTGCTCACAAACAGGGAGGAATGGGGGAGAATGTAGTAGTGGATGACAACTTGGGCAGCAGTGACCATGGGTGATTGAGTTCAGAATCCTGAGGAATGGAAGGAAGGAGAGCAGCAGAGTGTGGACCCTGCACTTCAGAAAAGTAGACTTGGACTTACTCAGGGAACTCATGGGCAGAATCTCCTGGGAAGCTTCATCTGAAGGGGAAAGGAGTGCAGGAGAGTTGGCTGTATTTTAAAGAAACCTTATTGAGGGTACAGGAATGAACCATTCAGATGTTCAGGAAGACTAGCAAGTATGATAGAAGATGAGCTTGTCTTGGCAGGGAAATTTTCAGTGAACTAAATCCCAAAATGGAAGCTTATGAGAAGTGGAAACTTCTACAAGCAACTAGGAAGGAGTAAAAGAGTATTGCTTGGGCATCCAGGGATGAAATCAGGAAGGCCAAAGTGCAATTGGAGTTGTACCTAGCAACAGATGTGAAGGGTAACAAGAAGGATTTCTGCAAGTATGTCAGCAGCAAGAGGAATGTCAGCAAAACTGTGGGTCCCTTACTGAATGGGTGAGGCAACCTAGTAACAGATGATGTGGAAAAAGCTGAAGTACTCAATGCTTTTTTCACTTCAGTCTTCACAGGCAAGGTCAGTTCCTGGATTACTCCATTTGCCAGCACAGTCTGGGGAGGAAGTAAGCAGCTCTCAGTGGTAAAGGAACAGATTAGGGACTATTTAGAAAAATGGATGTGTTAAAGTCCATGATACAAGATGGGACAGATCCCCAGGCTGCTGAGGGGGTTGGACTATGTGATTAGAGAGCCACTGGCCATTGTCTTTGAAAACTCAAGGTGATTGGGACAGATCCCAGATGATTGGAAAAAAGCAAATATAGTGCCTATCTTTAAGAAACGGAAGAAGGAGGATCCAGGGAACTACAGACCAGTCAGCCTTACCTTAATTCCTTGAAAAAAACATGGAACAGATCTTCATGGAATCCATTTCTAAGCCCTTGGAAGAGAAGATGATTAGATTAATAAATTCATAGACAATAGGGCTGGAAGGGACCTCACAGATCAAGTCCCCAGCCAGATAAGCATCCAAGCATTTCTTGAATGAGTCCAGAGTAGGTGCCTGCACCACCTCTGGAGGGAGTCTATTCCAGGTCTTGGGGGCTCAGACAGTAAAGAAAATTTTTCTTATGTCCAGGCTAAAATGGTCGTGTAGGAGTTTATGACTGTTCCTTCTTGTTTTTCCTTGGGGTGCTCTAGTGAACAGACATTCTCCCAGATCCTAATGAACACCCCTTGTGTACTTATAGGTAGCCACCAGGTCCCCCCTGAGCCTGCGCTTTTGCAGACTGAAAAATCCCATGGCTCTCAGCCTCTCTTCATAGGGTCTATTCTCTTGCCCTCTGAACATGTGCGTGGCTCTCCTCTGGACTCTCTCAAGCTTCTTGACATCCTTCTTGAATTGCAGAGCCCAGAACTGGATGTGGTAATCCAGCTGCGGCCTCACCAAGGCTGAGTACAGTGGGAGGATGACATCCTGAGATTTACTCGAGAAGCATCTATAGATGCAAGCCAGGGTTTTGTTTGCTTTACTAGCTGCGACATAGCATTGGTGGCTCATGTCCATCTTATGGTCAGTCATGACCCCCAAGTCTCTTTCAGCAGTGGTGCTAACAAGCATGGCACTGCCAAGCCTATAAGTATGCTGCGGGGGGCAGGGGGGGAAGGGGTGTTTTTTGAGATGGAGTACTTTGCATTTATTAGTATTGAACATCATCAGGTTTCTGTCCGCCCACTTACTAAGCTTATCCAAGTCAGCCTGGATCGCTAGCCTGCCCTCAGTTTAGTGTCACTGATGAACTTAGCCAGTGCACTTCTGACACCAATGTCCACATCATTGATAAAGATATTGAAGAGAACTGATCCACGGACAGAGCGTTGGGGGACACTACTGGTCACGGAGCACCACAATGACTCACTGCCATCAACCACTACTCTCTGTGTCCAACCTCAGAGCCAATTTCCCAGCCATCAAACTGTGGTGTAGCCAAGGCCACATTTGGTCAGTTTTTCCATGAGAAGGTAATGGGACACCAGCTCAAAGGCTTTTTTAACATCCAAATATATGATATCAATCTCTTCTCCCTTGTCCAGGTGATATGTCACCTGGTCATAGAAGGAGATGAGATTTGTCAGGCAAGACTTATCCATGACAAACCCATGCTGGCTATCCCTCAGGATGTTGCCCTCAGCCAGCTTGTCCAGAAGGCTATCCTTGATAACTTTCTTGAGAATCTTACCAGGGATTGAGGACAAGCTGATTGGCCTGTAATTCCTGGCATCTACTTTCTGCCCTTTCTTGAAGATGGGTACCACATTGGTCTTCTTTCAGTCTTCAGGTACTTCACCTAAGCGCCATGAGTTTTTTAATATTTTTGCCAATGGGTGATCTATGACACCTGCCAGTTCCTTGAGTACCCTAGGGTTTAGTCTGTCAGGACCAGCTGACTTGGAGGTGTCCAGCCTCTCAAGGTGATCCTTTACTAGATCAACACCAATGTTGGGTATAAATACACCCTCACTCTGGCTGGCCCGCGTCTTGCTAGGCAGGGTGGTCCCATTGGACTGATGAAAGACTGATGCAAAATACCTGTTAAGCAGGTTGGCCTTTTCCTGGGTGTCGGTTATGAACTGTCCCATTTGGTTCAGCAGGGGTCCAGTGTTACCCTTGCTTGTTTTCTGACTTCCTGCATATCTGAAAAAGGACTTTTTCTTATCCTTGATATGTGAAGCCAGATGGAGCTCGGTTGCAGCTTTGACTTTCCTGATCTGCTCCCTGCAGATATAGACCAGTGCTGAGTAATACTCCTTGGAGGTAATTCCAACCTTCCATCCTTTATAAGTCTCTCTTTTGAGGCGTAGGAAGTCCTGAAGTTCCCTGCTGAGCCAAGGGGGTTGCTGTGCCCTTTTGCTACCCTTCCTCCAAGATGGGATGGCCATCCCTTGTGCTGTCAGGTTCGCTCCCATGAGGAGCAACCACTCGTCTTGAACTCCTCTTCCAGTCGAGTCATTGTCCCTTTGGGCCTTGACAACGAGCCTCCTGAGCTGGAGAGTGCTGATTTGCATGCTCCAGCAGGCTCGATTAATCCAGTCTGCTCTGATGCGCTGTAATTAGAGTGCCTCCAAAGAATGATCTAGATCATCACATAGTCACTTAGAACAGAGTGTCTTGCCAATAGGAAATGCTAAACAAGGATGTATCTGAACTCTGGCTTCTTCTTGAAGCTTACAGGTAGAATCCTATTTCACTTGATGAACCCAGTGGCCAAAAATAGCATTCATGCAGCTAGGTAAACTGCTGTTTGGCTACATAAAGTGGCTACATGAAGTGAAATAGGATTCTGTCATGTGTGTCTGACTCAGATCTGTTAAGGGAGGCACTTCTGTCATATTGGGACCCAACTCACTTGAAGGGGAGACACGTACCTGAACCAAAACACCTAACTTACAGCAGTACCGATTTCAAAATAAAGAAATGAATGTTGTGTTTTCTCTTGAACGTGTTAAATTTAAAAACATGTTTTGTTCAAACATCTAGTGGGTGAAGGATTTACCCAAAAAGTGGAATACTAGGGTTCTAGGCCAACTCGAAGAGATTTCTACCTATATTTTCTACATCTCCAGATATTGTCCTCACTACCTAGTTGTAGAATAGTTAGGAGGTGCAGGGAGGTGGGCGGCTCAACGCAAGAGCACCCCCTACTGGCCCGCCACATAGGCAACTCCTTGCCATAAGCAGCAACTGTGTGTCCCGGGCAGAGGTAGTCTGTCTGTGTCAGAGAAGTTATGTTGCCAATCTGGCAAGTAGTGTATGTAGCTGCCATATTGGAATCCAAGATGCTTACCATGAATTCACACTTCGGTCAATATTTCAGCCCCCAGTAGCGTTAGAAAATTAATTCCAATGACAAAACCAACGTTGTATGAACCAAGAAGATCAATTGTAACATTTCCATTGCAATAACCATATTGGATTCCAATGTGGCTGACTTATTAACATGTATGTATTGACTCAATGTAATTAAAAAACCTAGTAAACAGTCCTTTACTTTAATACTAAAACCTTAAAAAAAGTTATAACTCAGGCTAGCCTACTTGTTTGAGTCGCACTGAATAAGACTTTTTTTTTTAAGTTTCAGAATGTAAATGTCTGATATTAATAATACATAACTCACTGGTAATGAAACACACAGACATATGTTCACCTTGAGGCAACACAAAAATGTAATAGTTTAATCCACTGGTAATATAACAGTAATCTTAATGGGTTGCTTCTCTTTATCCAAACCTTAGGCAGAAGGTTAAACCATAGAAAAAGGACAAGTATGCCTGTGTCATTGCAGGAGAATACTATAGAGGAGTGTCCCTGACTGACTGCATGTTTGCTGTGTCAGAGCATTCTTGTGTCTGCCTCTTCTTGCTGTGAATGCCGTTGCAAAACATCACATTAGCTTTTCTATTAGTGAAACAACCAACAATGAGCACTTGTTCACTTCAGAAACATTGGCACGATTCTTTAAGAAGCTCCTCACTTAGTAAATTAACTAGTTTTTCTTTGTTTGCTGGTAAGGGTATGAAACTACTCATCATGTTGGTAACAGAAGAAATCTACTGCAAATGATTCTGTGGATCCACCTAGTAGTGTGAGTCCTTAATATTCTTGAGCCTGCCTTTATGAATGGAGATATGTATCTATTGACGGCAATGTAGACTAAATTGTACAAATTGGAATAGTTGGCAAACACTTGTTGCACAAAGCAATCAGCCAAATCTCCAAATGTTCATGCTGTTTTTGGCTTTCCTATTCTCTGTACAAGATCCATACCATCAATAATAACAGCTGATTTCTCAGAAATAGCACCTGTGTGACAGGGGGGAGACATGAGGTTGGCCTGCCCACCTGTCTAGAGCAGACTGCCCTGTCATTCATGCTACAACGTGATGTATAAAAAAGGATGTAATAATGTGGGAGGCTGCTCATTTTATGCCCTGATGCCAACAGTGTTATGCAGAGCTCTTAACCTTCCCTTATACCGTGTCCCATGCCTCACAGTTGGCATCCAAAGTAAAACCCCTGCCTCAGGCATCCTCATATGTGCCTGGGCTTCCTGCCGTCTCACTAGGGCCTCCAATCATGCCCTTTCACTACGGCATGAACAACATGTTCCCCCAGTGGCTGGGGGGATGCGGCAGCAGTAAGTGGGAGCTCCTGCAGACGCCGCCGGTGCTGTTGTGGGGGAGGGTCATGGCAAGTGCCAACCAGGGGTCAGCAACTACCCACATATGCCACCAGCAGCATCAGCCAGTGGGGATCACTGACCACCAACAGATGCTGCCAGCAGTGTCGGCAGCAGAAGGGAGGGGTGTGACAAGCTGCAACCGCCCGCAGGCGCCAGTGCCTTTTTGTGCACTGCCACACTCTGGGTACACATGTACCCCCTATGTGTTGCCCCTGTACTAAGGTCTCCATCACTGAACTGTTGGGGCCAGTCTCTGTGCAGTCCTTCTGGTGACACAGACCCTACTCTGTGCCCCTACTCAGCCCTTTAGGTCACACAGGGCCTACTCTGTTCTCTCATGCATAGCCCTTCAGGCCATCACTGCAAACCCTATTCTGTGTGGCCTGTTGCCCCCTCAATGGGGCCACTCCTTGGTCCCCCTTCACTGGGGCCGCAGAGTCTTACACCCCATGGGATTCAGGTGTCTGTAGATGTACCTGGACCCTTAACCTGTCTCTGCTACGGAGTCACTCAACAGTTTCTGGGGAGTGAGTCTATAAGGCACCCCATACTTGCCTTTCAATAGGGAGGCAACTAGTGTGGCATTTCCTGGGGATCACCCCGCCACAGGCAGTCCCACCACACCATCCTACCCTAGCAGGTTATAGTTTTAGGTCATGCCCCAGGACCAGGAACCTTCTCCATCCCTGTAGTTCCGGCCCTGTACCTCTAAGGATATTATGTGAGCAGCAGCTCTAGCCAGGTGATTTTTCCCCAAGCTGCCACCAAGTCATCCCTGAACCTATGCTTTTCCAGGCTGAAGAGTCCCATGGCTCTCAGCCTCTTGTCATAAGGCCTACTCTCTTGTCCTCTAATCATGTGTGTAGCTCTCCTCTAGACTCTTTCAAGCTTCTCCACATCCTTTCTGAATTGAGGAGCCCAGAACTGGATACAGTATTCCAGCTGTGGCCTCACTAAGGCTAAGTTTTTCTTGAGATGCATTAGTAGATGCAAGCCAGAGTTTTGTTTGCTTTTTCAGCTGTGGCATTCCATTGGTGGCTCATATTGATCTTGTAGTCAATCATGACCCCTCAGTCTCTTTCAGTCATGATGCTAGCGAGTGTAGCACTGCTGAGCCTATAAATATGATGTATTTTTTTTTCTCCTGAGGTGGAGTACCTTGCATTTCTCCACATTAAATGCCATCAGGTTTTGATCCATCCACCTTGCAAGCCTGTCAAGGTCAGCGTTAATCACCAGCCTGTTCTCTAGTGTGATCACACTTGCCCATAGTTTGGTGTTGTCAGTGAACTTAGCCAGTCTGCTTTTGACACAAGAATCCAGATTGTTTATGCATACATTAAAGAGTACAGATCTCAGAATGGAGCCTTGGGGGATGCCACTTGTCACCATGTGCCATGTTGATTTGGTACCATCAACTATCACTCTCTGGGTCCAACCACGGGTCTGACCTATGAGAAATCAGCTGTTATTATTGATGGCATGGCTCTTGTACAGAGAACTGGAAAGCCAAAAACAGCGTGGATATTTGAAGCTTTGGCTGATTGCTTTGTGCAACAAGTGTTTGCCAACTATTCCAACAAGTGCAATTTAGTCAACATTCCCTTCAATAGATATATATCACCATTCACATAAGTTTCTCAAGGCTGCAGGTCCCCAACTGTACCATGAGGACATCATGGGATACCAGGACAAAGGCTTTTGTGAAGTCCAAATAGATTTTATCAACCTCTTCTCCTTTGTCCAGAGGATGTGTCATCTGGTCATAGAAGGAAATGAAATTGGTTAGGCAAGACGAACCCACAACAAATCCATGTTGGCTATCTCTCAGAACATTTCCTTCTGTTAGCCTCTTGTTAATGGTTTCTTTGATTTTTTTTTTTTTCAAGGTCTTTCTAGGGAATGAGGTCAAAGTGATTAGCCTGTAGTTCCCAGGATCTTCCTTCCTCCCTTTCTTGAAGATAAGCATAACATTGGTCTTCTTCCAATCTTCAGGTACCTCACCCGAGCGCCACAAGTTCTTGAATATCCTCACCATTGGTTGTGCTAACATATCAGTTAGTTCCTTTAGCACTCTTGGGTGCATTCCATCTGGGCCAACTGGTTTGTGGATGTCTAGCCTCTCAAGGTGTTCCCTCACAAGAACTACACCAATGAAGAGTATGTGTTCACCTTTACCCTGGTAATTCTGCGTCTTGCTAGAGAGGGTAATCCCCTTTGGCTGGTGGAAGATTGACACAAAGTGATCATTAAAGAGACTGGATTTTTCCTGGGTGCTGATTATCAGCTGCCTCATTTGGTTTAGCAGGGGTCCACTGTTGCCCTTGGTGGATTTTTTTCAACTTCCCATGTATCTGAAGAAGGATGTCTTATTGTCTTTGATTCTTATAGCCAGTTTGAGTTAGGTTTCAGTCTTGGCTTTCTTAGTTCACTCCCCAGTGCTGGATACTCCTCCTTAGTGGTGTTTCCTAACTTCCATCCTTTATAAGCTTCTCTTTTTAGGTACAGGAGGTCCATGAGTCCTACTGAGCCAAGGGGGTCACTCAGCCCTTTTGCTACCTTTCTTATGGGCTGGAATGGACTTCCCTTGCTTTTCAAGTATTGCTTCCGTAAGGAGCGTGTCATCGTGGACTCCCCTTCCTGTCAGATCAGGGCCTCAACAACTAGCCTCCTAAGCTTGTGAAAGCTGGCTTTCCTAAAGTCAAAGGTTTCTGCATTGCTGACTAATTTGCCATGGTAAACTCATGGTCACTGTCTCCCAGCTTTCCTTCAATTCTCAGGTCACTCATTAGATCATCCCCTTTGGCCAGTACCAGGTCCAGCAGCACCTTACCTCTACTTGTCTAAAAAAGTCTATGGGCCAACAAGAGCTCATCAATGCATGTGAGGAAGCTTTGCAAACTATTGGATTTGGCTGAGTGCACTTCCCATGAGATGTCAAGGTAGTTGAAGTCACCCATGACAACCATGCACTGAGAGCATGCAGCCTCTGCCAGTTCCCTAGTGAATTCATGGTCAAACTCCTGTTCCTGATGAGGTGGTCTGTAGTAGACTCCTACTGTTATATCCCCTTCAACACATTCCCCCTGTATTCTAACCCAGAGGGTCTCAGGTCACCCTCCTTGGGAGCCAATCTCTGCTTGTAGGGAACTGAACTGCTCCTTCAGATAGAGAGCTACATCCCCACCCTTTCTTGTAACATGATCCTTCCTGTACAAGGTATAGCCACACCTGTGATCCAGTCATATGTGGAGTCCCACCAGGTCTCTGTTATCCCTATGAAATGGTATTAATTTCTGTTTAGCAGAAGGGCCAGTTCCTCCTGTTTGTTCCTCAGGCTCCTGGCATTTGTGTATAGGCAAGTAAGCCTGCCATTAGAAGCCCTAGGCTTTCCTGCACTCCTAGAAGAGTCCCATCCCTGAACTGGGGTAGGAGTGAGTTCCCTTGTGTAACCTGACCAGCTGATTTTGTGGTTGATGCTTGGTGGGCTTGCATTGGTGGTTGTTCATCCACTCCCCGGCAAACTTAGTTTAAAGCCCAGTTCAGCAGGTCAGTCATTCTGGCAGACAAGAGCTTCTTCCCCATTGGAGTGAAGTGGAGGCTGTCCCTTCCCAACAAACTGCTGCCTCTCTCTCTGAAGTGTGGACGGTGGTCAAAGAAGCTAAAACCTTCACAATGGTACCAATGTTGCAGTCTTCTGTTTATTTCTTCCATTTGTCTCTCCTTCCTATGCTGGTGACCTGTAACAAGAAGGATTAAGGAGAAAATCACTTGCACCCCCAACCCTCTGAGCCCCACTCCCAGAGCCCTGTAGTCACGCATAACCCAGCTGGGGTTGCTGTGAGCCATGTCATTTGTGTCCACATGGGTGAGGAGCATGTGGTAGTGGTTGGAGGGCCAGACAAGTTTCAGGATTCTCTCAGCTACATCCTGGATACGGGTCCCTGGGAGGCAGCAGATCTCATGGGCTAAGGGGTCAGGCTAGTAGATCTCTCCTTCTGTCCCCCTCAAGAGGGAGCCTCCCTTGAAGACCACTCTGCATTTCTTTTTCGGGGTGGTTGCTGGTTTCTTTTCTTCCTCAGGTACTGGCTTTGGCAGCTGTACTGGTGCTGTGAGAAGTTTGTACCTATTGTGAAGATCTAAGGTGGGGATGACCCTGTTGCAGCGTGCCTTGGGGCCAGAGACAACCTTCATCCAAGTGACCCCTGGTTGGACTTTGTGGGAGCTCCTCTTGTCCACCCTTGTCATGCCAAGCAACTCTGTTCTTCTCTCTTCTTTCTTCAGGCAAAGAGCCTGGCAGTAGGCATTGATCTCCACTTCACTATCCCTGATGGGTATGCAGCCTAAGCACCACAGTCTGGAGCTCCCCTGTCCAGCACTCCAAAGACTCCAGTGTAGAGCAAACCTCACAAGGGGAGGTGTCATTGCTTCTTATTCCAGGCTTCTGTCATTGCTCCTGATCTCTGTTGCATTTGATGTGTTTCCTTCTGCTGTGCTGTCCCGTAGTTGAGTTTACAATCTTGAAGGCTTTCAGTTATGATTTGGATGTGTTTGCGTAAAAACTCTTGGTAGCATCTGCAGTAAGACATTTCTGGATAACGGTGTTCACAGTTTCTCTTCCTTTGCCACTTGCATTCAGAACATCTAATGCAATATCTTCTGGCACAACATCTCCGGTAGAAATAAACGACAGCTTCTTGTGGAAACCTTAAACAAGTATAACCTTGCAACTTCCTATTATAGCAATTTGACATTTTGGTAATCTTGTTTCAGTAGTGTCCTCTGTCTTTTGTTATGATTGAACTATGTTGTTGTATTCATCCCAAACATTTTGATTTGCCATCTCGGTTAGGTGATCTCTTTCATTGTAGTTCAGTTCCCATAGCCATCTAGCTGATTCCTTGCATGTTATGTTTGCTATGGCACCAGCAATTTTTCACACCTTGCTAGCATGCTGTATTGCCTGGTTGGTTGAAATGTTTACAGATGAGAGATTAGTTGTCTTGATCCCAAATCATCCTTCTACAATCTTTCAATATACCACTGGAGAAAAAAATAGCTAAACCCTTCATATATTCAAGATATACTGACTCCCATCTCATGTAACTGGTATGATTATGCACAGCTATTAGTGGAAGCATTTCTTAAAAGGCACATAAATGCTCATGCCAGTTTTCTTCACGTTCGGCCCTAATGAAGCACAAGAGAGCATTGACTAATTTCAAATAGTTCATCTAGTACTTGAATATACCTTGATGGGAGTGTTCTTCCACAGATTCTTGAAGTAGAATTACAGTCTTTTGCAGATCCACGAATAAGTCTCTCACTGCATTCCTTCCTGCCTCATAGTCATTGTTTCTGAATGCAACAGCTATGTTTGGAAAGGTGGTCAGCAACATCATAATCTAATTCAGGGGTGGGCAAAATGGTGGATCTGACTGGTAGCTGGATTCCATTTCCCAGCAGCCCTTGCCCACTTTGCTGCAGCTGGTTTCCATGGAGACCTCAGGAGTGGTGGGGCTGTGACAGTACAGGGACAGAGTTTCCATGGAGACTAGCCCCAGCAACACTGGCAGGGCCACAGCTGGACAGGGAGCTGCTCCGGGGCTGGGGCCAAAATCTTGTACTGGTGACAATGTGGTCTGTATCCCGGCCCCAGCCCTGAAGCAGCTCCTTGTCCAGCTGCGTACCCTGCCAGTGCTGCTAGAGCTAGTCTTCATGGAAAGCCTGGACCCGTGGTTTTATGGCCCCACCACTCCTAGGGTATCCATGGAAAGTGGCTGCAGTGATGCAGGCAGTGACTCCTGGGAAATGGAGTTTGTCACTGGCCCCATCTGGCCTGCAGGCTGGAATTTGTCTACTCCTGATCTAATCCTTTGCTTCAACTGGACAACCACAGAATGAATTTATCAAAACATGCCATATTACTTTACATGTTATCCTGTGTTCTCTGATAGCATGGTTGCACAACTTTCCTTTCATTATGTTGGTGGCGGTGTTTTCTGAAAATAATCTGCTTTTTGTCCAACAGTCTTCAAGTCTTGAAGTGGTGAAATGCTAACTAATTGATGTTGGGTAAACTATGATGTTATGGTGTCGCAGAGCACTCAGGTGCCCTGCGCCTGAGTAGAAATGGCTTGGGAGAGGCCCCTAGTGGCAAGAAGGGGGAGGCTCAGCTGCCAGTCACCAGGACAGCCAAACTCACAGGTGCTGGTTGCTAGGGCAACCGGTGGAGCCAGCTGATGGGAAGGGGTAGGGCTTGGCCTTTCCTAAGCCCCAGGTGTGAGGCCGGGAGGGCAGTTCCCCTCTGGCTGCCAAGGGAGGGAGAGCTCGGCCAGTGTAGACAGAAGGGAGAAGCCTGACTGCATGATCATCCCCTGATCGCTGCTATGGGTTGGAGTATTTCCCGGTAGGGATTGAATGTTGTTTGGCTGGACGGTTTAGCTTTTATGTTATAGCTTGGGGGGCTTTGTGTTTTTTGTGTTTGCTGTTTTCACAGGAGGACCGGGTAAAGCTATTAGGGGTTGGAGGAGGCCTCATAGGGGCTCCACAGTAGCGTGGAGTCCCTGGCGCCAGAGAGGGCACAACATTTGGGGTGCATTGACCCCAGCCCTAGAGAAAGGGGGCAGTGAGGAGCCCAGAGAGAGGGCCACGAGGAGAGAGAAGCCCCAGAGAAGGAGGGCAGGGCAAGCCCCGGTGCAAGAGAGGGGCTGCGAGGAGCCCCAAGGAGGTAAAAGAGAGGGCCAAGTCACTACAGGGCCCAGGTCAAAACCACATCAGTACCATCTGCGAGGCTTGGGCTGCGGTGTAGGGGAGCAAAAGGAGACGCAGATAGCACCGGTGCATAAAGTGGGCAGCCTCCCGCTAATTACATCAATCAATTAATCAATTAAGATCAAGGCATGGCAGGTGAGTAAGCAGGTGGTTGCTCCATAGCAGGAGGGTGGAGTCACCAATAGAAAGGCTCCAGTAGTGATACTCCTGTCACATATGGCTACCTCCTAGATGAATGATTATGTCTTCACTCTTCTGGCTGAGTGCACACACATTCATTCATTTTGCAATACAATTCCCAATCAAACATTATGACTGAGTGCTGTTATCCCAGGAACCCTGTAATAATCCCAGGAATTGTTTTACATTACATGATGACAGATGTCATACTCAGATGTTGGTGCAGACAGTATGGGACAAAATCCAACAATCAATAGTGGTGAAATATCAACAGTAAGAAACTGGTTAAATTCTGTCCACCCTAGCATAATAACGTTTTTTTGGTTGTCAGCTGATGTTCTCCCCAGTATCCATGGTAGTTTTGCTGACATGTCTTGAACAACTGTGTTTTCAAGCTTTTTATTTGTGTTACTACTACCTGTACTATGGACGGTTGATTTCAGTGACATGTTACTGGTCATCATCACTGGAATGACTTTGTTAAATTCAGTTGCTACACCTTTCCAGGTTCTTTTCCTTCCTATTACGTTGGTATTTTCTTGAATTTCAACTGGTTTTGATGGTTCTCTTTGAAATGCTAGAATTTGCATTGCATGAAATGTTTGTTTTGCATCCAATGTCTCCTCCAAGATGCCAGTGTCTGACAAAAAACCAATAAAATAACCAGGAATGAGATTCCTTGGGATAACAACTCCATTTTCCCTAAATTCCTTTAAGTTTTTCTAAGCAATGGTGGTCTCAGTGTGAAGAACTATGTCATATGTATGCTGAATCCAGCAGTGTGGAGACTTTTTACCAGCTTCTTAGATGTAGTTGCATGATGCATCAATAAGCCTAATCCATTGTGTTTTGGCATTAGGAGCATTTATACTCATACTTTTTTTTCCCAGTGATGCACCGGAGATCCTCTGCTTTGGAGCAGACTGATTGAGTCTGCTCAGGTGAGGTGAGCTGAGGTGAGCTGCACTGCACCACATGCAGTTGTATAAGCAGCGAAATACATGTTGGCATGCAGAAAATGGCAGCAGTGTGCTTTTAAACTAAAGCACCTCCAAGGTGCTTTTCAAAGTGCCCAGTGCTGTGATGCATACTTGTGTAAAAATGCCCTAGCTTTTTGGCCCTTGATTGTAGGTAAACCAACTCCTGACATCTAGACACAGATGCACTGAATATATTTCTTATCTGGTCAATGACTTTCAATATCTATGTCATCATCATCATCTTCCAAACTCAAATAGATCAATGTGTAAAGACTATCAGGAACATATTTTGGGGATTGCTCTTCATTCAAGTTGCTGCATCCCTTGAGTGCAGCATAGTACAAGTTTCATGTGTCCAAAACCGCCTCTTTGAACTGCTGACCAAAGGCTTTCTCATCATTTATATGCAAAGTTACAACTGCTTGTACAGCTTTACCAGTTGTCATAGTTCAAAAGAAAAGGAGTGGAAGATTTGCATTTCTTTGATGCTGAAACTGAATTTTAGTAAGGCTGAAGTTTGTGCTTCATTTGCTTCAATGGGGTCAGAAGACATTCACCACCATCTTCTTCTAAATTGCAATATCTTTCAAGTATATTTTTTCAAACTGTACACTTTTTTCCACGCAAAACTGGCATCTAGTTCATCAATCACTTGATGCCATGTCTTGCTTCATGAGAAAGAAGAATACTTTCTTGCACAATATACATATGCAAATAGGAATGAGAGACTTGTTGCTTCCATTGTTCCCCCAACCTGGATTCAGGATGGTCACATGCCTCAGCAACTATTAGATCTTTTACACCAGCTTGGCAATGCAACACTTCATTGTTTTCTATCAGCTTGCATACTTCATAGGCTGATTCAAACAACACCACTTGACTCAGTTTCTTCTTCTTAGAATGTTTCTGGCAGAATATGCACATCCTCCAGTGAACTGCTGGAGTACATGATCTATTTGATGTCCTAATGTGTTCTTCACTTGATGTTGTTGGCAGGATTTCCCTTTCATATTCTATTTTGTGTGACGTTCTTAACTGTCTCTCAGTGTGTCCTTTGTGTGGAAAAGAACTGTAGCAAGAATGGTGCCAATAGAGGCTTTGGAATGTTGCCACACAGGTTCAACACACCATGATTTTATCTCAAGAATACCGCCATAACAAGTAACAAATTCAGAAATGGTCCTACACTAAACCAGTGCCTCATTTATTCATGCAATTCCAGTAGGTGTACTTGAGCTAATCATTGATGGCAAACCTACTTCAAGACATATGATGCATCTTATAGATTCCAAGTCATAGCTACTGTGCTTTGCTGGACTCAGTAATGCTGTTGGCTCCATTATGACATTTTCTTAAGGGTGGTAAGGGTGCAGCTCTTGTTGATAATCTGAATTAGAGGTGTTCATGTCAAGGTAATATGAAACAGAACAGAGTTGATATAGCAACTTTGCAAACCTTTTAGGTATCTAATAATGAACAAAACTGTAAATTGATGGCAGCCATATTAGAATCCAATATGGTTTCCACAATGGAAATATTATGATTGATCTCAGTCCATACAATGTTGGTTCCATCATTGGAATTAATTTTCTGTCACTACTGGGGGCTGAAATTGACCCAAATGTGAATTCACAAGTAGTCATCATTGATTCCAATATAGTGGCTACTTGCCACGTTGACAACATAGCTTTTCTGGCACAGGTAGACCATCTATACCTGAAACAGTGTTTCTGCTTGTGGCAATGAATTGCTTATGGAGTAACACATTTACCTTTTTACTGTACTATAACAAACATATTCTGATTTGGCCTGTGTTCTGCAAATGGAGACGAGATTTACTTTAAAATGTTTCTGTTCAATTAAAGTCATCAGCTAAAACAGAAATTAGAGACTGACAAGGCTGGAATTACTACTTTAGCATTTATGTTTGATTGCATTCTTTACTCATCAAATTTGTATTTATTGCAAATATGCCCCTTAAGATATGGACAGAAAAAGACTATGGTGATTTAAAAGGGCAGCAACTTTTTCCTGTGCCTTCCCTATCCTGTGTTATGGAAGCTAAACTCTGCTACTTCAGTAGTCGTTACATTCAGGACTATATTTCCCTGGTCAAACTTCCAACTATTGCTGGACATAGTAGCCATAGGAAACAGTTCCTATGGATCATGAATCTCCCACTCCTGATCTCATTAACTCAGTATGTTTTGTTAATCTGTGTGTTCTCTTAAAGTAACATTTGAGGTTTTATTTTTGCCTCCTATTCAGAAAGCAATTTTTTAGTCAATAGATATTCATTGAAACCTTCCAAACAATAAAAATATAACTTTTTAACTAGTAATTATGTATGCTTCAATTTAGCTGCCGCATCAACCGTATTCTAGAATCACCCAGAGGAAATGCTCTCCTTGTTGGTGTAGGTGGAAGTGGCAAGCAGAGCCTGACAAGACTTGCAGCTTTCATTAGTTCATTGGACGTGTTCCAGATCACTCTGAAGAAAGGTTATGGGATCCCTGACCTGAAGGTAGGAGCTTTTGAAAGTGGGAAGAAGCAGAAAACAACATTTCTTCCTCTGAAAACTTTGTCTATACTATGTTTTGAATGCTCACAACTTGATGTTTGTTCAGTGCTTTGGAATTGTACAGGGCTACAGAATTTCCAGCAGAATAATTAATTATTTATAATTAATGGAATCAAGAAACTATAATCAGCTGGGAGGAATCTATCACAGAACATTATAAGTAAAAAGGAAGAATTTACTTACCTATATCTGGTCTGCCTTCCTGTTCTTAGATGTTATAGGACAGGGTTGTCAACAGGCTGGATCTGGCCCACAGACCTATCTGTTGCCCCATGGGGCTCCTAGAAGAACTGAGGATTTGGGGGCAGGGGAGGTGGTGGGAGGGACCTCCACTGGATTCCTAGATGTGGGACTCTATAGGGGAAGTGTGTTGGGGGCAGTGGGAGAGGGGAAGGGGTAGAAAAGGCAACCAATAGCTGTGAGGTGTTCCTTTGTCCAGATCCAGCTCAGTGGAGTTTGACACCCCTGCTGTAGGAGAAGGTGAGAGAAGTACATAGTTCTCTGTAACATCCATCCTGGGACTATTTTATGTACAGGCAACCGGGGACCAGAAAACGATAAAATGGAATGGCTTTGCTGCATTTAAACTCAATCATTTATGAATGTTTTATCTGCTTGTAAATGATGCTGATAAAACCTGTTTTTGCAGTAATACCTAGCTCTTATATGGTGCTTTTCATTGGTATATTTCAAAGCAGTTTTCAGTAGAGGTTAGTACTGTTATCCCTAAACTGGTTGTTGCCTTTCTCTTTGGTTAAGTAGTCTGTTCTGTCTATAAAAGGTATATTTGGATTTTAGTATTTATAAATTGTTTCAGTTTCTGCAAAGGCATAATATAATGTGATGGTTTTTTCACTCTGCACCCATTGTAGGAGAATTTATGACATATGAATTTATTGGTTTTTCAGGTATAAAAGAGCAAAATGGCAACAGATCATTCAGTCTCCACTGCCCATTAATGCACAAATATTTATGGTGAATAGCATAATAGCAGAAAAAGCATTTACTTCCTGAAGCACTACAATTATTTAGAAGCAAGTTGGAGTATTACCTTCAGTTTCCATAGCATCATTTTGACACAAATTAATAGAAAAGCCAATTCCAATTCTACAAAATAGATGTGTTTCTATAGCTGAAGTGGAAACAGTTTTCTCTTCGTAGCTTAGAAGGTGACCTTTCTATCAATGAGGGAAGATATATGTTGTAATCATTAAGGCCCTATTGTTGCAAACTATTTTATCATCCCATAAAAGTTTGAAAAAAAATCCCTTATTTACATTAGGATGAAACAAAGATCTTTGAATGAAAGGAAGGCCAGTGCATCCATTTCCTGTATAGGACACTGACATTCAAATTCTTGTTCAAACCCAGACTGAGCAAAAACTTTAAGTTATATTGGTCATTTTTGGTAGAAATGTTTTATTTCTTTGGCTGTTGATTATTTTGGGATGAGTACATCTCTACCTTGCTATTCCTAGACCAAAGAAACATTTCTTGTCAAAATTGCTATGTACATTTCTGCAAAAATGGATTCAATGGATTGTCATTTTACAGCTAAAATAAATCTTTATTTATTTAATATTTAGATTTTTATCCCACGCTATGCAAAAGACTGAGTGGCTTGACTGCCTTTAAGTGGAATCCCAATGAAAACAATGCAGAAGTTGGATTTCCCTCTTTAGTGGAGTGACTAGTTTGGTAGAGGAGGGGAATGTAGTAGAAATAATATACTTGGATTTGAGTGGGTCTTTTGGTGCTATCAGACATGAGATTCCATTAAAAACAAAACAGAAGAAATAGGGGCTAGATAGACCCCTGTGAAAGGGGTCTGCTTAAAAAGGAGGTCTGGCAACAAGTTTAGATGCTGTCTGATCTGTGTCATGGTACTTACTGCATTGTTTAGAAGTCAGAAAGCCACAGGTACAAACATTTTTTTCTAGGTCAGGGTTACTCAGAACTCGGCTCTCCCAATTTTTATATGAATATGCTAACTATTCAGCTATTGGGCTAAAGTATGAGAGTGCTCTTAGAATCATATAAAGTTACAGTTGGAAGGAACCTCAGGAGGTCATCTAGTCTAACCCCCTTCTCAAAGCAGGACCGTCCTCAGTTAGATCATTCCAGCCAAAGCTTTGTCTAGCTAGCTTTTGAAAGCCTCCAAGGGTGGCACTTCCACCACTTCTCTGGGTAACCTGTTCCAGTGGCTTACTACTCTCCTAGTGACACAGTTAAGTGCCCTCATTGCCAGGAAACAGAATCGTTACCTTGGCATAAGTGCCAATAATGTCACTTAGATTACTAAAAACTGCCACATAGATGATCAAAGGGAAACAACTCTAGCCCTTGCAGTTGCAGCATCCCTAGTACCACTCAGAGCCCAGAGGTTTGCACTGGAATCTCTGAGTTAGCTGAAAAACAGGTAAAAATTATATGTAAGCAGTTGCTTAGTTATTAAGTAGAGGGCCATGTTCTTTGTTTATTCTTGTAAATCTGTGTGACCTCATGACATGTTCTACTTTGTTTGATATTTTTCCTAGTGCTGCATAGTCATAAATGACATGGTATGAGGTACAAAACTACAGGTGTTGAAGAAAAAGTCTCAACAAACCTGCTACTAGATGAGCATTAAAAATAACCTGAAGGTTTCAAGACTTCGTAGGAGAAATAGTCACAGCATCTCTGTTTCTGCAGAGCCTAGTATAACAGAACTGTGTCCCCTCAGGATACATCACTGTGCTGCTCACAAAACCCTTTCTGATATTCAGAGCTATTGCATTGATTTGTATCCTTAAACTCAAGCCTTTGTCAGTTGAACTGCATAATTTGCTTTCCATTATCAGTGAAACATGCAATAAAAAATGAGTAAAACAATAAAAATATGTCCCAAATAACAGAGAGAGCATTTGGTTCAGGAAGCTTAAGTTTTGCAAATATGAGCTGCATATCTTTCTAGGGCCATCTAAGCAGAGTCTGTTCAGAAGTTCCAGTCCTGTTTTATCTTTTGGAAGCAACTGTTTTTTGTTGCAGTTCCCATTTTGCTGTAATTTCTTTGCAAACCTGTCCCTCTGCAGTGCCAAATATATTTCAATAGAGGAGATCACATGACTATGATAGAAATCGAGCTATCTTGGAGAGAGAGGGGGCATCTAATATATGCTATAGAATCTGTTTGGATATGCACTGTTACTACTAGAAAGGGATGAAGGAAGGAAGACAGTACAAGTTAACAAGCCTGACTGGGAAGAAATATTATTAATTGTTCACAGCATAGAAAAATAAATTAGATAGTGAAGAACATCTTTTATAATATTTATATAGTTTCACTCCTCTGCAGGCTATTCTTTAACTGAAACTACCAAGGTGTGGTCTGCTGGAACCATGCCAACCTCAGTGCTCTTACCTAAGAAATTATTTGTTTTATTGGTATGCATTTATTGGGGAAACAAGGAAGAACTATGGAATAAGGATGGAAAGGAATTGGCTATCCATGTACTTAAATCATCTTTCTAGTACAACTCACTTTATTCCCACCACATATATGGCCCACCATGTTCCATAATTTGCCCCAAACCCAGACTTTACTTACTCTAGCTGTAGCCACTGCTTGAATTTCACTGTGAAAAGAGTCTCCACAGTCTAGAACTATCTACGCTTCAGGCTACTCTGGAATTTTAGCATCTATTTCAGCTGAGAAAGCATCAGTGCTTCATCTTCAACAATATTCAAAAAAAAACTTTAAATAGACCATTTTATGAATAAAATAATTCAGAACATGATGACATACTTTGTGTCTCAGCTCCTTGGGGAAGGGTCTGTCTTTTTCACAGCACTGAGCACATTGTCAAGGTTTACTACAACAGCAATGCTTTTTTTAACAGTGTCCTTAGAGAGGTCCAGCTATGAAGGTGGAAATGATTCAAGGAACAAACTTCATGATGATTTATTGTTATTGATTTTTTAAATTATTATTATTTATTTAATGGAAAGATTTTTCAGGGACTAACTTCCCTCTTGAAATGTTCCAATTGAGAAAACAATATGTAAATGAGACATTGAAGCAAATAACAACAAACTGGTTAATCTTTTTTTAATTTCAACCTACAGGCAGACTTGGCAAGCCAGTACCTTAAAGCCGGAGTTAAGAATATTGGCACTGTATTTCTTATGACTGATGCACAAGTGGCCGATGAAAGGTTCTTAGTGCTGGTGAATGACTTGTTAGCTTCAGGTACATGCCTCATTGACTATTTCTGATTTCCTTTCCCATGTAAATGTGTACACTGTAATGTCTGTAGCCTTTACAAGGAATTCTAACATTTGTTAAAAGGAATAAAATAAGGTGCAAAAAATATTTGGACATCCTTTGAGCAGGTGGGGTTAGGTATTGAGGTTTTGCTTGGGGTGTCTTTTGGGGAATTGTTTGTCATTTGCTATTTCATTTTAATATTAATCATAGAATCATAGAAGTAGGGTCGGAAGGGACCTTGTAGATCTTCAAGTCCGATCCCCCGCCTGGGCAGGAGAAAAACTGGAATCAAACGAGTCCGACCAGGCAGGCATCAAGCCTCTTCTTAAAGACCCCCAGGGTAGGAGCCAGCACCACCTCCCTTGGAAGTTGGTTCCAGCTCCTAGCCGCCCTGACTGTGAAGTAGTTCTTGCGGATGTCTAATCTAAACCTACTCTCCAACAACTTGTGGCCATTATTCCTTGTTATGCCAGGGGGCGCTCGGGGAAACAGTGTCTCCCTCAAACCCTTCTGGTCCCCCCTAGTGAGTTTATAGACAATCACCAGGTCCCCCCTCAACCTTTTCTTGTGAAGGCTGAACAGGTTTAGGTCCCACAGTCTTTCATTGTAGGGTCTGCCCTGTTGTCCCTGGATCATGCAGGTGGCCCTCCTCTGGACCCTCTCCATGTTGTCCACATCCCTCCTGAAGTGCAGCGCCCAGAACTGGATGCAGTACTCCAGCTGTGCCCTGACCAGTGTCGCGTAGAGGGGAAGGATCACCTCCTTGGCCCTGCTTGAGATGCACCTGTGGATGCACGACAAGGTCCGGTTAGCCCTGCCAACCGTGACCTCACATTGTCAGCCCATGTTCATCTTGGAGTCAGTAATGACTCCAAGATCCCCTTCTGCCTCCATGCTCTTCCCATCTTATAAGTGTGCTGCTGGTTACTACTGCCCAAGTGCAGCATCCTGCACTTGTCAGTATTGAAACGCATCCTGTTTATGTTAGCCCACCCCTGCAACCTATCCAGGTCTTGCTGCAGTCTTTCCCTCCCTACTAGTGTGCTCACCTCACCCCAAATTTTGGTATCATCAGCAAATTTAAACAGGTTGCTTTTCACCCCATCATCCAAATCGCTGATGAAGAAATTGAACAGCACAGGCCCAAGGACCGAGCCCTGGGGGACTCCGCTACCCACTTCTCCCCAGGTTGAATATGACCCGTCCACCACCACCCTCTGAGTACGTCTCTTGAGCCAATCTGCAATCCATCTGACTGTGTAGGCATCAATGCCACAGTCGCCTAGTTTTTTAATGAGGATGGGGTGGGAGACGGTCTCAAAAGCCTTGCTGAAGTCTAGAAAGACTACGTCCACGGCAACACCTGCATCCATTGCCTTTGTGACCTGATCGTAAAAGGCAATCGGGTTGGTCTGACATGACCTGCCCCTGATGAAGCCGTGCTGGTTGCCCTTGAGCATCATTCCTAAAGCTGGCCCATCACAGATGTGCTCCTTGAGGATCTTCTCAAAGAGTTTCCCTAGGATTGAGGTAAGACTGACGGGCCTATAGTTGCCCAGGTCCTCTCTCTTCCCTTTTTTGAAGATGGGGACCACGTTAGCTATCTTCCAATCATCTGGCACCTGGCCTGAGCACCACAAGCGCTTGTAAAGCCGTCCCAAGGACCCTGCAATAACCCCAGCTAGCTCCCTCAACACCCTGGAGTGGAGAGCATCTGCTATTTTGAGAGCGATCTATTTTTATTATTTATTTTATTTTTATTGGATGCTGCTTTGAGCCTTATTTGGGAACAGTAGCATATAAATCAAAGAAATAAATAGTTATGTCAGCTAAACCATGAGAATAGAAGTAATGCTGATATCTTTTTACCAGGCATATGCTCCATCATCTAATACAGAGGTGACCAGCCTGTGGCATGTGTGTCACAAGCAGTCTCTACACGTGGCATTCAGCTGAGCAGGGAAGGGACAGACAGCACAATAGCAGGTAGAGTGGGGAGCATATAAAGCAGAGCAGCAGATTTGAAAGGGAACATGGGGCAGGAAGCAAAAAGCACAGCAGTAGATTGGGCAGATAAAGGGGATCAGTGGCACTTGAGGAAGATACGCAGCTAATTTGTGGCATGACTGCCCAAAAGATTGGTCCCTACTGATCTAACAGATTTTTGTTGTCTCAAAAGTATCATACCCAGTCAATTAATTTTCTCTATATATGCATGGCATTTTTAAATTTTGCTTCTAACTGTTAAATTACAGCACTGTGGCAATATGTCAGCAGATTGAGCCAAAGGATGGAGATAGACATTGAAGTGTTTCAAATTTCAGTGAATGCTTTCCTATCTGCTCTGCCTCCACTTTCCCAAAGCATCTCCTGCTGGAACCCACAGATAAGACTTGGACAAGTAGCTAGAGATTCAGGTTGGGGCGGGGGAGGGTCACAGGGCCTCCAGTCTTTTGGCTCTGGTGGAGACAGTGGAGGTTGACTAGACAGGAGAGCAGTGGGGCAATGGAGGAAGACTAGACAGAAGAGTGCTCACTGATACAGTACCCAACTCATCGTAGGGGGACGGGTAAGAGGAAAGTGAACTACTCTGGGATTCTGGAGGGTCCAGGGTGCCCTGTCACACGTCACGGAGCGTGCAGACATAAGAGGAAGTGCTTTATTTTCTAAATACGGCCCACTGGCCAGATTTGGCCCACCAATTAATTGGATCCACCCCACAGGTATATGCCCACCAATTGATTACATTTGGCCCACAGGTTCCCCAGGAAGCTGAGCCCTGCCCATTCCCACCTGGGCAGCCCACACCACTGGGTTCCCTCCCATGCCTGGTTCTGGCTAGCATGCACAGCTTCCCAGCGGAGCTGCTTCTGGTGTGGCTGCAGCTACCTGGGTACTGTTCAGCTCCCCCAACCTCCAGCAGCTCCTCCTCCTTGTCCTCCTGCCCCTGCTGTGCTGGTCCAGACAGCAGGTAGCATGGGGAAGGGCGGCAGCTGTGGGGGCACGTCTTGAGCACTACATGCCCGGACAGGTGGTGGAGAAGCTTCAGCCAGGCAACTCCTGCCCCAGCGTGTGGGGCCACAGCTTCTGGCTGTCTTCCACCCACTCTGTCTGCCCAGCATGATGAGCAGCCACCTGGGAGTGGCCAAGCGGAAGGAAGGTGGCCAGGAGCTGAAGCTCTATATGCTGGTGCAGGAGTCTCCTGGCTGCATCTTCCCCACTTCGCCTGGCTGGGCATGTGGTGCCCCAAAGCCACCGTCACTTCCCAGCACTACCTGCTGCCCAGGGTGGTGCAGGAAGAGGAGGAGGGGCTGCTGGAGGTGGGAGGAGCCAAGCAGTACCTGAGTGGCTTCAGCTGCACCTGAAGCAGCGCTGCCAGGAAGCTGTGCATCCTGGCTGGAACTGGGTATGGGCAGAAAGGCAGCAAGGACTGCTCTGGGTGGGAGCAGACAGGAGTCAGCCAAATGTGGAGCACTGTGGGTACAGCAGTGGGCTGTTTTTTTCAGGAGGGGACTTCACCTGCACATGCACCACCCAGGTGAGCTGTGTTGCATCCCCCTACACACACCCCCACACACATGCCCCACACACCCACCTCCGTGCACCCATCCCCTCATACACCTCTCACCCCACCCTTCCCCCACACACTCCCTCACACTCCCCCCACATGATATGCAAGAGTAAGACTTTATTTTGAACTATTATGCAATTGCCTCTAAATACACAAAAGAACGTAGATCAGGACAACTATTATTTTTTTTAAATAAAACTAAAATATGCTATAATGGATGTTTGGTTTTTAGTTTATATTTGTTTTATCTATAATTTGAAATTATATTTCCTAAAATATTTTGCGTGTAGCCCTCAATAGCTCACCAAAACTTGTAACATGCCCCTCTACCTGAAATAATTTCCCACCCGTATTCTAAATACTACCAGTTGCCCTTGTGGGTTCCTTTTTGGAGTGTTTCAAAGGGTGTAAATAAATATCTGTACGGCTTGCCTTGTGAAGAGCTTCAGAAGCATTTGAAGCACTTCAAATGTTATATCTGCCCACACCAAAAGGAGATGTTTCCATGAAGGAATTATGTCCTTGCAGTAAAAATAAATTCCATGATGTAACAAAGCATCACTTGGTTTGTGAATTCAGTTTCACTGTCTCCCAGAGCTGGGTAAACAGTGTATTATAACGAATAGATCATCTGTCCGAATATCAGACTCATCCCAATCTTGTTTCTTTCCTATATTTTTTTTCAATCCTATTTGTATGGCTGAGGGCTTTTTGTCTTTTGGGGGAGGGGAGGGGGAAGGGGTTTCAAATGATTGGAAAATAGTTGTTCTATTTGTGAAGATCCCTCTTTTCATGCCGATTACACTATTTGCATGTGAATTTAGATATTTTTATTTGCATAACATCTGACACTGTGTGTATAAGCAAACAAATCAGACTTGTTGCCTTGCTTCAGGTCTCTGGCTCTGAACTTCTACCCAGCACCACAGCCTGTCACCTATCCTGTCCCTTTGCATTCTTCTCCTGGAGCTCTTAACCCTGTCTGTGGCTGTACCCTCATTTACTAGTCATGAATTGGAGATGACTCCTAGCTTTCCAGCTAGGCAGACTTTTAACTGCTGACTAATTGCAGCTGTTTCAGCCCCTAAAAGGCTGACCACCTCTGTACAATGTTGTAAAGTTAGCTTAGTAGAGAACAGAAACAATACCATGTGGCATATGTGACACAGTACCTCATCATCATGCTGCAGCTAGTAAAGCGACCAGAACACTGGCTTGCATCCATAGATGCTTCTCAAGCAAATCCTGGGACATCATTCTCCCCTTGTACTCGGCCTTGGTGAGACCACAGCTGGAGTACTACGTCCAGTTTTGGGCTCCACAATTCAAAAAGGATGTGGAGAAGCTTGAGAGGTTGCACAGGAGAGCCACGTACATGATCAGAGGTCAGGAAAGACTTATGAGGACAGACCTTATGATGACAGGCTGAGAGCCATGGGGCTCTTTAGCCTGGAAAAGCGCAGGCTCAGGGGTGATCTGATGGCCACCTATAAGTTTACCAGGGGTGACCACCAGGATCTGGGGGAACGTTTGTTCACCAGAGCGCCCCAAGGGATGACGAGGTCAAATGGTCATAAACTACTGCAAGACCGTTTCAGGCTGGACATAAGGAAGAATTTCTTTACTGTCCGAGCCCCCAAGGTCTGGAACAGCCTGCCATCAGAGGTGGTTCAAGCACCTACATTGAACACCTTCAAGAGCAAATTGGATGCTTATCTTGCTGGGATCCTGTGACCGCAGCTGACTTCCTGCCCTCTGGGCGAGGGGCTGGACTCGATGATCTTCCGAGGTCCCTTCCAGCCCTAACGTCTATGAAATCATGTGCAGTGGTGATGAATGATTGATGAAACAGCAGAAACAAAGAGTTTATGACCAATCCACAGGCTGCACTGGGTTGATGCAAAGTATTCAGACAATTCAGAATAGAAGATGAATCCTGAGGCCAGAGCTTGTTGAGATGTGATTCATGGGCAGAAAAAAAGGATTTAAATTACTAAGTAACTTGTGATCTCCTTGTAGTTCTCTCCGGTGCACTCCCTCCTGGAGGGACAGCATGGACATCGTATGTACCATTTAATGCATTGTAAGCATCTGCTAGTAGGGAGAAGGTCTAAGTAGCTTCTCATAAATTTCCTGTTTTCAGTCACTAGAGTACTGCTTATTTGGTTTTGTGGATCTGGTCTTAGGTTCATTGTGCTATTTCTGATAGCAAATCAATAGCAGTTGATCACTGTGGATGTGGGTGGAGCTGTAGACGGGGCCTTTGAGTCCTATGACTCTTTATATGGAATTATTATTAATACCTTTGCATGCCAAGCTCTGGCACACATGCCGGGGGTTGCCTACCCCTGTGGTAGGGGGCCATTACCACCTGTAAAGTAGAGAAATATTAACAGGAATCAGGGAAATGACAATGAGCCATGAAATATTTTGATTCTCTCTGCATGGCCTGAGTAGAAATGCCTCTGTGCCTCCTGAGCAGTTGGTTTTCAAGTTTTTGTGGAACAGGAAGCAAAGAAGGGTACAGTGCATCAATGCACTCTCCCTTCCTCTCCTCTCCTCCCCCCTTCCTGGATCTGCCCCAGCTCAGGCAATCTGGTTTCTCTCCCTATCTGCCTTGTATGATGGTTGTAGTGGGAAATGGAAAGAGGCTTCTTTTTTCCTTTACCATTTCCCCTTTCAACCCTTTATTGCTTCATGTTGGGGAGCCAATGAAGGAAGAGGTGGAAACTGCAGCTAGCACTTGGAGCATCCATAAAAGGAGGAAGAAAGGCTAGGGCTTTCCTGGTCAGTCTCTCTGCTAGTTAGATGTGCACTTTCTTACTTTTTTCTATAGATAAGTGGAAGGTAGGGACAAGCTGGCTGGAGGTGGTCTAACCACAGAGGCAGATTTTCTACATACTTTCTCCTCTATGTTGCAAGGAGATGGTTCATTAGATAAGTAGAAGTACTGGCTCCTGCTGCTTGTTTTATATATATTTTCTTTTTCCATTTTTTTCCATATATTTTCAGTATTGAATGCATAGGAATAAAATTACTTGTTTTCTGAATTTCTTCTTAATAAGCTGGTTTCTGATCAGCTACTGTTATTTTCCTAAACTGTTAATATCAAATAAAGATCAGATTTCAGCATTCATTTTAGTTCAGGCAGAGGTCAGAACAAAGCAAATTAGGAAGCTGTAAATGGTCACTAAAATTCTATTTGAATAGATATGCTTTTAGGCATTAACTGCATGTGCCGTTAGCTTTTTAAACATTGTGATCTGCCACTTATTTGAATACAGCTGGAGATACCATTTTTAGAGAGCTGCAGAAATAGCTTCACCTACCTGATCAAGCATATTCACTCACATCTGTGTAGTGCAATCCAGAGACTTTTTCTATAAAAAGGGTCTGCTCCATACACACATAAATGAAGAAAATATTTCATTATGCTTGTAAGTTTGCTAAAACAATCCATTCCCCTTATTACTAGGTGAAATTCCTGATCTCTTCCCTGATGATGAAGTTGAAAACATCATCAGCAGTGTGAGAAATGAAGTCAAGAACCAGGGACTAATGGACACCAAAGAAACATGTTGGAAATTCTTCATAAATCGGGTTCGACGACAACTAAAGGTAATGTGATACTCAGCATTCACATCCTTGTCACTGAGCTGTTACAACAGTAACTGGGTAAAATTCTTTGGCTTGTTTTATACAGGTCTGACTATCTAATGCCATACTGCAAAATATATGAATCAGTGTATTTTCACTTATTTAGCAAACAGTGCTTAAGTTCTTGAACTAGAAAATAGACAAAAATTTATTTTAATAACATTTCAGTAAAGATTATTTTCTACTCTTTCTCATTTATTTAAAAACAACTTCTGATCCTCCCAAAGTGGTTATTTCCCCATGAACCTGTGCTAAAACACCACTGATATTCTCATTGTTATATTGGGGCATTAGGATTCAGCTATGGAGCTTGCTTCAAAGTGTCTAGTGTGGATATTAATACCCACAGTGTTATGGAGCTAAACTTGCACTAGTCATCCAAGCACTTGTTCAGGTGGGGCGGGGTTTCATCCCTCATGCTCCAGCATCAAGACTCTTATCTGAGCTAGCAAGGTCACAACTATTTGGAAATGTCTACAGAATTGTAGTTGAATCTTTGGATTGTAAGGCAGATATATTCAGGAGCTGCAATCTGTAGGATGTGTGATACTCTAAACTTCTTGCAGAAGCTTAACTCTTATTGCACTTTATTCTTTCTACAGACTAGTAATGCATGCTATTTGAGAAATTCTTAAACTGCATAAAACCTGTGCTCTATGCAATAAAGTAAGAGGCAGCCAATAAATATTCCTCTTACAACAGAATGCATTAGGTCTGATCTCTAGGGCAGTGGTCTCCAAAGCGGGGTGCACAAGATGATCCATTGGGGTGCAGGAAGAAAATATTAGAACTTCTATTTATATTTATTTTTTATCTAAAAAAATAAGAAAGAAATTAAGATTTACTAATATTTAATACATGGATTGACACTGGTGCCCTCACTGGGTCCGTATGTCAGATAGTCACGTGTGACATATGGTACGCGAGTAGTGCATGTATATATTTATAAATAAATAAATATACATATTATGGGGGTACATGCTCAAAAAATTTTTACTGATAGGGGTGCGCGACCAAAAAAGTTTGGAGACCACTGCTCTAGGGGATAGAAATGTAGGAGTGCATGAGCAGCTTAATAGCAGACTAGGTGATGCAACCTCCATCTTCTCAGCTCCAGTTTGGAACATAGTTTGTTTGCACCAAAGGGTGAGAACCTTAATAGGCACATGGCATTCCCAAACTTTCTCTGGCATAAGGACTGCAGTATGAATAATGCCTAAATGTAAATTTATAAAATGAGTATTTGAGAAGGAGTTGATTATTTTATTAAAGACTGAATTGTCTGACTTCCTCTGAATGCACATAGCAGCTATTTCATGTGTGGTAAACATGTGTGGCTGCATGCTTATTTGACCATTACTACTGTCACTTTTACGCTTCTTGAAAATCTGTATCTATTTACAGTAATTTCAAGGCCCTTTAATTTTGCCAGAATGATGAAAATGGACCTTAAAGCAAGTGATAGTTAGGTCCTAAATGTACGTGGCATGTCTACACATACCTCTTTTAAGCAGGCTTATCCTAGAATCACCATTTTTAAGGTGCATTAAAAGCATGTGTCTACACGTGTGCTCTCAATACACCTTAAAAATGGCAATTTAAGGCTATGTGAGTCTAAATTTGATACCTGCATAAAGCACACAAGTAGACACACTAATGAGCATTGAGGAGTGTGCATCAATGGATAGGCACCATGTTAGTGCACATTAGCGTATCTGCACATGCACTAAAGTGACTTAGCTATTTGTGCCTAAATTTACTGCATTTAATGCAAATTAGCATGTTCACATATACACACATGCCTAAATTACCTTAATATGCCTTAAGCAAAGGTGCTTTAAGTTTAGGTGCATGTAAATACATTAGGGCTGTGCAAAACAGCACCGTTCTGTTTCCACTTCTGTTTCACCTTTTCAAAGGGACAGTGTTTTGTTTCATTGTTTCATTACGTTTCAAAGCACTGTTCCATTTTGTTTAGTCAAATTTTGTCTCGCTGTTTCAACATGTTTTGATGTTTCACCCACAGGCTATAATGGGGAATCATGAAAATGCCTACAACTGTGTCATTTCTTGTCTGATTTGAATGAAAAAAGCAGGGAGGGTAGCCCCTGCTGAGGCCATAAAGCCAGTCAAGTTTCAAGAAAATAGGTTTAGGGGTTTCTGGGAAACTTTACTTCAAACTATTCAAAGCAGAACTTGTGTCACTTGTAAGTGTGAAGGTGCAGGGTGGTGAAAACAGCAGCCATGGTAGCCACTGCTGAGGCCATGAAGCCTGCCAAGTTTCAAGGAGATAGATGCAGGGGTTTCTGGGAAACTGCACCTCAGGTTGCTGACAAGCAAAACTGATGACATGGGTGACTTTGTGCACATTTAAGGCCCATACTCACTGGCACTGGGGCCTTTACATGACACAGTAGTGTACCCCAATGAAGTCTCCTCCTCCCCTACAACCTCATCTCAGTCCACCATTTTAAATAGCAACAGGTAAGTAAGCAGCACAGTACCATTAGCATCTCAGGCAGCCAAACTGTCACAGAGCCTTTCTTTCTTTTCTTGCAGGAGCTTCTTCTCCAACAGCTGCCAGGGAACTCTCCCTGCCGGCTCCAGCCCTGGGGCTTAGATGTGCCCAGGGCCCTGCGTCCTTCCAGTCAGCTGACTGGGGACAGGTGCTAGGGGTGTTGGTCTAAGGACATGCCACTGGCAGACAAGGTTCTTTGGGTTAATCTGATATCTTTTAGTAGACCAACTGAATAGTTGGAGAAATATAACTTAGCAGGCTTTCAGGTTTAAAAAACCTTCTTTAGGCTGAGGAAGCACCTGCAGTTGGTGTGTGTGCTTTTACTGTATGGAAGGAATAGTAAAGAAGTGAGAGGCTGGCATGCAATGCAGTCAAGAAAGCCAGTCAGTGAAAATGGAAAAGTAGGTGTCAGGGGATGAGAGACAGGCGGGGGGGGGGGGGGTGGAGGGAGGGGGGGGGAAGAGATGTAGCAGGTAAAAGTGGAGAGATATCTGGCCAGTATGGATATATCTTCACAATACAATACATATCTGCATCAGAGCAGCAATTGCCCTGATGGAAAATATGCAGGAGATGCCAAGCAACAACTATGCAGAATTTCCCTTGCTATGGCACTCAGCTCCAGCTCCTCTTATGGCACCAGAAGGCTCAGGCTTGGAAGTGAAATGGGCATGGAGGAGACTGTCATGCTGGTGTTGCTTGTTGTCATGGTGGTGATGGTTATGGCTGGTGCTCTTAGAGGGGATGCAGACCCATGCAGTGACACTGCTCCCCTCCCCTTGCTCCTAGTAGAACTGGAAGCCTCATGCACGCTAGTTGTAAAAAAGAGGCTCGGTCTCAGTTGGGGGGGAGGGGGGGGAACTTACAGCTCTCCCTCTACCTGCTCTTCCCATCTCCCTGAAGGCTTGCCAGCTGCCTTTCCAGCATACTTCATAGTATGTTTGCCTTGGTGTGCTAGAAAATATGTATGTTCTCCTCTAATGTAATCTGTATTTATGTAATATATGTAGATAATTTTATGTATGTATTTATGTAATAAATAAAATATATAAATGTATCTCTGTGTTCCTCAATAAATTCTATATTATAACATACAATATATGCTGTGCTTTGCTGCACAGTGAATGGAATGCACCCTGTGAGAATGTACAGATTTCTTTTCTTGAAGAAAAGAATCAAAATAGACTAACAAAAACAAAAAGAGGATTCTATGGGAGGAATAAATTGAAAGGAATTAATATAATAATAAAAGGGTATTACAAAAGCGAAAGTTATTGGATCCCACTTGTTAGTAACAGGATAGCAAATAGGAAGTGATAGGTTTTCTCTGACACTGCTGAACTGCTGGAAGACAGCTCAGTAACTGACCCCAAGGCAGAGAGAGCTCAGTTTAAAAGCTGCTTTTTATGCTGTTTTTCCTTCCCTCCCCCAGAGCAGTGGGATTGGAAGGGACCTCAGGGAAGGATCACAGTCACTGACCAGCTATGCATGTCAACATCAAAGCAGTCCTTCCCCCCCTCTTCCCCCTCCCTCTCCTTAGTTTCTGTTTCCCTAAAAGTAAGCCAGCTTCGAAACTCAAAACGTTTTGAAATGTTTTGAGTGCCCTCGTTTCATTTCAAGGCTGTTTCAAAGCCTTTTGTTTCATTTTGATTTTTCTGTTTTGAGCTTGAAATGAGTCGAAGCAGCATTGAAATGAAACACCCAGCGAAATTTCGCACAGCCCTAAAGTATGTGTAGATGCACCTGTAGAATAACACTGCAAATTCAATAATAATGCAGTATTCTCCATTATGGTTCTGTTTCTGGCCAATTTTTGGCCAAGGCAAAGCTGTATGTTTTTATTTTAGAGGGAAAATAATGCTTACTGAACACAGACAGAAGTGCAGCTCCTGGGTCTGACTCATGGCAATTCATAGCGACTATGGAACAAATGTCATTTCTGTCTCCACTCATTTTTAGCTTATCTGTTTATATGGGATTTGTGTGTGCAGACTCAGAATTAGTGGCCCAAAGCTGCAGATATTATGATGGATTCAGTTTCTGATTTTATTCTGAAATTCTCCTAGAAAATCATCCTTCCAGCAAGAAATCCTCAAATCTCCAACTGTGCCCTTAGTCTTCATACCTATTGTCCTCTCTTTCTTAGCACTGTTGTCCCTCTTGTTCCTTAGGTTGCACTTTGTTTCTCACCTGTTGGTAACAAGCTGAGAATTCGCAGCAGGAAGTTCCCGGCCATTGTGAACTGCACAGCAATAGACTGGTTCCATGAGTGGCCTCAAGAGGCATTAGAATCTGTCAGCATGCGCTTCCTGCAAGAAACCCAGAATATTGAGGTGAGGGTTTTCACATAGCCCAACTTTTCAGCTTACAGTCTTTCACCAAGCAACCCTTCTTTCAGCAAGAGGGAGAGATGGAACTTAGTGTAATTGTGCACTCAGCCTGATCTCATCTATTCATCATTCATATATGACCTCCTTCAGTCTTGGCTTCATAAGCAGAAATGAGACATGAAGTCATTGCTCCAAGCCCAGCTTTCTTTTAATCTCTTTATGGAAAATAGATATCAGTATGTATCCTGTAAAACTGAGTCTGGGTGGTGTGTGTATACTCCATTTAAAATACCATCTCTTTTGTGTTTAGCTTTCAGTCAAAGATTCCATAAGCAAATTTATGGCGTATGTCCATACAAGTGTGAATGAGATGTCCAGATCTTATCTGAGCAATGAACGTCGCTATAACTATACCACACCCAAATCATTCCTTGAGCAAATCAAATTGTATCAAAATTTGCTATGTAAAAAAGGCAAGGAATTGACTGCTAAAATGGAACGATTGGAGAATGGCTTACAGAAACTCAACAGCACATCAGCACAGGTGAGAAATCAATTTAAACTGGGAAGAATTGTTATTTTTCTGTGCTCTGGTTTAGTAAAAAGAATCACAGGTTGAATCTGAGATGTTAGGAGTGAATGTTTATGCTAGATCCAGAATCTTATTTCACTATGTGCACCTAAATGGCATTTACCCAGATGCACAACACTCATTTTTGGCACTTAAGCACAGTTAAAGATCCTATTCCATGTATATTATTTGTTACACAAGTGTCCACATGGCTTCTGAACAGGTACAGGAGCCATTGGGGCTGTGCAAAGCTTCAGTAGCTGATTCAATTCAGAGGAGATTCAGCCTGATTCGGGGACCGAATCTCTGAATCTGAATCAAATCGGGAGACCAAGTAAAAGCTCTGAATTGATTTGAAGCATCTGAATCAGTTCAGAAAAGCTTTAGCCGATTCAGAGATTCAGCCATAGACTAAACAGGCAGCTCACAGCTGCCTCCAGCTGCTAAGTTTGTTGGGGTGGGGGGAGAGAAGAGGCATGGGGGAGGGATTGAAGCTGGGGCTGGGACAAGCTCCCCAGCTGGAATGGGGGTCATATGTTACTGGGGGGGGCGTGTTACCTGGGGGGAGCAGGATGCAGGTGCGGCAGCACTGGGAGTGGGGGCTATGCCCTGCTGCCGCCCAGAGTGAGCCGCACCTGCATTGTGCCCTCCCTCCCCCCATGCTGGCTTGGCAAGCAGCAATAGGGCAGAGCCCCTGGTTTAATTCCCCAGCTCCTTAGTTTGACTCCCCAGCTCCTGGTTTGATTCACCTGTGAGCTGGGGTGGCTCCATGTGTCAGCTGGAGCTTGGCAGCACTCACCCCCAGCAGCCCCAGCTCCTAGGCAGCATGTGGTGACCTGCTGAGCCATGCTGCATTCGTGCTATGGGGCTGTGCAGGTGCCAGGCGGGGGCGGGGGGGGACAATCGTCGCTGCCCCACGCTGCATGGGCCGGCTCTGCCGTGAGCACCCAGAGGACCCAATCCCTGCTCCTGCAGCTGATGAGTGCAGGGCTTTTTTTTAAGTGCTGGGGATGGGGCCAGGCTGGGCAGCCATGGGGGCTTTTCCCACAGCTCCCCCCTCCCAGGCTTGTCACTCAGAAGGGTTCTGAACCAACACTCCCCAACACACTGCTCTAATAACTAGAGCACAGGCTGGGTATCATTCAGCAGCATCTCCAGCATCATTTTGAAGCTGGCCCCTGGGCAGGAGCTATGTCTGACTAGGAGAAAAAGATGAAGTTGGAAGGTATGTGATTCAGATGAATTCTGATCTGGAAGGGAAGAAGCCTTGAGTTTTACTTCTGACCCTTGTTTCCAATATGGAAGAAACTACCCCACCCCTCTGTATCCATTTTATCTAATAACTTTCCAATGCAAGATTCAGTGACTAAGGCCCTTGTCGTACACTATACCTAGGATTTATTTTATTTAGCTCGTAGTAAGCTTAGATTTCATAGACATTAGGTCTGGAAGGGACCTTGTGAGATCATCGGGTCCAGCTGCCTGCCCAAGGGCAGGAAGTCAGTTGGGGACAGATGACCCCAGCAAGATAATCATCCAAACGCTTCTTGAGTGTGTCCAGAGTAGGAGCTTGCCCCACTTCTGGGGGGAATCTGTTCCAGGCTCTGTAGACTTGGACAGTAAAGAAGGGTTTCCTTATGTCCAGTCTAAAATGGTCATGCAGGAGTTTGTGACCATTGGACCTTGTCTTCCCTTGGGGTGCCTTGGTGAATTAGACATTCTTCCCAGTCCTGATGCACACCCTTGATATACTTATAGGCAGCCACCAAGTTCCCCCTGAGCCTATGCTTTTCCAAGCCAGAGTCCTATGCCTTTCAGCCTCTCCTCATAAGGCCTGCTCTCTTGACCTCTGATCATGCATGTGGCTCTCCTCTTGACTCTCTCAAGCTTCGCCATGTCTTTCCTAAAGTGTGGAGCCCAGAAATGGACGCAGTACTCCAGCTGTGGCCTCACCAAAGCTGAATAAAGCAGGAGGATGACATTTTGGGTCTTGCTTGAGATGCATCAGTAGATGCAAGCCAGGGTTTTATTTGCTTAACTGGCTGTGACATTGCATGAGTGACTCATATTCATCTTGTGGTCAGTCATGACCCCCAGGTCTCTTTCACACCTCGTGTAGCACTGTCGAGCCTATAGGTATGATGTGGGTTCTTTCTTCTGAGGTGGAGCACCTTGCATGTCTCTGTGTTGGAAGTCATCAGGTTTTGTTCTTTTCACTTTACGAGCCAGTCCAAATTGGCCTGAATCCTCAGCCTATCCTCTAGTGTGACTGCGCTTCCTCATAATTTGGTGTCATCTGCAAACTTAGCCAGTCCACTCTTGACACCCAAATCCAGGTCGTTTATGAATATGTTATATTAAAGAGTAATGGTCCAAGTACTGAAACGCTGAGGGATGCCACTGGTCACCATGTGCCGTGTTGACTCGGATCCATCGACTGTCACCCTCTGGGTCTGACCACGGAGACAGTTCCCCAGCCATCAGACTGGAAAGTTATCAAGGCTGCAGTTCCCCAATTTTGTCATGAGGAGATCATAGGAGACAAAATCAAAGGCTTTTTTGAAATCCAAGTAAATGACATCCGTCTCTCCTCCCCTGTCCAGGTGATGTATCACCTGGTCATAGGAGGAGATAAGGTTGGTCAAGCATGACCTACCCGTAACAAAGCCATGTTGGCTATCTCTCAGGATGACACCTTCTGTTAGCCTATGGTTGATGGATTCTTTAATATTTCTTTCCATGATCTTTCCAGGGATTGAGGTCAAACTGACTGGCCTGTCATTCCTTGGATCTTCCTTCCTTCCTTCCTTCCTGGAAGATAGGCACCACATTGGCCCTCTTCCAGTCTTCAGGAATGTCTTCCAAGTGCCACAAGTTCTCAAATATCCTCGCCATTGGTCACACTATGATGTCAGTCTACTCTTTTAGCACTCTTAGGGCCCTGATAAAATGCACCCCTGACTTATAAATGTTCAGCCTCTCAAGGTGTCCCCTCACAAAGTCTTCACCAAATGTAGGTTTATGGTCATCTATGCCCTTGTAATCCCATGTCTTGTCAGGCAGGGTGTTTCCCTTGGGATGGTGAAAAACCGACACAAAGTAATCATTAAGGAGATTAGCTTTTTCCTGGGTGTCAGATGTCAGCTGCTCCATTTGGTTCATCAGGAGTCCAATGTTGCCCTTATTCTTCTTTCTACTTCACATGTATCTAAAGAAGGACTTGTTATTGTCTTTGATTCCCATAGCCAGTTTGAACTCAGTTTCAGCCTTGGCTTTTCTGGTCCACTCCCTACAGGTGTGGGCCAGTGATACATAGTCCTCCTTAGAGGTATTTTGCACCTTCCAGCCCTTATAGGCTTCTCTTTTAAGATTCAGGAGGTCCATGAGTTCCCTGTTGAGCTAAGGGCATTTCCCAGCCCTTTTACTATGTTTCCTGTGGGCTAGAATGGACTTCCCTTGTGCTTTTAGGATTGCATCTTTCAGGCGTGACCACTCTTCTTGGCCTCCCTTCCTTGCCAGATCATGATCTCTCAGTGCCTCAACAATCAACCTCCTGAACTTGTAAAAGTCAGCTTTCCTAAAGTCGAGGATTTCAGCATCGCTGACTGATTTGCCAGCTTTGCAATGGATAGAGAAAGTGATCAGCTCACGATCACCGTCACCAAGCTTCCCTTCAATCCTCAGGTTGATCACTAGATCATCCCCTTTGGCCACGACTAGATCTAGCAGCGCCTCACCCCTTGTCAGCCCATGGACTTCTTGAGTCAGATAGAGCTCATTAATGCAGGTAAGGAAGCTTTGTGACCGATCAGATTTAGATTTGGAATGAGTATGAATTAAAACATTTTCTGAGCTGTTGCACAGATGCTTACTACAATCTAAGTATAACATATTCTAAACACTGAATCTTCTGAAGACTCGGTCCCAGCCCCGCCCCCACCCCATGTGCAAGTGCACACACTCTCACACACAGACACTCACACACACACACACCATCACACTGGAGCCATTTCAAGAATCCAATGTGGTGGGAAGGCTGGGGTTGTTATGCTGGGTCTAGGGCCTCTCGGGAATCAAGGTACCAACTAGGGTTGGGAGGAGTGAACAGAATCCGGGGACAAGCTAGGTCAGAAAACCAGGAAGTTAGCCCAAGAGTGGGGTCTAGGAATAAACTGAGTCAGGAAGCTGGGAGACCAGCTACAGAGTGGAGTCTGAGAGCAAGATGGATTAAGAAGCTGGAAGATCTAGCAGAGAATGGTGTCAAAGAGAAAGCCAGGACATTGAGCAGAGTGCAGAGGTGGAACACAAGTCAGAGGGCGTAGCAAAACAGTCTGGGATCAGGTTAAGCCCTGTTACCCAGCTACTTCCTGGTCATGCTCAGGAACTGATATGGGGGAAATGGAGGGTCAGCTGAGCTGATAGCAAGCTGTTAGGCTGCTGGCTGGGTGCCTGGAGATCACATTATTGTTATAGTTGACCAGTGGTCCAGGGCAGAAGTTCCCAACCACCGGGCTGCAGCCCGGTACTTGGCCACAGAGGGTTGGTTGCCAGGCCATGGCTTGGCCCCCTGTCTGCCTGGGTGAGCGGCTTCTGCTTCTGGTGGTGACATGTGGGGCTAAAGCTGGGAGGCAGGGCAGCCCCAGGAGGGAGGCAGCCAGCTCTGCCACTCTTATGCCAGTCCACTACAAAAAAAGTTTGGGAATGATTGGTCCAGAGAAAAGATTCTTTTTGGAGAGTGGGCCCTATGAATTAAGAAAGCAAAATAGATGCCTTCTGACTGGACTGAAGGCCTATACCAGTTATCCATCAAAGGTATGGCAGGAAAGACACGAGGCATCTGAGCAGACAGAGGCAGACAAGTGGTGGTGATCCCTAGGGGATAGGACTGAATCCAAGGGTCACGGCAGAAATTGTTACATTGGCTAGGAAATGTCCAACAGCAAAACTTTTTTCACTGTCAAAGTACAAGATCCCTAAGGCTGGAGGTATGGAACAGGCTGATTGAGTTGAGTAGAGGAACCTAGATACAGAACAGGCCAAGAGTAACCTACATGTGTTGAGAGAGAGGGCTTATGGCCAACAGAAAAGTGAGGTATCGGAAAGAGATGGAAGAAAGGCCAGGAAAAGAATTGGAGTGGAAAAAGCATTCTGACACCATATTGCAGTATCATTTCACTAAAAAGAAAAAGTCCTTGAGGCAAAGAAAAGAAATGCTTGCAAAAGATGGAATAATCACAGATTCAGAGTAGTCACCAATGGAGAAATTTCAGATCGTTTTGAAAATGAAGGACATTCAGATTTTTAATCAAGACAACTCAGGTGCTAAAAATGTCTGAGGATGAGAACACAAAGGTAGAACCCCAAACACTTCAATGTCGTGGAGGAATAAAAGATTGTAGAGTAACAGATAATATTGTGGAAAGTAAAGTGCAGAGTAACCAAAGAAGAACCTACACAAGAATTTACTAAACGTGTTAGAGTAGCAGTTGAAGAAAACAGAAGAGTAGAATAAGATGCATATAAGTTGTTTCAGATGCTGCAGGGAGGCCAATTGCCCCAATATACAAACTATCAGCAAAGGGCTAAAGAACCTTTCTTATGTTAGCAGAGAAAGTGATGTTTGCCAGGAGACTAGCTGCGAAGGGCAGCAGATGCAAGTAGTGCAGCTCAGTGTGCTGCAGGACACAACCTACAGATTTCAGGCAGTAGGACACTGGGCTGCTGATTAGGGAATTAGCAATGCCTGGGCTTTAGAAACAGTTAGCCAGGTCAAGTGACTAGAAGTGGGAAGAGAAACGGCCATATAAGGCCTGAGCCTGGAGCCCAAGGCTCAGACTAGTCCTCATAACAGAGGCAGTCTGGCATGGCTTAAACGGAAAGAGGTCACAAAGGGCTTCTCAAGCAAGGATGTTGTTATAGAGGATGTAGAGAGAGACAAAGTGCCGACACAGAGTGCAAGTGACATATGCTGGCATTTTGAGTGGTCGGTTTAGAGCCTGGCATGTGTTGCCTGGGTTGTGCCACAGAGCATTGAGACTAGTGCCTGGAGAAGAGCCTAAAGGGGTACATGCCCCAAAGCACATTCTGTCAGGGATAGGTGAGAACGAGGAGTAGGTGCCCCAAAAGTCAAACTAGGAGAGAAAGAAAGAGCCCTTCTCAAGTTACGCTGTGAGGATGGGCTGATTGGCAGCCTAATGATGAGCATGCCAGGCAAGGCACTGAAAGCTGAACTCAGGTTCTTTGAAGGCACCCTCCAAATATATTAACTTTGACATTAAAATCTGGCAGGAAAGAGAGTGAGGCCATATTAGGAAAGCTGAGTAGAAGAACAGAGTGCAGCCCCTAAGGAGTGCTGTGGCTGTTCCTGGAGGCGGAGCTTGTTACAGACGCAAATTGACATTAATGGTACCTTGTGGGATCACAAACATTCGTTTTATGGCTTATTACAATTTTCCTGGCTCCTCTTTTTAATTTCCACTAGCAGTAACGGTCCTCTTACCTTTTGAATGATCTCACTCTTTCACATAATGAGGCTTATGTATTTCAGCTGCTCCTTACTTAGTCTGTAATTACTTTTGTTGTTTATGCCTTGCTCCACAAATTGACTCCCTTCTTTAAGTGATCATTTTCTTCATCTTTGTAATAGGGTTAAACAAAAAAAAATTTTCTACCTCGTAGTTAAACTTTCTGCTTCTTTCTCAGATCTGGGGAAGGGCATTTCATGCCCAAAAGTTTGTCAATTTTCTCTCCCAACTATATTGTTGTCCCGATAAAGATACTTCCTAACAAATTCTGCTTCATATATATGCCCAGACAATCCTAGCTACAACAGCACTGGAACTTTAGTATTTCATGAAAATATGTCTGCCGCAGTTACTTTTTGACTGACAGTATCACCACAAAGCTAGAGTTATTTTGATGCATTTCACTGACTTCATGTTTTCACTGTACAAGCTATGCGTTTCCCTGTATATTAGGCATTTTGCCTTGTCTTTAATGCATGCTCAAATCCAAGTACAAGCACAATTTTAACACATTAGCTAGTGAAGGTAAATGTTAGCATAGGGTTCACCACAAATATGTACAGTATTTTTACACTCCAGCTTGCCCTATTTATATTGGGAATTTAACACATTTCAGCTAATATAAGTTTGAAGAGACCTTTTCATACAACATAGTTATGACTTTTTAGGCCTTTTCGTATATTTTTGTTTTGCTTTGTATTTCTGAATGCCATCCTAACTCTGTATGGCCCTGAGTTCCTGCTGCTTTCTGTTATTATTACAACTTCCGTAAAAAGTTTTACCTTTCAATTATTTGTGTGCGCTTTCAGCCTTAACTCCAGCTGATAGTAGGATTGGTTTTTTTAATGGAAATTCTAGTCTCACAAAGAGGTGCAGTATGGCTGAGGTTTTTATAAAGCTGCTTTTATAAATCTATTGTAAGAAATGTGTGGAGCTGTCAGGCTAATCAGTTTTTGCCATGTCATTGCTGTTTAAAATCCTCAAAGCTTCTATTGATATGTGCATCCAAGACATTATGACCTATCTTGAGGAGAAGGTCATAAACCATATCTGCAATCAGCAAAACTTCCCACTTCAATTTTCCAAAATCTTACAAGATTAAAAATGAACAAAAACTTGCTGTTGAGTTTGCAAATTGAAGTGATTATATACCTCCTGTGAGTTCCCAGGAATTTTATTTTACAATTGCATCTTTATCCTGGTAGAAATAGCATTCTACAGTGAAACAACAGGAGATGAAAATAGATTAACTGTGCAGCATAGGAAAACAAAGAGAGTTGTAGGGACTAGGTCTCCTCCACTTGAAGCTGATACAAAATGCCAGTGGCTTTAGTTTATATGATTATATTGCTTTAACAGGTGCCATTTTTCTGGTGTGAAAGTAGACTTATGAACAAAGCAGCAATCTGATTTGTATTGTATGTATTATGTACTTTTACTTAAGATGTACCCCTGGAGTTTAAAACAATCTTTTATGACAAAGACTGCATGGCGGTGGAAGATAAAATAGTCACTGAGATCCATTAAGTGATTGTGACAATTCACTGAGCCTGATGGGTTCAAAAAGAAAATGAACATTAGTTAAATACAATAAAATTGATAAGTATATTGTACTCTGTTCTGTGTTGGAGTCCATATAGTCTATGTCAGGAAATACTGTATACATTGTACATATATGCCATATTTGCCTCATTGTCAGATGGGTAAATAACTGAAGAAGAAAGCTGAGAACTGCTGCTCACTAATAGATCAGCGCATTGAAAGGAATATATAGTTCATTCTGGGTGTGTCTACATGTGTGCCAGACTGCATGGTTGTTACTTAAGTAAGTACTAAGTGACTGTGCAGTAACCACCATTACTGCACAGTCCTTGCACCACATGGTTTTTTTTCTGACAGTACTGCAATAGTGTTTCATGTAGACAGACCCTCTGTAATGAAAAGAGTTCACTTGTAAATCTATGTAAAGTCACTTCATTATTTTCTTTCTGGAGTAAACCCACCCTAGGCAGGCGTCTACACATGCACCAGTTTGGGAGCAGATTTGCTGCTCCTGGCAGCAATCTACTTCTGTACCCTCTGGCCCTGCATTGGCATCCTGCAGCAGCCAGGGAGAGCTCTATTCTCCCCTTGGTGCTAGCCTAGGGGCTGGCAGGGAGCTGTCTCCTGTTTGGGAGCTGAGAGATTTCTCCCTATCCCCAGGATCTACCTGATGCTGGGGCAGACTCTGGTGGTGGAGCCTGCATAGGGACAATGTCTCCCTGCCCCAGCAGCAGGGAGATCCTGGTCCCAGCTCCCCGATCAGGGGCAGAGAACTTGGAAAGAGCTGTAGGGAAGGGGCAAGTCCCAGCCCCCTGCCCTGATCCACTGGTGGGGTAGCTAGCAGTGAGACCCTGGTTGGGCAGGGATTCCCTGCCCAGCTGGGAGCTTGCTGTTAGCTGCAGGGCTGGAACCTGCCTCTGACCAGGACAGTCCCCAGCCAGTTCCAGGCTGCTCAGGGAAGTCTGCACATGAAGCCCTGAGCTGGCTGGAGACTGCCTGAAATGGGAGCGTCCCAACCACTCCAGGCTGCATGTGCAGACTTCCCTGAGCAGCCTGGAGCTGGCTAGGAACTGTCTTGGTTAGGGGCAGGTCCCAGCAAGCTCCTGGCTGGGTGGGGAACTCTCCCCATGCAGGGAGCTCCCAGCCCCAGCTCCATGATCACGGAACATGGGCTGTGAGATTGCATTCATGGAGGTGGGGCTGGGAGCAGAGTGGGAGCAGGGAGATTGCTCCCTCCCCTGTTCCATGATAATGGAGCTGGGGCTGGGAGTACTCTCCTACTCCCACTCTGCAGTTGCAGGGCTGGGGCAGCGAGCAATCTTCTTGCCCCTGTTCCATGATCATGATCATGGAGCAGGGTCTGGGAGCTCCATGCTGCCAGGGCAGAAGGATATTCTCCCCACGTGGGCTCTGGTGGAGGACCTGCTCCAGCAGCAGGCAGCTCCTGAGGGCAGGGAGCAATCTCCTGCTCTCTGCTGCCTGCTGACCAGGAGCAAATTTGTTCCTGGTCAGCCATCTACACATGCCTTACTGCATAGTAATTACTCGGCAGTTAATTTGCTACATGCATTTGCATCTAGTGTAGACATGCCCTGTATCTAGCTGTCTTCTCTTATCTACTTGAGCCAGGGACCACCTTACAATCCTCTGTTTGTTTAGTGGCTAACAGTGATATCCTGATCCAGGACTAGACTTCTAGGCTCTATAGTAATAATGAATAAATGAGATAAAATCTTCTGATAATACTGCTCAGAGCAAGTATTGGACTGACTGTTCTGAGCATCATTTCACTTTCTAGTTTGCTAATATATACCCTGAGGGTGGTAGAATTGTCTCATGGATAAGGAGAACACAAGCTTTATCCATATTGAGTTATCCAGTGCTTCCTTGCCAGCAGCTGAGCATGGTGAGATCTGTTCCATGTATATTCCCTATGTATTGGGTCCCTGAGCCTGACCAAGGCAACTGAGAGTAAAGGAGGATAATGGGAACAGTTGTTACCGTCTGCTTCTGTATTGGGTTGCTAGGGCTTCATTGGTTTTTCTTTTTTTTTTTTTAATTCCCTTACTGCTATTCTTCACATCCATCAGTCTCCCTTCTGTCTGAATCATGGCAGCAGGGAAGACCAAGGTGTGGCTGGGAAGAAACTGGGGAGAGCTGAGTGAAGAGGCGCCTGGCTGCCCAGCACAACTATGTCAGAGTAACTTCAGGAAGATGTTAAAAGAGGGCCATGGGAACAAAGTGCACCTTGGGGGCAGAAAAGAAATTATTATAGTAAAGTGTTATATACTATATAGTATTATATAGTAGGGGTGCACAAAGTGGGCCCTATTTGATTTAGATTCAGCCTGAATCAGGGACAGTGATTCGATTTGTTGATTTGGATCACTGTCCCTGATTAGATTCAGCCAAATCCAAATCTGAAGATTTGATACCCATTTGGAGAATCAGCAATTTGGACATGAAACCAGCTTTAAAAGTTTTTTCTACGTACCTTGAGGTATTAGGTGATTGCTGCGATGCTGGGCTGGATGGAGCATCCCACAAGAGTGTGGGGGGCGTCCATGTGCTCAGCGACGAACCCGGAAGTGGACCAGAAGTACTTCCGGTCCACTTCTGGCTCTGCCAGGGAGCGTGCTGCCCCCCCCCACCAATGCCTCCCCAGTTCGGCGATTGGCTGCAGGGGGACCCCAAGTGCCGCTCTACCCAGGAGGCACCAGTCACTGAGCCAGTGGGGTAAAGGGAGGGTCCCCCATTTTCAGGTGTAGCCCAGCCAGAATTAATGGTGTGATAAGATGAGGAATAAGCCACAAAGTTATTCCATGAAAAATATGTAATAAGGGTCTTGTTACTTATTCATTTTAGGCAGCACTTAACTGCTGGGGTAGGGACAGATATTACACACAAAATAATTTAAGTGATCAGACACTAGTTTAAACCTGGAACAGAATAGATGTTTAGTGCACATAAACTAGTTTGAAAATGGCTGAAACCAGTTTGAGATGAACCTGGTTGAATGTAGTATCAGACTTAACTGATTTGGCCCAAACCAGTTTATGCAATGTCTGTCCCAGACCTCTTGGTGATTTAATATAAACCAGAGACCCCCAGAATCCCCATGCTCTCTGGGCTGGGCAGGGCTATCTGTTTCACAAAAGGGCTGGCCCCTTCCCTCTGCTCTGTGGCCAGAGCTCCGGCAGAGATGTGCAGGCACATTAGGATCTGCCTGGCTTCCCTCTGCCCTACCTCCATCCTCCTTATTGTTTGCTGCTCAAGCAGGAATGCCCCCTCCCACCCTCCCTCTCATCTCCCACAGCAGGGACCCATGCCTCACAGATCCTAGGCATGTGCTATGTTATCTAATGTTGAGAGGTGTCTCTGCATGTCTGTGTCTCCATTTTCACTGGAATCGGCAGACAGAACAGTGACCACTTAGGGCTGTTTGGAGCTAATCAACAGGTCTGCTGGTAAACTGTTTAAGAACAGTTTGAAGTAATGGAGAGACACCATTGTTTTGCCGATGAGGTGATAAATACTATAATTAGCCCCCTGTTGTCTTGCTCCCCTGTCAGTTTGCTGCAAACAGCATAAAGAAGCAGGGAGGGAGATTGAAAAGCTCCATATCATCAACAGGTGCATGCACTGCACACCCCTCCTTACCTCAGGGTGTTAGCAGGAGTCTGGGGTCTGGCAACACTCCTGCCCCTTGAGCTGCAAGCAGGGAAAGGCCTATGATGGTGCAGGCAGACCTCCCTAATCAAAGTCCTGCTGGGGCTTGGCCACCACTTAGCTCAGCACTGTGCAAGGGTAGCTCAGCACTCTAGTGCCCCCCAGCTTCCAGCCTGAATGTCTGTGCAGTTGCAAACTGATTCAGCTTAGCCAGGTTAGACTAACCTGCAAAGATGGAATCAATTCAGGCTCAGGCTTTTTGAATGTCTATCCCTAGACCTGGAGTGTCTGTGCATTAACAACTGAAACTAGTTTTAAGCACACTTTAGGTGGACAGGTTTATCTCTGATCTGTGTTACTCATTTTATATTCTGTTAAGGTGTGGCCACTCCCCACAGATTAGCTACCCAGCCTCCCAAATGTTGTGTCCTCTCCCCTCTCTTGTTCTGTGTGGAAAACATTTCACCCTCTGAACTCTACTGTCCAGGGGGTGGTTTTGGCACCAAGCCAACTTCCCCTTCCGCCCCCTGGGGATATGACCTTGCAACCCCACGCAAACAGCCTTCAGAGCACAGGTTGCAGGGCACGGTTGGATCTGGGAGTGAGGTCTAGTGGGGGTGGGGGCAACAAAGTAGGAGGCTGGATTGGGTCCCCATGAGCAGGGCTTCCTTTTGGGGTAGGGGAGGTAGTTCCCCTAAAAATGCCTTTTCTCACCACTTCTACCTCCCAAACACCGCAGGCAGCATGACCAGCACCCCCCACATCCTAATCCCAAATCCCATTTTATTAACATTTGAGACCTTACTTAATTTACTACTACTTTATTTCTTTTTTAATTTGTTGTCTTTTCTTTTCTTTTTTTTTTTTTTACTTTTTATTTTATCCTTCAGTGGCTGACTTGCTTCATTTCACACCCCCATCCCATTAACATTCTGCCTTCCAGCTTCATGGGTTTTTTCCCTGCAACCCATCTCTCACCCAGAGCAGGTATAGAGGTATAGAGGCTTGCCCTTGGTTATGAGGCTTGTAGTGGCAACACACAGCTGTAGCTCCTAGTCAGGCCCCCGCTCACCAACCCTCTAGTGGCAAGTCACAGCTTTAAGGTGTAACTGCTCCAAACTGGAGCTAGCGCTAACACTGATCAACATTTGATCAGCACAATGTGTAACAAGGCCCTAACATTGTGCCTGGCTCCTATCACACTATTAATTGAACATGTAGCCATGTAAGCCCTGTGTTTGGGGGCCCTGCCAGCTGATGGGTCTCCCAGCCATGGGCAAACCATGTACTTGTGTTGCTGGGAGCTTCATCAGATCCCATCATGCCTTTACCTGCATGTCTAAAGGGGCCCTGAAAGGCAGAGGTATTTAGGACTGTTTTGGGTTAATGGTGATTTTATAGGCAAGAGTCAAGTAATTTTCATCAAACTATCTGATACCTACAATGCTAAACCAACGTTTAAGGTTTTCCCTACCCTTCTACTCTCAGCTTCAGTAAGATCTGTTACCACTTGTTTTCTAACTAAAATCGGATTCTTGTAAACAACAACAGGGCTTTTTGTACCTGCCTCTAAAGCAACTGGTATTGGACATTACTGGAGACAGGATACAGGGCTAGATGAATGCCAGGTCTGATCCCATATGGCAGTTCCTATTTGCTAAATTCCATTTCCCCTGTGGTGGACCATCCACTACCAATGCATTGGACACTCTTGCATATGTAATTTTACTACACTTGCATCCACCTCTTTTCCTGTTTTAGTTGATATTCTTTCTCACTTTAGGTAGATGACCTGAAGGCGAAACTTGCAGCCCAAGAAGTGGAGTTGAAACAGAAGAATGAAGATGCTGACAAATTGATACAAGTGGTGGGAGTGGAAACAGAGAAAGTGAGCAAGGAGAAAGCCATTGCTGATGAGGAGGAGCAGAAGGTGGCACTGATAAACCAAGAGGTCAAACAGAAACAAAAAGATTGCGAGGAAGACCTGGCCAAGGCAGAACCAGCCCTTGCTGCTGCCCAGGCAGCTCTCAACACCCTTAATAAGGTATGGGAGAGACTCCAGAGGAATTCCAGTGTCTTACATTGCACAGGCACACTCAGTTCAGTGTAGATTAGAGAAGATGTAGTAATGTAATGTCCTTCCTTTTGGTAGACTATGACAGGTCACCTCAAGTGAGACATCTGGGGTAATCACATGAGGGGTGATAACACATTGGGACCCAAGTTCCCAAGTACCTCATCCCTCTTCTTCTGAACTACGTGCTGCTTGTCTGGGTAAATCCAGGATCACAGCAAGGGATGTGTAGCCACACTCTTTTCAACTGCAGGGTGCCTGCATGTTTGAGAGCTCACTGCATATGCACCAGATCACCAAAGGGGGGGTGACTGCACCTTCTTGCTGTGATCCAAGATGCCAGTGAGCTCAGTGCTCTGTGATCACAAGCTGATCAATGCAGGGTCTGGCTGGAGCCAAGGGGGTGAGTGATGACACTTGACATCTTCTCCTCCCCTCTTTTCCTCTGCCACTGAATTCATCAGGGGAGCAAGAGGAAGAAAGGGAAGGGCAAACACTAGCAGCGGCACTCATCCACTGACTTCCAGAGCCCTGTGAAAGTGTGGTCTCCAGCTAGACCCTGTGCTGACAGAGTTGTGAGGTCAAAGATCATGGCACATATGGAGCTCCCAAAAGGAGCTGCACTGATGTGCTGGTGAGCTCAGGGAGCTCACTGCACCTCCAGCACACAAACAAAGAGGGGTGTGATGATGGCACTGCACACCCCTAGATCCGTTCCTCGCTGTTCTGTGACTATTGACCATCCGATTGCATCCTCTGTCACCTAGTGTGACCTAGAGGAGTCTCAAAAGCTTATCTAAATTCTGTTCTGCTTATGGACTGTGGGAAGCAGAAACTAGCTGGAGCCATATGTTCTCTGTTAGCACCTTTTCTCTGCAATGGGCCTACTCAACTGTGCTTCTCCCTCCGCCATGAGGAGTGGGAGCTGACTGCAATATAAACACTCCACCAGGACTTTTCTACATGGGAAGTTTATTGTCCAGGGATCACCATTTCTCCCCCACAACAATTTATGCCAGAGGAGCAGTACAATGTGAGCCAGCATAAGAAAAAACTGCCCTTGTTTTTGCATAAATGGAGTGGTGAGTTTAGATCTGGTAGAGGGAGTCAGGACTACATTTGAATGGACGGGGATTTGTAGAAGAAGGAGATAGGCCAGGCCATGGCCTTCGTCTTCTTGCTTCAGAGCTTGCAAGATCTATCAGGAGTGAAGTCACAGAGAAGTGGGCAGAAGTGTGGTTGTCAAAAGCAGAGTAAAAACAGAGTGCAGGTATCGCTGCCAAATTCATTGCCTATCAGAAGTTTAGTGTGTCCTCGAGCAAAATACATACTTGCTATCTTTGTTGGAAGTACCATATGGCACTTGCCTATACAATAACAGCAGAAATAAACCTCTAACATTAAGCACTGTACAACTTGTTATTAGTGCACTGCCTAGGAACTTTGTAGGATTGAGCCTGTAGGTCTTCTTTATAGGAGTTATAATGCAAATCAATAGCCATAATGGTAAGTGGATGTGACAGCTGCTTAGCTATCACATCAGTAATTGAACTCAGGATATTGAGTAGAAAGTGTAATATAGTCTTACCAGTGGGTCACTGGGGCACAGTATCCCAAAGTATTCTAGTCTTCCTTCCCCCTGCCCCCTCCAGGCAAGCTATTTTTATAATCATTTTTGCTTTTCTTTATGTTGTCTTTCTCTATTATTCTTTTGTGTTTTATGCATCTTGAGGCAAGCTGCTGACAAGATCAGATCTGAACTAGTTGTAATGCCTGTGACATTTCATGTAACTGTAAGATATTATTAGCTCTTCCTATTTTGCTTCCAGATTATTTCTATGCAGGAGTATAAACACCAAAAATGCCAGTTTGATCCAATTTATAATTTAGGTTTTCTTCAGTTCACTTAAAATAGGATTGTCAATGATCTAGCTCATGGAGCACCTTCATTCAGCATCCAGTGCTGCCCCTGTGTCTGTTTTAACCCACGTGCTACTGAACCAGCCCTGGGCATAGCACCTGGGATGTGCACTGCAGGCAGTGCCCTCTCTGGCTGGTCTTGGGTCTGTGCTACACTTGGTGGCTTCCCTGGCTAGTCTAGGACTGTAGCATGTAGTTCTCCCTGCTCCACCCAGTGTAGGACTGTGCTATGTGCAGTGCAAATCCCAGACTGATGGGGGTGGGAGAGAGTGCTATGTACAGCAGAGATCCTAGACTGCCTGGGGTGGGCACTGTGTAGAATGGATCCCAACCAGCAAGAGCAGGTGTTCCAGAGCAGGTGCTGCAGGCACCGGATCTGGCATGGGATGGGGATGGAGACCAGAGGGGTCCATAGGCCCAATCTGGCCCATGTATCAGCTCCGTGCCACTCATCCATCCCATTGGGCCAAATGAGTTTGATGCCTCTGACTTAAAACACAACATTATAGCCAGAGTTTCAAATATTTATCACAGGAAAATTTCACACTAATCTCCAAAAATAGTCTTAGCAGATGTAGTAATACATGGCTCTTAGGAATGACACAAGTATGATATTTAACATTGAGTTTAGAGCTTCTGAATTAACTCATGCTTTAGCTCATAGACTACATAGTGTATTAACTGGGATGGAAGGGCTAATACATGAATCCAGTCGAGGTCTGCCATTCCTAGTCAGCATGGTGAAGAACCTTTCCAGATAACTGGACAAGCTCAGCAAATGGGCAGACGAGAACCTCATGGTGTTTAACACCGAAAAATGCAAGGTTCTCCACCTTGGGAGGAAAAACCTGCAGCACCCGTATAGGCTCGGCAGTGCTACGTTGGTTAGCAATACAGAAGAAAAAGACTTGGGGGTCATCACTGACCACAAGACGAACATGAGCCTGCAATGCGATGCTGCGGCTAGTAAAGCGACCAAAATGCTGGCGTGCATCCATAGATGCTTCTCGAGCAAATCCCGGGACGTCATTCTCCCCTTGTACTCGGCCTTGGTGAGGCCGCAGCTGGAGTACTGCGTCCAGTTTTGGGCTCCACAATTCAAAAAGGATGTGGAGAAGCTTGAGAGAGTCCAGAGGAGAGCCACGCGCATGATCAGAGGTCAGGAAAACAGATCTTATGATGACAGGCTGAGAGCCATGGGACTCTTTAGCCTGGAAAAGCGCAGGCTCAGGGGTGATCTGATGGCCACCTATAAGTTTATCAGGGGTGACCACCAGGATCTGGGGGAACGTCTGTTCACCAGAGCGCCCCAAGGGATGATGAGGTCGAACGGTCACAAACTCCTGCAAGACCATTTCAGGCTGGACATAAGGAAGAATTTCTTTACTGTCCGAGCCCCCAAGGTCTGGAACAGTCTGCCAGCGGAGGTGCTTCAAGCACCTACATTGAACACCTTCAAGAGTAAATTGGATGCTTATCTTGCTGGGATCCTATGACCCCAGCTGACTTCCTGCCCTTTGGGCAGGGGGCTGGACTCGATGATCTCTCAAGGTCCCTTCCAGCCCTAATGTCTATGAAAACTATGAACTGGTCTATGGCTGAAATGGTTAACATGCATATTATCACCCACTGCTTTCTGCATCAAACTATTTGCAATGCCTATATAATAAGGTACAGCCCAACATCACACAGATAGGTTTGTGTAAGTAAAGCTATGCACAGCCTTCTCCTGTCCTAGTTCAGCTTGCAATGTTAGGCATATGACTTTGATTGTTAAAGGTACTGGAATAATGGCTATATGTTTGATGTTTGTCACCATCCCATTGTTTACTCTTATTACATCTTTTAACCTTCCCTGTTACTTCCTTGTCCATAATGTATGTAGTACACTGAAAAGTTTGCTGACACAGCTGTGTCATTGAAGAATGTGAATAAATCACCTTGCAACTGACTTAGCTAGGCTGGTCAAAACCCTAGTCTAGATGTGTTTACATCACCAAAAGAGGCCATTCTCCAGTATAGCATATTGTGACTAGAGAACTGATTTGAGTTGTAGGGGGAAAACCACTCTTAGACTCTTATGTGTGTCTACTAAGTGGATATTGAAGTAGTTCTTCAGGTAGTGTTATACTGGCCAGAAGCCCTTAGAATGCAAGCTTCTCAGGGCAGGTATTCCCTGTCTGCTACTGTGGATGCAAATAGTGCCCAGCACATTGTGCTGTTAATTCTGTCCTTGCTTCATCCTACCTGTGTCTGCAGAGACTGAGTTAGCTTATTGCAGTATATATAATTGAAACAAAACTTGCAAAATACATCCTTGTAGCACCCACACCATTCCTAATGTTGTCCAGACCTATGGGGCTGCTTCACCTTCTTCCAAAGCTGCTCTTGGTAATTAGATTTCCCCCCATAATTGGCTGAGTGAAATGAGGTCTAATGCTTGACTTGATGACATTTCTTTTGTCCTCTTATAATGCAATGGCAGCACTGAGTAAAACAGTGGATATTGCGGAAAAGTCTCATCCACTAGAAAATATGGACCCCCTTTAATAAAAGCAAAGGTATCTCTCTGCCCACCCACATACTTATTAGAAATGGTAGCATGACTGCCATTCTTGGGAGATTGTCTTCAACCTGAACTAAGGTGGGGTTTGTAGGAGGAAGTATGGGCCTGGGGGAGTGGAGAATAGGGTGTGGATGAAAATGGGAACCTGGGGAATAAGGAGCAAAAATAAAGTTATGAGGGAGCTACATACAGTAGAGGAAAGGAGCAGTGCTGGTTGGAGAAGTGAGGACACTGACTGGAAGATAGGGAAAAATAAAGGAGCCAGAGAGTATGAGGGGAAAGGGGATTTGGCAGGAGATCAGGGACTTAGCATTTATGTGGGGGTCAAAGCAGGGACTCGGAAGTGGTTGTTGGGGATTGGTGGTGATAGGGGAAGCAGGGACATAAAAATGGAAGAACCGGGGACTTGGAAGCAGGGTCTCTGGCGGGGGCAAGGGAAACAGGAAGAAGAAATTAGGGCCCTAATAAGCAGGAGTGGAGGGGCAGTTGGGGAGGGAGGAAGCAGGGGCCCACAGAGAGATGAGAAGGGAGCTAGTAAGAGAAACCAGGGCACAGAGAGTGCATCTTCTCTGATTTCACCCTGGAAAGGGTAAGCTGTAATGAGGATGGGGTAGTGGGATTAACATAGAGCTCAAGACATAGGTACAGGCAGGGGCCAGGCATTTGACAGAGGGACAAATAGGAATTACTCTGAGTCCCTGCCATAGGAGGGCAATTATAGCGGGCGGGTGAGGGGGGAGGGCAATGGTACAGAACAGGAGTGGACTGGGAGCATTCAGCCACACACCTAAATTAGTAAAGTTTGCAAAGAGTTTCCTGAACCAGAGGAGTAGGAAGGTGACAGAATGGGGAGAGAGGAATTCTGAGAGCCCTTGGTGAATGTGATGTATTCAGCATAGGGCACATCTACATATGCTGTTAATGTGATTGAATAAACTCCAGCACAGTTTTGGTAGAAAACTGGTAGAAAAAAAAATAATAATAAAAAAATGTTCAGCACATGGATGAACATGACTTGCTGGGCAGGAAACAATATGGAGTGAGCAGACAGGGACAGCAAATAGGACAGTCTGCAAGCAGTTCACTGAGAGCAAGAGGAGAAAGGGGAAGAGGAGCCAGGCACCAAATCTAGCTTCTGGAAGGTAAGTGAGCCAGGGATGTCTGTGTGTTTGGCTTGATGAAAGTTTTTTTGGTTGGCTGTATATTTGGGTATATTTTCTGAGCATCTTGGAGTGCTGTTAGCCAAGCGATTGCACAGTTATTGCTGCCTGTATCTGACAAAAGCCCTAACAAGGGGACAGAGCCAATCCAGGCCCGGGAGGAGTGGCCAAAGAATGAGCAACCAGGGACAGCAAACAGGAGAGTTTTCAGGCAGTTTACAGGTTAATTTGCACCCCCCCCCTTTGAAGGGGAGCCTTTAAAGTTAGTTTTTTCTTTAATGAATTAAGTGTAACTAACCTAGACATTCAGTATAAGTAGCTAAAACTCAGCAGTTATATCAGTACTTAAGTCTCTTGTTTAACTAGAGACCAGAGTGAATGGGGAGTTCGTCAGGGAATTTGCCTGGAAATTCTCTCTCTCAACTTCTTTCACTGTAAGCTTGGTGAGAAGAAGCAGTGAAAAGGGAACCTTTCTGGACCAAGAAGCTGCGAACAGGCTAGCTTACAGGCGAGTCTGCTAGGGAAGGTCTGTTTCGAGAGACAGGCAGGAAGAGATAGGCAGCAGATTTAAAAGACCAAGAGAGAGGGCTGGAGGATATTGCAATGCCAGAACCACTGCCACCCCCACGCTTCCTCCCCTTGTACCTGGTGAGGTTTTTGTCCAGGCAGGACTGCTCACCTTTGAGGCTTCCATCCAGGTCCTGGTTTGGGGCTGTGGGGACGGTGGCTTGCAGGTTCCTTCTAGTGACAACCAGGTAGAGGAGTGCCTGTGATGTGAGTGGTGTCTTCTGGTGGCATCCCTCAGGGAACAGGCAAGATAATTACAGGAGGGGATGGTGAGGCTGTGAAGCATCCTCAGCCATGAGTTCATCGATTCAATGCTGGAGGAGACCTCTAGGACTGTGGAGGAAGCAGTCAGAGGTGGTGCTAGAGAAGGAAGAGGCATGCACTGTCAAGAAGGTTGAAGCTGGAAGCTTGTGACCTCTGGCAGCAAACAAGCCTTCATTCCCACCTGCAGTAGTTCACCTGGAGAGCAGAGATGGAACCCTAGTGACAAGGAAACAGGAGCACATTCCATCAGTGAAAGAGGTCAGGCCAGGCCTCCCCAAGATTGGGAGGACTGCAACTACTGCCACTAGGAGGAAGTGATGCAGGGTGATGGTTGGTGACTCCTTTCTGCAGGGAATGGAGGCATTCATCTGCAGGCCTGACCTGGTGTCTACAGCTTGCCCAGAACCTAGATCTGAGATGTCATGAAAGAATTACCAAGACTTACCTGGCCCTCTGATTATGGGATCCATCTGACAAAGAGGAAAGAGTATCTTTGCAGACAGGTTTGCTAACCTAGTGAGGAAGGCTTTAAACTAGGTTTGCCAGGGGATGGAGACAAAAGCCCTGAGCTTTTGTCAGAGCTTTGTCAGGTCACCCGCTGAGAAGTGGGTGACCTGGAAGAAGCACAAGCAAGAGGAACAACAGGGGAGGTACTCTTGTTCTTCCTGAGAAAGTAGAACAATTGGCTAGTTACCTCAGATGTCTGTACAAGCATGCATGGAGCCTGGGAAGCAAGGAAGAATTAGAAGTCTTCACACAGTCATGAAACTATGGTGTGATTGGAATGATAGAAACTTGGTGGGATAGCTCACATGACTGGAGTACTCTCGTGGTTGGGTATAAGCTGTTTAGGAAGGGTAGGCAGGGGAGGAGAGGAGAAGGAATTGCTCTTTACATAAAAGAGCTGTGTGATTGCTCAGAGCTCCAATATGAAACTGGAAAAAGGCCTTTTGAAAAATCTCTGGGTTAAGGTCAGAGGGGAGAGCAACAAGGGTGTCTGCACAGACCACCAGACCAGGAGAATGAGGTGGATGAGGCTTTCCTCAAATAGCTAGAGGAGGTTTTCAGAACACAGGCCCTAGTTTACAGTGGGACTTCAATCACCCTGACATCTGCTGAGAGATCAATAGAGCAATTCACAAGTAATCCAATAAGTTTTTGGACAGTGTTGGAGAAAACTTCCTGGTGCAGGGGCTGGACAGGCCAGTTAGGAGCTATGTTCTTCTTGACCTGCTGCTCACAAACGGGGAAAAAAAATAGGTAAGGAATGTAGAAATGGATGGAAACTTGGGCAGCAGCAAAATAATGAACCTGGATTTCAGAAAAACAGACTTGGTCTCACTCTGGGAACTGATGGGCAGGATCCTCTGGGAAGTCAGTCTGAGAGGGAAAGGAGTCCCAGAGACCTGGCTGTACTTTAAAAAAAAAAAAAAAGCCTTACAGAGGGTGCAGGAATGAATCATTCTGATGCTCGGGAAGACTAGCAAGTATGGCAGAAGATGTGCTTGGCTTACAAGGGTCAGTGAGCTAAAACACAAAAAGGAAGTTTACAAGAAGTGAAAACTTGGACAAAAGGCAAGGGAGGAGTGTAAGAGGCAGACTGGGATGAAATCAGGAAGGCCAAAGTGCAATTTGAGTTGCAGCTAGCGAGAGATATGAATTGTAATATGAAAGGTTTCTACAAGTATGTCAGTAGCAAGAGGAAGATCAGTGAAAGTGTGGGTCCCTTACTAAATGGGTGAGGCAACCTAGTGACAGATGATGTGGAAGAAGCTGAAGTACTTAATGCTTTTTTCACTTCAGTCTTCACGAGCAAGGTCAGTTCCCAGACTACTCCACCTGGCGGCACAGTTTGGGGAGAACGTGAGCAGCCAACAGTGGCAAAAGAACAGGTTAGGGACTATTTAGAAAAGCTGGACATATACAAACCCATGGGGTTGGATGCAGTGTACCCAACGATGCTGAAGGAGTTGGCCAGTGTGATTGCAGAGCCAGTGGCCCATTATCTTTGAAAACTCACCGTGATTGGAAGAAGCCCTGGATGATTGGAAAAGGGCATAAGAAAAGGAAGTTGGAGGATCTGGACCAGTCAGTCTCATGCCGTCTGTTGAAAAAACATGTTGCAGATCCTCAAGAAATCCATTTCTAAGCCCATGGGGGAGAAGAAGGTGGTTAGGAACAGTTAGCATGTATTCACCAAGGGCAAGTCATGCCTGACCAACATTCTTGCAGGCAAGCTAAATAAGTGTGTGTTGGATGAATGGTCTGTAAGGTGGATAGAAAATTGGCTGGATCACCAGGTTCAAAGGGTGGTGGTAATCAATGACCCGATGTCTAGTTGGCAGCCAGTATCAAGTGGAGTTCCCCAGGGGTTGGTCCTGGGGCTGGTTTTGTTTACTATCATTATTAAACATCTGGAAGATGGGTGGAGTGCACCCTCAGAAAGTTTGCAGATGATGCCAATCTGGGCAGAGTAGCACATATGCTGGAGGGCAGAGCTAGGATTCGGAGAGACCTAGGCCTATTGGAGGATTAGAACAAAAGAAATCTTATGAAGTTACTTCACATATAATGAAATTTTGGTATAAAAAGGGTCATTGCAAAAGAGCAAATTCACACACAAAACACACACAAAGTGAGGGAAACTTGTACAAACATAGCCATAGAGGCACCAAACATTTGAACTCAGTCTGGCCTTTGGATTCTGTCTCAGTGTCCTAAAGTGGGGATGGAAGATCTGGACAGCCTCTGCTCCTCCAAAACTCCTGCCTGGGCATATGCATTGAAGGTCTGGGTGACCACTTAAGCATGTACCATGACCTGGAAGGATCAATGGTTGCCAAACACATGACAGATTGTAACTCCACTCTCCACTGTGCATTTTCCTTTCTGATGGTTATGTGCACTGGATACTGTATGCTGCAGTAAACACAAGTTTTTCTATCCACTATGTAGCTGATTTGGTTGGGCATAAACCATTGGGGCTTAGTAACACAAGAAAAAGGGTCCCCAGTGTGGTGACCATGCTATGCTCTAGCATTTGATGCTACAGAGTCTTGGGGAGCTACTTTCCAGTAGAAATAGAAAGTTTTAGAAATCTCAGCATTTGTTTCTCTCCATAATGTGAATAGCTAAGACTTGTTCAGCTACAAGTATCAACACATCACTTTTCTCCAATATTCATATTAAGCCAGCACCTTTTTGTAATTTGAAAGCATTTGTATGAACTTTTAAAAAAAATTCAATTTTACTAGCATCAGCCACAGACATTCAAAAACAATATTCCCAAAATCATATGATTGACTTACTATTTTAAGATTTTTCAAAAATAATGTTGGACCATTTCTTTGTCTTGTCATTTTAAAGAATTTAGGCCATACCTGCTTCATATTTCCAAGTGTTCTTTGAAGTCAGAAGACGTAGAAATCCTTTTCCACTTTCACATGACAATGTGTCATTTATGTAGTTGTGTAAGTGTAACTTATGGTACATGTGCAGAGGTTAGATTCTTTTTGCATTTGTGCAGCTACATTTGATTTGTACTTCCCTTCTGAGTATGTTCACAAGGCCAAGTAGACTCTGGGGCAGAATAGAATCATCTAGGTATGTGTGTAATATTGTACAAGTACTGAAATTTTGGTTGCAAAAAAAGCACAGCTAGTGAGTGTTTGACAGTGGACAGTAAGGCTATGTGAAACAGCACCATCTCATTTCGACTTCTGTTTCACCATTTCGAAGGGACAGTGTTTCATTTCATTTAGTTTTGAAGCAGTATTCTGTTTTGTTTCATTGAAACTGCTTCGACGTTTTGCATATAGGCTATAATGGGGAATCATGGAAATGCCTAATAATTTGTCATTTCTTGCCTGATTTGGATGAAAATTGCAGGGATGGTAGCTCCTTCCGAGGGAATGAAGCCTGCCATGTTTCTTAGGTGCAGAGGTTTCCGGGAAACTTCACTTCAAACTGTTCAAAGCAAAACTGGTAACACTTGCCAGCAGTGGCAGCCTGCCTGCTGTCATCTGGCGTGCAGATTCAAGGGCCCGCACCCCCAAGAGGAGTCTGGCACAGTCCTGCAGCCCTCCTGCGGGGGTGGACCCCCAGATCTGCACACTGGATGAGAGGAGTGGTGCTCTGGATTTGTGTGCAGGGTGGTGTGGTGCCCACTCTATTCAGTGTTGCTTCAAAGCTGCTCTCTAAGTTGATAAATCAGGAGCCTGACTCCATTAGTAGCTAAGGAAAACCTGTTCATTTTACTCTAACAGTCTTGTTTTTCCTTTTCAGAACAATCTGACAGAACTGAAATCATTTGGGTCACCACCTTCAGCTGTCAGCAATGTCACTGCTGCTGTAATGGTGCTCATGGCCCCAGGTGGAAGGGTTCCCAAAGACAGAAGCTGGAAAGCAGCTAAGATTACCATGGCCAAAGTAGATAGTTTCTTGGATGCCTTAGTCAACTTTAATAAGGAGAATATACATGAGAACTGTCTCAGAGCACTTCAACCATACCTACAGGATCCCGAATTTAACCCTGAGCTTGTGACAACCAAGTCTTATGCTGCTGCTGGTCTCTGTTCTTGGGTTATAAATATTGTGAGGTTCTATGAGGTGTACTGCGATGTGGAGCCGAAGCGACAAGCTCTGAACAAAGCCAATGCAGAACTAGCTGCTGCACAGGAGAAGCTGGCTAACATCAAAGCCAAAATTGCTGTAAGTTTAAAACATATTTTAAAAGTGTGACATGCATATTCATCGGCTATAGCTGTCATGTAGTTCCCTCCCAAGGAAGAAATGCTCAGTACTTAACAGCACTTCTTTACAATTCTGTATATTTTTGAAAGAGTGCATTTAAGGACTTGGCAGATTTAAGCCTTTTTTCCTACTTTCATTTTTTTTCTGCACTCTATAATATTCTATCTCTTTTGTTCTATTCTTGGCTATTCTTTGATGCAAAGGTTCAGGATCTGATTCTCATTATTCCCTATCAAAATTGTTCTCTAGAATGAGTTTGGGATTTCCACATTAGCCATGCGCTGTTAAAATTTAACACAAGCCAAAATATATTCTGCATATACTACATGTGTATAATCAACAGAAAACGGGTTCTAGAAAGTTTTAAAACATACTAGAATTGATTTTTTTCCTGTTCACCAAACACACATCCCATGTACTTGTGATATTTTACAGAAAGCCAATTCCATTTTAACTGGACACAAGCAATCTGTCTAATCAGGTGGCCCTACTGACATATCTGATACACCATTCCCTATTTAAATTTGTGCAAGAACAGGAACATTAATAGGGGAAAAATGTTTTGATTAAAAGTAGGTTTCAGTGGAGAATAGCCACCCACTTCCAAATATATTTTCATTAAAAAGGCCATACCTAACATCCCACTAACTGAAAAGTCTGGAACTAAACAGAGAAGTTAAATTACATCCAGCTAATTCCCTATTGCCACATAATCTCAGTTGTTCTCATCTCGCTCAATCTCAGCAAACCTACATATTGGCAGATTTTAGAGGGCAAAATGAATATCAGAATATTCTTGGGCAATCATAACATGCAATTCTTACTCAAAGGACCTTTCTCCAATCTTTTCTAATATTGCAATTAATAAGGAAACAAAACCAAACAAATTGTGCATGTGCTGGCTGCAAACTTTCAAGGTGCATCAAGCCATGCTTTACCACAATGGACATGCTTCATAAAACCAGACAGGGGAGTGCAGTTATTGCACTGAATTAATAAAAATACTTTATTCTACCAAATCATTACACTGTTGGAAAATACATAATACTCTTAACATAACCATGCATCTTAAAAAATTGCTATACACATTTATTTACAAATGTATAAAATCTACAAATATATTCAGTCACCCATTTCTATTTTCATAGAAGCACCCATAAGGCTGGATAGTGATAGAGATTGCTTTAGAGGCATTTATCTTTCAATACTCTTATCTTAAAAGTAATATATAGAGTGGAGAAATGTTGCGATCTCTTAAGCATTCTTATTTCCAGAACTTCTAATATTGGCATTAGTTTTTAAAGAGGTAAGATACTTTTAAGATAGTGGAAATCTTTCAAAACATTGCCTGTATTTCACTGAAACACAATTTCAACAATAACTTTTTTAAATTATTATTTGTGTACATATAATGCTATACTATTCGATTTGTACTGTACTAATACATGTACAAATATTGTATGTCTGCATTAACTAATATTTTTCATCAGATTTTTAACCAGCATAAGCTGGTATACTCTATTGACTTCTGTGGAACTATACTGCTTTATACTTGCTGAGACTCTGATCCTAAAATTGTAATATGCAGCCATTATTTTTAACTGTAGGTGCCCAATGCTACATACTAAATACTTGTTTATCCTATTTGCTTCAATGACCAATTGGGCTGTAAAGAATTTCTGGAAATTACACAGATACATGTACATGTTTATGCAAGGGGCAGCATCCTATTTGTCATTGTACACCTAAATGACTGTTTTCTAGCCACATAGGTGGGAATTTTTTGCTACTTTTTATATAGATTGCAATTCTATCCCCCTGCAGTGTGGATGTGTAAGCATGCACATGGACTGAGTTGGTATGTAGGCACACACACACTGGTTGGGCATGTATGCAGCTCTTTTAGTAATTACTAGAGTGTACAGCACAGAAAAGCAAAGCTGCTTCCTTACATGTTTTAGTCCAGAGAACTGCTTGGTTAGGGCATTTGCCCAGGAACCCCCTCACCTAGGTTCCAGGCACCCCCTCACCTAGAGAAGATTTGATCTGCACCCCTCTAATGATCTAGCACAACACTTGTATCAACAGACCACAGGTTAGGTTTTAGCCAGTCCTTATTCAACACTCCTTTCAAAGCTGTTCCACTTTACTTTGCATTTAACAGTTGTTGGACAAAGTGGATGGACAGTAGTTCAGTGCAGAAGTTTCAGGCCACTGGCAGCAAGAAGGCACACTCATCTCTCTCTGTCACTCTCCAGCTTTGGCCTTTTCCTCCTGGCCAGAAATAACTCCTGTTTTCGGCTGCCCAAGGGGCCAGCTTTTAAAGGAGGGATGGACAAAGTTCTGGATTATGCCTAACCTGTGCCATGATGGTTAGAGCCTGTTGCTGGGGAGTCAGAGAGATGCAAGTTCAAGCACCCTTCAAGTGAGGAGGGGACTGGAACTCTAGTACCTAGCTTCTACAGGAAGTGTTTCAGCCATTTAGCTTCTAGGGCTAAAACATGAGATGGTCCTGTTCTTCCTTTTCTTGGGACTTACCCTGGTATTCCCTTATGTCAAACTCATCTCCTACAGCCAGAATGATTTCTTGGGGCTATGAGCTGGAGAAATGTATAAGAAATACCTTGAGGACTTGTCCATTAGGATGGCAATAGTACTAGGAAATTTTTTGTTAATTAATCCTCAACCATAATCCAAGACCTAAGCCATCATTGTTAATCCACCTGTCACCCCCTTTTTTCTGTTCAAAATCAAGCCACGGCAGTGCCTGGGATAAATAGTCTTTGCACTATTCTGACATCAGCCCCTTGCAAATTATATGGCATACCATGCACATCTGTGGTCCGTAGCATGCTGTCCCTTCCATTCTGTCTCATTTTATACCAGATAGTTTTTCAAGGGTATCATCCAGTGTCCATGCAAGTCAGTCAGAGGGCAGTGATCTAAACAAGCATTGGATTGCATCCTAATTGACATGCAAGGTGCTGAGATTTCGCAAGCTGAGACCTTAATGTAAGTAGTCTTTCTGCAGGGCTGAAGATCTTCCCTGCCATTCCACAAGACAATCAGAATAGCAGTAAACCAGATTAGGATTTGACATGCAAAGAAAAAAAGGTGTTGTTAAGTCTTATATTTTAAAAAGGTTTTGCTTACTGTTGTTGCAATTTTTCATAAACAGCATCTTAATGAAAACCTGGCAAAACTCACAGCCAAATTTGAGAAGGCTACATCAGACAAACTTAAATGCCAAGAAGAAGCTGAAGCTACTGCATGTACCATCTCTCTTGCAAATCGACTAGTAAGTATCAACAGGTAGAATTTTAATTATATAAATGAAATTTGTCAGGTACCATGAGGATGCAAACTATGTGAACATAGGGCATTTTATTTTCTAAATGTTTAGACTACATTATATTTTCTGCATTGCAACAATTTTACAGTACTTCCATATGAAAGCTGCATCTCTTACCTTAATCCTTCATGTACACCTGGTCATGTTCTGTGTATATTCATACATAATATACTTTATATACACAACTATAAATGCCCAACTCTGATACCTTTCATTATTTATTTTTCTGATCAAGCAGAGATCAGTCAAAACTATGTCCTAAAGACAAGACCTTACTAACACCAGAGATTATTAGACAATGGATAGATTTGTGGCTACATGTTATAATAAATAATGTATTAAAGCATTTTTGCACTTCTTTCAATATTTGAAATTACTAAAAGATAATTTTATATATATATAAAGAACATCACTAAAGTGCTGAGAGTATTAGATGGACCCATTATTCTAGTATGAATCCTTCACGATTAATATTATCTGTGAGATTTATTTTTACATGTCCCCTATGTAAAAATACAGTCATCCCTGTTTTACAGGTAGATAGATAGAGATTCAGATTTTTAAATATAATTAGGCATCTCCTTCCATAAATTGCCAAGGGGACTGAGGTTCCTAAATATCTGTAATATTTCTGGTGCAGAACAGTAAAGATTTTTAACAATATATTTCAAAAATTCCCAAATGTATATAATATTACAAATGAGATCAGTAACTACAACTCACTTGTTCCTGGGTGCCTCCTACTCTACCCATCTCCTTTGGAAAAGACAGTATAGACTAAGAGGCCTTGCAGCCTGCCTAGAAGGTCAGGACAATCTGAGTGCATCTAATTAACTGAAGGAGTAGCTTTGGTTGGAGGCCTTCCTAAGAGATTTTTTTTGCATCCAGAGGATGGACATATAGGGACTGTCATTTTTAGCCTCTCGGTCTATAATTGGTGCCTCTTTCCATACAGTCTCTGATTCTGACACAATATTCTGGGAATATAAACATCCAGATCTCAATCCTACTTTGTTACTTAAATGCAACTCATATTGACTTCAAAGGAGTTCCACCCATGTGACTGGGAACAGAAACTGAATAGAGAACAGGACCGTGAGCAAAAGCTTTGAGGTCATATAAAAATACATCCCACTAAACTACTTTAATTGACATTTTGGATTGAAATGCAAAACAAGGGATGAAGAGAATGCAATAGATTTTAACATGTCTTCATTTTAGTAACAAGTCGCCTAAAATTAATCAAACTGCCTTGGATAAGAAGTATCTGCTACATGAATCTCAAATTGGCTGAAGAATCAAAAATGAAGGGTAAAAATAAACTACCACATTCTGAGTTATGGAAATATGTGCTAGGGGTACAGAGGGATCTACATTGGGTCTGGTTTTAGTTAATTTCATGTTAATGATCTGGAAGACAAGGAAAGCAACGTATTAATGGTGTTTTCAGGAATTCTCCACTTAACAGAGAAAAATCATATAAAGAGCCCTAAAAGAATTAGGAAAATGGACAGGAAATGGATCCAGTCTATAAAAATGAAAAGTATAAGTAGGAGAAAATCATGCCAAATACAGACACTCTATTTAGTAGAGTGCTTGCAAGAAATCAGTATTAGGAGTCAGCATGAGATGTATATTTTCAAAGCAGGATCATAGAAAAAGTGAATATAAATGTAGGCTACAGACCAAACATCCCCATACACTAGCATGCAAAAAACTTAAGATTGTCTTAAAAATAGGACTGTCAAACAATTTAAAATTTTGATCGTGATTAGTTGCGCAATTAAAAAAATTAGTTGCAGTTAATCACAATTTTAATCACACTGCAAAAAACTCAAAATTATGCATAGAAAAACTCTCAATTCTGCAAAATTATGCAGGTACTTTGTATGGTTGTGGGATGGGGGTGGGGTATGTGTGTGTAAGGAGGTATTTGTGAAGGTGTGGGGGCTGTGTGTATGTGTAGGGTTTGGAGCTGAGGGAGGGGGATACCCTGGCAGGATACTTGTATTGTGGGTCAGGAGTGAGGGGCAGCAGCAGGGCTGGGGGGGGCTGTGGCTTAGGAGCCTGGGACAGACAGACACACACATACCACCCCCCCACAGACACCACCCAGCAGGTAAGTCTGTGGCGGGCGACGGAAGGGATGGTGGGGGCAGATCGAGTCCCCTCCTGTGAGGGAGGGATTGGGGCAGAGGCAGGTGCAGGGGCTTGGCTGAATGGGGCCCTGGGGCTGAGGCAAGTCATAGGATGGAGCTGCAAGTGGTTTGTCCAGGGGTGTGGAGAGGCTTCCACCACTGTGCACACCCTGGAGGAGGCATGGGGGGTACATGCCCCCTGGATTTGTGTGCGTGGCAGAGGCAAGCTGCCACTGTGTGCCGGTTTCTGTGCCCTGCTGCTGTTGCCCTGGGAGTTGCATGACACCATACTGCACCTCCCGCTGGTGGACAGGCAGGGCACACAGTGTAGCCAGCATGCGGCTACTGAGCCAAAGGCAGTGGAGCACAGAGTCCCAGACTTCAGCAGCAGCAGCCTGCCCCTGCCCTGAGCACAAATCTGGGGGGCACATACTCCCCCATGCCTCCTTCAGGGAGTGTGCAGTAATGAGAACCTCCCTGGATGAGTTGCCGCAGTTCCATCCCATGACCAGCCCCAGCCCCAGCCCCAGCCCCAGGGTCCCATTCACTCCCTGCCCCTGCCGCACTAAAAAAAACTAAAGTGAAAAAAATTAACATGTTAATTGCCTGTGTTAACCACAATTAATCAACAGGCCTACTTAAAAATTAAGATTGTCTTTTAAGCCAGGAGTGTAAAACTCATCTGGCCTTGTGGGCCAGATAAGGGTGCTCGATCAGAAGAATGGTGTGTGGCTGGCCCCACAGGCCAGACTGGGTCTGTGGCTCAGTCCCCGCCCCCGCGTCTAGGGGAGTGAAGGCCTCTTGTTGGATAAAGATAGATTAGATAAAGTCCAGGAAAACATATTGTCAGGGCAGTCTTTCAGTAAATGGGAGAAACAGCTGGCAAAATGATCTAAAATATATTTTCCTGTTTAATTTTATATTTGAAATTCTAGGTTGGAGGACTTGCCTCTGAAAATGTGAGATGGGCAGAAGCCGTGAAAGACTTCAAACAGCAACACAGTACACTGTGTGGAGACATCTTGCTAACCACAGCATTTGTCTCTTACTTGGGCTACTTTACAAAGAAATACAGACAAGAACTGATGGATAGAATCTGGAGACCGTATTTGCGCCAGCTAAAAGTAAGTGTCTGTTACTTAGTTGTGTCTATTCATTAGTTGTTACTAAGCATACATTCTTAGCTTCATAGATGTTTGGGTCAGAAGGGACCTCAGCAGATCATTGAGTCTGACCCCCGGCCCTGGGCAGAAAGAGCGCTGGGGTCAAATGACCCCAGCCAAATGGATGTCTAGCTTCCTCTTAAAGCCCCACAAGGTAGGGGAGAGCACCACCTCCCTTGGAAGCCCATTCAAGATTCTGGCAAACCTTACTGTAAAGAAGTTCTTCCAGATGTCTAACCTAAATCTGTTCTCCGTCAGTTTGTGGCCGTTGTTCCTAGTTACTCCAGGGGGTGCCCTGGTAAACAGAGCATCTCATATTCCTTGTGGCAACAAGATCACCTCTCAGACTTCTCTTGCAGAGACTAAAGAGATCCAGGGCCTTCAATCTCTCCTTGTAGGGGTTTACCTGCAGGCCCCTAACCATATGAGTGGCCCTTCTCTGAACCCTCTCAAGGTTGTCCACATCCCTCTTGAAGTGTGGAGCCCAAAATTGGACACAGTACTTCAACTGAAGCCTAACCAATGCCACATAGAGGGGAAGTGTCACCTCCCTGGATCTGTTTGTGACGCACCCGCTAATACATGATAAAGTGTGGTTAGCTTTACTGATTGCTTCATCACATTGACGACTCACGTTCATCTTGGTGTCAGCACTGACTACAAGATGCTTTTTTGGTGATGTGCTGCTGAGAAGCTCCTCCCCTAGCCTGTAAACATGCTGGTAATTCCTTCTCCCTAGGTGCAGCACCTTGCACTTATCCTTGTTGAACTGCATCCTATTCTGTTCTGCCCATTTTTCCAACCTGTCCAGATCTGCCTGGATTTGTTCCCTACCCTCTGGTGTGTTAACTTTACCCTATAATTTGGTATCATCTGCAAATTCGGACAGAGTGCTTTCCATGCCCTCCTCCAAGTTACTGATGAAGACATTGAACAGCACAGGTCCAAGGACCAATCCCTATGGGACTTCATGGCCCACATCTTTCCAGGTCGATACCGACCCATCCACCACCACTCTCTGGGTATGACCTCTTAGCCAATTTGTCACCCACCTGACCGTGTAATCATCTGCGTCTGACAGTCAATGCATCTGGTGGGAGTCTACTATGTTTTTTGCCAGAAACCGGAGTGAGGAAGCAGTACATAGTTGTACTGCCTCAGGAGCATCCAAGCAACCTTCCTTCATTCCCACATTGCTCTGCTGCAATATAAACCATGCTCTTTCTCACTGAGGCTGATTCTCCCTCTTTAGCCTAATCTCGTATTTATAAAAGTTACCTGATTTGCTAAGATTCTGAGATTCTGTGGCACCCTTAAATTTTACCAGCAACTAGGACTATTCTGGACTTAATGACTAGGCCTGGTCCTGTAGAATTTTGGCTAAGAGACCCTGGACATGTCTATGTGAGACGTTTTACCCAAGACTAGTGAAAATTACTGTGCAGTAAGCATTGCCATAGATGCAATTTACACACAGTAAATTGCTCTACTCATGAGTAAATTTGCTACTTGTAAATAAGAGTAACAAATTTACTTGCAATTAGTTACTGTGCAGAAGTGCGCCTGTAGATGCTGACTGGAAGGAGCAGCCCCACCACCAGCCGAGTCCCAGAACCCCAGGGCAGATGGCTCTTTGCCTACCCCAGCCCCTGGCACTTAAAAGCCTGTGCGGATTTTGGGGCTCTGGGTCACCTTCAGCCAGCTTCTGGTCACTGCGTTACATAGTGGAAGCCCCACGGCAAGTCTTACCGGCACTGCCTTACCATGCAGCTTCCAGCCCTATACCATACCCCCATACTGGGTGCTGCAGACACCTGCCAGGCACGCCAGGACCCTAGGACACCTGCAGCCAGTCTCTGGCCACCAGGTTCCAATCCATCTGGCCCCGGGCTACCCATAGCAGCGTGCCTGTACCTTGCCACTGGTGCCTGGCACACCCTTGCCATGCACCTGCCTGTCCCACACCATGCCCCTGGTCTGGGTGGTGCAGGAACATGCTGAGTCCCACCAGAATCAGGACTGTCATGCAGAGGCCTAGCAAGCTGTTGAGGGATCCACACTGGCATCCTTTCCAATGCCACATGCTGCCTCCCACAGCCCCATCTGGTTCCAGGAGACTTCAGACCTCTTTGCACTGTGGGGAAAAGGCTGAGGTCCTCAGCTAGTTTACATGGAGTGATAACTGCAACATACACATGTACAAGAGCCTGTCAAGCCACATGTGGGACTGTGGGCATGACCAGTCAGCACACCAATGCCGCATAAAAGTCAAGGCCTTGCGGGTACTGTGGGACACCATCAATGACCACAACGACTGGTCAGAGACTGCCTGCAAATCCATGCTGTTTATGCAGCAGTTGGATGACATCCTTATGCCCTGGGACCCTGGCCTGAATTGTGCCATCTATTTGAACACAAGTGGCCTGCCTGAGCCTTCTCTGAAGCCTGGGACCCATGGTGATGTGTCACTAGCGAAGGGCCCCTCAGCCCTCCAGGAGCTTGTTCCAGTGCACTTCCTGCCTTTGGCTTCCTCCAACAGCTCTAGGAACCTGGGTCGGTGCCTGCCCTACCAGCTCAGTGTGTTCAGCCCTACCCAGCAGGCCAGGTTGGCCATGGCACTGCCGGCCACCAGCAGCTCCAGCTTCTCCCTAGAGGGAGCTCCTGCCCAGGCACCTGCATGCTGCACCTCTTCACCCTAGGACACTGCCAAGAGGCATGTATTTGCTGTGAGCAGGGACCACCTCAGGCTGCCAGGCATGCATGCCACACCCACCTAGTAAGCCCTGCACTGAAGGGAGGGCCCTCCCTGCCCCTGGCCCTGCCCTCCCTCTCCACCTAGCCTGCCCATACTCCCCCTGGCTCCTGGAGCCCTCCTCATAGCACGCAGGGAGGTGGGAGACGGTGCAAAACTTTATTGAGCAGCCTGTGCCCCCACACCTCGGTGGGCATGGGCTTCTTACATGCCGAGGAATGCGTTGATGCTGGCGATGATGTTTTCCTTGGCTGCAGGGGGCAAGGACTTGTAGTGCAGCCCCAGGTAGCCCTCCAGGTGGCAGTGGAGGTTGTGGGGCAGGGCAGGCTTGCTGTCTGTATCATCAAAACCCAGGGTCCCATGCCAGGTTTACAGGGGCACCATGGCAATCAGCAGCAGCGGCATGTTGTGGGTCAGGCACCCCTAAGCCTGTGCAAACAGCTCCTCACACCATGCCTGGCACACTTGTAGCTGGGGCATGCTTGGGACATAGAGTCGGCATGTGGCGGGGTTGGCCCCAGGGCACCTCCCCAGAGACACCCAATGGGGGGAGGGTGGGGGCACCAGCAGCTCTGCATCCCAGTTGGCTGAGAGCCCCTTGAGCCCTCTGCCTGGGTGCCATGGGCTGGGTGGGTGCCATGGGCTGGGTGGCAACACAGGATACAAGCTAGCCTGCAGGAGGAAAAGGGGAGAAATGGCTCTGGAGCCATGGCAGCCCTAACCACAATGCTAACCCTGGCCCCTGTTGGTGGAAGAGCAGCTTGCCCAGGGTCTCAGCAGGGTGGCCCACCCCTGCTGCTGCCAGTAACAACAGCAGCTGTCACTCCTAGTGCCAAGCCCTCCACTTGCTGTGCCTCCTCCACCCAGGCTTTGTGAAAGAGTTCCCCCCAGACCTCAGAGACATTATGCAGCACATAGGCTGTGATGATGATCTGGGAGATGCTGGCCATGGTGACAGGTGGTGAGAGTGCACCAGCATCTCTTCAGCTGACCAAATCATACTCCACCCAGGAATAGGTCCATCCCAACCACCAGTTGAAGTGTGCCTGGCGGTGGTCCAGCTGGCCAATGTAGGACCACATGAGCTAGAGGAGAAGCAGATAGGTGGGGTCCCCTATGAAGAGGGGCAGGACCACCACTGCACCCACCTGGAGGTCCAGCACTCTGGAGTGAAGCACCCGCTCTTCACCAGAGTTGGCAGGGCAGAGTTGTGGAACACGCGGGCATCCTGGGGACTGCCCACCCAGTCAGTGCTCAAGTTCATGAAGGCACCATGGTGGTCAACAACAGCTTGGAGGATGATGGAGTGGAAGCCCTGCCGACTGTAGTAGGGGTGATCACTGCAGGGCAAGCAGTTGACAGGGATATGGGTCTTGTCTAGGGCCTCAATGCACTGGGCGAAACCCAGGGTGCAGAGCCTCCCCACCACCACCAGGGGATTGTACACAAGTCCATCCTAGAGTGAGCTGCACACCTCCATGGCAGGCTTCCTGCAGTCGCTTTGCCCATGCTGAAGAGGTAGCTGACTTAGTGGAGGCTGGTGGGTGTGGCAAGCTTGAGCAAAGCAATGGCCAATTGGGTATCTGTGGGGAGAAGCCACAACATGGTGGTATCCTGCTGCTCCAGGTATGGGTGGAGCTGCTTGACAAGGTCCTGGAAGGTGGCTTGAGTCATTTGGAATGACGTGAGCCACTGTTCATCATCCCAGGTGGTCTGGATGATGTGTAGCCACCAGTCCTGGCTGGTTGGGCAAGCCCAGAGGTGGTAGAGCTGAAGGCCAAGAAACACTTGGGCAGCCCTGGTAGTGGCATCCAGGTGTACATTGTCAGCATCCCTGCTGGAGTCTAGGTGGCAGCACAGGCTCTGGGTGGCAGCAGCACAGCGGCAGGGGGCCTGGGATGGCACGATGTGCCAGGACAGGCAGCTGCATCATGCAGCAGAGCTGCTGGCGCTGAGACTGACTTGTGCCAAGCAGCAGTCCCCGTGGGCCAGCAGAGCAAGCAGCATGGTAACCAGGAGCTTGGGGTGCTGGACATTGCTCCTGAGGCCAAGGGTACGAGCAGTCATGGTGTGGCAGGCAGAGGCTGCGGCAAGAGCCACTGTGTGCTGCCACCACACTGCACACTGCTCCAGGCCAGCAAATCAGGTGGCCTGGAAGCAGCATGCAAGAGTGCCTTTTACACATGGCAGCTAGCCAAAGGAGCTGCAGCTGGAGCCTCCCCCTCCCTCTGACAGTGACAGGAGAGATGGTGCAGGGCTGACCAGGGTGGGAGTAGAATGCTGTCATGAGCAGAAAACGTGTTTATCCGCACCTCCACGTGTAGATGCCTGCTGGGGTGGTTTTACTCTAGGGTTATTTACCCACCTCACAGCAAATGCACTTATAGATGCCCTGCCTGAAGATGAAGATGAACTCTGGTGTAGGCAGTAGATAGATATTTTGGCAGTGGGGCAAGTCCAGAGACAGAGATTATAATGCTATGATGACGGATCGAGAGCTCCATGTTCCTGGGGAGAGAAGAGGTGAACTTGCTTGTTTTATGAAGTTGATTTCATGAGTATTTTACTGCATTCTGCTATATGAATCTCATGGGAAATTTGGGTGAATCCTTCAGTTTGACAGGATTTGGAACCTCCATGGCCTGCTAGAATTTCTGCCTCCACTTCATCCTTCTGTTGAACTGGCCAGTTTTCTCAAGTCACTCTGTCCATGACCTGAATGAAGCAGAAGAACCTCTTACATAACTGGTAGATGTGTACTTTCAATGGGGTTGCTCACATACTTTTCTGGATCAGGATCAGAGCAATTAGCACATTATAGGGTTGAGCCCTTGTGCAGCAGCACCTAAGTAAATTTTACAAACATCAGTGAAACTGGTGAGAGACTTTTAGACTAAGTCTGATAAGACAGTAAGGCTAGTGACAGACATTCAAAAAGCTGGGTGGGCCAGTGGAGAATCTGGCAGCCCCAGGCACCACCACCATTGTGTATTGGGACAGCCCACTAGCACTTTGGCATGGCAGACATCAACCACCCAGGCATAAAGGCACAACAGAAAAGCAAAGGGGCAACCCATGTCACTGCCTGGAAGCAGTGCAGTAAAAGCATCTCTTGGGGCATCCACAGCATGGGGGACCTGGTGTCTCTGGAGATGGTCATCTAGGGTGGCTGCTGCCTCTGGTGGGAGGGCACCCTGGATGTCATGCAGGAGACGGTTCATGCTGCAGACAGAGTGCATGCCTAGCCAAGTGGTTAGGGCCTTGCGTGAGAGCCAGGCTGACTGAGTGGAGTCAAGGAGATAGCTCAGGTGGAGGACATGCCCCTGGATGAAGGTGGCCATGAGGCTGGCAGAGACCAGGCTCAGCACGGGGTACCGCAAGGCTGGGTTGTGCACCAAGCGCTCCCTCAGCAGCTGCAGGAACTGCAAGTGCCAGGCCTGGGGCTGGAGGCAGAAGGTGGCCTGCCAGGCTCATACCATGCCGCAGTAGAAGGCCACAAGCACCGCCCAGTTCAAGAGCATAAGGTCCAGAAGGAAGAGCTCCCAGTTGAAGCCGAGGGCCCCCATCCTCTGCAGCAACCAGCATGCCAGTTGTTGCCAGGGTAGGCACTCCTCGCCATAGAGGAGTCACTGAAGGACTTGCAGGTGGAAGGCGGCCACCTTGCTCACCAAGTCGACCTGGCTTTTGCCCCCCGCTCAGTGACAGGGAGCTAAAGGATGGCTTGTGGGAGCCAATGGCATCTATCCCAGAAAAATTCTAACAGGAGGCACTGGATACTCTTGAGTAGGTCCTGTGGCTGGTCAAGTATGGTGCACTGGTGCTACAGGGTTGCTGCCACTGGGTTGTTAGTGATGAGGACACATCCACAGTAAGAGAGGCAGAGCAGGTGCCAGTGCCACCATTGCAGGCAGACCTCCACCCCTTCCTCAAGGCTGTCCCAGTTCTGTGCCATGAAGGCCAGTGGCCCCAGGAACATGCCCAGGACCCTGAGGTCCTCACGGCACCAGGTGAGGCCCCATGGCAAATCCAGGAGAGGGTCATGCTGATTCACGCACCAAGCAGCAGGGTGTTACTTTTGGCCCAGTTGACACAGGCTGAGGAGATGCACTCATAGATTTGCTGGCAGTCAGTCAGGGCCCACACATCTTCCTGGGTGTTGAGGAAGATGGTCACGTCATCAGCTAGAGCTGGAGCAATGCCAACAGCTGGAGTGGAGGGCCAATGGATGGGCCCATGGCCAATGGCAGGGCCACACAGCTCAGGTGGTGCCACAGTGTGTGCAGCAGTGGCTCAATGGCCAGAGCGTAGAGTATGCCTGACATGGGGCCTGACATGGGGCAGTCCTGATGGATGCCCCTGCATGCAGGGAATGGGGTGCAGAGCATGCCTTTCACCTTGAGCAAGTGAGAGGTGTCTTGGTACAAGAACCAGAGGGCCCCAGTGAAGAGAGGCCCAAAGCCAAAGGCCTCCAGGATCTAGAAGAGGTAGGCCTGGCCCAACCAATTGAAGGCCTTCTCCTGGTCTAGCAAGATGAGGCTGATGTCCAGGTTGAAGAGTTTGCTGGCTGTGAGTAGGTCACACAGCAGGAACAGGTTGTCTTGGATGGTCCTGCCCAGCACACAGTAGCCCTGCTCAGGCCCAGTGATGGAGGCCATGACGGTGCGGAGGCAGGTCACCAAAGCTTTGGCCAGAATCTTGTAGTCTACACACAGCAGGGAGACTGGCCACCTGTTCTTAATGAAGCTAAGGTCTCCCTTCTTGGGCAGCAGTGTGAGCGCTGTTCAGTGGTAGCTGATTGGCAGGACTTTGTTGGCAAGGTTGTCTGGAAAACACGTAGGAGGCAGGGGCCAAGGAGAGGCCAGAAGGCCTTGTAGAATTTGGCAGACAGCCCATTGAGGCCTGGGACTTTGCTGGAGGTGAGGCCAGCCATGGCGGCCACTAGCTCTTCCAGAGACAGCTCCCAGTTGAGCTCACTGGCCTGTAGGGCACAGAGGCACAGTAAACCCTCGTGGAGCTCCCACATGGACTTGGGGCAGCTTGGCTCAAACAGGTTGTGCTAGATGATGGCCTGCTCACGTACTGCACCCGAGTCTGTGATCACCCAACCCTCAGGGGTCTTGAAGTGATCCAAGACTTTGCCTGCTGCCACTCCAGGTCAAAGAAGAAGTGCGTCAGGGCATCAGTTTCTGCTAGCTCCTGCAAGCAGCCACGGATTCTCATCCAGTGGGCTGCATTCTTCGCTATGTCTTGTGAGCATTTCCTGCAGAACCAGAGGCTCTTGCGCAGTGCCACATCATTGCCAGTGGCCAGCAGGGCAATCTCAAGCTCTGCCACATCCTCCTCCATCTCTTGGATGTGGTGGCACAGCTCACTCATGGTTAGCTGGGCGTACTGCTGGCAAAAGACCCAGATCTGTACATTGCCCACATCCCACCATAGTTTCCAGGAGGAGTAACACATTTCTTGCAGCCTCCCAGCCCCACCAGAAATTGGTGAAGCAGTCCCTGAAGTAAGAGTCTTGGAGCAGACTGACACTGAAGCACCAATAAGGCGCTTGCATGCGGGTCTTGCCAGGCAGGCTCAGTTCACAGCAGACCAGGCCATGATCTGACAGACCTGGTTGAACTCACTGGAGTGCATCTGGAGGAGAGTGATGGCCGTCAGCTTCTGCTGCAGGAGCTCCAGGACAGCCATTTGCTTCACCAGATAGCTGTACACATTGGTGCTGAAAGGTGCCAATGGTCACAACTGTCATGAGTGTGGATATGGAAGAGGAAGAGCGAGGCAAGGTGTGAGAAGAAGAGCAAGTACCCAAGGACGGATCAAGGCAGCAGAGGCAGGTTGGGGGGGGGACCTATCATGCCCTACTCTACTCCAGGGACCCTCTCAAGCCCCACATGTCCCTCATCCACTGTGCCAGCTACTCTAGGCAGTAGGCCATCTTCTGGGTGCCCGAGTCTCTCTGCATGAGTTTCATTGCAGCTCTGGCAGCTTGGACAAAAAGCTTAGGGTCTGTGCACCACTGGGTGATATGCCCCGCTACATTCTTCTGTCCTTTAGTCTGTTTCAGGAAGGCCAGGAGACCTCCATAGTTGGGGGCAAGCCAGGGTGGGGTCCGCCAGAATAGGCTGGACATCCCCAACAAAGAGTGGCTGGGCTGTACCTCAGGTGAGAGCTTGCTTGAGAGTGCAGCATCCATGCCCTCAATGTTCAGGCACAGCATCCTCTTCTCATCATCCGGGTCAAGGACCGGTTCTAGAAGAGCAATCCCAGCCTTCTTGTGGGGAGAGATGTCATCCTGCTCCTGAGGTCGCTTATAATGCTTGGAAAGTCGGACCTCCAACTCATCATCATCCCCATCTGGTCCAGTGGGCTGAGGCATGACTGAGGGGTCAGTAGACTCTTCTGCCACCCCCTAGGTCAGGCCCCCACTAAGGAGGTATTCAATATCACCTTCACTGCCACCTGACTCCAGGAGCTGGGAGGCGAGTGAGGGGTCGGTGGACCCACTGCTGCCTCCAATGCCACCAAGTCATCCCTGATTGCAGCCATGTGCAGCAAGGTTGCCGGCGGGACAGTTGGAGTGGAGTCAGGCTACCCAGCAGAAGTCCTCCCAGCACTAACCAAGGAGGGCCCTGGTGGGGGTGGAGTGTCCTGAGAGGCCCTTTTTTTCCCTTTCTCTGTTTTTCTTCTGTGGAGAAGCGGCGAGTGACCTCCCCTTCACAGACTGCATTGTTAAGTAAGCTTCATTATTAGAATCAGTTCTTCTGTTTCATCCTTAGCACATATGACAACTGCTGCTTGCAACCTTGCATGACACTCATGGGAACATTTTCTCTTTTTGCTTTCAGGTCCCAATCCCTGTTACTCCATCATTAGACCCTTTGACAATGCTGACAGATGATGCTGATATAGCAACTTGGCAGAATGAGGGCCTGCCAGCTGATCGCATGTCCACAGAAAATGCCACAATCCTTACAAACTGTGAACGATGGCCCCTCATGGTTGACCCCCAGCTCCAGGGTATCAAATGGATTAAAACAAAATATGGTGAAGATCTAAGAGTGATCAGAATTGGGCAGAAGGGGTAAATATGAGCCATGATACCAAATAACACACACCATTGTTAGCTCCCTGTCAAATATGATGAACAGCATGGGCAGAACCCTGCTTCACTTTGTCTGCCCATATACTGGTTACCCCTTAATATAACTGCTATTTTTGGCACTTATACCCAGTGTTCAATCCTATTCCTGAGCTGTATGCAGCCTGACCAGAAAGGTGCACTGCTCTGTATGTAAGTACTTAAGTATAAGTCCTGAAACAAGCAGTAGGAGGAGGCTGTTTTAACCACTGTACCTTAGATTTAGTATTAATTGATGCAGAGAAGTAGAAAAGCTTCTGCCCCCTGGGGAGCAAAAGATTGGGTGTAAACCTTGGGCCTAGTCTCTTGTAGGGCAGAAGATATCTCACTAAACCATATATGCTTAGATCGGGGGGGTGTTCCTCTCCTGGACACACACATCTCACTTTCTTGGTAGGGCAGGGGAGCAGCTTCAAAAAAAAAGCTGGTGAGGAGGCTGACTAAGTCCTGATTTATGGCCTATGCTCAAGGAATCAGAGGACTACATGGTCAGACCCTATAGGAGTGAGGAGGGTAGGATAGAACCTCAATCTCCTGCTTTGTGGGCAAGTGCTTTGACCACTAGGCTATTGGGGTAAAACAACCAAAACTGTCTAAGACTTGCTAGCTTTGGGGAATTTACCTAGTTACAATTCCAAAGAGAGTAAAAGAGAAATGTTGGCTGTCTGGATACATATTTTCTGTACGTGGGTTATGCCTTAGGCTCAGGTTGTACTAGTATATGCTTGGCTTTATGCCCCACATGGTTCAGTTCCATAGTGCGCTGGAGAGAAAACAGAACTTGCCTATAAAGTCAGAGTGGAAACAACATTGCCTTTCATTGCCATTGTGCCTTCACAACACATGTTATGGAGGCACAGAGGCCAAGCAAACAAACACATGGGCTCCTTCTCATTCCACAAATAGTGATGGTGACAACTGTGGTATCAATTTGTGCCACTATTTAGTGGCAATCACCTGTTTATTTTAATCTGTGAGACTTGCCCCAACTTTTCCCACTTACCTAGGCACCTCCCAGAAATCTTGAGGGCATAATCCCAGTAAGTGGAGAGAGCCAGGCAGGTGGTCCCAGCGTGTGCAAGACTGGGCCCTGCAAGCCTTAGAAAAGCACATTATCCATTGTCCCACCTGGTGATGCTGTGGACAACGGGTAATATATAGTGTTGCCCAGTGTCATGTGGCAAATCTATTTCTACTTCAGAGAAAGGCTGAAAGCCTAAACAGAGATTTAGAATAGAGCCAGATGTAATAGGATATTAAAAGTGCCTACCCCTTCCCACAGTCATTTAATAAAGTTTTGAAAGCAAATTCAGTGTTACAGACAAGATGTAGAATAAGGGCAAAGTATATATAGAAAGAAGTATGTGCTCTACCTTTTCTTAGTGTTCCATGTGGGCTCATGTTTCTTGATGCCGTTGTCTGCTGTATGCCATTACTATACCAAAGCTATCTCCACTAGGTATTTGGATATTATGGAACGAGCGCTTGCTGCAGGTGAAGTTGTTTTGATTGAAAATTTGGAGGAATCTGTAGATCCAGTTTTGGGCCCCTTGCTTGGTCAAGAAACAATCAAGAAAGGAAGGTAAGAATCCAGAACATTGAATGAGATGCCTTTCTATATCCATATGTGGCCTTTCTCTTAGTTTTCCTAAAGCTTCTTGGGCAAAAAAGTGAAAATAAATTACTAAAAATCTCTGTTGGTCTAGACTGAACTTGGTTCTTGGGTAGTTCTTGGATTTTTGGAGAAAGGGACCTTTTTTTATAAACTTACTCTAGCACAGTGGATTGATCCTAATCTTGAACCTAATGTACCTAAGGTGATTTGAAGGTGAAAGGCATGTTGATCATGTGGTCAAAGTGCTGAATAGGGACCCAAAATTTCTGGATTTTGTCATGGTCTTTTTGTGTGACTGTGAAAATATCTTGTTCTATTGTTCTTTATTTTCCTTCCATAAAACAATGTTAATACAGCTAGCCAAAAACAAAACAAAACTGGATCTTGTGTTTTGCTTCTAGTCCTATGTAGTTTGGGTTTGCCTCACACGCATAATACCATTCGTATTGGAAGGCTACTCCAGAACTTTGCGTCTCTGACTTCAGAAATTTGTAGTTCAAATTTATTTATGGCCAGTTTATTTCTATGTCTTCTTGTGCCAACATTGTCCTTCAGTTTAAACTGTTTTTCAGCTTTGTGACAGTCTTACAGCCTTGAACCCCAGAGTTTAGCCTCATCAACACAGCCATTGATCTCAATCCACCAGCCTGCTGCTCTTCCCAAGCATTTGCAAAAGTTATGTTTTGTGTGTGATGAGCTTCAGAATTTCTGTACAGCTGTAATGTAAAAAGTTTTCATGGCTGCTTTTAACATGGTTAAGCATGCAAAAATGTAACCCTCATCTGGTGAAGTATCAGACAGGGATGTTCTAAGGCAGAGCACCTTGTTGCAAGGGTTAATTTGGGGCAATTTTGCCCACATCTGTGCAGCTTTGCAGGCTGAACTGGTGAGTACCAACCCAGGTAAGCACCAGCCCAGCTCAGCCCCACCCCTAGAGCTGTCACTGAGAGAAGACAGAAAACTTCTCTCTCCTCCATGAGCAGCGTAGAAGGGAGGCAAGGTGAGAGAAGGGAGCTTCCTCTGTGGTATGTACCCCACCCCCTGCCCAGCTACCCCCTGCTGTGGTCTTGGGGCAGCTGGACCTGGCCCACAAGTTGGGGGCTCTATTCCTCCTCCCCATGCAAGCATCTTGCCTAGAACTGGGGCATCTGTCTAGAACTGGGGCAGTGGTTGAGTGTGGGGGAACCTTTCTTACTGTGGAGGTATGGCCTGGTACCCCCCAAGACCCCAGCAGCAGTACTGGGGGGGGGATGCACAGTACAGGGATTCCATCCCTCTTTCCCCAGCTGCTGCTAATTGCCAGCTGGCAAGAGGGTGGAGCTGGAGACAAGGACAATCCAGCAGCCTCCTGGGAGGCTGCTGGTGCACGTGCACCACTGGCGAGGGCCAGTGCAGGCAGGCTCCAAGCATCCCCTGCCCAAGAGGCAATCACCTGTTGGGTTCAATAAAGCTCTAACTTCTGGCACTTTTTTAAAAGTGCTGTGAATTAGAGCGCCTCCTTGATAAGCTGCCTGAAGTTGTGTACACACCCAAAGACTAAATGAAGTATGCCTAAAGTCTTTCTTAGTGTCCAAGTGTCTACCTATTCCCTGATACCTGAATGGCTTACTTTTGTTATCTGATCCAACACTTCCCTTATACAAGCCCAGGGAGAGGAACAGGAAGCATCTGGGTAGCAGGGCTTTTGCGACTTTAAATTGCACCTCTGGTAACTTGACCTGCTTCCTGACCTCTTGGTTTCCTGATCTGGCTTATCTCTGGACTCTGCTTGCTCTCTCTGACTCTGGTTTATACCCCTTTCTAGTAATCTTGATTCCTAATTGACTCCTAATTGCCACGTTTCAGCAGATTCAAATAATTGAGTCTGCTCCAATGCGCTGGAATTCCAGTGCATTAGAGCAGTCTCACTGTTCATGTATAGGCACCCTCTAATATGAGGTACTACATAAAGGAACATTAGCCCATGCTAATGCTTAATGGCAAAGGTGAACAGTTCTTTGTGATGATTAATGTGCAGTAGACTAATTCTACTGCACATTAGTGCATTAGCATGGGTTTTGCCTTGACGCATTACTGTGCAGTAGAATAGGCTACTGTGAATTATGGCGTATTGTGTAGACAGACGTGCCCAGTTTAAAGAAACAATTACAAAGGGCCTGTAATTGTTCTCAGTGAGGAAAACAGTGAGGGTACAGAATGTAGCTGTGTGGTTGCACCCCCCTTTTTCCGTTACTGTTTCTGCCTGAGCTCAGCACTCCATAAGCACGTCCACATGAGTGCGCATGTACATGCCACTCACGCAGGTGTATGCCACGCTGATAATTTGCAACATGGTGGGGGGGGGTTGACCCTGGCAGATCCCAGTGTCAAAAAAAAATCCATGCTAGAAAAAAGCAGGGTGGTACACATGGCAACAGAGTGCACCATCCAAAATAGCAGCCTGGTCAGCCAGAGCCATACTCCAGCTGCCAGCCAGGCTCTGTGCACCTGGATTGCCACTGCTGGAGCCCCAGGAGGCACCCAAGATCCCAGGTAAAGCTGCCGGGGCCAACCCAGTTGCTGCCCCAGCCTCCTCTATCCCACCCAAGGCAGCTTGCCATGCACCAGAGCATGTATGCAGGGGCACTGCCCAGGGACAACTAGCAGGAACTCAAATATATGCTGCTGCTAATTATCCCTGGGAAATGCATGTTCCTTCTCATGCAGATATGCCCTATGGTACCTCTCTGTGCAGCTGAAGCTCTGGGCAAGGAACAGGAATAGGAAGGGAGGAGCACCCACTGCCACTGCTGTCCATGGCTGACCCAGGCATCCGGGAGGGAGCTCCAAAGCTGCTCTTGCCCTGCTTGAGCCATGCACTGTGACTGCTCAGGGTGCCAGTCTCAACTGGGAACAGTGGAAGCAGTAGGCATGTCCCCCCTTCCTGTGTCTGCTCTCTGCTGCTATCCCCAGGGAGCAGGTACAGGAAGAGGAAACCATCCCCTTTCCCATATCTCTGCCATTGTTGCCAGCTAATAAGCCCAGAGAAGCCCCGGAGCTGCTCCTGCATTGCTCCAGCTGGACTACAGGAAGCAGCTGCCCAATATGCCTGGTTCAGCTGGGAACAGCAGGAGGGGGAGGGGTTTAACTTCCCAGTGGCTACTTCTGGGAAGGGCAGGACAAGGATAGGTAGGAGAAAAGGTCAGGTGGGGAGAAGGTGCACAAAAGAAGGAGGAACTTGCTCGTCATTGCCAGAACCATGTACAACCACTCCCTGCAGCTATGCCTATGCCCATCAAGTCCCAGGAGATGAGGGGAGCACCTCTGAGGCTCCCCCATAAAGCAACGAGCAAGTTACATGCCTGCTTACTGCCTGCCCTACTTCCTGCACCCTCACTACTTGTCCTGCTACCATTGCTTTTCCTACTGAAGTGTTGGGGAAAAACTTAAGATGATCCCCCCACTAATTAAATTTTAAACATGGAAAATTATAATACATTTATAATTTTTCCATGTATAGAAGTAATTTTGGGGGGGCGAGGGGTATCTTAAATTCAAAGTAGTCTTGGATTTGGATAAATGTGGCAAATTAGTTTTAAAGACAATAATTTAAAAAATTAGGTATTTGAGAAACCCCAATGTTCTAGGAAAAAACTGCTTTTGGGAAGGTTCTGAATTTTAGACAATCTCATATAAAAGTTCTTTGTTTTAAAACAGCCCAGCATTCTATGAAAAGGACCCGGGTATACTTGTCAGTCACAAGACGACTATGAGTTATAAATGTGATGTGGTCTTTAGACAAATGTGATCCTGGAATGCATCAGGAAGGCTATTTTCAGTAGAGATTGGGAAATATGCATTTCACAGTACTGATAAGACCTGTTGGATAGACTAGAGGCCCTATGCCTCTGACACTATTATGCTAAAACTTTAATAAACCTTGACTTGACAAGGGTTCAGCTTCTAACCCATCTCCTACCCCTTTTGTCTCTCCTTAGTTTATCACCTTAATGTACTTATTCCTTAGTTTAACAAGTTCTGTAGGATGGTAATAGATCCTAATCTATAGGATGGTAATTTGGGCTGTAAAAAGAAATGAGTAGGGAGGTTTCAGAATCCTTACAGATCATACCTGGTAAATGATAAGTTAAATGATACATCTTGTAGGAAGATTTGTAGGGAGGTTTAACAATGAGGAGACCACTAACCTGTATACATACCAAAGTTGTGAAATAGAGTACACCAGCATGGATATGTGTGATAACTGGCTAGTGATTTTTTTAATGGAATGACTGCAGTTGAATTGGTGTTTGTAGTTATTCAATGTATAGCATTGATATGAAATATGTAACTTTTCTATCACACTTTGGACATCTAACCCCTGCCCCTCTGCTGGGCAGTCTGATCAATTAACTGAAAACAGGGGAAGATCTAGAATTTAGTAGAAGGGAATGTAGCAAACAACCCCTGAGAACATGGTGGCAGATGCTGGTACTGCTGCTATGGGGCCAGGTTGGGGTGATGCTCTGTGTTCCAGGCAGAGCAAGGGTGAGTTGGGGGAAGAAAAGGGTGGCAGGAAGGGGTGTGTGGGGTCAGGGGGGCAAAGGGACCCTGAGGCTGCTGCAGGGGAGAGGTAGGCAACACAGAGGCAGCAAGGTGGCAGACAGCAGCTGTGACTCCAACCCTGACCCAGGGCTGGGGCCAGAATTGGAGTTTCAGCACCTGTCAGCACCTCCTCCGCTTCCCCCGTCCCCCCCACCCCGGCCTCATACTAGATTCCAAATGAGGGTTCTTTTCACTGCGGTAAATGTGGGGGGAAAAGCCCTTATCTTAGAATCAAATAGGGCATGTATTCAACGTATATAATCTAATACTAGAAATGGCATTAGTAATTGGGCTAAACCACTTTTGGAAATCACATGAACAGTTACTCCTGTTGTTTCTATTTCAGGTATATTAAAATTGGAGATAAGGAATGTGAGTATAACCCCAATTTCCGTCTCATCCTCCACACAAAGCTAGCAAATCCCCATTACCAACCTGAGATGCAAGCACAGTGTACCCTCATCAATTTTACTGTAACTCGAGATGGTTTGGAAGACCAGCTGTTAGCAGCTGTAGTGAGCATGGAGAGGCCTGACCTGGAAGAACTAAAGGTTAGTTACTGGTTGCACAAACTATAAGGCAGTATTGACAAATGCTCAAGAATCATAACTCAGAGTTGAAAATTTTGACATAAGCTTACAATCATGAAGTTTTGTTAAAATAATAAATGTAGGATTCATTTCCTTTGTCATTTGTATTTGAGCCTTTTAGAGAGCAATAGGGTCATTTTTTCAAGATTTCCTCCAAAACAATGAAGGCTAAAAAATTCCTTTTTTGAATTATTGAAACTCTAATCAAAAAGCATATGTCTGCAGGATCTCAAGCTTTAAATTGCAGCATGAAATATCAGTTGACTTGCAATAAAATCACAAGAGCTTTTAATACTGTTAAAGTGTGAAAAATTTTCCATTTTAATTTTCATAACTTGCCAAAATATTCTCTTTTGGGTTATAAGGCTTTGTAAGTGTGGCTTCACTTTCGATGTAAGCTTTTAGTGAATCTTAGCCGAATAGCTATGCAGTTGTTTTTCATTTACATAACACTGAAAAAAATATGTTGTGGGGCATGTTTGCCATATTTTTTCTGGCTCGTGTTATTTTTGTTTGCTTTTATTTTGTTTTGAAAATTCAACCCAGCTCTCTGATTATTTTCTACTCTGTCTGACAGGCATCAGGAAGTCCTGGTTATCTAATGTACATGAAGGGGCTACTGGGAGATTGATGGCTTGAGTGCTCTGGGCTGGGAGTCAGAAGTACTATTGGGTTATAGTCTCATATTTGTTACTGGTATGCTTGAATGAGTCTCTTTACTTCTTTGTACTTTGATTTCTCCCTATGAGAACTGGAGATTTTAGTAGTACATCTCTTACTTCTAAGGTCATAGCGTAAAGATGCTGTGAGACAGTTTATTATAACACATCCTTCAGGAAAACAATTGAAGGAAATCATGTGCATGAGTTTACCACACACAATGTTCTCTGTATTTTTTGTTTTGTTTTGCATTTTGTAATATCTCACAATATTAACCTTTCATTTAAAAATCCCATTATTTAAATTGCCAAGCTAGATCCATCATGTTGCTCAGATAGGAAGCTGGCTTCTAGCCAAAGATTTTTTTAAATGCTCCAAGTAAAACAAAAGCAGCAGCACACTTGTGAATTTTGACTCTGTATGTCTCTGCTTTGAGGAAAACAAATGCAAACATATTAAATTTGTTTAATTTTGACCAATGCATTTGAAAGTGACTAGCATTGTTGGATGCCCCAATTTTGGGGCCTTCTGAGAAGCATGAAGAGATCTAATTTTTTTCATCTGGACTTTCCAAAAATCAGGGGCTTTAAATTGCATTTAGCCATTCAACATTGTTAGTCATTTGGAAAATCAGGGTTACGAAATTCAGAAGATAAAACGTCTACATTAATGTAATGCTAACAAACAGTTAAATAAGTTTGCATAAATTTATTATCTAAGTCCTGTTTCACCAATTAGATATCTAATATGTGGCTGCTAGCAACATCCTGAAGTAGACAACCAGAATTAGGGAGACTTCCTCCATTACCTGTGCAGATGCATAGTCACGTTGTTTATCATGGCACAGGGTCCCCAGGGATGGCCATGATGCCTCTAGGGCTCCATGACTATGCCAGCTTCGCCCTGCGGATGCCTTCTAATCCTTCCTGCCATGTTTTGCTGGTTAAGATAACAAGTAGGGAGGCTGCCCACGTGTTTCTGTGTGGCCACAGTCCTGCTGAGCCCCACTAGAACCTGTGTATTCTTGGATCTCTTCTTGGATTCCACTCCAGGTTGGTGCCTCATGGCACACCCTAAGCCTTATGGCTAGAGACATGGCTCCAAAACCTCCCCTTTACCACACCCCATGCCTGGCAGGTGGTATATAAATATTGTCCCTGTGATGATCTGTTGGCCTCTGTTGCTGCACCCTCCAGCACTGGGGCTCTGCAGCCCCTGTCACTGCGCCCTCTGGCACTGGGACTGTACAAAATATTGTGCCTCAGTGAGGCCTCCTCCTCCCCTAGTAGCCTCATCCCAGTCCACTCGTACAGATGACAACAGAAACACAAGACCCTGGCCTATAACATAGCAATAACAATGGAGGCCACATTCTGCCCCTTTAAGAAGGCAAACAGTTGCGCTGGGCTCCACAGCTCTGGCATCAGCTCTGTGCTGGCAGCGACTGCACGGGCACCTTGGGGTGGGCTGTGCTGCCCCGCTGTCCGCCCCAAGGTGCACACACAGTTGCCACCAGCACAGAGCTGATGCTGGAGCTGTGGAGTCTGGTGCAGCTGTTGGCAGCCTGCTTACAGCTGTTTGCAGCCTGCCTGCTGCTTGCTGCAGCTGCCCAGAGCCTGGGCTGGCTACAAACAGCTGCTCTGGGCTCATCACCTCCGTGCTGGGAGCAAGGAAGAGACCTGGGCTATGCTGCCTCAAGCCCCTCCTCCACCGCCTGCTCTGAGGAGCGCCAGCATGCACCAGTGTGGAGCTAATGCCAGAGCCTGGCACAGCTGTTTGGAGCCTCCCAGCTGCAGCCCGCCCCGGCTCTGGGGAGCTGCTGCCAGCCAGGATCTCAGGCTGATCCCAGCAGGCAGCTGCCATGCTGCAAGCCCTGCTGGGAGCAGCCCCGGGCTCTGTCGCTGGCAGCAGCTACCCAGACCCGGGGCTGGCTGTGGTGTGCCAAACAAAATGGCCTCACATGCCACATTCAGCACGTGTGTCAAAGGTTACCAACCCCTGCATTAGAACAATAGTCCAAGGCAACAGCAAGTGTTAACTTACATCCAAAAGCCTGTTTGTGACAGTTGCATTAAGACCCACTGTGTCTGACATAGGCAAGCAACAAGCAGACACACAGGGTAGGAAATTGAAGACATATACCACACTGTTCCATAACATGAGATAAGGGACTTTGCAGCATTGGCGCTAGGTCACAGTTCCCAAGAGCAGAGTCCTTGGGATTTCTGTTATGGAAAATGGAGCAAATTAGGAGGAGAACTGGAGAAAACCCAAATTAGGGTGTGTGAATGTGATGAGTTTGTGGAAAAAAGGAATATGCTAATAGGACAGAACATGGGCAGTATAACAACCACAGGAAGACCAATCAATGATGCCCAAGGATAAAGAGTCATCACAGAGCGAAAAAGATACAAAAGAAGGGATTTCAGAACAGCAAAGGGTCCCTGAGAAGGGAACCCGAGGCCACCATTGACAGAGGGCACACCACCAGCCCATCTCACCCACCCCATTGGCAGGGGGGTGGGCCTCGTCCTCTGACCTCCAGGTTGCTGACATCCAAGAGAGAACCTCAGGGTAAAGCTTGTGTACTGGCCAGATGTACCTTCTCTCTGATGTCAGCTCTAGGACTGGTAGATATGGAATTGTCTGCATTATTCTTATCTGCTATCACTGTGTATCAACAGAATTTGCCTATTATTGAATGGAGAGGTCATAGTTGGTCTAAGGGTTTGGTTCCACCCAGAATAAGGTATCTGGGTCATAAATACAGTGCCAACAATAATAAGTAAAGAATAAGATAGTACTGCTTCACAGTTCCTAAATTCCAAAGTGGTAGGGGAATATCTACAAAGGCACACATTGCAACAGGAGGGGGAGAATTGCACTCAAATGGTACAATGGGTGGGATGGGGTTGAGCACAGGGATGCTGTCTTGGAAAGGCTGAAAACTTGTTTGCCCTTAGAGGCTGCATCCAGACATACAGGCACATGCAGTTTGTGGTACTGCAAGCCTCTTTGCGGTATCACAAACTACACACCCAGAACATTAACATGTACCTCATGCTGCAAATTTGAAGCACATTGGCAAAATTTGCTACCGGGATTTCCCAATAGCAAAAATAAACAAACAAAAAAAGCCTAAGAAAAAAAGCATTGCGGTGTTCACTATTGTAGTGCATGCTACAGTAGTGTGCGTGGGAACAAATGAAGGCTTGGTCCTCCAGAGAGATGCTCTGGCTCTTGGCCAGAGCATCTCCTATTTCATTCATGCCTCCTCAGCACTCAGGGAACTGGGAGGAATGGGGCAAGGGCAGTTTGCTTCAAGTGTGACAATTTGTTGCTCACCAAAGTGCATGTGCAAGGGCATGTGTTGTGGCACAAATTTGTGCATCTGCAAGTGTAATACCCCTGCACATTTGGACATGGTCAGAGGTAGGAAGGTAAAGCAGACCTAATTTCTCTCCATGGTTGTACATATAAAGAAATACAATTATTTTGTCTGTTATTAAGGCCTAATGATATGAAGGCTTGTTCTGGTAGAAAAACTTACTCAGAGCCATGTGTATATACATTTGAATGTTGAAACCTTGGAGTGAAGGGTGTGCAGTGCTGACATTGTGCAGCCAGTGGGGGCGACACAAGATACACTTGCAAATAGCATATGTAATATTTTACTCCAGTATTTCAGGAGATTTAGGGTAGATTTATTATTAATGAACAAACTGGTTGAAATCCTTTCTTTACAGACCAAATGGAGCATGATAGCAGGGTAGAGTAGCCCTGAACTTAGGCTGACCATATTTCTTTGTGTGTGCGTGTGTGTGCACATGTGTGTAACAGTCCCATTTTAAGTATGTGTTCTGGACCTTTGCTGAAAACAGGACAAAAGTGTTCATTTGACCAAACTGACAGGATGCTTGGGACAGGTCTTCCTACCTGAACTGAAAGTGCAGTATTGTTTCAAGGTACCATTTGGTCCCTATCTTGCAACAGAAACTATGAACCAAAGTAATAACCAGGAGATGGTTTAAATACCTGCATGCCAGAAGTGGGACTAAGATACATGACAGTGTACTCGTATCTGATAGCAGATCTGAACTCAGGATGCATCCAGCTCCAATGAATTCTCTCTCCATACTGGGAGTTGGTTTGGATCCCTAGTGTAGAAAAGCTCTATATCTTTTACTAGTTCTTTGAGGTGCTCTGTGGCACGACTTCAGCATTGTCTGAAGATTCAAATGTCTCTCTCTCTCAAAGTGTTGTTCTACATACCAAGATCACTAATATTTTTTTTTCCTCTTAAAATACAGAGTAGCAAAAATTCTAAGCTGTATTATGCTCGGAAGTGCATGTCAGATGCACAGCTTTGATTTATTTTATAGTGTTAAGAAAGGAATTTGTAATAAAACTATCCATAATATACTTTCATTCTTGAAAAGACACTGTGCCTCTCAGCATAGACTGAATAATCCATGCAATTGTTGTCAGGAAAGACCTGCTTTTGGGAGGTTCATAAAGCCAAATGGGAGTATAGGCCTTACTGGAGTATTGATTATTACAAGCATTGATCAGTGCATATAAAACTCCTGTAAGGCTTTGTTATAGCATTGACCAAAGCAGGTCTGACTGAAAACTGACCTTGAACTCATGGGGGCATGTCCAGATGAGTGCACATGTGTGATAGGCAGTGCCACAGACCCATCTGCTGTGGTGCTGGACACCACACATGCCACACATGCAGGCATTCCTCGTGCAGCTAATCTGCAGCGTGGTGCTGGGGTTTGACACTGGGAGATTCCAGTGTCAAAAAAACCCGAGCTAGAAAAAAGTGGGGTGGTGCTTGTGGCAGCAGCATGTGCCACCTGAAACTGGATCATCACTGCTGGAGCCCTGGGAGGACCCCAGGACACCTAGGAAGGCTGCTGGAGCCACCCCAGGTGCTGGCCACAGCCTTCTCTACCCCAGCTGGGTTAACTTGCCACACACCGGAGCATGCTTGCATGGACATTCCCTAGAGAAAAGTAGCAGCAGCACTATGAAAGAAAGAAATTTTGAAATAAAATTTTGAGCTTCAATTTATTATTAAGGATTTTGGCTAAAAGCCTTGATCCTGAAATCAACATGACAAACATACAACCATAATATAAATAAATTTAAACAAAAATAACAAAAATACAAATAAAATAATAAAATAAAGCCAACCATTATATAAACATTAGTCCTACTCCTAGAATGAACAAACTTAAGTGTAAATATAATATTAATGGTTAAAGTATAAATATAGTGATAAATCATATCATGAATCTATAAAAATATTGTACATAGGTCCACAGTTGACACAGTAAAATCAAATATAGTGATAACATTTATCAGTCAGATCAACAATAAAGGATTTTAAGTCTGATCACTTCAGCCTTATAAGCAAAAATTGCAAGACAGTTAACTAAATATGCATCTGTTTGCTGAAAGAGCCAAATTAATTTCTCTCTGTTTGAAAAATATATCAGTTTCTGCAAAAACAGTGATAAGTACTTTCTCCTTACATCATTATATAAAGAACATTCTAAAACATAATGAACGGTGTCTTCCACAACTCCTAGACAAGCTGGGCAACATCTTTTAGCACCTGGAATAGGAAGTCTACATCCAGCCAAAACAGCTGTAGGCATCTGTTTGTAGCACAACTATGTAATGCTGCTATTTGTCTGCAAAACACATGTGGACATTCATCTAGATGCGCCCATGAAGTTCTTAGACTGGATGGGGCTGGGCAGGTTATGCTTTAAGGGCCCTTGACAGAGGTAGCAGATAAAGTTGGTTCTTACACCGGATTGTTAAGGATGGTGCCAGAGAATCCAGAACGTACATAATCATGATAGGAGTACCAAGAATTAAGGTAATTTGGTATAGATGTTGATGTTTTCTAGGTACATAGGAATTGAATTGTTCTGATCTTTATATAAGAAAGACTGGAAGCTTTAGGAATGTTGCACTAGGCCCTGGGGATGTTATATATAGAAGTTGTGCCTGTGTCTTATCACAAGCATCCAGGGCTAATATCTTGTAACCCTATCATTAATTATATTAGTACAGAGGTGGCCAAACTGTGGCACACATACCACTTATGGCATGCAGCAGATCAAGGAGGGGACAGATAGCACAGTAGTGAATAGGACAGGGAGCAGAAATCACAGCAACGGACTGGACAAAAAAAACAGGGCAGGAAGCATAAGGTGGAGCAGTAAATTGAGCAAGGAGAACAAGACATGGAGTAGAAAGCAGTGCAGCGGATCAGACAGGGAAGGGCATTGGAGTGGTATTCAAGGATAGTGTATGGCTAATTGGACATGCCTGACAAAAATGTTGGACTAAACTTTAACATGGCTGCCAGCCATATAAACCCAGGGTCTGAGCCAGAACATTCAATCTGGCTCTGGGAGCTGCTGAGGGAAGAGCTACAGGGCAAGAGAGCTACAGAGAAGCTCCTGGCTGATGCCTGGACTACCCTGGGATTACTGCAAGTAGAACGGGGATGTCTTGTAGAGAAATAGGGCTCAGGAAGCTGAGTGATGCAGCCAAGGAGCTAGGGCTGGGCCTCAGACCTAATTGAAAAATGGTGTTATAGGCAGAGGGCATCTTCCTGAGTTTTTAACTGCTGGTTTGTGGAGGGACTAAGAGGTAGTTTGGAGGTCTCATTAGCATCCAAGGGGCGTGTGACCACCTTGAGCCCTGCCAGGGGCAGACTCAAGGTGCAGACTGGGGCCAGAGGCCCCAGAGCCCAGGGAGGGGCAGAGCATGGAGCCAGAGCAGGTCTGAGGTAGGACTAGAGGTCTCAGATAGAGTCGAAGCAATCTCAGTGCCCAGAGCAGGGTGAGGACAGGGCCAAAACCAAGGTAATCAAGGTAAAAGCTGGTGCCTAGAAGCCAGGTTAGGCCCAGGTTAGAAGGCTTAACTAGAGAAAAGGGGCAGAGGCTGGGACGGCTGAGGTCACAACAAGGGAATGCTGGAACAGTGATATCTGTGAGGCATGGGCACAGCTGTAGAGAAGGTACAGAGACTTTGATTAACCCATAACGTAATGGCTGCCTTGAGGGGCATATATGGGCCAGGAGAGCATAGGCAACTGTTAGGGGGTGCATGTGCCACCCCTGACGGCAGACACCGATGCTGTCGGTAGGGCTGGTGCCCCCCTGACAGGGCCGCAGCCGGCGGCGGCTTCTGTGGGTGCTCCCCCAGATTCAGGAGGCACCAGTCCCTCACGCAGGAGGGCCCACTTAATGGGAGAGAGTGGTGTGATCAGTGGCGTCAGAGAGAGAGGGGGATCTGCTGGTGGGAATTGACTTGGGCTCATTCTGAGACCCGTGGGCAGCCTTCCTTTTTTAATCTTTTAATAAGAAGGCGGCATTGACAGGTGAGGAATCAAGGGAAGGTGTCTTAGAGATTGAGCCAGGTAGGAGCCATATGGCCACTGGGGGTGTCACAGCTGCCCCTGGGGGTCTGGTCCTGTTACAGTGCCACTACAGCTGATCCATTTCATTGGGGGAACACGTGACCCATTATCCTACATTAAGCAGGGTCCTGCCTGATCCTGCAGGATAGCGGGAAGTGTGTTGCCTGATTACAGCAACACATCTGTAAGATTTCCCGGGGCCCATCTCTGCAAGAGGAAAAGGCTGGGGGTCCCCACATACAGAGATGCACCACAGGGATTGGCCAGGCTGTGTCTGTAAGGGGAAAGCTGGTTAAGAAGTCCAGAGTCTGATAGGCTTGATCCTGTGCGAGTATTCCCAGGATTGAAGCCCCAGAAATGCCTGTCTTAGTTAGCTGGAGACCGCAGGCAGTTCTGGGCTGCCCATGGTCTTACACCATAAAGCTAATAGACGTCTCCTACAACAAAGTAGCAGAAATTGTTACCACATGTGTTGTGGCCACAAATTTTGGGCATTTGTGGTGTGACGAGAGGTATAAACATGTATTTGCTTGGCCTTTGTTCTGCCATAAAAATGTTAGTCATGGCATAAAAGTGACATCTGTTTCTACCTTGATTCAGAGAAAGAAACAGCAATAGAGGAGAAAGGAAAGATGCCCTTTGTTTCATCATGAATGCCATCTAGTATTTATTAGTTTTCCTGTGTTTTTACTGGTTAATAGTAAGCGGTATCTAAAAACAGGGTAGGCTGTTGAAGGGAGGAGTTGTTTTGTGAAAGAATACTCAAAAGAAATTTCACAATTATTGACAAGGTCTGGATCTTGGCAAGCTACTTAGTTGTTTACTTATTTCTGATTGACTGTCTTGTCTTTCTAATATCAGTCTGTTTAGCAGAGGAACTGTCTTCTCTTTTCTGTATGTGCGGCTTCTAGCACAGTGGAGCATTACTTGAATACAAATAATAGTAGAAATTAAACAAGTTTGTTATTGTGACTTTGATTGTGAGAGACTTTGCTTGTAAGAATGAAATGGTTTAAAGAATGTTCTGAACTCATCTCCTTGAAGACAAGTATGTTTTCTGTTGTTTGGCCATCTTTACTTTTAGTTATTAACCTTCAACCAGTTTTACAACACTGCTTAGATTTCTGTTGATTGCACAGATACTGGGGGTTCCTGGGGAATCCCAGATGGGGGGGGAATAGTAGCATGTTAGTAGCTTGGTACTACACTGAGAGAAACACTTCTCTAAACTGAGTTAGTTAGGTTTGTTAGTGGGGTAAAGTGCTCATTTGAAATTCTGGTGTATGCTCATGCATGTGTGACTGTGATCTGTGCCTGGCCTTTTTTCCCCAGCTAGTTTGCCTTCCCTAATTTTAATACAATCCTTGTTAAGGGGATTACTTCTTCTGTCACATCTCATTCCCATGTCCTTCGATTCTCAAAGAAAACTGTATCCTAGGATTGGAAGTAATTTCCAGAGCCCTGCTTGCAGGCAGAAGACTTAAAGACTGAGAATAAACAGGCTATTATAAATATTAGCCTGTGAAAGTGCTTAATGGAAGTGTCTTTCGAACATGGTAATGGATAATCCTTGCCCTTAATATGTATCTATGGCTGAAATTTCCACTTTTGATTATAGTCAGACCTCACAAAGCAACAGAATGGATTCAAAATCACCTTAAAAACCTTGGAGGACAATTTGCTGTCCCGGCTCTCATCAGCATCTGGGAACTTCTTGGGAGACACAGCCTTGGTGGAAAATTTGGAAATCACCAAACAGACAGCTGCAGAAATTGAAGAAAAGGTAAAAAGGCAAAGTCAGAGCCAATGTAAATCATTTCAGTCCCTATTTTGGCTAGCTTCAAGCTGTTTAATTTTTCAAAGCTTATGTATGCTAAATGGCCTTTTTAAGACCAAATGAAATTAACAGTGCCTGATATAAAGACAATAAAACTTAAACACTATATCTAGATAGTTCAGATTGTTCCAGATTAATATTTGATTTTGTTTTTTACTACAGTTAATTCTGAATACTTTACAGTTCCTCAGTTAAACCCAGAATTTTAGGCCAGATGGCAGGTTGGAATCCATTAGTTAGTGATATACGGTAATCCTCATGGAACTCAGGTGCTTAGTACCATGCAGGTCCCTGCTTTATACATTTGCTTTCTAAACCAGTCCATGTTGTTGGTGGGTGCATGTACACATGCCTGAATTTACTGCACAGTGAATAAAGGCTCATTAAACTGCTTCCTGGTACATGTCTACATGTTCGTCCGGGTACAGAGCAATTTGAGCCCTACAGGAGCAGCTTAGTCCAGGGCTGCTCCTGTCCTGCTCTGCCTTCCCTGCAGCAGCCAGGGGGAGCGCCACACTTCCCTGGGTGCCAGCTGCAGGCTGGCAGAAGGTACAGGGTTAGGTGTGAGCTCTGGAAGACATGGGAGAGCTGTCCCTGGCTCTGCAGGCAGCTCCCAGCTGCGTGGAACTTGGGGTCGGCTGTAGCTGATGTTCCCGAGAGGAGCGTGTGTGGATCCGAGCCACCAGCTGGGGAGGTGGGGCCCTTGGTGGTCATACCATACTTATTCTTCCTTACCTCAGGAGCTGTAATCACAACGGCAGTGGGGCCTGCAGCTTCCCCACAGTGAATGTCCTGCAGCTGAGGTGAAGGTGCTGGGGTGTAGGGCAGCAGGAACTGGCCAGCAGCTCCAAGGCTGGGAACTGCCTTCACACCACTGAGCGGCCAATCCCATCCCACATTGGGCTGTCTGGGCCCCTGTTCCCCTTCAGTACCTGGTATAATGGCAAAGCCTGGCCCAGCTTGACACCAGCCATGCCTGGCTCTGGGGCTTCTGTGGAGCAGGGGTCCACGCTGGCATGCCTCCTGGCCTGCTGCTCCCTGTGCAGTTACTACAGTGGTGCAGGGATGTGCTCAGTGCACCTGCAGAGCTCTCAGCAAAGGACAGGAAAGTGCCGGTGTGCTCAGTCCCTGCATCCCCACACCTGCCTGCTCCTTGCTCTCTGCCTTGGGCTGTGTGCTCCTGCCTCCCCAGCCAGTGGCTTGGACCCACATGTGCTCCTTCTGAGAGTGCCAGCCACAGCCAACCCTGAGTTCATGTGGCTGGGAGCTGCCCCTGGAGCCAGAGGCAGCCTCCGCAACCCACTCCCTGGAGCTCAGGGCTTAGCCAGGCAGTAGTATGTCCCCCTGTGCCTGGACTGACCAGGTGCAGTCTGCCAAACTCAGTGTCAGCTTTTACAGCCCATGCAGCCACATCTTCACCTCAGTGGTACCAGATTTAGCTAGGTTATAGCTATCTCAGATATGACTGCCCAGAACGAGAGCAGCCCTGTTGACTGTGGGGGAGACATAGCTTAATGTAAGTTTTGTAATGATAAATTATACCTCTTTAACATGGCAGAATGTAGTAAAAAAATAATTAAAACAAACTAGGTCAGAGGAGAGAATGGGATAAACTCACAACAGGATCCTTGTTATTGACAGGTGCAGGCAGTATGCATCTGTTTTGGATTGTTCTCTATTTAAGAAAGAAATCAGAAGTAGGAGTAGTAAATGATCAATTCTCAACCAGGAGAGGGTTAATAGTGAAGGCAGCTAAGGATCAGTGCTAGGCCTAGATGTATTCTGTGTCCTATATTTATTAACCATATAAATGGAGGAGGAAAAGTGATTCATAAGGAAAAAGTAATTGGTGACAAAAAATAATAATTTTGGTTAACCAAGAGTAGGGATTATTATTGGCAACCTCCAGGGACCTATTAAAAGTAAACAACTGGGGAACAATGATATTTGGTCTCAGAGAGTGCTAAACTACATTTGGAAATTTTTAAGATTGTCAAATGCTTTGTGAAACACTTTCTAATTCCAGAAACAGGGAAGCCAGGGAACAATCCTAATAAGCATGTAATAAAACCTGTAGGTGGGTTGCTTCTCTTGCAGGCTTCTCCAGGTTACTCCCTGAGGAGTTCCTCAGCCAGTCCACACAAGTAAAAATCCTGTTGTCCTGTCCTGGACACTGGGAGAGGACCCCTGTGGACACTAGGAGTGGACCCCTGTGGCTCTGGCCCTACAGAGTAGTCTGGCTTCTCCATGCAGCAAGCAGTTCAGCCCACTGCCTGTCCTTGGCTCACAGCTGTTCCCTCACAGTTCACTGCCTTGCTGCTTTTCTTCCTGGGGTTTTTAAGTTCCCAATGAGACACTCCTTTATCAGTAGCCAACTCAACAGGGCTGGCTGTTCCCTCTTAAGGGGACAGAACACCCTCTGACACTGTCACACCAAACAGAACCCAAAGCAACTAGCTAAGACTAAAGAGGGAAGGATAAGGATATCCTTAGGATAAACAATATTCTGGTCTGTCCAGCTATCACTAGACTGAAAACAAACCTGCATGAAAAGGAAGGAAGGATGTCTTAGTTGTTTAATAGAGCAAGTTCTCACTTTATGACGTATAAAGCCATCCATAGTGGCTAAATCTCTTTGCTCCATAGTACAAAGAATTATTTTATGCTGATCATAGGGGGATTTCACTTGCTCTTTAGTCCTCCATTTTCCTGTTATGTACTAACCTTACCAGGGACTGTAGAGAAACATCAGTCTCTCCATCCTCCTACTTTTTTAAATTAGAAGGATTCAACCTTAAAATAGATATTTTTCTGGTTTCACAATTGTTTTGGTCTTTTCTTTTCTCACAGGTCCAGGAATCCAAAGTGACAGAAACAAAGATAAATGAGGCAAGGGAACACTATCGGCCTGCTTCAGCCCGGGCTTCTCTGCTCTACTTCATAATGAATGATCTCAACACCATCCACCCAATGTACCAGTTCTCTTTGAAGGTATAACCCCTTTAAGCCCAAAGAAATCTCCCAAATGTTCTTCTGAATAATTTAATTGTTTCATTTACTAGCTATGTTGGAAAAGAATATTTTGTTTTCTTGGGCCAGATTGAGGGAAATATGCCATTTACAGTGAGAATGAGCTTTAGTTAAAGCACCCCCACTGCCATTTTGAAGCACAGGATGCTGAATGCATGTGACACTGCAGGTGCTTTAATTAGAGTGCCATTTACAGCGGCATCATTTTCTCTTTGCTGTAGCTTGTAAAATTCTAAAAATAGTCCTATCAGTGTGACTATATCTAATTTATTCAGTGGCATTAACTTGTGGCCAGTTATTTTAGATTAGCTAGGATCCAACTGTTGGAGTCTTCTCATTTTTAATCAAGTTATGGTCATGTTTTCAGTTGTGCTGGATAACTTGGTAATGTGTTCTGTTCAGTATGCTCTGAAGGCTATTGGGTCTTTTCTCATTTAGCTCAGAAGTGTTGGTGTTTCTTTAAAACCTTCATGTGTCATATTACCTCCTCATCAGGAGATGCCTTGAGGGAGCCTTATCCGGTAATCTCCCCCCCACAGGTCATTAGATACTATGTACCTTTGTTGTTTTGTCTCTTCTGCTGAATTCAGGCAGTAAAAATAGTAAAAATGTTTTTAGAGAATTTGTACAACTGCAACTAGGTGTATTTTTCCTCTAAATACTCCATTGTCCTTCAGCTCAATTTGTGCAGAAAAGATAGAGCTGTATAATCCCTATGAGAGACTATGCCTTGTCCATGAAATATCTCCTGTAAATAATTCAGTTTGCTTGTCTACGCACTCCCAAATGAATGTATACAAGGTCATTGTTTTATGACTGTATACCCATCAAATAGTTGTAAGATAGAGCTTATCCTGTAAAAAGAGAAAACAACTAAACACACCAACAAGCTAATGCAAGGCCTAGCTTCCGACGCATTACCCTTTTATCTAGAGCTGGCATCTGATACCACTTGACTGGGTGGTTTACTTTATTTATGATTTCTGAGACTAGAAATTAAAAACCCACTTGAATTAATTTACTCTGTTGAAATGTTACACAACATCCAGGTGCATTAAAAGAGGAATTATAAAACAGTCTTTCTTATGTCTCACAACCCAGGCTTTCAGTGTTGTTTTCCAGAAGGCCATTGAAAGGTCCCTTCCAGAAGAGAACCTCAAAGAGCGTGTAATAAACCTCATTGATAGCATTACCTTCTCTGTGTTCCAATATACTACAAGGGGGCTTTTTGAATGTGACAAACTCACCTACACCACCCAAGTTACCTTCCAGGTAAAAGGCAAGATCAGCTTCATATACATTCAATCACTTATTTTAAAAATCAAGTTATTGACATTGTACATTATCTTCCAGGACAGAATGCGAAATTGCACAGCCTTCAGCTTCAGAATAGCTAATGAAGTTGGTTTGGGAATATGTTGTCTTTTTCTTCTTTCTGCCCTTATCCCTGCTAGTAATCACAGGTGGCGTGTTTGATTTCTATTAAGTTGACAACCAGTATTGGTTGATTGAAGGTTGGCCCTCATGGATAAGTTTTTTGGCCAGAGAAAGATGGCTAGCTGCCACTGTTTTGTCTTAGATTGAGTCCTTTTGAGTCCTAGGTAGAAGTCCTTTTTATATGCATATTATGTATTTCAATTTCTATATTATATCTAGAGGTTGAATTAATATAAATGCTTATACAGTGACTGTTGTTATGTGTTAAAGTTACTATGAATTATGCATGATGAGTAGCAGTCTGAGAGTTAATGCATAAAATGCCATGGCTTTGGAGAGATCTTGCATGAGTTTCATTTATTCCTTTGCAAAATATATATTAACGTATAATTAAGTTTCCTCTAATTTTTAATATAATCCTTATTAAAAACTGTATAACAAAAACATAACACTTCAAAATTCTTAATTGCTACAAAGTGTAGAGGTTACCAGGAAAGGGAATTTATAAAAAATATCCCTTTATAGTTACTATTGGTACATTAAATAATTGACATGTAAAAAATAACTTTATACTTTTTACAGACTTCCTTAATTCTGCCCACAAAATATGTATACATTTTCAACATGCCCATCACCAATGTGTACATGTCTTTTTCTAGGAAAAGTTTTTGGTAGCACATAAATTGGTAATCCATGCTAAACTTTTAATGAATTTATTCTGAGTTTTCAAGAACATTACGTTTCTGCACTTAACAATAAGTGAAGTAAATTTGGTGTTGAGATTATTTTTATCCATATGAAAACATAATTCCCATTTGAACTAAATAACAAAACAGAATCCATAAAAGTTCTTATGTTAACCAGGATTTTTTTACAACAAAACAATGACTTTGAGCTAATATTGAGATACTCCTTTCTATATCTCATATTTGGCAATTGTAAAAGTCAGCAGTCATTCCCTGACAACCTGAAAAATAAATGATGGCTGAATATCCCAGAGAGAGGTAGTTATTCATGTTAGTCTGAAGTTAATCAGCAGGCAGGTACATTTGGACATTATGGACTAACTAAATCAAAGATGCATAACAAGAGTTTTCATCAGATGAATGTCCAAGACCATCTTTAGCTCACAGCTGTTCAAATGCCAAATTTCAGGAGATATAAATAACTTGCTCTTCTTCTTCCCATGTGTACCACTGGTTTTCCGTGTCTTCTGAATATTGTTTCACAAAGAGTGCCAAAGAATATTAGACTAGATAAACTACCAGAGCCCAGTAAACCTGATGTATTACCTGGTATATTCTATTCAAAAGTGCATACAGGTTTTTTAATTGTTTCCTTTCTCATGATTGTGAAATAATTCCTCTTACCAGTTTTAAATGTTTTTGATATTTCAGTGAACCAAAAACATATTTTCATTAATAATGTACTGCCCCCCAAAAGCCAGTAGTTAGTTGGTTATACAGCAACCAGTCATTCTATAGATTTTTAAAGTCAGAAAGGACCCTTGTGACTACGTACTCTGACCTTACACACACAAGGACCGATATCCTCGCCCACTGATTTCTAAATCAAGCCCATATCTTCTGTTTAAATTGAAGCTGCTGTTTTAGAAAGACATCCAGTCCTGACTTTGTATACTGCAAGAAATAGAAAATCCCTGAAATATCCATGCCTTCTCTGACAGCAGGCATTCCCATTTGCTGCCAGTGACATCTTCAGGCTTTGTCATTATCCAAGTCCTTTTTAATAACCAGTACCACTGAAGTACTGGACTGGATGCTCTGTTCCAGCTCCCATGGTTTCTTACAGTATCTAGAATGTATTTTACCAATCCCATTTCGCTGGTGGGGCTTCATACAGTTTAGCCACAGATTCTGACATGTAATGTCTTAAACTAGTCTGCTGTATTCCAGCCTTTCTAAAGTACACTGTTTTTTGACATTCCAGATACTTCTGATGAATAAAGAAATTAACATTGTGGAACTGGATTTCCTGCTTCGCTATCCCTTACAGCTAGGAGTCACGAGTCCGGTAGAGTTCCTATCTAATCATTCATGGGGTGGCATCAAGGTAACTATTTAACTTTAAGTAAATGTACTTGATATCTCTTATATTCACTAGGGCTTCATCCAAAATTGGTGAAGTAAATGGGAATCTTCTATTCAATATCATAGGCCTTAAATCAGTCCCTATAGGATCTGATAAATTGGAGGCTGCCCACAGTTCAGAGATGACACAAAGTGTTCCATTCCTAAAGAATGGAATAACTTTAAATGGTAAGACTGTGGGTTGGGAATCAAGATTTGTGTAATCTATTTTTGGCTGTATAATGGACTGTCTAGGTGAGTTATGTCCCCACACCTTTATCAGGGTGTTGTGAGGAATAATTGAGTAATATTTGTAAAAGACTTTGGGATCCTCACAGGATACTTAAGAACAAGTAGGAAAATTCAGAGTTGAGATGAACGTCTAAGTGTGAGAGGCAGAAACTTGTGGAAAATGGAACAGTTCCTTGTGGGGGTCTGCTACCTTAATGGTACTAAATGACCTGCCCTCAGTAGTGACTGGGTTCAGTGACATAGTAAGTCCAATCTGTTGCACCTAAGGAAGTGATAGATGAAGAAAGGATCAACAAAATAAACAGAGAGGTTTTCTGAGCTGCTGCTTACATGTCTAATGGCCACTTGAAACCATGGGGAGGACTAGGAGTGCTGTTCTGTAGGATGCCTGGAGAACCACTTAGACCCGTGATATAGAACATGTTGTGGTGGGCCAGTAGGGGGCGCTCCTGCGTTGAGCCACCCACTTTCCTGTGCCTAACCACCTTCCAGGCTCCGAGTGCCTCCCTAGGGGTGCCTCAGTCCAGCTGACCCCCTTCCTGGAGCACACTTGCTAGCCTGGGGGTAACATAGCTGCCACCACCCCGAGAAGGGACTGTCTTGGCCCAGTGTCCTCGGGGAAACACAGACCTAATAGTCCTATGGGTACTCGACCCAGTACAGGCACTTGGGGCACATCCCCAAGTTGGGGGGGTGTGAGGGCACGGCGGCTAGGGACGGCCGTGAGCTCCCTAGCGCACCCTACCGTCACGTTAGGGTGACGTAGCACCCTCAGAACCTCGCCCGCCACGACTTTGATGACATATATATATTATGGAGGCTGCCAGTTTCCCTAGTGGACGGTATGGTGTTCCTGTCCCTATTCCATAGTTTCATAGTTTCATAGTAGCTAGAGTCGGAAGGGACCTAGGTAGATCATCTAGTCCGACCCCCTGCCTTAGCAGGAAAGAGCACCGGGGTCAGATGACCCCGGCAAGGTGCTCATCTAACTTCCTTTTAAAAATCCCCAGGCTAGGAGCCTGCACCACTTCCCCTGGAAGCTGGTTCCAGGCCCTAGCCACCCTGACTGTGAAGTAGCGCCTCCTAATATCTAATCTAAACTTACCCTCCGCCAGTTTGTGACCGTTATTCCTGGTCACTCCTGGCAGCGCACGGGGGAACAGGGACTCCCCCAATACCTGCTGATCCCCCCTGACCAGTTTGTAGCAGGCCACAAGGTCCCCCCTTAACCTTCTCTTGTGGAGGCTAAACAGGTTCAGGTCCCGTAGCCTATCCTCATAAGGCCTGCCCTGCTGACCCCTGATCATACGAGTGGCCCTCCTCTGAACTCTTTCCATATTGTCCACGTCCCTCTTGAAGTGTGGCGCCCAGAACTGGACACAGTACTCCAGCTGCGGCCTGACCAGTGCCGCATAGAGGGGGAGGATCACCTCCCTGGACCTGCTCGAGATGCATCTGTGGATGCATGATAGGGTACGATTGGCCTTCTTGACTGCCTCCCCACACTGCCGGCCCATGTTCATCGTGGAGTCAATGACGACTCCAAGATCCTTTTCCGTCTCCGTGCTGGCAAGAGGAGAGTTCCCCAACCTGTAAGTGTGGTGCCGGTTCTTCCTCCCCATGTGCAACACCTTGCACTTGTCAGTGTTAAACCCCATCCTATTCTCATCCGCCCACCGTTGCAACCTGTCAAGGTCAGCTTGTAGCCTATTGCACCCTTCTAGTGCACCCACATCCCCCCACATCTTAGTGTCATCAGCAAACTTGAACAGGGTGCTTTCTACCCCCTCATCCAAGTCACTGATGAAGATGTTGAACAGTGCAGGCCCGAGGACCGAGCCCTGCGGAACCCCACTGCCCACATCCTTCCAGGTCGAGAAGAACCCATCCACTACCACCCTCTGGGTGCGGCCCTCCAACCAGCTGGCGACCCATTTGACCGTGTGGGCATCGACACCACAGTCTCTCAGCTTTTTGATGAGGACAGGGTGAGAGACAGTGTCGAAAGCCTTCCGGAAGTCCAAAAAGACTACATCCACAGCAACCCCTGCGTCTAATGATTTGGTGACCTGATCGTAAAAGGCCACCAGGTTGGTCTGACAAGACCTGCCACTGATAAACCCATGTTGGTTGCCCCTGAGCATGCATTCCCCCGCAAGGCCCTCCTGGACGTGTGCCAGGATAATTTTTTCAAAGAGCTTCCCCGGGATTGAGGTCAGACTAACTGGCCTGTAATTTCCCGGGTCCTCTTTTTTTCCCTTTTTGAAGATAGGGACCACATTGGCCCTCTTCCAGTCCTCCGGCACCTCGCCAGAGCACCACGAGTGCTCATAGAGCCGTGCCAGGGGTCCCGCAATGACCTCAGCCAGTTCCTGTAGAACCCTAGGGTGAAGATCGTCCGGACCAGCGGACTTGAACACGTCCAGCTTCTCCAGAAGTACCCTAACTAACTCCTCGCTAACCCTTGGCCCAGGCGTGTCTCTCTCGGGGCCCGAGGGGGGCCCAGCAGGGAGGTGGCTGAACTGGTCCCTACTTAGGAAGACAGAGGCAAAGAAATCGTTAAATATGTTAGCTTTGTCATCTGGCGTGATGACTAAGTTGCCCATCGTGTCCTGCAGGGGCCCCACATTACCCGGGACCCTCTTTTTACCCCCTATGTATTTGAAGAAGGACTTCTTATTGTCCTTAATCCGGGAAGCTAGTCCTATCTCCAACTCTGCCTTGGCCCTCCTGACTGCCCCCCTACATCCTCGGGCGACTATAACATAGTCCTTCTTGGCGATGACCCCATCTCTCCATTGGGTATATGCCTCCCTTTTAGCAAGGAGACATTCCCGGATGCTCTTAGTGAGCCATGGGGGTTTATGTGCCCTCCTGCTCCCTTTGACCCTTGTTGGGATTACCTCCCTTTGGGCATGGAGGATCGTCTCCTTAAGGAGCAACCACTCACCTTCGACATCTGATTCCCTTCCCCTCTGGGTCCTCAGCGCTTCCCCAACTATCCTCCTTAGCTTGTTGAAGTCAGCCCTCCTAAAGTCTAGGGCTGTTGCCTTGCTGCAGCCCTTTGCCACCTTACGCTGGATGGTGAATTCCAGCAAGCGATGATCACTGTCTCCCAGGTGGCCCATCACCCGCAGCCCCCTCACCAGGTCCTCACCCGTGGCCAGCACTAGGTCCAACAAGGCGTCTCCCCTGGTGGGACTGTGCACCTCCTGGGTTAGATGGAGGTCCTGCAGTCTGGCTAAGAACCGACGTGAGCGATCAGACTTGGCTGACTGCTCCTCCCAGCAGATGTCTGGGAAGTTTAGGTCCCCCATGATGACCACATCCTTAGCCCTCACTGCCTCTGTAAGCTGACCTAAGAATTCCAGGTCGAGCTCTTCTCCCTGGTTGGGAGGTCTGTAGTAGACTCCCACCGTTAAGTCTCTCTCCCCTGGACTGCCTTTTACTCTAACCCAGAGCACCTCAGAGTGCCCCCCTTCTACCCCCATGCTAATTAACGAGGAAGTATATTCCTCCTTGATGTAGAGTGCTACTCCTCCACCTTTCCTTCCTATCCTGTCCCTCCTGTATAGCCTATAGCCCTTGACACTCACCGCCCAGTCATGCGATGAGTCCCACCACGTTTCTGTGATCCCTACTATGTCAGGGCTGGTGACAGCTAGGAGGAGGGCGAGTTCCTCCTGCTTCTTCCCCATACTTCGAGCATTCGTGTAGATATTCGTACCAGACGGGGGTACCTATGTGTGTCCTGCCTTAAGGGCTATGCGTGCCTCCAAACCTCCCCTTCAGCACGCCCCAAGCCTCGCAGCTGTTCTGGGGACGTTTAGACGGTCCCTCGCCCCTCGGGTGCCCTTGTTCTCTCTCTCGGGCCCCGGGGCTCCTCGCCCACCTGGCGCCTCCTTGGGTCGGGCCCCAATCTCTAGCCCGTTCCCCGCGCCCTGGGCCTGTCACGCTGGCGCCCAGCTACTCGCTGGCGCCTCCTGGGTCCGACTCGCTAGCGCCGCTTGATACCGGCGCCCCTGGGCCGGGTTCTAGCCGGCGCCTGGCTAATCGCCGGCTCCGCCTTGGGTCCGGAGCGCTTTCGCCACCCTAGTCTCAGCGCCCTAGGGCCGGCACGCTCCCGCCGCCCTAGTCTCAGCGCCCTTGGGCCGGCACTCTCTCGCCGCCCTAGCCTCGGCGCCCTTGGGTGGCTCACTATCCCAGGCTACTTCGCCCCTCTGGGCCTTGCCCCCTCTGGGGCGTTGCCCACTCTGGGTTGTCGCCACGCGCCTCGCGCACTGTCTCTGCCCTGCCCTGGGCCTTGCCCTCTCTAGGGCTGACCCCGCGCCTCGCGCCCTGTCTCGGCCCCGCCTTGGGCCTTGCCCTCTCTAGGGCTGACCCCGTGCGCTTCGCGCCCTGTCTCGGCCCCGCTCCGGGGCTAAACACCGCCCTTATGGGCCGGGGTCTGTAACCCCGCACACCGCACCTCCCTGGCGCAATATGGTGCCCTGCAGCACCGACAATAGTGCCCCGGCACTGTGCCCCAACTGGGCACTGGGAACCCCCAAGCTGTTGGGGAGCTCCCCTTGAGGCCTCCTCGCTCCCCTACAGCCTCACCCGGTCCTCCGGTGTAAACTGTAACTTAAACTCCAGCCCTCTGGCTACAACATAAACAGAGGCTCCACACGCCTAACAATAACTCCAAGCCCCGCCAGGGCTCTCAATCCTACCTTCCATCAGGGCGATCTTGTTCCCTGCATCATTGCAGCCGGTTAGCGTGGTAAGGTAGCAACCACTAACCCAGGCCACTCAGCTCGAGCCGCAGAGCTCCTGCTCCTGCTCCTGCTCCTGCGGCAGCCAGAGGGGAACTGTGTTTCCAGCTCCAGCCTAAGCTGGTTATAAAGGCCTGGCCCTGCCCTCTTCCGGCCATGTGACCACCTGGTTGCCCTGGCAACCAGGCACCTGAGCTGCCTGGGTGATTGACAGCACTGCCAATCCCCTCACACTCACAGGGCACCTCTGTGACTCCGTGACAGGGGGCAAAAAGTAAAGTCTTCCTTAGTCTGCAGACCTAAGGGGTCTCTTAGGCATAATTTAGACCCACCCCTCAATAAGTCTCCCACACTGGTAACAAAGGAGAACTTTATTGATTACAGAGGTAAGGTGAAAGTAGGGTACAAGATTGCACAATATCATAGAAATCCTAAAGAGCAAAGTCTGGCTGAGGTAGCCTTTTGATCACGCATCTGAGTTACTGCAAACTAGATATCTAATCAGATCTTGAGTAGCTTACTCACAAGCATCTTCCAAAGGCAGGTGAAGTTTCCCTTTGGAGGCAGGCCATTCCTAGTTCATGAGTTTTGGGGGAGAGAGCCAGTTTCAGATGGTAAAGCTCCTCTGAGTCCCCTCCTCCTGCGCAGTCTTAACTTATACAGCCCCTGTGACCTCATTCCGCTGGTCCAGTGGAGGCCAGCTTCGGTTGGCTGTCCGCCAACCAATTTGAAATACATCACTAGTTGCCGGGCACACTCCAGCCCACCAGGTAGATGCCCCTTACCCAGGTAGCCGATACCAGTCATGTAGGCAGAGGGAGCAGGTTTCCCCCCTCCCTCAGGAATGTAGCCAGTTCATGTTACCTAAAGAGATAGGGTAAGAGTGTGCCTCCTCTGCTGGGCCCATCCTAATCAAATGGTCACAGCACAGAGATTTTGGGGAGAAACCAAGGTGGCTTTCTGCCACACATGTAGGGTGCCTACACATGCTCCAACATGTTCTGATTAGAGAGTTGATTACTCAAGTCTCCTGGAACATTCTAATTAGGATGCTCCAGTGTGCTGCAGTGTCTCGTCTTTAAAATGGTGGCAGCGGCACTTTAACTAAAGGTCATCGAAACATTCATAGTATCAAAATCTTGCGACTAATCCACAGAAGTGAATGGCTCATAAGCTTAAATTTACACACTTTGAGTGCCTCTACACAAAACGTTTATTGTTCAGGCGATTAACTAACTGCACAGTAAATGTCTCAGCATCTACATGTGTGCCCCTATTAGGGCTCAGTAAACTAATAAACTGTGCAGCAGAGTAGTACATGTAAATATAAGTACTACCCTGCTGCAGAGCTTTTTCAGGTACAGCAGTGCAGATGTAGACACTGGCTGGCTGGCTGGGGCACAAAGATGCTTCAGTGCCAGGACTGCCTGCCGGCTGCCCTGTACCAAAGCAACCTCATGCCCCAGCCAGCCCCTTTGCAGCACACTGAGTCCAGTCAGAGCAGCTCCAGACTGCCAGGCTGACCTTCCCATGCCAGCCAGGGCTGCAGCAGTCCAGGCACATGTGCAGACATGCACTTGGGAACTTCCTGGGCACAATAAACAGTGGTGCAATAAATATGTCTAGTGGCAACTTGGAACCTTCTAACCAAAGGCTCCACCATTTATTGCTGCCCCCTAATGGCATGTGTAGACACACCCTTTGGGGAGAATTCTGGTTTGCTGTGTGTGTCCAAATGTTAGCTTTTAAATCACATAAGCTGCATCCACAGGAGCTGTGGTGTGCGTTTGCAGCAGCACAAATAGTAGTTCCTCTACTTGTGTGGTTTACAGTTGGATACATTGTCCTGCTGCTTCATATGCTGCATCGGTGGCTGGCTGGGGTACAGGGTGCCTCGGTGTGGTGCTAGCCAATACATGGAGCAGCACATGGAGATGGGGGACCAGGCTGCCCAGGGTGCTGGCTGTTCCCTCATCTCACAGCCACACTGTAGCTGGCTGGGGCATAGTGGGCCTTGAGATGGCAGCTTGGTGTGCCTCAGCCCAGGGTCTCCACAGTGGAGGCCTTGCACTGAGGCACGTGAAGACAAGGAAGCAGCCAGCCCAGGGCTGCCTGCTCCCACATCTTGAGGCACACTGTGGCCCAGCTAACTGGGGAGTGGCTGGCTGGGGTGCAAGGTGCCTCAGCGTGAGGCTCTGCAGAGCATGGTGGCTCTGCAGAATGCAGAGATGGGGGAACGTGCAGCCCTGAGCTGCTTGATTCCCCATGTCCACATTTGTCCCAGCACATAGCACTTTAACATGCTTTGTGCCACACCTTTTTCCAGGGTCTTTTTTGCTACCAGAAAATCCCAGTAGAAAAAATTGCCCAGTGCTACTAATTACCTGCGCCAGGCACAGTTTAACATGCAACATGTGCAGGTTGAGGTGCCACAAAGAGGTTTGTGGTGCCACAAACCGCATGTACCTGCACATCTGGATCTGGCCGTAAGTGGCATTTTTGGTACTTAACTCAGGTAACAGTTCTATTATACCTGCAGTAATAGACACAGAGAAACAGATACATGGGGTCCAGTTTCTAGAAACCTGCTTTGCCTTCAGGAAATTTGAACCTGTATCTTTCTGACGTCTTAAAACAGCAGGCTAAGCACCACATCAAAGGCATTTTCTACGCTCCCTCTTCAGCCCTCCTTTTGAAGCTGGCCCATTTGGGAAGCCATGAGCAGGTGCTATGTGGGGCCAGGAATAAGGCTAAGAATAGATGTTAAATTTGGTCCTGGATAAATTGTGCCTGTGTTTATCCCAGCATACAAATATCATGGGTTTGGTGTGTGTAATCAGGGTTTAGTAAGCAGCTGAATGCAGTGCCACTTTGTTGCCATTGTTTCAATGGCAGATAGGATTACTGTAGAGATGTACTTTACAATATCCTGGGATAAGCCATTACCACCTCTTATCTAGGAAACTTCTTTAAGATTTATCCTAGGACAGTGGATATGGACATCTGTATAGTTTTGCTTTGTTTCAGGATAAAATGGTTTATCCTGGCATAAATGAGAGAACCATTTGCAATTTAAGAGAGTAAGCCAGATGGTGTATAGCTTATGAGATAACTGCAGCTATGGGAGGGAGCTAGCCCCAGGTCCTAAAAGAGCCCTAACCATTCAGCTTTTGGAGTTAAACCACCTTGCTTTTCCTGGATTTATACTCAGATACACATATACAGCAAGCGCATGGCATACTAATTGTGCTTATCTATGCATGCATGCTTATTCATCCCCAGTGCAAAGGAATTTGCAGAATTTAGAGCTTTAAATTTATTGCTGGCGATGGCTCTCCTCTGACCATTGCTATGGTTTAGGAATTTAAGGCAGTGATTCTTAACCAGAGTGCTGTGGCCCACATACTGTTAGCACTGTTAGGTGTGTAGACATGGCTTACAAAATAAATCCAGAGATTTCAAATAACAATCCACAATGCCTACCACCTTCTGACCTGTTGTGATCTTTCTGAGTTGGGCTTTGTATCAGGGCATTCTGTTCCTTTAAGAGGAAACAGTCTGGAAATTTGTGATCAGAAAATGCTGAAAATAGGGTGTTTGCCTGCTGTACTTAGTGTTTGCTATCCAGGAGGTTCCTCAGTCCTCCATGCAGCTCTCTCCTTCTGAATTTTCATATAGAAGGCAACCCCAACATATATTGAACCTCTTTCAGAGACCTGGTAGACACAGGACATGAAGTCTCAAAATGTCATCCAGTCAGTTCTCAGACTATGAAAATGGCTGGACCTAGTGGGGGTCTTCACCTGAGAGAACGGCGCCAGAATAATACTATAATAAGAACTCATGACTCTGGGGCTGTCAGTCTGGGATTTGGATCCTGTTGTTGATCCCTTCATCAGCGAGTAAATTCCTCTCTAAATGGCAGGGTCGCAATATGATCATAAGGCAAGTGGAGGATATGTATCTTGGGCAAGGGGGAGGGGGCCATGGGGAGAGATGGTATGGGTCCTAAATTTATCACGAATCTTCTGATACTCTGGCAAGTCAAAGGAACACTGAACATTTCAACTCTTTTTTCAGCAAATACCAGAAATGTAGAAAAAATAATTCAACTCCCAACCAGTGAGGGTGCTCTGGGGGAAAACTTGGCCACAGCTCTATAGGAGGTAAAGGCCATGTTGAAGGAATTTCCAGATGTGTTCACAACCTGACAATGAAGGACCACCCTGATTTAAGCATAAGATCATCCAGAACCAGGATGTCCTATCCAAAAGGGATTCTTCCAAAGACTTGAGCAACTATGGGAAACATTAAAGGAGGAAGTGCAGAACATGCTAGATATGGAACTGATTTAGCAGTCATTAAATGAATGGTGTAGCCCCATTGTGTTGGTCCCCAAACCAAAAAAGAGGATCAATTTTTATATTGAATTCTTTCAGCTGAACTTAATGTCAGTTTGCTGCCTACCTGCTGCCCCTGGTCGATGAGTTATTACAGCAGCTGGAGAAAGCCAAATATATATAATTATGGGATTTGACTGGCAGATTCCTTGTGTTCTGAAGTCCTGAGAATTAAAAGCATTCACAGCACTTTGAGTCCTCCCTTTTGGCTTCCATGGTGCCCCTGCCACATTTTAGCACCTAATCCACAAGATACTGCAGCTGCGCTGGGAGTATGCAGCACCTTATCTTGACTATGTAATAGTGTTCACTGGTGGGTGGAAGGAATAAATATAGAAAGTACAGACTTTCTATAATTAGGTTAAGTAGTCATGGCTTCTATATGGTTTATAAACAGGCTAAACTCTTTTTTTTTCCTTTCATCAGGATGATTCAATGCTGTAATAAATAGTTTTTTCAACAAATCTTGAGTAAAGTATATTTCAGATATATATTTCAGCTTCTAAATAGAATTTAATATTCTGTTTATTTTTCATGGGGATATTGAAAATGTTGCTGTGCAAAGTACTGCACCTTCCAGACATTTCAAGATAGCATAGCTGTGCCAAAGAAATTCAGCATTAATATTTCAGGCTATGGTATTCTTCCCATTTGAGGCATATTAACTTCAAAGAAAATGTCATTAAATGCTGGAGACTCTGGGCATACAAACAGCCCTATTAGAATCAACTATTTATTATTGTTACCCTAATAATAATTTATACATTCTGATAATGCCTTGCAGTTCCATAGCACTTTTCATTCAACAATCTTGAAGCATTTTACAAACATTCCATATCTTCACAGTTTCTTATAAATTCAACCAAGGACTGTGACCTATGAGCAGAACTGGGTCACCTGCTTCACTTGGAACACTCAGGTTGTGTCTACATAGGACACTGGCTGTACAGTTATTGCACAGTAGCATCCCCAAACAGCTTTTTGGTGATACTGACTGCACAGTAGCTTATTACATCATTATATCACACTTTGTGCCAAGGTACTGTGCAGTTAACTGTCTTGTGTAGATGCAGCTTCAGTCACCTACTTAAACCATGGAACAAACCACTTCATTTGTCCACTTGTGTTGAAGACCATGAAAAGGCAACATTTATGGAAGGAGGGGGCCATAGCCTTAAGTAATGGAATACTTAAATTTCTCATTGAAAAAGTATATTTAATATATTCATACCTACCTTGTTTGGAGGATTCTTTACAGGATCCTCTCCCAATGTTTTTTCAGCCTCTTCAGGAAGCCACTTCATACCCATATTGCCCAGGGTGTATTTCAATGGAGGAAGTTTCAATGAGATTTCCTTCCAAACCTATCATCCCGTTTGTCAAAGGCCAGGAGTCAGGAATAGATTTCATAGACATTAGGGATGGAAGGGAACTCAGAAGATTTGAGTCCAGCCCCCTGCCCCAGGGGCAGGAAGTCATCTGGGGTCATAGGATCCCAGCAAGAAAGAAATCCAGGTTTCTTTTGAAGGCCTTCAAAGTAGGTGCTTGTACCACCTCCGGTGGCATGCCACTACAGACCTTGATGGCTTGGACAGTAAAGAAGTTCTTCCTTATGTCCAGCCTGAAACAGTCTTGCAGGAGTTTGTAACCATTTGACCTCATCATCCCCTGGGGTGCTCTGGTGAACAGACATTCCCCCAGATACTGATGAGCACCCCGATAAACTTATAGGTGGCCATCCGATCCCCCGAGACTGCGATTTTCTAGGCTGAAGAGTCCTGTAGCTCTCAGCCTCTCGTCATAAGGTCTGTTTTCCTGAACTCTGATCATGCGCATGGCTCTTCTCTGGACTTTCTCAAGCTTCTCCACATCCTTTTTGAATTGTGGAGTCCAAAACTGGATGCAGTACTCCAGCTGTGGCCTCACCAAGGCCAAGTACAAGAAAATGACATCCTGGGATTTGCTTGAGAAGCATCTATGGATGCAAGCCAGCTTTTTGCTCACTTTACTAGCTGCAGCATCACATTGAAGGCTTATGTTCATCTGGTCAATCCTGACCCCCAAGTCCCTTTCATCCATAGTGCTAACCAGCGTAGCACTGCCAAGTTTATAAGAATGCTGCAGGTTTTTCCTCCCAAGGTGGAGAACCTTGCATTTTTCAGTGTTAAGCATCATCAGGTTCTCATCTGGCCATTTCCTGAGCCTGTCACGGTGAGCCTGGATTGCCCTCCTGTCCTCAGGTGTGGACGCTTTACCCCAAAGTTTGGTATCATTGGCGAACTTGGCCAGTCCGCTTCTGACTCCAATGTCCACATCATTAATGAAGATGTTGAACAATATAGGCCCAAGGACAAAGCCTTAAGGGACCCCACTGGTCACAGGGCACCATAACGATTGACTTCCATCAACTGCCTTCACCTGCTGGATTTACCAGGATTGCTCAGTGGGCCAGCAGTCGTGATAGTCTCCCGCAGCCCACTGGTGGGCTTAGTTTAAAGCCCAGTGGAGCAAGTCAGCTAGTTTGGCTGAGAAGAGCCTCTTCCCCAGCGGAGAGAGGTGGAGGCCATCCCTTCCCATCAGCTCACTGCCTCTCTCACCAAAGAGCGGACTGTGTTTATGGAAGCCAAAGCCTTCCCGATGACACCAGCACCGCAGTCTTTGGTTCACTACCTAGATCCTCCTCTCCCTCCTCAGCCTGTAGCTCAAAACTGGAAGGATCGAGGAAAACACCACCTGTGCCCCCAACCCCTTAAGCCCCACTCCCAAATCCCTGTAGCGCTTCATGACCCAGCTGGGAGGGTTCTGAGCCATGTCATTGGTGCCCACATGGATAAGAAACATAGCGTAGTGGTCAGTGGGCTGGAGGAGCTTAGGGAATCTTCTCTGCAGTGTCTTGGATTTGGGCTCCCAGGAAGCAGCAGCAGATTGCCCCCTCCGTCTCCCTCAGGATGGAGTCTCCCACAACAAACACTTTGCATTTTGTCTTGGGGAGAGTGGGGGCGGTAGCTACAGTTGAGCCTGTGTTGCCTGTGGGAGCTGGCAACTTAGCAGGCTCTGCTGGGGCTGCAAGAGATTCATACCTGTTGCATAGCTCCAGTGGGGCAGGGGCCTTGGTGCGGTGGGCCTTGGGGGCCCTTGACCACCTTGGTCCAGCCCTTTGGCTGGACAGAATGGGAGGTCCCCAAGTCCTCCCTTGTTCTGGAGAGAGACTGTGGTTTGTCCTCTGCCTCTCGGGGGAGAAGGGCCTGGCAGTACGAGTCGATCTCCTGCTCACAGTCCCTGATGGCATGCAGTCTCTGGACTGCAACCTGGAGATCCTCCAGCTGGTGCACCAGAGACCCCAAAAGACAGCAGACCTCGCAAGGGGAGGTGGCCCTGGTCCCAGGCCCCAGAGCCTGAAAAAGTGACAGGCAGCTCCCACAGCCGAGAGCCAGGGGCTGTGTCTTCATGTACTGAGGGGTTCTGTCTGGGTGGAGGTCTCTGAGGTGCCGGGGGGGGCACAGTCTCCTTGGGGACCCTTGGGTGCAGTGCATGCCCATCTGTATCATGGCACTTGTGGGCTGGCTACAGATGGGAATGCCTACCCAAGGAGGTGCGCAGGCAGGGCCTTGAGCCCTCCCGCTCACCCTCCTGCGTGAACCAGCAGATGACATCAGAAAAAACCGCCACCCAGTGATTTAAAAGCTGGCGGCAGAGAAATGACAGGGAGAACAGCAATGAAGCCAGAAGGTGAAGCTACTCCCCGGGCTGCAACTCAGCAAGGCCAGCAGCTCTGGAGGGGGCCGGACAGAGACCTGCCAGAGGGGTCCTGACCACATTAAGAAGTTCCCACACCTGGCTCAGCAAGGCAGCCAGGCCAAGGAAGGACAGCATCAGGGGATGTTGAGGACCATAGATGCCAGACCTGTGAGTGGGGTGGGCAGAGACCCATACCCTGATTATCCTTTTTCTTTTTTTTGTTTTACTTTATTTTTGGAGGGCACACAGAGTCCGACCCAGAGAAGGACCCTCCAAGGGACCCTGGGTCAAGAAGGGAGTCTGAGGTGGCATTGCAGGAGCCTCAGAGGGAGCACGGACACAGGGACAAGGATGTTCCCACACCTCATGGTCATCCAGGGTGGACAAATCATCCAGGGACAGGCAAGGTGAGAAGGGGACAAAAAAGGACACCAAAAGGAGACAGGCCAGCGACCCATCATCTGGCAGTCCTGAAGGCTGGTGCATGGTTGGTATGTAGGGGAGGTGGAGCCCCAAGAACACCCACAGAGAGCAGCACCCAGTCCACAAGAATCTGCGAGGAAGAGCCCCACCACTGAAGAAAAGACCACCAAATCATGGCAGGCGAGTGTTGGGGTCTCTTTTGGGGTGGAACGCAACCCAACACTCAGGTTCTGGGGACATACCCCTCGGCTGGAGCCGGGTGTGCAATCAAAGGCTGCTGGAGAGCGCCTATATGAGACCAGGTGGATGCACTGTATATAAAAGAAAAAGATTTTTTTCCCTCCTTAACTAGGTCAGAGCCCTTAAAGTTTACTGTAAATCCAACAGGCTTTCTTTTCCTCTCTGTAGGCATAGGCACATATACTCTTTTCTGCTTGGGATTCTGGGTTATGTCTTTGAATTGCCTTTTCTGCATGTAATGAGTACTGTTATGACAAGACTTCCAAATAGTGCAGAAGTTTCAAGCAGATGGAATCTGTTGTTGCAGATGCACAACCAAGAGCTTACTTCATCCTGGACCACGCACACCTTGAGCTACATAGTCAGGGTTGCTTTACGTTGTTTTTTTTCTGTTCTCACAACATGTTCACTCATGGCTGCCCAGTGACCTAGTCTTCATAGAAAGGTTCCTTCAGTTCTGCCTGGTATGTTGCCTGGTGATTAGGTTCCTGCCCTTTGATTTGGATATTTTTAGGGAAAGGTGAGCCTAAGACTGTGGTCTCCTCTGTGCTTGTAAGTGGTCTGATCACATGGCTGCTGGGCAAAAGATGAGCTGGACATTAGGCCTGTGTGTAGTGGCTTGTATTCACTTCAGATTTGGATTCGGCCAATTCAGGGGACAGTTATTCGATTGTGAGATTTGAATTACAGTCCCAAATTGATTTGGTGATTCGGCTTCTGCCAAATCAACTGAATCTCTGAAATTGCACAGGCCCCATTGCCCAGCCCCAGCTCCTGGATCTGAAAAAAAAAAATACTTGCACTCACTGACTGCTGCCAGGTGTGGGGGGGTGATCCCCACTGCTCCACATTGTTCCACGGTGCAGGGGGGGCTCGGTCAGGAGCCCCCTGCCCCTCGCCCACTCTCCCAGCCTTTTAAATAAACAACCAAAAAAACCCAAAAACCCTTACTAGCTCCTGAAGGGGTGGTGGGGGGGGAAAGAGATGATCTCCACAGCCCCACTCTGCATGGGGAGCTCTGTCCTCTTCCCCCTCCTTCAGCCTGCCCCACCCCCTACTTACCAGTACAGAGCCCAGGTCCAGCTCCCTGTTGTAGCAAGTGGGGACTGCCAAAATTGCCAAAGCTCTCCAAATCTTTTCTGAACCTTTTAATCCATTGCCTGATTCAATTCGGATTCGGAGATTCAGCCACTGAATTGGGCCAAATCTCCTCCAAATTGAATCAGTACCTGAAGCTTTGCACAGCCCTATTGGATATACCCACCAAAATCATATAGTTCCTAGCTCCGATTTTTGATAGATTACAATGTTGGGGGCGGGAGTTGCTGTATTTCTGTTTGTCTCTGAAGGAGTTGAATGTCAATATAGCATATATGGTCCTCGGTACTTCTGGTTCAGGAGCTAATTGTTTCCAAGGCTGCCAATGTGTGACTTCGAGCCTAAAACATGCATAAGTGCCTGTCTTAGGAATGAAACAGAATTCTGCTCAGTATGTCATGCACAAAACAAATACTAAACATTCATGAGAAATTTTAGTGAATCAATTTGTTGTGAGGCACTAAAGGGGCATGAGGTAAAATCAGGCTTATAAGGAGGTTAACTTTAGACTGAATAATAGAAGAATTAGTTTTTTTCCACAGTAGTCAAACCATAGGAAATCCATGATTCACTGTTAATGTGGCCTACTACACTTTCAAGTGCCTATCTTGTGATTAAAGGAAATTTGAATAATTTGTCCTACTGTTATGTCTTACTGGATCCAAACCAGGTTGTTATAGATCTCTGGTCACAACCACTCTGGTACAGGGTTGTACAAATAGATCTTACTGTAGCCAAGGTAGAAAAATTCTTTTTGTCCTGTTTCCACTGCTGCTCACATTCACCTTGGTTGCATAAGTCAAGAATACATCTGACTAACTTGGATTACCCCTTTATCCCAATCACTTCCATCATCAGAGGAGAGCCATGCGCATGATCAGAGCTCAAGAAAACAGACCTTATGATGAGAGGCTGAGAGCCATGTGGCTCTTCAGCCTGGAAAAGTGCTGGCTCAGGGGTGATCTGGTGGCCACCTATAAGTTTATCAGGGGTGCTCATCAGGATCTGGGGGAACATCTGTTCACCAGAGCACCCCAAGGGATGACAAGTTTGAATGGTCACAAACTCCACCGCGACCAATTCAGGCTGGACATAAGAAAGAACTTCTTCAATGTCCAAGCCCCCAAGTTTTCGAATAGACTGCCACCAGAGGCGGTTCAAGCACCCATTTTGAATGCCTTCAAGACACATTTGGATGCTTATCTTGCTGGGATCCTATGATCCCTGCTGACTTCCTGCCCCTGGGGCAGGGGGCTGTACTTGATGATCCTCCGAGGTCCCTTCCAGCCCAAATGTCTATGAAATCCCTTTTGGAAGAGGAAGGATTTTTATTATGCAGCTATGAAAAAGCAACTGAGAGGACATTGGTTAAAGACACCTCAGTCTCCCTTCTTGAATGTACTGTTGAATAATGAGTTCTGAACACTAAATTCAGCTTTTGAGGAGAACAGTAGTAGACAAACATAGTATATTAACTCTGTATTTATAATTTTGTAAAATACAGATTATAAAATACTATATGTGATTTATGAGATAAAATACTGAATCATATTTTATATTTAGAAAAAAGTTATTTTCTTGACAAAGGAACAGAAAGCAACCTCTTTATTTTATTATATGTACTTCTTTAGTTTCTTAAATGTTCTATTCTTGTCAAAGATTCATTGTGATACAATCTTCTGCCTATGTAAAATTCACATTGTGTTCTTTGTACATCAGGAAATTCTTTTGATCAGGCTGGATAGATATGAAAAACTCCCAGTTCACAGGCTTCCTTGTATATTCAAAATATTAATATGACAGACTATCACATTCTTAATTAAATTCCATTGATTCACCCACTTCTTTAGATGCAGAAGAATTTTTAAAGCATCTTTGATAGAGTTGACTATGACTCACATGCATTGATCTTTGTTCATCAGGAATTTAATGAAGGACTTTTAACTGTTCTCACTGGGATTATAGGCTCAGAGAAATGGTCTAGGATCTGATATACATAAAAACATTTAGATAGGCATTTTACCTTGTCATGGGATGGGGTCCTCAGGAGGGCTATAATCTCCCCAAAGCCCCCTTACCACGCCAAGTTGGCCCAAAGGGCACCCTTGATTCTCGCCTGCCACATCTTTCATGGAAAATATACATATGGGAGGCTGCCTTTACACCCTCTTGGACACAGGTTGCTGTACACTCTGACCCCTCATGGACTCCCAGACCCCTGGTGGGTTCTGTTCTGCAATGTATGTTTCAGGGCACCCTAGCCTTATGGGCTATGCGTGGCTCCAACCACCCCTTTACCATGCCCCAAGCCTCGCAGATGGAACTGACGTTGTTCCCTCTGGACCTTGTTACAATTTGGTTCCCTGGACCTCCTCGGGCTCTTCGCAGCCCTGCCTCGCTCTGCGCCTTCGCTGGCGCTCGGGCTCTTCGCAGCCCTGCCTCGCTCTGCACCTTCGCTGGCGCTCGGGCTCTTCGCAGCCCTGCCTCGCTCTGCACCTTCGCTGGTGCTCGGGCTCTTCGCAGCCCCAATACTGCACCCTCTCTGGTGCCAGGGTCCCTACACCGCCATGGGTCCCCTATGAGGCTTCCTCCATCCCCTAATAGCCTCACCCAAACCATCGGTCATGAACAGCAAACAAAACACAAGCCCCTGGGCTATAACATAAATTTAAGCCGCCCGGCTATAACATCATTCAAACCATACCAGGGAGTACTCTGTCCCTCAACAGTGTCAGAAGCTGCTTCTGCAGTCAGGCCTCTTGCTTGCTTTGGAAGAGCTCCTTCCCCCTTAGCAGCTGGCAGGGAACTACCACCCTAGCCTCAGCCCTGGGGTTTATATGTGAACCAGGCCCTGCCCCTTCCGGTCAGCTGACCACTGGCAGATGTGGACCACTAGCTCATTTTGGTTGCCCTGGTAACCAGCAGCTGGGGGCTCCTCACCCACTGCTAGGGTTCATTTCTTAGCAGTTTCCACTCTTTATAGGAGCAGGGCACCTAAATGCTCTGTGACATACCTTCCTAAATGAAGGATTTGGGGGGGAGGGTATCTAATGGAACTGCCTTTATTGGCAGCCTGGGATGACAGTGGTCCAACTTTAAAATAAATTATTCTCATTGTTAACTGCTGGGAAGATCAGAAATCTACTTGGCCTGCTAGCACTGTGAGACTGCAATTTTTTTGCATACTTCAATGCATCTGTTATGGATCCTGAAACCTGTGCCCTTTGATAGATTTCCAGACAAGTAGGAAGACTTCTTACTGAGGGGAATTTCTAACCTAACGCTATACTGTAGACTCCACTCTAGCAGGAGGCTAGTTGACCTGAAGAGGGAGAAATAAGGGTATGTAAGCCTAGCCAAGGCTCAGACTGGCCCTGACCCTGAAGTAGGAAGGAGCTGCTGAATACCTCTGAGAGAGAAGTGTTTGGGGGTTCGAGTTGTTCATATTCTGATGAGGTTTCAAGTGGTTGGGAAGCCACAGACAGGGTGCCTGGGAGGTCTTCCACCCTAGTGGGCTAAAGCCAAATGGTTTAGGGGCTGAAGCCAAAAGAGAAAGGGTTTGGGATCTGGTGGACTGTGTGGGCAGAAGCCGAGACAGGGCCAGGGGCACAGTGAATGAGCACAAAGGGTTGGAGCCCAGAAAGAGCCTTGCAGGGGTTGGAAACGCAGTGGGTTGATACTGAGACAGGACCAGGAACCTAGTGAGTAGGGAGAGACCTGCCAGGACCAGGGGCCTGGTGCGTGAAGTAGGCTAAAGCTGAGAGGGCAAATGGGTGCCCAGCAAACTGGCACTTAGATGAGGCTGGGAGCCCTGGGGAAGTTTGTTGAGGAAGATCCACAAAGTATGGGTGTGTCTTTGAGGGGGAGGGGTATGTGGAGGCCACAATTACCACTCCTAAGGCAACTAGAACCTGTGGTGCAAAAATAACACCAGGAGTGCCACATTTGGTGCTAGCAGAGCACAAGTGATGCCCACTAGGTATGAGGAATTAGCTAGAGGGTTTGGGACCTGCAACACTGAGACAGGACTGGCAGACCCAGAATCAAGAAGGAAAGAAAGGTAAGACCGGGAGGAGAGAGAAAGGATGGAAGTGTAACACTTTGTGCAGGCAGGGACTGGGGCCAGAATATGGCTGCCCAGGGATAAGCAAGGCAGAATAAACACCCCAGGATTACTCTGGTCTCTGAGGGCAACCTCACGTATATTTTATTTAGACATCAAGGCACGACAGGAAAGCATAGAACAGTGATCTGAGAGATCAGAGGGGTAGGACAGGATTGCAGTAGCCATTAAAGGATGTCATGGCCATCCTCAAGAGGCAGATCCTGTCACATACTTTTGGTAATGCTTGAAAACAGGGTGGTATGGTATGGTATGGTATGGTATGGTATGGTATGGTATGGTATGGTATGGAAACACTGGTTGGAGCTTCATGGTGTTAAAACTGAATAGAGTTTTGCACTTGAAACCAGAATTCAGTTTTGTTGTGTATAAAGAAGACAGCACTTGATCTACTTGTTCCCTCTCATAAAAGCAGGAGGGCAGGCAGGGGACAGAGGTGGGGGGGTGGGGGTTAGACACAACCAGAGGGAAGCAAAAATGTATCCAAAAGGACAAAACTGTAAAAAAGCACATTACAAAAATTCCCTCTATCTAAATTCCCACACCACCTGTCCCCTCACTACCTGTCCTCCTGTAACAGTGGGGGATGAATTAAAGATGACCCTCCCCAATAATTAGATTCTATCCATAGAAAATTATAAGAAATTATAAATTTCCCATGTATAAAATCTAATTATTTGGGGGTTGTCTTAAAGTCAGGGTCATCTTATAGTTAAGTAAATATGGTACTAGGAAACACTGTTCCTTCCTCTCCTCTAGTGAAGAAGAGGATCTGGTGCCCCTGTAGCCTCAGACCCACCTTTTCCTCTGTGTTGCCCCAGCCTCTTTTATCCCCCTCCTCCCAGCCTCTGCTTCTCCCTTTCCCCTCTTCCCACTGCATCTGCTCTTATGGGATGGTCTGGGGCTTTGCTCAGGGCCCCAGGCTCTAGTGTGAGGGAGCCTGCTAACACAGAGTAAAGGTACATGGGAAGGAAGAAGGTCAGGTGGGAGTGCAGTGTCTGTGTGGGAGGGAAGAAGCAGCAGGGGAGATAGCAGGGTGCAGGGGTGGCTGACAAGATGGGAGGCAGCAGCTGCAGCAATGACTCCTACCCCAGGTAGGGGCTGGAGCCCAAGTTACAGCAGCTTCCATCTCCACCCCCAACCACCCTCATACTTGATTCTGTGTTGAAGAACATTTCCCCCCATGTTAAATGGGCAAAAATATCTCATTTTATAATTAAGTAAATATGGTACTTCAGCAGGTGGAATATACCTGCTTGGGATAATGCATGGGGAGAAGCTGCTGCTTTCTTCTGCCCCATGTAGAAGCTTTAGTTGGGGATATGTCTGCAGGACCTCCTAGATGATTGGATCTTTTGTGGCATCTCCCTTCTGACTCAGAGCTCTTTGAAGTGGTTACACTCATGTCATACTTCCAAATTTTTCTGTGCATTTGTAAGAGCTATAGATTCACTTTTTTGAGAAAGCAAGTATAGAAGCTTAGATTCTAATATAATCACATGACTCCATGGACCTCTAGTACTTTCGCCATAGGCCTGTAGTGCTTACACCTTAATCTTGTCATGGAGATAAAGATAAATTTCAAAGAAATCCAGACACCATGTGGAATTGCAGTGTACAGGTCAGGCACCCAAACCACCTTAATTTTTCCCATGTGTAACACCATTCAGTAACTATATGACTGTGATGAAGATATAATTGTGGTCCCAAATCAGATGACACTATTTCAAGGATGGTTGTGATTGCTGACCTTTCTAAGCCATTGGAAGTGTCCAGAAGAAAATGATAATGCTAAAGGTTGTAGTTCTGAAATCTGTACTTCTCACTCAGGAGTTTTTGAGAGTTTTTCAAATCCAGAATACTTGGGGCAGAATCCTTTCACTTTATACAACTGCATAAATGTTATTTTTGGCACATATGCACAATTTAGAATCCTGTTCTACCTAAAGTGTGAATTCATAACCATCCTGCTGCTGAGCATGCATACCAGGCTGTGCCTGCCCTGGGTGAGTATAAATAACCGAATTGTACTTGGAAAAAAAGACTCAAGGCTAGCTGGTGACTTCACACTAAGACTAACAGCATTTGATGAAATTAACTTTAGTCCATGAAAGCTTGTGACAAATATACTTTGGTTAGCCTATAAAGTGCAAATCTACCTTGCTTTCTAAATGGTGTTAGTGATGCCAATTGAGATGGACAGAAGGTCCTTTAAAGGTTTAGCTTGGTAGCTGAATGGATAAGGCACTCATCCAGAACATAAGAGATGCAGGGTCTAAGCCCTACCTAACCAGAGAGGGTTTGAATCCCCCAGTCCCTTAGAACTGTATGCTAGCTATCAAGCCATGGGTTAGATACTATGAATTTGTCCTTTCAACCCCACCTTTTGAAGCTGGCCCCAGGGAAACCAAGAGAAGGAAATATATGGGCCCAGGAGGATGCAAGCAAGCCAGAACGTGTGTAGCTCAGTGAATTGGATGCTGCTTTGGTAGGGTGAAGGCTTGGATTTTAATTACATAATGTGTAATTAACTGTTTTAACTCATTGACACAAAATAATGTACAGGTCAAAGATTTAACCTGGTCCAAAAGAAGATTAAACAAATTGATTCAAGATAAACCCATCAGTGAGAATTAAATATGATAGTACGGTGGCAACCTCCAAATTAAGACTTCTATGCCACTAAATGCTGGAAACTGTAGAGGAAGAGTGACAGGGAAGAGATTAGTCTGGATGTGCCCTAAATAAATATTCTTTCCATTTAGCATCTGTTCTCTGCCACTAAGAGTATATCCACTGCTATCTGCGACTAAGAGTGCCTACAAATGTTTTGGAGCCTCACTCTAACTCATGTCATTTTACACAAAGCACCGTAAGTTAGAGCATCTGACACAACAAATGTTCTCTTATTGGGTCGGGGGTGGGCTCGAGCCTGCCTGCACCAGCCCTAACCAGCAGGCAGGGGAATACCAGCAACCTCTAAGGAGGCTGCCAAACCACCTCTCTCCCCAGCCCCTCCCCCCCCCACTCCTCCAGCTCTGGGGCTGTCAGAAGGGGAGGGAGGAGAAGGGAGCAGCAGGTTGCTTTCAAATCCAGAATACTTGGGGCAGAATCCTTTCACTTTATTCAACTGCATAAATGTTATTTTTGGCACATATGCACAATTTAGAATCCTGTTCTACCTAAAGTGTGAATTCATAACCATCCTGCTGCTGAGCATGCATACCAGGCTGTGCCTGCCCTGGGTGAGTATAAATAACCGAATGCTCCACACACAGCCAACTGGGCTTTCTCTGCCTGGAGCTTGAGGTGTGGAGCAGGGTGGAATGGAGCCCTTGTTACACAAATGGCCAATTGCTTAAATTATGAGCGAGACTTTATAAAGGGAGATAAGGCAAGGTGCTATGTTTATTGATTACATGAGTTAGACATAGAGGTTTGGACACACCATTTATACAAACACACATAAGTTGTTATACACATTATTACACACAAGCATACACATACACAAAACAACTTTTATTTACACATACACAAGATATAGTTAATAGCAATAGTTGTTCAATATCAGCCCAGGGTGGCAAACCTAGGCTTATTGAGTAGATGATGATGATTTGAAGATGGCAGATTTGAAGATAACAGCTGGAGTGGGGTGAACAGATGGATTTGTGCTCCATTGAAACAGCAGTAGAGAAAGAGACTCACCCAACTTGGCATTTTTAAAGTGTTTTTTATAGTGATTAGGATCCTTTGGGGTGCTTTAGGGGTTTTTCATACCCAGCTTCTGTTTTTGGAGTTGTTGGGTTTTTTTTTTTTTGTCTTCAGCTTATCTCAGCCTAGGAGTGTTCTTGCTGCCCATCTGGCAGGATGGGTGCATTTCCTTTTCCTCATTATTTTCTTTCTGCCCTAGGTCTAAAAGGGATTCAGCAGCCATTTATTAATTAGTTTACTGACTGGTAACTTGCATGTGGCGCCTTGTTGCTTACATAAACAATAAAAAAAAATTTCTCCCATGTCTATGTCATTTTTTTTACCATTCATCCTTATACACACACTCATACACAAAGGCTATGCAAAGTTCATTTACTTATGTCAAGCAGAAGGATACAAAATGGAGTTTTCAAGTTGCTTACAGGACAAGACTAACATGGTTACATGTTACTACTATCACATTTTACATTAACATCAGCTACATTAGTTCAGTTCATGCTAAACCCTCCTGCCTTGCAGGAAACCCCCCCAGCTACACTGGATGAGGTATTGTGGGGAGCCAGACTGGATCTGTGAGGCAAAGTGGCTCCATTCCACCCTGCCCTCCCCAGCTCTGGCCAGGTAAAGCAGAGCGTGTAGCTTTTGCCACCACTGTCAAGAGGCCCAGGTGAAAGGTGGGGGAAGGGAATCGCCCCCCCCCCCCACCTCATGGGTCCAGCTCAGCTCCCCTCAATATCCTGGAGTAGCTGGGAAAGGCCCATGAAGCAAGGAGGGCTCCCTTCCCCATCCCCTCCCGCCCGCACTTCGGCCTCTTGGCAGTGTTACCAGCGGCGGCAGCAGCTGCTGCCGTCTCGGCTTTGCCTGGCCAGAGCTAGCTGGGGAAGGCTGGATGGAACAGAGCACCCTCACGTTGTGGGCCCAGCCCAGCTCCCCCCAGTACTGCAGCCAGGGTGGTTTTGAGGGGTGCAAGGTGAGGGGGTTCTTTTCCAATCCCCTCCCCCCCTCCAGCTCTGACCAGGCAAAGCTGAGCTGGCAGCTACCTGCTGCTCCCTCTCCCCTCACCTTCACTCCCCCTCCTTTTCTCCCTCACCCTCTGACATCCCCATAAAGCACAAAAAAAAACCCTTGATGGAATGCAAGTTCCCCAAGGCACTCTGCTTTGGAATACCTTCATCTAATACCTGATTTGATGAGGGTCAATTTCTCATACAATCAGCTATTTTAAAAGCATTCTGTAGCCTTGTATATGTGCTACCTTGTGGCTGTAGAGCACTTTCAGAGGCTGATCATGTGAAAAAAATCAAATTTTCTAAGTGCCCATTGAAAATGCAGCTACAGAAAGCAGTATGTCATGTTGGGTGATAGTGGTTGGTAGCTCCATTCTGTGGGGAGTGGAGGCATCCATCTGCCAGCCTGACCTGTTGCCTTGGGAAGACTGCCTCACACCAGGAGCCTACACCCAAGATGTGACAGTAAAGTTGCCGAGACTCATCTACTTCTCTGACTACTGCCCCATGCTGCTCATCCATGCAAGGGCATGCGGGAAGAAAATCAGTAAAGCCAAGACACTTAGAGATGCAAATAGCAAGGAACATAAAAGGCAATAAAGTGGGATTATACAAGTATTCAATAGTAAGAGGTAGATCAAAGAAGGTTCCTTGCAGAAAGCAGGAGGCAGTTTAGTTACCAATGATGCAGAGGATTCTGAATCTATTTAGTGCCTTTTTTGTTTCAGCCTTCACAAATAAAGATAGCTGTCAGATAAGTGTAGCTGGCTGGAAAGTTAAGGAAGGAGGCAAGCAACTTTAAGAATAGTGGAAGAACAGGTTAGGGATTACTTGGAGGAGCCAGATGCTTTCAGGTCAGCAAGGCTGGATGGAATATATTTTAAAATAATGGAGTTGGCTAAGGAAATTTCAGAACCACTGGCTATCATGTTTGAGGCCTTTTTTTTTTTTTTTTTTGAGACTCAGATCAGAAGATGTAGGACAAATGCCCATCTTTTAAAAAGGGAAGGAGGAGGATCCAGGGGAGTTACAGACCAGTCAATCTGACCTCGATACCTGGAAAGATTTACAGATCAGGTCATCAAAGAATCTATTTCAAGGCACCTAAGTGCTGAACAAGGTGATCAGGAACAGCCAACATGCATTCATCAAGAACAAGCCATGCCTGATCAACTTGATTTCTGTGATATGGCATTAGGTTTGGTGGATGGAGGAGAGAGAAGAGTATGTGATATACCTTGATTTTTAGCAAAACTTTGAACATTGTCTCCAAAAACACTCTCATTAATAAGCTAAGGGAATTCAGACTAGAGAAATATGCTTCCAAGTGAATACAAGCTGGATAATTGTGCTCAACAAATAGTTAACAATGTCTCAGTGTCTAACTGGGAGATTTCTTCAGGAGTTTGGAATCAATTAGCATGTTCATTAATAATTTGGATGCTGGTATTGAGTGCATGCTTAGCCAATTTATGGATGGTACCAATTTGGGTGAAGTTGCAGACACTCTGGAAGGTAGGGCTAGGACCCAGAATGACCTAGATAGATTAGAACAAATGGTCTGTAATCAATCAGATGTAATTCAGCAAGAACATGTGCAACGTTCTGCACGTTGCATAAAATAAATGCATGTACAAATATGGACTGGGGAATGATTGGCTAAGCCAAGTATTTCAGAAAAGGACCTGGGGGTTACATTGAACCATTAGCTGAACATGAGGCAACAATGTGCTCTTGCTATAAAAAAAATACCAGCGTACTGTCTTGTATTAACAGAAGAATCCCTTGCAAATCAAAGAAAAGATTAATTCTGCTCTATTTGGCATTGGTGAGGTCTCACCTCATGTGCTGTGTCTAGTTTTGGGTCCCATACTTCAAGAAAGGGGTCCCATACTTCAAGAAAGATGTGGCCAGATTGTGGACAGAGTCCAGTGTAGAGTGACAAAAATTATTAGAGCCCTGGTAAGTGTGATTTATTAGGAAAGGCTGAAAAAACTAAGATTATTTAGTCTGGAGAAGAGAAGCCTGAGAGGGATTTGATCACAGTGTTCAAATACCTAAAGGATGGTTATTAAAAAGATTGAGACTATCTTCTGCTGCTGTAGGGGGCAGGTATAAGATCAATGGCCTCAAATTGCAGCAGAGGAGATTTAAGTTGGAGATTAGAAAAAATCTTTCTTACTGTGAAGGTGGTCAAGCATTGGAACTGACTACGTAGAAAAGTTTTGGAATCTCCATCCCTGGACATTTTCAAGAGCAGGCTAGACAGATACGGACTGAGATGGCTTGCTCAGGGATAATCCTGCCTTGAGCAGGGGCTCAGCCAGATGACCTTATGAGTTCCCATCCAGTTGTTTGATCCTATGATGCTTTGTCTTATGACTGCTCCTAGCAAAGCAGAAACTCCCCTTTCCTGTCATCAGTTTCATCCAATTAATCTTAAATGTAAGGGTGCAATGACTCAGCTTCAGGAGAACAATATAGGTAATGCCTAACCTGTGGCCAAATGATGAGAACACTGCATGGAAGTCAGAGAAGTTCAAGTTTTCAGGGGAGGAGAACCACATCCTCAGGAACTGTGTGAACACTTACAAATACCAAAATTTGCACTTACGTGCCTGGGTGTTTCATAGTAGTTACGGATCAGAAGGGACCTGAATAGATCTAGTCTAACCCCCCGCCACTGGCCAGAGCACACGCTGGGATCACATAACCCCAGACAGGCGTTCATCCAACCTCTTTGAGTAATTCTCAGTCAGGGCATTGTGGCATCTTGTGGTTCAAGTGAAAGCCTTTTTAGGGCACTATGGGGTGCAACAAAATATTAGCACTGTTAGGTGTGCAAATATCTACATGATTCACAAGATAAACTCAAAGATATCAAATAGGAAACCATACTGTCAAAAATATTTTGATCTATTATGGTCTTTCTGAATTCGTTGCAGCAGCAGAATTGCTATATTATTTTTCCATAATTAAAAAAATTCTTGAAAATTAAGAATTGACATTGTCCAAGGGGTGCCTTAAGTCTGACGAATGGTACCTTGAATCTAAAAAGTTTGAGAATCACTGCTTTAACCATTGCAAAATGGCAAAACTTTAATAGCTGGTAGCTGTAATAAATGTTTCAGAATCTCAGTTAAGTAGTTTACTAAACTTTTCCAGGCTCTGGCATCCATGGAGGAGTTCCGGAATTTAGATCGGGATATTGAAGGGTCTGCCAAACGCTGGAAAAAATTTGTAGAATCTGAATGTCCTGAAAAGGAGAAGTTCCCTCAGGAGTGGAAGAACAAGTCAGCTCTGCAGCGACTGTGCATAATGAGAGCCATTCGGCCTGACCGCATGACATACGCTGTCCGGTGAGAGATTTATAATCTAGAAGACTAAAATCTGACAGTGTAATCAGGAAATGAGGGAAATCACAGTATTGCCAACCCTACTGTGTCAAAAATCATAAGACAAATTCTTAAAAATCAAGAGATTTGAAATGTCAATTATGAGATGCTATTTTTGAAGTATGTGTGTTTATGTGCAGAGGGGTGTTAGTTGTGAAGGTGTGTGTAGGGGTGATCACCATACACCCTTGCAGGATGCGGGGTGCTGTGGGTCAGGAGTGAGGAGCAGCAGCGGGGCTGGGGTGCTGTGGCTTGGGAGTGAGGGTCACACACACACACCTACATCTGTTGCATGACTCACCCCGGCTCCAGGGCCCCATTCACTCCAGCCCCTGTCCCACTCCCTCCCTTACCGGCAGGTCCTTGATCTGCTCCCCCACCCCTTCCTTCTCCCCCTGCCCCTTCTCCTCCATAGACTTATCAGCTTGGCACGCTCTACATGCTCCAGAAGAAAGAATCCTGAGAATTGATCTCTATCAGGAGATCATGAGTCAGAGTTAATTTGACTTGAAAATTAGGAGTCTTGTGATTTTTTTCCATGAGAGTTGGTATTACTGGGGGTGACTCACAAAATGTGTCTACATTTATTTATACTAAGAATTCCACAAAATGTCTTGTTCTAAAAGATTATTTAGCATCTCACAGCATCTAATGAAGTGAGCTATTATTCATGAAAACTTATACATCTCTGATTCAGTTAGTCTGTGAGGTGCACCTCTAACCTACCTTCTGAAAAAATTTTGGTAACAACCTAAATAAATAATCTTTAACTGTCCAGTGGAGGGCACACATTCTGTTTAGTCAAAAACTTCTTCTCAGGAAACCTATGTCATTAAGATAACTGTCAAGCAACCAATTCAACCCTAATGACACTTAATGGCAATAATTTTAGCTTCAATAGATTTAAGCATGTGTGGTCAAAAATTAGGTAACATCATACAGGTATTTCATATCCACATGTGTCTCAAAAATTTAAGAATAAGTAGGTCTGGCAGTAACAAACTGCATAATTCATTTTAATTTCTATTGCATATTAAAATGGTTTATGTCCACTCTTCCATTAGATCCTGGAGTTACAGATGCCTTGTAGTATTGATTCTTGTTGGAAAATATAACATTTATGTGATGCTGCTTCTGACAGTTGTAGTTCAATTATATAGTGAAAATAATTAGGCAAATCTAAAATGAATGTAGGCTTGAGAAAGCAATCCAGATGTATATAAGTTCTGGGAAAACAGACATTCTTTCACTCTGAGGACTTGTACTTTATGTGTTGTTGTCTTCCAAGATCTGATATTTTAAAATGTCTCTCACCCAAAAGACTCTCAACTAGCTGTCTACAAGTAACCAATCCCATATAAAGTAAAAATAGCAAATTATATATTGCTCAATTTAGGAATTATGTGAGAGGCAAGGATTTCTTAGGGTTATATCTTTTATTGGACCAATTGCATTGCCAAGAGATAGTTTGACAAGATTTTGAATTCAAGATGTCCTTCTTCAGCTCTGAGGAGTTAAAAGCTAGCACAGCATAGTAAAAAACAGTTGAAAGAGGAGGGAGAGAAATTCCCAAGGGTAGGAGATAGGCAGACAAGGTTCTTTGGGTAAATGCGATCTCTTTTATTAGACCAACTAAATTGTTGGAAAAATTGTTTTTGTGGCAGCTGTCGGGCACAAGCACTCTTCCTAAGGCAAAGGAGGGAGAGAGTTTTTTGGCATTTGTGTTAGGAGAAAAAACACTTAGCAGAAGAAAAGAAGATGATTATTTGAAGATCATAATCTGTCAATAAGAAGGAGGGTCATTAACCTGTACACTAACGTCCCACACCATGAAGGCAAAGCTGCCTGCCTGAAATATCTAGAAGAATGTAGAATACACCCAAGTTTGCAGAAAACATATTGCACAAATCATCCACCTTATCTTCATCCAAAACTTAACTTTCAACAGTTGTCACTTTTTCCAAATCATGGGCACACCTGTGGACACAAAGATAGCCCTTCATTATGCTAACAACCTCACGACTCAGCTGGAGGAAAAATTGGTAGAAAGCTGCACCATGAAAACTGCATCATACCTGTATTATGTAGGTGATATTTTTATTGTCTGGACTGAACACTTGGACTCATTTATTGACTTCCACCACAGTTTTAACAACTAATCACCACAAAATCAACTTTCCCTAGAATACTCCTACAGTAAGATCAACTTTCTAATACCACAGTCCACATCTGGGATAGCACTGCACAAATCACCATATACAAAAACAAAAAACAAAAAAACCCCAAACAAACAAAAAAATGAAGATTACTGTATTTATGTCCACAGAAAACATCCGAAGCACACCACAAAAAAGCCATAATCTATTGCTCCCACCTTATCTACTATGAGGAGAACAGTCATGATTCCCACCTGGCTAGCCTCAAATGTTTCTTTATACAACAGAGACACTCCAGCAGAGAAACAGACTATACATTTGAAACAGCTATCCAAAGACCCCTCAGTAACCTGCTACAATACAAGAACCCCCTTGTGACCACACACCCACCCTACACTGGAACCGATCAGAAGAATCAACCACAGCCTATACTCCAAAAAGATCAGACCCTAAGAGAAATATTACCAGCCCCCCCACTCCCAGCTTTCAAACAGCCTTGCTCAATTCATCATCCAAATCAAGCTCTTCAGTGCCCAGCAAGACATCAAGTGAGACACCACCTTGCCTCAGCAATAAATGCTTAATCTGTCAACATATCTCCACTGCTACTACAATCAACACTCTGGTATAAAAACCAACATCAGAATCCATGGTTCTTTCACATGCCTCTCAAAATGTGATATCTCTGATTCAATGTACCAAATATGCTCTTGGTAACAACATGAGTGAAACTAAATAGCAACTACACACCAGAATGAATTCTCACAGAAAAAATATAAAGGACAAAGACCCATATACACCATTTGAAGCACATTTCTCACAGAAGAATCACTCCCCATTTGACTTCACTATCCTCATGCTCAAAGGGAATCTACATACTTTACATGAACGTGGGAACAAAAATTCATAAACTATCCGGACACTAAAAAACACTGATACAGAAAACCCTTGCTATTCGTGGGTTCGGCATTCATGGTTTCAAATATTTGCGACTGCCGAATCCACATTTTAAATACACTTTATACACTTGCACAAGCTCCCAAGGAGTTCCTGTTTGCTGCTGCCAGGCTCCCACCACTGCCACACTCCCGCTGTTGCTGCTGAAGTCGTGCCCTCCCCCAGCCGCTGGGGGCACTGCGTTCGTGAACAAAGATTGTGTTCATGAATGCAGTGCCTTACTTGCAGATTTCATCATTTGCAAGGGATACAAGAGTGTATTCACCACATATGGCGGGGGTCACCTGTACTGGTTTTATAGCATATGATAAGCTACCTAATTCATGAATTGTTTCATGAAAATCTGATAATTCCACTCTTCTCTTTTGAGAGGCCTTGATCTCCCAGCTTGCCAAAACCACCATGGCTACAACAACACTAAAACAATCTATTTAGGAGTTACTATTGTATTGATATATAGCCTAGAACAAGGAAGCCAGCACACTGAAGGGGGCTTCCAATGTTGACTCCAATAGAGGTCAAGTCACAAAACTGAGGATCAATGTAATATTGGTCCTCATGCAAATGATGACCAACTGTTAACCAACTGTTAATAAACACAAATTAATTATGCTAATTAGGGATAGCAACTGTTAGAGCTGAACTCAAATATATAAACAGTAAATTTATGAAGCCAATATAACCAAGACAGTCCTGCTATTAGGAGGTGATCCACATTTAAGCTTGAAATTTGGCCAGCTAAGCTTGGTACAAAATGAAACAAGTAGCCAAGACTGGGTGTGCAGCAGGCTTCTGTAGAAAATTCGCTAGCGGTGAAGAAATAAAGAAATTAAATAAAATAGTTATATAAAAAGAGCACAATTATTGACAGATATTAACAATTACTAAACAGATTTGATATGAAATACCCCAGCAGAGGAACTCTTGAGCAGGCTGAGCCTTCTGACTCCTCTTCAGTAGGAGTGGGCACTAGCAGCGATTGCCTAATAACCCTAGCACTTAGATGTATTCACTCTCGCATGGCACTCAGCTCACTCAAACTCACTCTCAGAGGACTTGCTTTCTTGAAACCTTTTCACCACCATAAACAGCAATTTAAATAGGAACAGAAATACCAACACAAATATCACTAGTGCCCAAATTCCCAAACCTATCATTACACACACACATACATAGGGGAATCTCAAAGCACTAATTACCAACCCCACACAGGAATATTACCTATTTCTAGTAATTCCTGAGATGAGCACTCTGGTAAGTATGTGTTCTCACACAATCCTTACCACACACACTCTTGAGACCTTTCTCAGCCCAGTTTCTCCAGCCAGGACAGAAACTAGGTTCTCATACCTTATAAAAGAGAGGATATACTTTACCTATCCAGGTAAGTATGCAGAACCCCATAAATCTTTTGACCCCTCAGGTTCTCTGGCCATATGCTCAACTCAAGTTGCTACCCACAGTAAGATGTAACCTCCACTTGAGGGTAGATTCTCTGAGGAGACTTCAGTACATCTGTAGTCTATCAGTCTATAGTCAATCACAATGACTCTTCAGAGCTGACAAGCACAGCTCCCTGCAACACTCCACAGCAATTCCCAGTGGCAAAGAGTGCAGATCTCTGGCAACTTGGTCACCCCATACGTCTAAACCAATCAAATCACTCACTCGCTTGACAGTCATACATCATTCATCCAAACTCATACCCTTTCACAGGCTAAACAGTCACATCTTCAGTCACTTCAGGCATGCTCCAACAGTTTTGCCTGCCTAAACTTTGGCCTTAATGCACATGATAATTATATGTAATCAGGTCGTTGATGTCATGTAAGTTAAAAGTTCAAGATTTCTATAAGACTCTTGGTCAAGACACCATTGTATGTGCTTGGACAAGTCCATACACTAAATAACATACTGAGTAGAATTCTCCATAATGCAAGCAACATACCTAAAAGACAAAATAAACAGGAGAAACAATGGAAGCCAAAACTCCCCCAACACTACACCCATGGGAACTATCACATGGTGATACTGTTGCTATCCTAACCATTTCCTCTGCTCCCTCTTTTCTAGTAATTTGTAACCATCTCAAACATATATTGGGATGGATTTCCTGAAATTTATCTCAGGCCAAAAGATGTATATACATTTGGAAAGATAGAATAAAATCAGCTTAGCTATTTCCAAATTTATATGACTACAATAAAATAATTTACTCCATATATTGCAATAGAAATATTTGCATTCATATAACTCAAAACTTCAAGTTCCATGTTGTCTGGTTGTTCTTCAAGAAAAGGGAAAAGAAATGAAGTCTAAAGCAATCATCTAAATAATAGTAGAGTTCAAGACATGTAAAAGTGGCCTGCTAGTGCAAATTCATTTTTTCTTCGCCTTGGAGCTCTTTGCAGCATTGGACATATACAAATAAGTTTATGGTGGGAGAGCATAGTCAGCCCACAGCTATCTGCACTCTCTAGCTCCATGCGGGCACTCCCAGGTCTTAAGTGTTCCAGGAATTCAGTCATTCCCAGGAATTCTGAGTGCTCTGGGAATTCCCATTTCTGGGGCATGCAGGATCAGGCCCATCGAGCCCTGGAAGCATCTGCCAGGATTCCCTTTTTAAGATTCCCCACACATGCATCAAAACTCTGGGGTGGTCCCGGGGCTAATCAGCTGATGGTGGCCCCAGCCCAGGGACTACACCAGAGTGTCCAACTTGATCCAACGCAGTCTCACAGACTGTCCACCTGTCTCCTTTGTGGTCTCCAGGGTGTATCTCTGGGTGTGTCTACACATGAAATTAATGTGATGCAATAAACTCCAGTGCATACCATGCCAGAGTTTATTGCTCCTAGGCATGATGTTTGCACATGCACCCAGAACCACAGCATGCTGAGCCAGCTCAGAGTAGCCCTGGCTGGCAGATGGCCCTGGAGAGTCAGCCTCCCAGCCCAGATCTGCTATTGACCCAGCTCACTGTGCTGCAGAGAGGATGCCTGGGGCACAAAGGTGCTCCCATGTGGGACTAGCTGGCAGACACCCCCCACACTGAAAAACCCAGATCAAGGACAACAAGAAGTCCTTTTTCAAATACATAGGGGGCAAAAAGAAGGCACTGGGTAACGTGGGGCCCTTGCAAGACACGCTAGGAAATCTGGTTGTCACACCAGACGACAAAGCTAACCTATTTAACAATTTCTTTGCCTTCATTTTCCTGAGCAGGGGCCGGATCAGCCCCCCCCACCAGGACCCTCTCACGCCCCAGGAGAGGTGCACCCAGGCCTAGGGTCAGTGAGGATCTAGTCAGGGAATTTCTGGAGGGACTGGACATAGTCAGGAACAGCTGATTTAAATATCTCCACCCCAAAGTACTTAGGACATTAGCAGAGGTCATTGTGGGACCCCTGGCATGACTTTACGAGCACTCATGGTGCTCTGGTGTGGTGCCAGAGGACTGGAAGAAGGCCAATGTGTTTTCCATTTTCAAAAAAAGGAGGAAGAAGGACCTAGGAAACTATAAGCCAGTTAGTCTTACCTCAATCCTGGGTAAGCTTTTTGAGAGAATTATTCTGACACATGTCCACAAAGGGCCAGCAGGGGCAATTATGCTTAGGGGCAACCAACATGGGTTCATTAGAGGTAGGTCCTGTCAGACCAACCTGGTGGCTTTCTATGACCAGGTCACAAAATCCTTAGATGCAGGGGTAGCAGTGGACATAGTCTTTCTGGACACTTTAGGAAGGACTTTGACACTGTCTCTCACCCCATTCTCTTTAAAAAACTGGGGGACTGTGGCGTCGACAGCCACACAGTCAAATGGGTTACTAACTGGCTAGAGGGCCACAACCAGGGAGTGGTGGTGGATGGGTCATTTTCGACCTGGAGGGATGTGGGCAGTGGGGTCCCCCAAGGCTCAGTCCTTGGACCCACACTGTTCAACATCTTCATCAGTGACTTGGACGAGGGGGTAAAAAGCACCCTGTTCAGATTTGCTGATGATACTAAGATGTGGGGGGATGTGGGCACGCTAGAAGGAAGCAACAGGCTACAATCAGACCTAGACAGGTTACAGGGGTGGACAGATGAGAACAGGATGGGTTTCAACACTGACAAGTGCAAGGTGCTGCACCTGCGGTGGAAGAACCAGCACCATACCTACAGGCTGGGGAATTTCCGTCTCGTCAGTGCAGAGACAGAAAATGTTCTTGGAATCATTATTGATGCCAAGATGAACATGGGCTGACTGTGAGAACACAGTCAGTAAGGCCAAGCACACCTTGTCATGCATCTCAAGCAGGTCCAAGGAGGTGATCCTCCCCCTCTATGCGGCACTGGTCAGGCCACAGCTGGAGTACTGTGTCACGGGGCGGGGCGAAAGGGCGGCCAAGTAGGGCAACTCAGCACCCTCTGTCTCGCTCGCCACGTCTTTGATCTTAAATGGTTCTCTATGGGAGGCTGCCTAATTGTCCTCTTGGACACAGTGCCCGAGTGTCTCCCGTCCCCTGTCCTGAGTGTACCACCCTGGTGCGCCCCAGACTTATGGGCCACATGTGCCTCCAACCTCCCCTTTAGCATGCCCCAAGCCTCGCAGCTGTACCGGACATTCTTGTGTCGTGTACTCACCCCACCCGGGCTTCTGTTCCCCTCTCGCTCTTCCTGGGCCTCTCTCCTATAAACTCCCTCTCGGAGTTTTTCCCAGTACAAGCACCCGTCTCCCAGGGCCTCTCCAATATATGCTCCCCTCTCTGGGCCAGTCAACCATACACACAGCCCTGCCCGGGCTCCTGCCCGCACGCTCAGCCCTGTATGGCTTCTAACCGCACGTTCAACCCTATCCGGGCTCCTAGTCGCACGTTCGTCTCCATCGGGTCCCTATCTGCACATCTGCCCCTCTCCAGGCTTACTCTCGCGCGCCTGCCTCTCTCCAGGACTTTGTGCCAGTAGGAGACCAATCGCTCACTCTGGAGCCTCTTGTCCTGATCTGCCCTCTCTGGGGCCTGGGCTGCGCGCTTCCCTGCCCTCTCTGGGGCCTGGGCCACGCTTCCCTGCCCTCTCTGGGGCTTCCCAAGTTTGGGCTCAGGCGGCCCTAGCCCTGCCTGGCCCCCAGACCCGCCTTCTCGGGCCTAGCTCGTGCACCTCCCGTGCTCAGGGCTCAGGTGGCCCGTGGCCGTGCCTGGCCCCCTAACCCTTTTCTGGGTCGGACGCCCTACTGGGCAAACACCGCCCTCACGGGCTGGGGTCTCAACACCCCCCCACACCGCACCTCTCTGGCGCTCACTCACAGTGCCGACTCCGGCACTAATCGCTGTGCCCTCCGGGCACCAGGAACCCCCAGATTATTGGGGAGCTCCTGTGAGGCCTCCTCGCACCCCTACAGCCTCACCCGGTCCTCCAGTATTCACACAAACAGCCCTACCGCACAACAAAGCTACCAGCCTACTGGCTCTAACTCAGAATAAGCCTACCGGCTATAACATAAGGGTCCAGGCCCAAACTGGCCCTCTTGCAAAGGCATCTCAGTCAGGGTTCTCTTCACCCTCACCATGGTGCGGTCCCTTAGATGCTCAGGCGGCACCACTTGTCTCCGCTCTGCTGGGCTCTTCTACAGAGCTCCTGCACCTCAAGCTACCAGAATGGAACTGCTGCTAGGTTTTGGCCTGGGCTGTTTATAAAGGTCTAGCCCTGCCCCTTTCCGGTCATGTGACCAGCCTGGTTGCTCTGGCAACCAACACCTGTGCTGCTTTAGGGAGCTTCAGCAGCCCTTATTCCTAACGTCAGTAGCAGGCACCCTAGTGCCCTGCTACATAGTGCATCCAGTTCTGGGTGCCACACTTCAGGAGGGATGTGGCCAGCATTGAGAGGGTCCAGAGGAGGGCCACTCGCCTGATCAGGGGCAGCAGAGCAGGCCCTACGAGGAGAGGCTAAGGGACCTGAACCTGTTCAGCCTCCACAAGAGAACGCTGAGGGGGGATCTAGTGGCCTGTTACAAACTAACCAGAGGGGACCAGCAGGCACTGGGGGAGTCCCTGTTCCCCCGAGCACTACCAGGAGTGACTAGAAATAATGGTCACAAGCTGGCAGAGGGTAAATTCAGACTAGACATCAGGAGGCACTACTTCACAGTTAGGGCGGCTAGGATCTGGAACCAACTTCCAAGAGAAGTGGTGCTGGCTCCTACCCTGGGGGTCTGTAAGAAGAGGGTAGACGAACACCTTGCTGGGGTCTTTTGACCCCAGTACTCTTTCCTGCGATGGCAGGGGGTCGGACTTGATGATCTGCTCAGGTCCCTTCCGACCTTACCAACTATGAAACCTTCATACCATAGCCAGCCCTGTTAGGATCTACACATGTGTTGCAACATGCTGAATAACTCTGCCATAGGATCATACTTGTGTTTACAATTACTAACCTGTGGCAGAGTTAATTAGTTTACTGAAATGTAATAGGGTTTCACATGTGGATGCTGAGATATTTACTGCAGAGCTAATTAGGCAGTTCTTTAGTAAACGCCTTGTGTAGATTCACCCAGCTCATTGAACCATTGTTTCCCTCCAGCTTTGTTTCCTCCTGCCTTCTCCCTCCCATCCATACACACATATCTCTCTCTTGGCTGACCAGGAGGACAGCTTTAAAGGGAATGCTATAGAAAAGCTTGGATAATACCTCATTGTGGTATGGCAGAGTGGTATACTGAGAAGTCATAGAGATTCAGGTTCAAAGCTCTATGGAAGAAGAGGACCTAGAAGCTGTGTCCTACTGGGTGTGTATACACAAGATGCTACATCACCATAGCAATGAGCTACTGTGCCATAGCTTGTTGGTATGGCGACATAGCGTTGCTGGGCATGAACCATGACACTGACGCTGCTGCACAGTAGCAATGAGATACTGCTTAATAGCTCATTTCTACTGTGCAATAATAGCTAAAAATAACCATGCAGCAATGGGACTGCACATTAACACCAGTTATTGCGCAGTCGTTTATTATTTGCTTAACAATTACTAAATGACTGCACAGTCAGCCACTCATGTAGTGTAGTGTAGTGTACTGGCCACTGGGTATGAAATGTGGGGAGGTTTTTCCCCTTTATCTAATACTTACTAACCATGCATTTTTACCAGGCAGAATTATGTGACTTAGGCATGTCCAATAAGGGAGCATACATATCCACATACTGGAGGAAAGGCAGCAAGAGGGCACAGCAGCCCAACTGGCTCTCCAGATATCTAGCAGACCTCCTGAGGCTAAAAAGAAAGGCCTACAAAGGATAGAGGATGGGATTCACCTCCAAGGAGGAATATTCTGCACTGGTCCGGTCCTGCAGGGAGCAAACCAGGAAAGCCAAGGCTGCAACTGAACTCCAACTAGCTTCAAATATCAAGGACAATAAAAAGTCATTTTTCAGGTATATGGGGAGCAAGAGGAAAATCAAGGGCAACATTGGACCCCTGCTGAACCAGATGGGAAAACTGATAACTGACACCCAGGAAAAAGCCAACCTATTAAATGCGTACTTTGCATTAGTCTTTCATCAGTCCCATGGGACGCCCATGCCCGCTACAGGACAGGGAGGTCCGGGTGAGGGAGATCCCCTGCCCTCCATCAATGCTGACCTCATAAAGGAACACTTTGAGAGGCTGGATACCTTCGAGTCAGCTGGTCCTGACAATCTACACCCCAGGGTACTCAAGGAGTTGGCAAGCATCATAGCCCAGCACCTGACACAGATCTTTGAGAACTCCTGGCACTCTGGTGTAGTGCCCAGGACTGGAAGAAGGCCAATGTGGTGCCTATCTTCAAGAAAGGGAGGAAAGTAGATCCAGCAAACCATAGGCCCATCAGCCTGACTTCTATCTTGGGGAAGATCTTAGAAAAGTTTATTAAAGAGGCCATCCTTAATGGACTGGCTGATGCCAACATCCTGAGGGACAGCCAGCACGGGTTTGTTGCGGGTAGGTCTTGCTTGACCAATCTCATTTCCTTCTATGACCAGGTGACCTATCACCTGGACAAGGGAGAAGAGATTGATGTCTTATATCTTGACTTCAAAAAAGCCTTTGATCTGGTATCCCATGATCACCTTTTGGCAAAACTGCCCAATTGTGGCCTTGGCTCCACCATGATCCGCTGGCTGGGAAATTGGCTCTGTGGTCGGACACAGAGAGTGGTAACTGATGGAAGTCAATCATCATGGTGCCCTGTGGGGTCCCCCAAGACTCTGTCCTTGGACCCATATTGTTCAACATCTTCATTAATGATGTGGACGTTGGAGTTAGAAGTGGACTGGCCAGGTTCGCCGTTGACACCAAACTTTGGGGCAAAGCATCCACACCAGAAGACAGGCGGGTGATCCAGGCTGACCTGGACAAGCTCAGCAAATGGGTGGACGAGAACCTGATGATGTTTAACACCGAAAAATGCAAGGTTCTCCACCTTGGGAGGAAAAACCTGAAGCATCCTTATAGGCTCAGCAGTGCTACGCTGGCTAGCACTATGGAAGAAAGGGACTTGGGGGTCATCATTGACCACAAGATGAACATGAGCCTGCAATGCGATACTGTGGCTAGTAAAGCGAGCAAAACGCTGGCTTGCATCCATAGATTCTTCTCAAGCAAATCCCAGAACATCATTCTCCCCTTGTACTTGGCCTTGGTGAGGCCGCAGCTGGAGTACTGCATCCAGTTTTGGGCCCTACAATTCAAAAAGGATGTGGAGAAGCTTGAGAGAGTCCAGAGAAGAGCCACACACATAATCAGGGGTCAGAAAAACAATGACAGGCTGAGACCTATGAGGCTCTTTAGCGTGGAAAAGCGCAGGTTCAGGGGTGATCTGATGGCCACCTATAAGTTTATCAGGGGTGACCATCCCCAGGGGGGAACATTTTTTCATCAGAGCGCCCCAAGGGATGACAAGGTCGAATGGTTATAAAACTACTGCAAGACCATTCAAGCACCTACATTGAACACCTTCAAGAGCAAATTGGATGCTTATCTTGCTGGGATCCTATGATACCAGCTGACTTCCTGCCCTTTGGGTGGGGGGCTGGACTCGATGATCTTCCAAGGTCCTTTCCATCTCTAATGTCTATGAAAGCTATGAAATCTATGAAACCTGCCTGTGGGCCTACCGAGCACATGTGCATGCTGATGTATCCACACTGCATAAGAAATAGTCACAAACTATGCATAAGTGCCAGAAATGTCACTCTGAGGGTGTGTCTATATGAGATGCTTTACTGCACAGTGGACTAATCTGCACAGTAAGGCATCACAAGGTAACTGTGTGCTGAACTACTGAGCAGTAAAATAGGCTAATGTGCAGTATATCTGCTACCTGTATTTACAGGTAGTAGATTTACTATGCATAGTCTAAGGTGCAGTAGTGCCTGCATAGATGCTGACTGAGAGCAAATTTGCTCCAGGGGGCCAGCCTCCTGCAAGGGGCAGAGCTGGGAGTCTCTCCAGCCATGGGGCAGAGACGGCTCTTTAGCAGTTCCTGGCTGGCCTTTAGACCCCTGGCTTGACCCCTGGGGCCTGGGGCCTGGGCCAGCTGATGCCTGCCCCGGCCACTATGTACTGGTGTGGTGGGCACATGCTGGCTGCAGCAGTACTGCAGAACCCCAGCCTAACCCCAGGGTTTGTGTTAGCTATTCCCTGGCCCCTGAGCACCATGTCCCTGTGCTGTGGGCATGTGCCAGCTCCAGCAACCCTGCAGACCACTGGCCTGACACTCAAGACCTGTGCCTGCAGCTGCCTGGCCCCTGGGCAGCACCCCACTTTGCTATGGGTACATGCCCAGACCTAATGGCACCCAGAGTCCCTGTCAGCCTGAGTCTGCCACTGCTAGACTAAACCTGCCCCCTGGCACCTGGGGAGCAGCATCCAGAACTGGCAGCTCCCCCTGTCTGCTGCAGGAGTTCAGAGCAGGGCAGGAGCAGGCATAGATCTGGTTAAACCTATAGGCTAGGGACAGACATTCAAAAAGCCTGAGCCTGAATTGATTCAATCTTATCAGGTTACTCTAACCTGGCTAGGCTAAATCAGTTTGGTAACCACACAGACATCCCAGAAATGCAGGCACATGCCTACAGTGGCTCAGGCTAGAAGCCGGGTGGAGGGGGGTGGGGAAGCGTTAAAGCAGCTCTCCTTTTCTTCCACAGTACTGAGCTGAGAGGGGAGAGGGGGTGATCAGGCCCTGGTAGGACCTGTGATTAGCCCAGCAGGGAACTGATAACAGTGTTTATGACCCTTAACTCAGTATTTATCACCCCATTAAGAAAACAACAGAGGCACATTACCGCCTACCTTTTGATTATTCTGCCAGTATGTAGTCTGCTGGCTAATACATAGACAGCTCCTCAACAAGGCAGAGGTGAGGGAGAGGAGTGTTTGCTGCTTAGCATGGAGTATTGAGGGGAAGGGAGGAGCATCCTGCAAGTCTCTGGAGCTGCAGCCAGGGAGCAGAGGCCAGCCCTGCTGTGGAACAGAGAGCCCCACCCAGCCCAGAGGACATGCCAGGGTGCTGGGGGAGTCCAATTTATCTTAAACCAGCAAGGGGTCTGGCGCAGACATTGCATAAGCCAGTTTGAGCCAAATCAGTTAAGTCTGATACTACGTTCAGCCAGGTTTCTCAAACCAGTTTTAGCCATTTTCAAACTGGTTTATGTGCACTGAACATCTGTTCTGTTACAGGTTTAAACCAGGTTCTGATCACTTAAACTGGTTTATGTGTAATGTCTGTCACTAGCTGTAAGGAGCAAATCCACTCAACAGGGTACATATGCAGACACCTTCCCAAGGCTGGTTTACCATGCAGTAAATTACTGCTCAGTAAATCTAAATAACATTAATTACATGTATAGACACACCCATGAAGCTGTAAAAATGCCACTTAGGTGCATACAGGATACTTGAATTCCACCCTTAGGTATTCCAGAACAAATGGGCAATTTTATCCATTATGACACTGAAAACAATACCTATTTACCTACTGAATGTAATTAACCCTTCATTTACCAAAAGAGAGCCCTTCTGTGTTGCTTAGTTGAGTTACTTTCTATGTAGTTAACTGTCTTTTCATTTCTGAACAATGATATTCATGGTTTCCACTCTATGTGTATGCATTCCTTACCAGGAAGAAAACGAGGCTTCACTTCAGATGGAAAAGGTGTAAAATAAAAATGAAAAGACATGAAGTGCACAAACTAATGATGTCATGTGGGGCAATCAGAAAGACTTGTGGGGGGACAGGAAAGTATCAAATGGGAGAGGAGGTAGAAATCAAGAGAGAAAAAGGGGTGAGGGAGGAAATTATGTATGTGTGTGTGTGTGAAAAGGAAAAAACAAAAGCATCTAAATAAACTAAGGACTAGAGACCTTTGGAAGCCAATGACAAGATGGCAAAAATAGCCAGATACTGTTCTACCTATGGGATGCCTGTGGACTTTAACACCTAAATGCAATTGTATTCCGTCTTGCTCTAACCTCTGAAAAAAAAGTTAACACAAAAGGTCATGAGTCCCTCTCTTTACTTCTTTTTGTGACTTAGTTTTAAAGACTAAGATGAGGGCATTTTACAAAAGTGGACATTCTGACAGTCTTTCACATAAGTGCCCTGTGCTGGAAGTTACAGGGCTGTAGGTTCAAGCTATCTCTGGCTGGGTCTACATGAGTTGCTGACTGTATAGTAGTCATGAGCTATTGTGCAGTCAACATCATGAAAAAGCCATTTAGCAACACTGCTGCACACTAGCTCCAGTTACTGGGAAGTCATTTAGTACTTGTTTATACAAGTGCTACATGACTACACAGTAATGACTGCATAGCCAGTGTCTCATGTAGACATGGCCTCTGGGTACAGGAGGCAAAGCTAAAGTCTTTGGCTGCATAGCAGGGTTGACTGAGGTATAAGTAGTCAGTCTTAGTGATTCATGCTAAGACAGGTGCTTATCAAAGTGAAAGCCAATGTCAAAGCTGGGTATCACTTCAAGTTCTACAACATCAGGGTTGTGGTCAAAGCAAACAGTCAATCCAAGGCAGTAACAAGTTTTAACTGGAATCAGAGCGGAAGAGTACTAAGTAGCTAAATCAAGTAATGCTGCTGATGGGCAAGGCCCTGCAGGAAGTTGGGAAAGTTTTATAGCCTTCCAATCATGTGCTTTCAGCTCCCATTGGGTATATGCTGAGCTGGAGTTGGTAACTGGCCAGCCATCTGGTAGGCCTGTGGTCTGGACTTCTACCTATGGGTACCAGAGTTCCAGGTTCAAATCATAAGGATCCCTATATTGCTGCTTCCTGGATAGTACCTAAGCCAAATGTTTTGTCTCTTAGTGTAAAACATTGTAGGACTGCTCTCTTCACTCTGCATTTAACACCTTCTGTTATGAGTTTTGTGCAGCAACAGTTTAGGGTACTTACCCTTGTCCAGGTACAAGCATACTATACAGTGCTGTGCACCTTCCCACCCAGAACATGCATGTATATATATGTATGTATGTATGTTGTTGTTTTTGGCAGGGATTTTGTTGAAGAAAAGCTTGGGAGTAAATATACAATAGGAAGATATCTGGATTTTGCAATATCCTATGAGGAGTCAGGACCTGCAACCCCAGTGTTCTTTATCCTGTCCCCTGGTGTTGATCCCCTGAAGGATGTGGAGAAACAAGGTAAACAAATGATGCCTCCCAATGGACAACAGCATTATTTTATTTTTTATTATGCATCTTCTATGTCTTTATCTTGGCATGAAACTACTTACCTTGCTCTTGTTTCCATATGGAAAAACTTAAAAACAGATAATGATGGGAGAATGTGTTTTATAATTTTGTGAATGTTCACCTAAAATTTAGTTTGAATTTGTATCTTCCATACATTATCTAGAACATCAGTAATGTCCACACTGCTGTGGCTTGAGTTTTTCTCATACAGCCTATAATTTACATAGAGTTTTAATATTACCACCAATAGCTAAAAATAGTAACTTTTCCTATAACGTTTTCCCAGAAAGAATTTCCAATATTTGATCTCTGCTCTTTAAGCAGTGAAGGCTAGTGCAATCTGCTCATTACAGAACAAAATGAGCTTCTATAAAGATGCTCCATTTGATAAAACATTGCTTTCAGTAACATCCTGGACTGCTACAGTCTGTATACGTTCTCTAAAGTTTCTGACCATGAAGGATTCTCATTTTGTTGTCTTAGATCAGTTGGATTCAGAAACTGTCTTAACCCTTAAAGTATTTTTATCCTTGAAGGCACAGTAGCAACGTAAAGTATGAGTCAGGTTCTGTTGACACCCCTGCCTGTGATAAAAGCTGTCCTCAAATCGTTGAAGTTAGTTCCTTCTAGATTGTGGTAGGAAAAGGCATTCTCTGCACACACCCCCCTCCACCCCCAGACATAGTGCCAGCTCAGCTCTGGATTGCAATCATGTTAATCAGCTTTGATCCTTTCTCTTTTTTGGACCCACCTTCCTGTGTATGTGCCATTTAGGTATATAAAACAAAATAGCATTTAGGCCTAAGTGGTTATTGGCAGAGTAGAGCTTGGAACTTGGTTCTCATAAGTCCTAAGCTAGCATCTATCACATCCTTCTCTGTAGCTTTAAAGCCTACAGATAAATGGCCTACCTGAAATAGCTATAACCCTTCAAAGTCTTGGAGAATTATGCATTTCTAATTGATGTTATTATGTGCTTTGACACTAGGAAAGAGGAAATTATAATTTTCTATACTGAGTGGCCGCATCTACATGAGATGCTGACTGCACAGTCATTACGGTGCAGTCATTTAGTATTTGTATAAATAAGTGCTAAATGACTGCTCAGGAACTGGAGTTACTGCATAGTAGCATTGCTGAATAGCTTTTTCATGACACTGACTGTGTAGTACTTTGTTAGTACTGTGTAGTAGCATTGCATCATGCTTCCTGCCATGCAACACTACTGCACAGTATTCTTGAACTACTGCACAGTCTGCATCCCATGTAGATGTGGCCAGTGAAAAAAAAGAGTGAATGTTATACTCAAATACTAATGTATGTTGTAAATCGCTATCCCTTAGGATCAGAGTCAGGGAGACTCCCTCTTAGATTCAGTTCTGGCAAGCTGCATAGAAAAAGATATATGCTTTGGGCTACAGGCAGGCCAAAGAGGTTTTATAACAGGTAAGGGATCTAAACACCACAGTAATTCGCTGGTGTGAGAGCAGTGGTAACTAAAATGAACATCACATCTTTATGTCTGATGTTCACTATGGTGACTGTTTTCTGTAAATTGCCAATGGATATTTTTTTGGTGTAACTGAGGTCACATTTGTGTTGAAGGCTGAGGGCTTACTGGCTTGTGTTGTCTGAGAGAATATATCTGTCTTCCTGAGTTACAGGAACTGAGTACAAAGACATATCCAGTGGGTGCATCTACATGGGTACTCAACTGCGCAGTTGTTACTGCGCAGTTCCAGCAGTGCATGGGTCATTTCTAACCCTACTGTATAGTAGCAACAAGCTACTGGGCAGTAGCTTGTTGCTTCTGCACAGTAGCTTCGGTGTCATGGTTTGTACCCACTGATGTTTTGTAGCCATAGTGATGAGCTATATCACTGTAGCTCATTACTACGGAGATGTAACATTTCATGTAGACACTCCCAGTGTGCAGTCCTTCCTCCAGAACAGCCCTTCCTATGAAGACCTGCTATTGCCACATTGGGCACAGAAATACTATATGATGTACAGCACAAGGCACCAGCACTGACTTCATTCCAACTACCTTTAAGAAATGAAAGTAACCTAAAAACTTTGCTAATTATATTGTGGATTAGCAGACTGAATTTCTCCACTAAATGTATGGTTCAAAGCTTATTTAATCAGCAGGAAATTACTTTAATTTAATATAATTTAAAATGCATTTTAATACAAGGTTACAGGGGAGTAATATTTTTAAATAAAGCTATTTTTCAATAATCACCCTTTGTGCTAGTAGGCACGTTTACATGTGCGTTTTGACGCTCAGTAGATGATTTTGCTGTGCATTAAAGCATTACATAAAAAAGTGACATTACACTAATGAATGCTCAGTAAAACAGTCTACTATGCATTAAACATCACTAAAAGGCGTGCAAAGGTGCCACTGCACATTAGTGCAGCCTAACATGCATTAATTTAGTACCTCACATTGGAGGTACTAAATTTAATGTGCTTTAGAAAGGCATATTAATGCACATGTAGATGTGCCCAGTGTCATACTTCAATTAAAGGTAGTTTAGAAGAAGCTAGTGCTGTTTTCCATGCTTGATAAAGAGTGCTTTAGAAATAAGATAATTATTCAGAAGTCTTGATAAGCATGAACTGTGCCTTGTTCTTACTGTGAGAAATCGACTATACACCCCTTTCTGGTTATAAAAAGAAAAAGAAAAAAAATGCTTTATTTTTTGCATTTTTCTTTTAGGGAAAAAACTGGGTTACACGTTTAACAACAGGAATTTCCACAATGTTTCCCTTGGACAAGGTCAAGAAGTAGTAGCAGAGCAAGCCCTAGACCTAGCTGCAAAGGAGGGTCACTGGGTTATTCTTCAGGTATGTACCTTCAAAATAATTCTTACTTTTAGAAGTAGGCCAAATCATGCCAAGGGCAGATATGGCATGGGCATATTGAGCTGATTCTACTAATTCTGGCTTGGCTATCAGCTACCTCTGCAGCTTTCATTGCTATTGGCTGTTCCAGATGCAGTGGCAACAGTTAAATGAGTATGGAGATGCACATCCTTCTGCAGTAGCTTCTTCAAACCACAGGCACATTAATGGAGACCCTTTGAGGGAAACCTATACAGCATGTCTGGGCTCTCTTTCTTTTGTGAATAAATGAAAGGCTTTGTGCTTCAGAACTGTCATTTCAGTGCCTTTCACCAGCTCTCAGTTCACTTTACTGAGCGGAGCAGGCAGGGATGGAGCCCCGTGCCTCCCCCCACTATTCTGGTCTCGCTCCCCACTTCCCTCTTGCTGCTGGGGTCCAGGCCCACTTCCCTCACTGCCCCCAAGGGGAGGGAGAAGTCAGACTGCTGTGGCGGGGTGAGCAGTGGGCCCAGTCCAACCCGGCGGCAGACAGGAGACAGGAGCAGTGGGCTCAGGGCCAACACAAGGGAGGAGGATGGGGCAGGAGTGGGCCTGGGCCTGAGGGGAGGAGGAGGCCCACTCTTCCCCTCCCCCCTATGCTGCTGCATTGCCCCGGGCTCCTTCTTCCCCCCGCTCCCCCCACAGCAGTGGGCTCACTCCTCCCCCGCCCCCCCAATGCTGGGCCCGGGCCCACTCTCCACCTTCTGCTTGGGATCAAGGACCACTCCCCCATTCCCTGCCATGGCAAAAGTGGGAGGGCAAGAGCATGTTCAGGCCCACTCCACCCTTCCCAGGCCTGCTACCCACCCACGCCAGGGCTGCGGCCACTCCCCCTCTGCCACTTGGGGTCCAGGCCCACTCCACCCTGCAGCACTGTCGGCTCCAAGGTACAGGGTTGGCGAATGAAGATAGCTCCTTTCCCCACCACACTGAGCCTGCTCCTGCCCCCACTGTTGGATTCTGGAATCAGAGCCTGGATCAAAGACAGTGATTCAGTTTGTTGATTCAGATCACTGTCCTTGATTTGATTCAGTCAAATCTGAGTCTGAAGATTTGATGCTGATTCGGCGAATCAGCAATTTGGTCACAGACACAGCTTTAAATTTTTTTCTATGTACCTTGACACAGCAGGTATGGCTCGTGATCCCTGCGATGCTGGGGCTCATGGAGCATCCCACAGGAGTGTGGGGGTCCTCCATGTGCTCAGCAGTGAACATGGAAGCGGACTGGAAGTACTTCCGGTCCATTTCCAGGTCTGCCAAAATAATTTTGGGAACTGCAAAGGGTTAATGAGCAATGCCATTATTCATCTCTTCTACCCCAAACCAAGTGAATCAGAGGTATCAAGCTCCTTCTAAGGGTTTTAAGAATTGATATTCCTCCATCAGCATCTCCTTTGGCTGTTACAGCCATCCACAAAGTGTCTAAATGGACACTAAAGGTGCACTAAGAGTGAGATTACACAATTACAATTACCTTGAAGTGGATACCTGTATTGTTGCTCTTCTGATTAAGTTTCTGTGTCAGACACCAATTTTTCTTTCATTTCTCTCTTAGAGGTTGAAGAATTTGCAGTTTTTGAAGGCATGCTGCAGGCTATATAAAGCTCTCACAAAAATGAGCTCAAAATTAAAGAAACATTTTTAGAGTATCTCACAACTAAATATTTGATACGGTTCAGAAAGGCAGGTTTCCCCAAGCTTACTTCCTAAGAAGAAAGATATTGTGGGGGGTTTCTACACAAGAGGCTTTACTGCACAGCAGACTAATCTACACATGCACATCATTTAGTGTGTAGTAAATTAGTCCACTGCACAGTTAGCTATTACCTGGAAATACAGGTAGTAAACTTGCATGTATAGGTGCCAATTGAGAGCAAATATGTTACCAGTCAGAAGGGGAACGGCTCCCATCCTGCCCCCAGCTGCTTGGGGAAGCCCTGCTGGCAAGGGTCTTGTCTCCATGTGCCCAGGGCTGGGAGAGTTCTGCAATGGCAGCTGTCTCCCTGCCCCATGCACATCAGGAACCTTCCCAATGTGTATGGGGCAAGGAGACTGCTGCTGCAGCTGGCAGAGCTCACTTGGCCCCATACACATAAGGACTGGCCCTGTGCTCCCTGACAGCCCCTGGGCTAGCACCCTGGAAAAGACTGGTGCTCCCCCTGGCTGCTGCAGGGGGTCATAGCAAGGTAAGAGCAGCCCTGTACCCAGCTGCTCCTGTTGAGAGCAGATTTGCTCCCAACAGGGAGCATGTGTGTTCTGTCAGTTTCTTCCACTTGTCTTGCCTGTCCTGTCTTCAGAGTTAGAACCACCTCTCATATATATCTATAAGACATAGCACAGGAAGGCTTCAGTCCCACTTGTTAGTAGCAGTAGTAGGAAGAGGAGGAGGAATCAGAAGGAGAAGAATAGATGATATAACATTATCTATGGAAATGAAGTCTGAACATTTCTTGTGTTGCAGGAATTGATAGCTGAATTGCAGTGCCTTGTGCTATGTAGATTGGGTGTGGATCCTGTGGAGCTCATCTGGCTTTAAAATGGATCCTTTATTATCCTCTCCAGTTGTCTTCCCATAGAAATCCTTCTAGCATGTATATATGAAATCAGGCTTTGCAAAGGTATTAGTAGGTGGTGAAGTTTGTTAGATGCCCCCAGAACTACCATATCTTAAATCAGCTTTCTCAGTCCTTTGACCGTATCAGTCTACTAGTTGATATAGTTGATAAAAGAGAAAATAGTTTTCATAATTCATTTAGACTTTAAATACACCTTTGAAGAATTCTACTTGGAGGGGCTATTAAGAAAAAGTTCAAAGTTCTTGAAATAAGGGTTAAAATACTGTTATGGGTCAGAAACTAGCTAAGAAAAGGATGGGCTGTCTATGTTGCAGGTAAGATCACAGCATATGTACACATGTTTGAGCTAACTCTAATTTGGCTAGCTCTGGTACCATCCACAGTGAATCTGAAGAATCACGGGCTTCAGCTTGAGGTATAGAGGGCCACCGAGGACTATAAGTGTAGTGATAATTGGGTTCAATAAACACAGGCATACATGAATGAGAAGAACTAAACTACAAATGTTAATTGTAGAGCAGTAGGCTAACCTCTGCAAACCATTTGTCTTTAATTCCCTGAGGAACCATGTCCCAATTCCCAAGTCTTCTAAATTAGGATGCATCCCTAAATTATAACTTTGATCACTACATATCTTCCCACTTAACAATAACTACAAAAAAATCAATTAGCATCTATCTGCAGAGGAGAGGTTACTAGCATGTCATTCTGAACTGGCTACATGGTAGGACCCAGAGAGTTCTCATGAACGGATCTGTGTCATCCTGGCGCAAAGTGGCCAGTGGTGTCCCTCAGGGGTCTGTGCTTGGACCAGTGCTTTTGAACATATTTATCGATGATTGGAGGGGTGAGTGAAAAGCTCGCTGGGTAGATTTGCGGATGACACCAAGTTATGGGGCAGTGTGATCATGCCAGATGATAGGTTGCAGATACAGTCAGACCTGGACAGACACAAGAGTTGGGCAGACCAGAACCAGACAAAGTTTAACACTTCTAGGTGTAAGGTGCTCCATCTTTGGCAAACAATCCTCAACATACATATAGGCTTGGTGGTGACAGCTTGACTTGCACCATGGCTGAAAGGGACATAGGGATAATGATCAACCATCATATGAATATGAGCCATCAGTGCAAGGCAGCGGTCAGCAGGGCAAACAACACGCTGGCATGCATCAACTGACACTCCATCCACCCTAGCACCGCAGTATTCATGAGCCGTCTGCTACCTAGAGGTATGTAGAAAAAACATTTAAAGCTGTCTCTATGTCCGAATCACTGAATCTTTCTGAATCACTCCGAATATCTCCGAATTGATTTGGAGGGTTCTGATTCGGTTCAGAGAGATTAAAGGGTTCTCTGATTTGATTCAGATTCGGAGATTTGGCCACCAAATTGGGCTGAATCGCTGCCAAATCGAATCAGGGACTGAAGCTTCACGTAGGCCTACTGAGGAGGTCGCTTACTGATGATCTGGTTCTTTTTTCAATTTAATGTAGAAACAGTTGGTTGAGAATAGCCCACGTCTACCTTTTCTTTTAGGTCTTGAGAGCTCTCTGGGAGTGCTCATTGATCCCAACGATTACCCCTTAAAAATTATCCCTAGCCTTTAAAAATTATCCCTTCTGTTATTGAAAATTCATGCCTATAGTAATAAACTGTTAAAAGCTCTACTGCAGTCACTGTTGTCTTCTGGCCCCTCTAACTACCATTTCTTTCAGGAGTCCCAAGGAATTATCTTTCACTCTTTCTGGTTTTATTTGCTGCAGTTTCCTATCTTTGACTTGATAATTAAATCTACATAAACTTGCACCTCTGTCTTAAAGGTATTTACTGGTTCCACAGGCGCATATATAGCTCTAGGGAGTGCATTTACACTAAAGCTTAATTTACCTAATTTATAGCTAAATCATACATTCGCGGCTTGAGCATCATTCTTTGAATCCTCAAAGTACAATTATTTAATGGCTTGCTAAACAGTTTCCACATACAGAGTCTGACCATAGATATATTGGTTAATCTCCCACAGGCAAACAATAATCCTAGTAACTCCTTCTCAACCGGTACTTATCCGGTTTCCGACTCTGTCATCCATCTGGATGCATAGGCCACTGATTGCCAATAATCATGATCATACTTTTGCAAAATCACTATACCAACCCTCAACTATGAGACATACACTAAAATTTTTATAGGTTTTCCAGGAGTACAAAATTTGAGATAGGCTCTTGCATCAACTCTTGTTTCAAGGCAGCCCATCATTCCTCCTGTCCATCATTCCAGCAATATTTATTTTCATTCTCAGAGTATCCTCAATGACATTGTATTTGCTGCCAAATTAGATACACATTTGCCCAGATCAGCCTGTGCCTTAATGGTTTCTGCTGCCTTGAAATCTGGATAGTCTTTTCTAGGAACAAGTCTCCTTCTTACAACAGACTTTTTTGTAACATAGTGCCTGCAATGCCACAAATAATCCTTTTTTTTTGTTTTGCCTCCCCCCCACCCTTTTTATCCTGAGGAAGCTTGAAGCTACATTTCTCTTGACTTCCTAGCATAGTGCTCAAACTACTATATCACAGGACAGGCACCTCTCTGGTTCTCTTTTTGCAACTGTTTCTTACATTAACTACTCATTGGATGAAATGGATGGAAAACAATGCAGTACAGACATTTTTGTCTCATTGGGAGCAAAGGTCCAGGCATTCCAGGCCTTAGATTAGAGATGGGCAATTATTTCAGCTGGAGGGCCACTTAATGAGTTTTGGTGAGCTGTTAAGGGCCGCACCCATAAAATTTTTCAGAAGATATCATTTTAACAAGTTAAAGATAAAAAACAAGTCATATATTAAAAATCAAACATGACTATAACATAATTTAATTTTATCTCAATATATTTGAGATATCTCCTAAATATTTTTGTCCTGATTTATGTGGGTTTTTTAGTAACGTATAAAGAGGTGATTGCATAATATCTCAAAATAATGTCTTGTATGTTGTGTGTGAGTATAGGGAGAGCTGTATATGAGAGGCCTGGTGGGGGGTAGGTGTGTGTGTAGGGGATGGGTGTGGGCTGGGTGCATGGGGGATGCAGGGTGGTGTGCATGGACTAGGTCCTGGAAGCTGACCAGGGATGGGGGAGAGGGAGTAGGAGAGCCAGTGGGTGCATGCAGTAGAGCTCTACCAGGTGATGCAGTTGCAGGTGCTGGTGCAGTTCCCCCTACAATCTGGCGCATGGCTACCCCTGTGGCACTCTGCATGGGGCTGAGCCTCACCTGCTTCCACCCAGGATAACCTGGCTACCTGCACTAGCCAGGCCCAGCCTCAGCCCTGGCCCTAACTCCGCTTTCTGGTGGGGTTGCCTTCTACCCACTTGGCTGGCAGTCCACAGGTACTGCTTATTGTGCCTGGTGGGCACAGTGAGTGGAAAGCAGTTTGTGGCTGGAGCTGGAGCCCCACACACTGGGGTAGGAGCCACCTGGCTGCAGTTTCTGCCCCTCCTCCCCCCACTTCCCCACTATACCTGGAGTGTAGCAGGAGGGGGAGGAGCTGCTGGAGGTATGAGGAGCCAAGCAGTACCTGGGCAGCTGCAGCTGCACTGGAAGCAGCACCACTGGAAAGCTGTGTGTGCTGGCCAAGGATGGGGGCAGGAGCACGTGGGGCTCATCCCCATGCATTGGGATTTGGGGCCATATTTTGCTCACCCCTGTTTTAGATGTTAGTACACCGCCACAAAAGGTGCACATACATAGCAGGATATATGCCTGAACAGTGCATATCCTAATGTACTTGTTCTGTCAATATGCACATACAGCAGGGCTAACAGAGTTGCTACCTGTGTATAAATGTGAATTTGGCATTTACACAGCTAAAAACTGTCACTTAGATGTGCATAGAGAAATAAACTTCCACCTCAGTCCTGACTTATTCAAAGAATCTTTCATGAGTTCAAAATATGGTGGAGAAAAATACATATTGTAAAGCTACGAAATACCCTCAGATGGTTCTATGACTTATAGAAGTGAAAAAGATTGAAAACTGGTGCAACATACACTATGAGAAGTATAACTGAATATGTTTTCTCCTGGCTGCTGGGAAAGGCTCATGCTTTGGAACAGTTTCCAAATTTCCCTTGAGAGTTATAAATCGCCTTTGCAAACCTCTTTTTCTATGAAAAGGTGCCATAGGTGCCATACTTTATGAAAAATACTTATTTACTTATTTCTTTTGTGGGAGTGTTCTTCTGCCCAAGGCTATGACTCCTTAATGTTAACAAATGTTCTACTGCTTGCAATCTTTGTTTGCCTCCTTTAATGTAATGTTTAATAATTATAACAAGAAAGAAAAATTAGCAATAGAATTTCTGGGGTCTCTTTCCCCTACACTAAAACTCAATTATCCATCAGATCAGAAAGTTCCATATATCAATACTGAAAAGGATAGGAAGTATTGATTTTAATTAGTGACATTAACACAAACTAAATAAAAAAATTGTTCAACTTTATTTTTTAATGATTTTAAACTTCATGGTTTATATATCAAAACCCTTACATTTATAAGGGTTCAAACCATTTTATTTTGAAATTTAAGGCAAAATATATTGTTTTTCTTCTTCTAGTGGAACATTTCCATAAAATATTAGATCTTTACGATTGTGCATTGGTTTCTTAATTCCTGTGTTATTACTGGACTAATATTATTAGAATCTGTTGATAGCCTGAATTCAGTGAAAATCCTTTGTTATTTTGGACCTTGACTCAGTGAAAAACAGCTGCTGCATAAACTTTCAAAATACATATATTAGCCAGGAAAGTGCCACTACAAAGTCCATTGTGTTGCAGACAAAGGCATTGAACTTTTTAAACCCAGGCTGCTTGGGGGTTTGGGTTGAATGGCTTTAGAACTGAGACTGAATTCTTACTTGGAAGGCAGCAAGTATTTTGTACTCCAGTTCTGTTTCCAAAGTATACTGAGTTTTGACATTCTGTACATTCTCAGTGCAGCTTTTGTTCCTACAGACTGGTAAAGTGGGCTCAGTACAAAAAGATACACAAAAAGACTGTGTTAAAATGTTGCATCCCTGTGGTCACAGAGCCAGCATCCCTGTGGTCATGGAGCCAGTGCTCAGAACTCCTTGCTGGTGAGAGCTGGGAAGCTTGTTCCCCACCCAGCTCTGGGAGCATGGAGCTGGGGGAGGACGGGAATAAGCTCCCCAGCCTGTTTCTCCCACCCAGCTTTGCACTCATGTTGCTGAGCAAGGAACAAGCTCCCCAGCCCCAACCCTGCATGCCCAGGTGGGGACCCCCTGCCATTGCAGAACAGGGGCTGGGAACAAACTCCCTAGCCCTGACTCCATGATTGCATCTGTGATCACGGAGCAGAGGCTGGGAGCTCCTACATGGGGACAGTTCCCCATCAAACCTGGAGCTGGCTGGGACCTGCCCCTGGCTAGGACAGTTTCCACCCATCCCCAGGCTATATGGGGAAGCGTGTGAAGCCTGGAGGTGGCTGGGGACTGTCCTGTTTCAGATAGCTCCCATCCAGCTCTGGGCTGCACGTGAAGACTTCCCTGTGCAGCCAGGGGCTGGCCGGGAACTGTCCCAGTCAGGGACAAGTGCCAGTCCCTTGCCCCATTTGGGTGATCAAGGCACAGGGCTTGGAAACAGCTGCAGGGGTTGGGTAGGTCCCAGTCCCCTGCCCCGATCTGCTGGTGGGGCAGCTGGCAGCGAGCTAGCTCCTGGCTGCCCCACTGATGGATCAGGGCAGGGGTCTGGGACCTGCCACTTTCCTATAGCTCTTTCCAAGCTTGATGTCTGTGATCAGGGAGCCAGGGCCAGGAGCTCCCTACTACCAGGGCAGGGGTACACTGCCCCTTCCCCAGCAGCAGACAACCCCCTGGGGCCAGGAGACAGCTGTATCCTGGGCCAGTGCTCCCTGTGAGCCCCCAAGCTAGCACCCAGGGGGATCCTGGATCTCCCCCAGTGGTGGTAGGGACCCATTTCAGGGCTGCAGGGACCTGGTAGTAAATCTTCCTAGTCCTGCATGTGTAGACACCTACCCAAAAACCCTTGCTGGGAGCATCTACACAAGATGCTACGTTGCTTTAGCAATGCACTACGGTGACATAGCATCGGCAGGCACAAACCGTGATGCTGCAGGTACATTGGTGTAACAATGTGTTCCTTTGATATGGTGTGTTGCTATGGCAATGTAGCATAGTGTAGTATAGGCTATGGCTGTGCCATTAATTAGTACTTCCAGAAGGAATTACTAAATGACAGTGCAGTAACAACAGTGCCTTGGGGCACATGTAGATGCACCCACTGTGGAGTAGTTTACTGTACAGTAAATCTAGACTGGAGTAAATGCATGTGTAGATGTGCCGTGTAAGGAGGAACCTACTCACTGCCACTGTTGTCCCTGGCCAAATGTGGAACTCAGCAGAGATGCTTCTTACCACCTATCAGGGTTCCCAAGAGCATCAGGCCTAGTGGGTATATCCAGGAGTGAGGACTGCCAGGGTTGCAGGGATGAACTGCAGGTTGGAAGCAACTGAGGGCAGCCCAAGTTCCAAACAAGAAGTGAGGGCTGGAGCTCAGAGTCTGAAACCAAACCAGAGAACTAACTAAGGATCAGAGGTCAGAAAGCAAGCTGAGGTCCTCTGAAGTCCAAACACTGAATCAGAGATTTAACCAGGTATCAGGGAGTCAGAGAGCTAGAGGAGTTACTAGGACAGGAGCTTTGCAAGGACTGAGATCAGGAAGTTGTGCAGCAAAGCTCAGATGATGGAGGAGTTCCTTAAAAGCAGCCCCAGAACCAATCAAAAGGAAGGGGCTGAGGATGAGCTGGCCCTGCTTACTGTGTTAAATGCAGATGATCTAGTAACACAGGCTGTAGTGTAGGAGTTTTACACAGCCCATGGTGGGGCTGGAGTGTCTCTTGGCCCTCTGAAAAGAAGGTAAGAATCCCCTCCCAACACCCTTTCCCAGGGATCAGAAGAACATCCACTCCCAATTCCCCCTTCCTCACCTGTTACTGCTGCTGTCCCCCAGTCCCTAGGGGTAATGGGAGCTCCTATGCCACTGCAGCTGGGCTGTGCAGGGTCTAGACTCTGGCTGGGACAGTGGCAGTGGCAGTGGCAGCTGTTGTTTTGGACTGAGCTCAGCCCCCACACAGCCCAGTTGGAGAAGAACAGGAGCTCCCATGCCCCTGGGATAGCAGCAGCAGTAGGCATGGAAGGGGCAGGGGATGTGTCCTGCCCAGGAGGGGGGAAGGAGAGGGGCATTCTTATTTTCTTTGAGACTTAAGTCCTGGACTGCTCCCATGATGTGGTCTGTCCACCTGGATTGGGGGAAGTGTGGGAGGAGGCTGGGAGTGTAGGGGTGCCACTACCCCTGTGGTGCTCATTGGTGCTTCTGCACACCCCTTTGTAAAATCCTGGATCTGCTTCTGGTAGAGGTGCACCAGATTTATACCACTATAACCAAGAGCATACCCGTATATAAGTTTAGATATGTGTAATGTGTAACATCACCCTTAGCTGGAGAAAGTGAAAGGATCCTTGCTTTAAGTTTGAAAAGACAGACTCATGACCTAACCTGTCGTGTCTTATTTTTCTCTCTGCCTCACATGGTATATGAGGTTCCACAAGCCAATGACTTCTATCTCTTTAAACTGTGGCACCAGCAAACAGTGGCTGGACTCTCCTCCTGGCCTTCTGTGTCCCCTGCCATCCTGGGCCTGCTCTGCACTGTCTCAAATTGTGCCCCAGGTACCCATGTAGATTCTGTACCCAGGAGTAGTTTACTCTGGCCTCAAACTACTCCAGAGTTTATTATTTCACATTATGTGCACATGTAGACATGCCCACTGATATTAACGGTGATACTGAAAACAATTAAGCATGTTCATTTCAGATCACTGAGGAAACTTGTTACTCCAACAGCCATACAGCATTGTACGAAACATCAAGTTATTATCCCTAAGAAAACACAGACTCAGAACTGTTTTCCTAATTGCTAGTTATTGGTCATGATTATCTTGAATTTTAGATCTTCATCCCTTATATGCAGTACATGTCTGTGCATGTGAATTACACTCTTGAGAACTATTAGAAAAGGTATAAACTTATACATCCTGAAGCATGGGCTTTAAATCATCTGTGCAATATAGTTGATGGCTGTTCACTGTGGATGTAAATGATGTAAAAGCGTTGTCCATTTTTTTCCTGCTAGAATATCCATCTGGTGGCCAAGTGGCTGAGTTCTCTCGAGAAAAAACTTGAGCAGCACAGTGAAGGCAGCCACCAGGAATTTCGTGTTTTCATTAGTGCCGAGCCTGCACCTTCAGCTGACAGCCACATTATTCCCCAAGGAATCCTGGAGAATTCCATCAAAATCACTAATGAACCCCCGACAGGGATGCATGCCAACCTTCACAAGGCCCTTGATAACTTCAACCAGGTATGTCAACATCTCATATGAAGTTCTAGCCACCCTCATGTGGCTGCTATAGTAACCAGACAGGCTACCAAATCAGGAACTACAGTATAAGCAGTTGTATGTGTGTATGGAATAGTTGCACATTCTATTATCAGGAACCCACAGAAAACACCACTTGTGGAATACAAGCCTCTCAGTGCCAAAGCTTTATGGATCCGGTACAAGAACTGTGTCCACTGAGACTGCACAAAACCCATTTCATAGCACCAGGTATTCACAAATGAAGCTATCAAAGGTCAGGTGACCTAAAGCTGCTTTGGTTCTTCTATTTCTACAGTAAACTTCTGGATCCCATGACCGTTGTTCTGTACCCATACTTTTTGTAGGTTTTTTACATCAGACTTTTTGGTTTAAGTGACAATTTTTAGGAATCTTACTTTTGTTCAGATAGTATTGAAACATTTTTAAAATGTTCTAAATCCATTTTTGTGTCATTGTACAGTCAGATTCAGGCACCAACTCTGCCTTAGGATTAGAAGCATCTTGGCCTACCCAACCCCAGATGTGGAAAATAGGCATTATTTGCATCGTTATCCCCTACCATTACCTGGAGTAAGATGCCCAAGCCCATTGTTCCCTGTCAAGGGCCATACTCCAACTCAGGTATATCAAACATATGGCTTGCAGGCTGGATTCAGCCCATGCAGCTATGTCACTTGGCCTATGGGTTCTTAAAGGAGTTGGGAATTCACGGGAGGGGCAAGCGTAGGGTGGAGCCTACTATTGGGGGTGTCAGTGGCACATACTAAATCTTTACATGCATGTACACACATCTACAATACAGTAGTGAGGGCACAGGAATGTGGCTAGAAAACTGTCATTTAGGTGCACAGAGGGAGCTAGGGAAGATGCCACTCTGTGAGCTACATTAGCTGGTTGTTAATGATTCTATAGAAAGTAATCTTTGCTTTGAACTGGTACTGTAATTAAGCTATTTCAGAGTAATAGGGACAGCAGTGTAATTGCCAGAGCTTCTGGATGAGAGGTTAAGTCAAGGTCTTGATGCTTAAGTATATGAAAAATCCCATGGCACCTGTCCTAGGGACAAGGAGCTTTATCCTACCTTAGCAAGGTTCCTGTTTGGCTAGCTACATTTCATTTCCCTAATATCCGTATTATCTTTCTCAATTATAATTGGATAGTGTAGCTGGTACATAATGGCTGCCTTGATTCCAACTCAGAAATTGGCAGGAAGTTATCTTTACAGATGCAGAGCTTTCATAGCTAGAGTTCAGATGGTCGAAGTAGGTGTGACAAAAACTCCTGAAACCACATTGGTTTATTTGCTTGTTTCTGTGCATGCCAGAGTGCCAGTTGCAATGTGCTTGATGTCAATGTTCTCCTTTATCTATATGGTTCTGTTCACCAAGAATAAAGCATCTGCATAGCATGATGGGTTCTGTCTTCCAACATATCTCTTTATACAGCCAGTGAGGCCCAGCTGGAGTACAGCCTATGTACCATGGAAACCATTCTTTTTCAGGAGGGAAGAGGAAGATGTCCCTCCCTCCTGGTCGAATGCATTTGCATCCTGATCGATGCTCTTTTTTAAAAGAAACTCCATTGTAAGTACCAAAATCTCTGAGCAGACACAGTGGTGAGGCAACAGATAATGATTAATGCTAATAATCACAGAAGATCATTCCATTTTTATCTAGTGTTATTCATCATCTTGAATTTAACAAAAACTGCCATAAAGCCTTCACCTAAAGTAATGTATTCCATCCTGCTCTGCTCATTTCAATCAGCTAGTAATTAACATTTTATAAATTGCTAGAGTATTCTAAAATATCTCTTATTATAGAATCTTTGCAGTTTTGGGGAGTAGCACCTTTACATTGTATTTTACTTCCTTTGTACTGGATTCTTGCTCAGTGTATGGAATGGACATTTAAATTTAGCTTGTGACTGAAAGTCACAAAAGAACCTTATTTTGGCATCTGAAGAATATGGTTCTAAATCTGTAGCTAAAGAAAAATATAAAATTAAACAGAGAAGCTAAATGAGACTATGATCTGCATTTTTTTTCAGTTTTTATTGTTTAAAAGTCCTCATGACATCAAAGGGAGGAATAAGCTTAACGCCTATTTCATCCACATTCTTGGTGGGACAGTTTTACTCAGCTGGTGGCATCAGCTGAGGGATCAATCTTGCAGGAGCTGAACTGGCTGGCCCTGCTTCTTAATTTGGGGGGCGGGGGGAAGGGAGGTAGTACATCCTCTAGCTAGGGGATTGACAGAGAAGCTTACTTAATGTAACTTAATTACAGTACCAGTTCAAAGCAAAGATTACTTTCTGTTTTCAAGGAAAAAATGTTTTATTTCTTTATTCTGCCTTCCAAAAACAAGGTGCTTGTCTTATTTGGGGTTGTGGGATAAGGAGGAGGGGAGAGAGGAGGGAGCATGGTATGCGACAAATTACAGTAAAATGTTTATCGAGTTCCTAACTTGAGGGGAGAAATACCCTAAAGTGAGGGGAGGCTTGGGAGGAAGTAACCATGGTAAGACAGAACTCATGATTCTGAGGAAGGGAAAACATGAGGTAAGAAGAACTAAGACACTAGATTTCAAAAGGTCAGATTTCCATCAACCAAGGAGATAGGTAGGGTGCCATGGGAGAACAGACTGAAGGTTAAAAGCCCCCAAGCGGGCTAGCAACTTCTAAAGGTCACAGTACTGGAAGCCCAACAAGAAGCTACTCCAACATAGTGAAAGCATAAGAAGAACGGCAAAAGCCTGTGCAAGGAGCTTCTAGCATGCCTCAAAGGCAAAAAAGAAATCACACAAGCAATGGAAACATGGGAAGGACACCATGGAAGCAGACTAGGAAATAAGAACAAAATTAGGAAGGCAAAAGTAAAAATAAGCTGCATGTGGAGAAGGAAATCAAGGACAAGAAATGGTTTATTAAATATGTTAGCCCAAAGAAAAAGATCAAGCAACCTATGGGTCCACTGATAAATAACTGGGGTGATTTCTTAACAGAAGATGCAAAAATGGTCAACAGGAGTTTTGACTCTTCACCAAAAGTAAAATGCAACCAGACAGCTAATAAGGATTGTCTGGATAAGGAAGGGGACAAGCTGAAGGTAGAGATAACAGAAGAAATTGTCTGAGATCTTTGGATAAGCTTGAATGCATTCAAGTCAGAGTGACCTGATGAAGTTAATTCCAGAGAACTGAAAATCTCTAAGTAAATAACCAGAGGGCCTTATTAAGGGGAAGCAATAGAGGAAGTTTTAGCAATATTCTCAGGGGGAAGATAGGACTATCAGTTAGGGCTTCGTTACACGTAAATTTTAGGCAGCTCAACAACCTCTTAACCCCAGGCCTGTCCATACATTAACACATTAAACTGGTTTTAAGCACCCTTTAGGCATCTTAAAGTTACAGCACTCCAGTCTAGGTTTACCTGTGATCTGTGTTATCCAGCTTGTGTTATACTAGTATGTGGCCAGTCTAGGTTACATGTTAGTGTAACACCCCACCTGCCTCCTGCACCAGTCTGGATCGGCCCTGCTGCCCATGTCCTGCCTCCCCCAGGTTGGGCAGCCTTCCCCCACTATCACCTCTCCCCAGTTGGCTTGGATAAAGACTGCTGGTCCCCACCACAATCCCCATCAACCTGAATAGAACGACTTCCCTCAACCCATCCCTCAGATTGGGCCTATCGTCCCCCACACACCTAGCACCCCAGATCCCCGCTCACTCCCACCTGCGCTCCCATGCCTGTCAATGTTGACCTGAGGGAGCAGCTAGGGAAGGGAAACCCAACACCACTGCCACTCTCTGGGCTTGGTTCAGTCCAGAGAACAGCTGTGGCAGCAGAAGTGATTGGGCAGGTGGGTTCCCCTTCTCTCCCTGATCCTCTGGGATAGTGCCAGCAGCCACAAGTAAGTTGGGGGAGATGGTCACAGCTGAGCCATGAGGGCCAGGGGTGCAAGAAGGAGTCCCATGGTTGGGGTGAGCTGGGGGGGGGAACCTGAGGGATGGGGGGAGGGGGGCAGGGGGAGCCCTGGGAGGCAATGAGAAGAAGGGGAGCCTGGAATGGGAGAGGAAGGGAGTAGGAGAGGATTCTTACCTCAAAGCCCCTGCTCACCTGAATGTTTGACTGCTCTGAAATCAAGCTAACACTAACACTAATTACCACTTTGACAAGCATATTTATAATGTATAACAAGACCCTTAGATGCATAATTTATTTATATACTAATGTAAGAAACATGGGGAATAAGCAGGAAGAATTTGTGGTCCAAGTGCAATCAAGGAATTCTAGAATAATAGAAAATCAGGGTTGGAAGTTACCTCAAGATTTCATCTGTTCCAACCCCCTACTCAAAGCACAACCACCCCAACTAGATCATCCCAGCCAGGGCTTTGTCTAGCCAGGTCTTAAAACTGTGTATGGATAGAGATTCCACAACATCTCTGAGTAAACTGTTCCAGTGATTTACTATCCCCCTAATGGGAGATTTGTTCCTAATATCTAACCTAAACTTCTCTTGCTGCAACTTGAGACCATTGCTCCTTGTTCTGTCATCTGCCACCACAGAGAACACCCTAGCTCCATCTTCTTTGGAACCACCCTTCAGGTAGTTGAAGGCTGCTATTAAATCCCCTCTCAGTCTTCTCTTCTGCAGACTAAATAAACCCAGTTCCCTCAGTTTCTCCTCAGAAGTCATGTTCCCCAGCCCCATAACCGTTTTCATTACTCTCTGCCAGGCTCTCCAATTTGTCTACATCCTTTCTGTAGCAGGGGCCCAATACTGAACACAGTTCTTCAGATGTGACCTCACCAGTGCCAAATAGAGGGGAATAATCAGTTCCCTCAATATGCTGGCAACTCTCCTACTAATGTAGTCCAGTATGCCATTAGTCTTATTTGCAACAAGGGCACACCGTTGGCTGCTATTCAGCTTATTGTCCACTGTAATCCCCAGGTCCTTTTCTGTAGAGCTGCTGCTTAGCTAGTCAATCCCCTGCTCACCTGAATGTGTGACTGCTCTGAAATCAAGCTGTACTGTAGCCTGTACTGGTGCATAAGATTGTTGTATCCTAAGTGCAGGACTTTACACTTTGTCCTCATGAGATTTCTTTTGGTCCAATCCTCTAATATGTTGAGGTTTCTCAGAATCCTAGCATTATTCTCCAGAGTATCTATATTAATCCATAAGTAGTATTCAAATCACAGGCTGAATCAAAGATCAGGAGTTAAAGATCAAATTACCAAAGCCAAGGGTATTTTCTAAGTAGCCAGAGTCCAGAAACTTAGCTGAGCAGGGTCAAGAAGGAGAAAACTAGAGAAAGATTTAGTACAACAGACATTCAGAAGACCTCTTGGCTGGCCTGCAACCTGTTGCAGCATGTGGGAGAAAGCCACCTTGGTTTCTCCCCAAATTCTCTGCCGTGTGACAATGAGATTGGGATGGGCCCATCACAGAGGATTCACACCTCAGTCTCTCTTTAGGTAACTTGAGCTGGCTGCATTCCTGAGGGAGGGGGGAAACCTGCTCCCTCTGCCTACCTGACTGGCATCAGCCACCTGGGTGAGGGGCATCTACCTGGGGAGCTGGAATCTGCCTGGCAACTGGTGATGTATTTCAAATTGGTTGGCGGATAGCCAACCAGAGCTGACCTCCACTGGACCAGGTGAATGAGGTCACAGGGGCTATATAAGTTGGGACTGCCCGGGAGGAGGGGACAGCAGCCATGTGGGGGACACAGAGAAGCCTTACTATCTGAAACTGGCTCGCTCTCATCCCAAAACTCACAAGCTGGAAACCGCCTGCCCCCAGAGGGGAAACTTCACCAGCCTCTGGAAGATGCTTGTGAGTAAGCTACTCGAGATCTGGTTAGATATCTAGCTGGCAGTACCTCAGGTGCGTGATCAAAAGGCTACCTCAGCCAGACTGTTTGCTCTTTAGGATTTCTAGGATATTGCTCAATCTTGTACCCTATTTTCACCCTACCCCTGTAATCAGTAAAGTCCTCCTTTGTAACCGGTGTGGGAGACTTATTGAGGGGTGGGTCTAAATTATGCCTAAGAGACCCCCTTAGGTCTGCGGACTAAGGGAGACTTTACTTTTTGCCCCCGCACCTGGGGAAGTGCCCCAAGTGCCTGTACTAGGTCGAGTACCTGTAGGACTTTAGGCCTGTGTTTCCCCGAGGACACAGGGCCGAGAGTGAGTCTATTCTCGGGGTGGTGGCAGCTACGTTACCCCCAGGCTAGCGAGTGTGCTCCGGGAAGGGGGTTGGCCAGACATAAGGTGCCCCTAGGGAGGCATTCGGAGCCTGGAAGGTGGTCGGGCACAAGAAGGTGGGCGGCTCAACGCAGGAGCGCCCCCTACTGGCCCGCCACACAGCAGGTGTAACTAAATGTGGGGGCTGCTGCAATCAGGAGGCCCTAACAGTGCTCTGCTGGTTCATTAGCTTAGGTAAGGCTGCCACTCAGAGGTGCAGGAAGTTTTGGCCAGCTGAGAAGTTTACCTAGGCTGGGCTACCAGTTAGGACTAGGGTGGTGATCATAAAGGACAATCTTGTTGTCCTCTGTCCTCTATTGATACAAAACCAGACACCTTTATGTCTTGAAGAGAAAAACAGAGGACATAAAGGCATCAGGTTTTGTGTCAATAGAGGACAGAGGACAGAGTAGCAGAAAACTGGGATGTCCTTTATGATGGCTGGCCTAGATAGGGCCCCTAACACGAGGACAGCTGGCTGCACTTTTAAGAGGCCCTTTTAAAAGCACTGGAGCAAGCTATCTCCTTGTGAAAGTAGAATGGAAAGTGCAACAGGAGATTAGCCAGGGTAGGCAGCAATCTGTTCAATGAGTTTAGAAGGAATCTTTAAAAAAGTGGAAACTTGATTTTACTAGGGACGAGTATAAGACTGTTGCACAGGTGTGCAGAAAAAACACGTAGAAGGCCAAGGCACAATTTTAGATGCAACTGGCAAAAGATCTAAAAAGCAGTAAAAAGGGATTCTAGAAGAATGTCAAAAGTAAGAGGAAGACCAGAGAAACCATAGGTCCCTTACAGAATGTAGAAGGCAATGACATAGGGATGATGCAGGAAGAGTGAGATAATTAGTGCCCTTTTTACTTTGGTCTTCACAGTTAGGAGCAACTACCAACTGATGAACACAGCTGGCACAGTTGGCAGCAAAGATAGGGAAGGAGTCTAATACCTCAGAGTAATGACAGAACAGGTTAGGAATTAATTAGAGAAGCTAGATGCTTTCAGGTCATCAGGGTCAGATGGGATTCCTTCTTAGGGTAATGAAGGAATTTGCTGAAGTAATTTCAGAGGTATTAGCTATCCTCTGAGAACTCATGGGGGCTGTGTGAGGTCCTGGATTACTGGAAAAAGGCAAATATAGGGTGCCTGTACTCAATTAATTGAATCTGCTGGAATGTGATAATTAGCATGCTCCAGCCTCTGTGTTTCGTGTATCAGTGTCCCTGTGGTTCAAAATGGTGGTGGGGACATGTTTGTCAAGCACTAGTTAAAGTGCCTCTACTGCCATTTTGAAGCATGGGGACACTGATACACAAAGTGCTGTGGGCATTTTAATTAAAGCGGCTCCATTTAATTAGAGCAGTGCTATTTTGAAGCACAGGGATGCTGATACATAAGATGCTGTGGGCGCTTTAATTAGAGCATCTCTCAGATCTGCTCTAATTAAAAGCCCTCCCACCCCCACATGGGGCACATATTAAAACACCTATAGGGCATTTATACACATACATTTTTGTGCCCGGAAGTGCTGGAAATCCTGCACGTCAGAGCAGACTCGATTAATTGAGTCTGCTCCACACGTAAGCTGACACTCGTGGCACTGCATCGCTTGCAGTTGCATAAGCAGCACAAGGCACATCAACGCGGAGAAAATGGTTGTGATGCACTTTTAAACTAAAATGCCTTTTATGTGTTTTAGTTCAAAAGCAGACCACTGCCATTTTCTGCATGCTAATGCGCATTTCACCACTTACACAACTGCAAGCAAGGCAGCACTGGGCACTTTTCAAAGCACCTGGTGCTGCAGTGCCTGCATGTGTAACAATGCTCATAGTGTCCATTTTTAAGAAATGGAAGGAAAAGGATCCAGGGAATTACAGTCCAGTCAACCTGACCTCGATACTTGGAAAGATAATGGAACAGGTCCTCAAGGAATCTATTGTAAATCATTTAAATGAAAGCAAGCTGATCATGAACAGGCATGGATTCACCAAGAGAAAGTCATGCCTGACCAACCTGATTTTCTTGTTTGTTAACGTGACCAGCTCTGGATGTGGAGGAAAACAGTGGGTGTGATATACTTTGACTTTAGCAAGAGTTTTGATACTGTCTCCCATGACATTCTTATTAACAAGCTAAGGCAATACAGACTACATGAAAGTACTGTTTGACAGTTACATAATTGGTTGGATCATTGGGCTCAATGAGTAGTCATCGATGCCTGATTGGGAGGAGGTGTCAAGTGAGGTTTTCCAGGGGTCTGTTCTGTGTTCAGTATTGTTTAATATTTCCATTAATAATTTGGACACTGGGACTGAGTTTACACTTAATAAATTTGCAGACGTCACCAAGTTGGATGGAGTTGCAGGTACTTTGGTGGGTAGGGCTAGGATCCAGAATGACCAGAATAGGCTGGATAAATGGTCTGTAATCAACCAGATGAAATTCAGTAAGTACAAATACACAGTCCTGTACTTGAGACAGAATAACTGTATGCACAAGTTATTGGCTGTGGTACTGCCGAGAAGAACCTGGGGGTTACAGTGGACCATAAGATGAATATGAGCCAATGCGCTCTTATTACTAAGAAAGCCAACAGCTTATTGAATTGTTTTAATGGGAGCATCACTTGCAAGGGAGTGATTCATTCACTACATTCAGCAGTGGTGAGCCTGCCTCTGTAGTACTATGTCAAGTTTTGGGCCTCACACTTCTGGAAGGATATGGACAGATTGGTCGTCCTCTCCATGGACTTCCACCTTGACAGGGTAGAGAGGCTTGCATGTACCGATGGCCCTAAGAGCAACACTGTTAGGAGTCTTGTACTCCTGGTAGGGTCTCGCATGGTAGAAAGGTCAAAGGTGAGGTATGAGACAAAGAGCAGTCCAAATAACATAAATACTTCGATGGTGGGGCAGGCAGATGAAGAAGGTGGATGAAGTCACTTGACCCTTGGAATGGGATAGGAGGATGATTTTGCAGCTGTGATTGCAACTGAACAGCCCTTTTTAGGATCCCCTCTGCTCATCCTGCATGGGGAGGGGGTAGAAAAGGTACCACTAACATAGACTCCCCACCTTATCTTAGCTGACTGGATAGCTGCTTCCAGGAGGATCACTCAAATTGTGGTTGAAGCACAAAAATGTCTTTTGCATCCTCAAATGTACAAACCCTACTAGACAACCTGATCAGTGACATATCTGAATGTAGAACAGCTGTTGTTACCTGAGACCTCTCACGATACAACATTGATATCACTGGTCTCTGCAAGACCAGATGTGCATATGAAGACCGTCTGAGGAAGGAGGGGGGTGGCTATACATTCTTCTTGAAAGGGAAACCTGAAAATGACAGGCAAAAACACAGCATTGGGTTTGCCATGAAAAACCAGATTGTCAGCCAAATGACTAAATTCCCTGTTGCCATTAACGAGCGCCTCATGACTCTCCACTCCAACTGACCAGCAATTCATTTGTTACTGCTCCAGCACATGATGCTGAGGAAGAACAGAAAGAACAGATTTATTCTCACCTTTTTGAAATCCTGACTATCATCCCAAGATAGAATAAGATCATCCTCTGGAAATTTCAATGAGATAATTGGCTGGGACTTTAACATGTGGAGGGGAACCATTAGGAAGGCCAATTCCAACAGCTTCCTCTTATTCAGTAAATGTGCAGAGCATGAATTTGCCATTACTGACACTATCTTCAGACAATGTAACATGTACAAAACAACGTGGTAAAACCCCCACTCAAAACAATGGCATTTCCTTGATCACATCATTGTAAGAGCACCTAATCTAAAAGACGTTCATATCACACGTATTGTGAGAAAATCCAGTGACTGCTGGACCAGTCATTGCTTATTGAGATCCATCATGTCCATTAGGGTTGTACTGAAACATCAAAAGCAACCCAAATTGGCCTGAAGACAGTACAACATCAAATGCCTTCAGACCCCTAGACATTGTGAAGCTCTCTAAACATATCTCAACAAGAAACTCACCAATCTTAAGACTGAAAATAATAACACTTGTGTTGAGGAAGATTGGCAAGCTCTAAAGGATACCATACATGAGGTTTGCACAGAATTAAAAGATCATAGAAAATCAGGGTTGGAAGGGACTTCAGGAGGTCATCTAGTCCACGCCCCCTCCTCAAAGTAAGACCATCCCCAACTATATCATTCCAGCCAGAGTTTGTTGAGCTGGGCCTTAAAAACCTACAAGGATGGAGATTCTACAACCTCTCTAGGTACTCCACCACCCACCAGTACTTCACCACCCACCTAGTGACAAAGTTTTTCCTAATATCCAACCTAAACTTTCCTTGCTTCAATTTGAGACCATTGTTCCTCGTTCTATCAAAGAGAGTGGCACTGATACCACAAAATGGAAAAACTAGCTTGGAACAGGACTACACGATGCTTTTTGATAGAAGGTACATCTTACTTTGAAGAAAATGGTTTCACTCTAGAGGCATAAAATGACAAAAATGGAAGGATATGAAACAAGACTGAGGAGTCCATGATCCGACTCTCCCTTTAACCACCATCTCTGGTGTTTGCCAGAGAGCCTGCAGCTCTAGGAATGGCCTTCTTAGCCATCAACAGGCTTATTTACAACTCTTTACTTGACCTGTTGGAGTGATCATTCTTGACTGTGAGGGTTTGCCACTACCACTGGGCAGATTGGAAAGAATCCAGCGCAGAGCAACAAAAATGATTAGAAGCCTGGGGAGTATGACATGAGGAAAGATTGAAAGGAAAAAAAATACTCACTTGGGCTCTGGGAGCAGCGCAAGATGCACAGGTGAAGTTGGAGGGCCTGAGGCTTGTCCCATCAGTAGCAAGACTCCCAGCAGCTTGATGCGAATGGACACACACTGCACCCTGAGGGTCCCCTGGAAGTCTGCAGCCTCCTCCTCTGGCACCACAGAAGCCTCCACCCAGACAGAACCCATGGTTCTGGACTCCATGCAGTTGGAGCCCCTGGCTCTCAGCTGTGGGGGCTGCCTGGCACATTTCCAGGCTCATGGGACCGGGAGTATGGCCACCTCCCCTTGTGGGGTTTGCTCCACTTTGGAGTCTCTGGAGAATTAGATTGAGGAGCTCCAGGCTGCAGTCCAGAGAGTAAGTGCCATCAGGGATGGCAAGCAGGAGGTTGACTCCTACTGCCAGGCCCTTCACCCCCTGGAGGTGGAGGGTGGATCAAGGTCACCTTCCAGGTCAAGGTACCGTCCAGCCAGGGGGTTGGACCAAGGTGGTCAAGGGCCCAAAGGCCTGCCGCACCAAGGTCCACTCCCCTCTGGGGCTTTGCAACAGGTATGAACCTCTTGCATCCCTAGTAGAACCTGCAGAGATGCCGTCTCCTACAGGCAAGGGAGGATCACCCCCCCCACACTCTTCCTAAGATGAAATGCAGAGTGCTTATCATGGGAGACTCCCTCCTGAGGGGGACTGAGGGGGCAATCTGTCGCCCCAACCGCCTAGCCCGGGAGGTCTGCTACTTCCCGGGGGCCCGCATCTGGGACGTAGCTGAGATGATCCCAAGGATTCTCCAGCCCTCCGACTGCTACCCTATGCTTCTCATCCATGCGGGCACAAATGACATGGCTTGTAGCAATTCCAGCCAGGTCATGAGAGACCGCAGGGCTCTGGGAGCAGGGCTTAGGGGGTTGGGGGCACAGGTGGTCTTTTCCTTGCTCCTTCTGGTTGTGGGTCATAGGCTGAGGAGGGAGAAATGGGTTGAGGTAGTCAACCAAAGACTGCGGTGCTTGTGTAATCATGAAGGCTTTGGCTTCCACAATCACAGTCCACTCTTTGGTGACAGAGGCAGTGGTCTGCTGGGGAGGGACAGCCTCCACCTCACTGCGCTGAGGAGGAGGCTCTTCTCAGCTAGACTGGCTGACCTGCTCGACTGGGCTTTAAATTAAGCCTGATAGAGGATGGGGGGATTACCGCCACTGCAAGCCCACTGGTCAACTTTTGTAAATCCAGCGGTCTAAGGCACTCAAGGGAACCCACCCCTACCCTAGCCCCGGAACGATCTGTGGGGAAGACAAGGGCCCTTAATGGAATACTTGCCTACCTGTATACCAATGCCAGGAGCCTGGGGAATAAACAGGAGACACTGGTCCTCCTGATAAACAAGAATGACTACAACATCATAGGGATAATGGAGACCTGGTGGGACTCCACCTATGACTGGGCCACAGATATAGATGGCTATGTCCTGTACAGGCGTGATCGTGCAGATAAAAGGGGTGGGGGTGTAGATCTCTGTGGCAAGGACAGCTACACGTCCCTGCAAATTGACATTGGCACCCAGGAAGGATGACTGGAGTCTCTCTGAGTTAAAATATGTGGGGAACATAACACAGGGGACAACATGGTAGGAATCTACTACATACCTCCTAACCAGAAACAACAGTTGGACCAGGAATTCTCTAGGGAACTAGCTGAGTCTGCATGCTCTCAGTGCATGTTTGTCATGGGAGACTTTAACTACCCAGACATCTCATGGGAAGAGCACTCGGCCAAATCCAATTTTTCACAAAGCTTACTCACATGCGTGGATAAGCTCTACCTGACCCAAGAAGTCTGTGGGATGATGAGAGGTAAAATGTTGCTAGACCTGGTACTGGCCAAAGGGGATAACCTAGTCAGTGACCTAAGAATCAATGGAAAGCTGGGTGATAGTGACCACGAGCTGATCACCTTTACTATGCATCAAAAGCTGGCAAGTCAGCCAGCAATACTGAAGTCCTCAACTTCAGGAAAGCTGACTTTGACAAGCTCAGGAGACTCCTGATTGAGGCCCCAAAGGAATCACGACTCAACAGGAAGAGGAGTCCAAGAGGAGTGGCTGCTTCTCAAGGGAGCGATCCTGACAGCACAAGGGATGGCCATCCCATCTCGAAGGAGGGGTTGCAAAAGGGCACAGCAATCCCCTTGGCTCAGCAGGGAACTTGAGGACCTCCTACACCTCAAAAGATGTAGGGTGGAAGGCTGGAAGTACCACCAAGGAGTAGTACTCAGCACTGGTCCATACCTTCAGGGAGCAGATCAGGAAAGCCAAGGCTGCATCTGAGCTCCATCTGGTTTCACATATCAAGGATAACAAAAAGTCCTTTTTCAGATATGTAGGGAGTCAGAAAAAAAGCAAGGATAACATTGGACCCCTGCTGAACCAAACGGGACAGCTGATAACCGACACCCAGGAAAAGGCCAATCTGCTTAATAGGTACTTCACTTCGGACTTTCACCAGTCCAGTGGGACTGCCCTACCTAGCAAGATGCTGGACGGCCAGGGTGAGGGCATATTTATACTCAGCATCAGTGTTGATCTAGTAAAGGATCACCTTGAGAGGCTGGACACCTTCAAGTCAGCTGGTGCTGACAGATTACATCCTAGAGTACTCAAGGAGCTGGCGGGTGTCATAGCCCAACTATTGGCAAAAATATTTGAAAACTCATGGTGCTCAGGTGAAGTACCTGAAGACTGGAAGAAGGCCAATGTGGTACCCATCTTCAAGAAAGGGCGGAAAGTAGATCCCGGGAATTACAGGCCAATCAAATTGATCTCAATCCCCAGTAAGATTCTAAAGAAAATTATCAAGGAGACCCTTCTGGATAAGCTGGCTGAGGGCAACATCCTGAGGGGTAGCCAGCACGGGTTTGTTGCAGGTAGGTCTTGCCAGACTAATGTTATCTTCTATAACCAGGTGACATATCATCTGGACAAGGGAGAAGAGATTGACATCCTATACCTGGACTTTAAAAAAGCTTCTTATCTGGTGTCCCATGACCTCCTCATGGGAAAATTGGCCAACTGTGGCCTTGGTTTCGCCACAGTCTGATGGCTGGGTAATTGACTCTGAGGTCGGACCCAGTGAGTAGTTTTCAGTGGTAGTGAATCATCATGGTGCTCTGTGTCCAGTGGTGTCCCCCAAGGCTCTGTCCTTAGACTGGTTCTTTTTAATGTCTTTATCAATGATGTGGACTTTGGTGTCAGAAGCACACTGGCTAAGTTCACTGATGACACTAAACTTTGGGGCATAGCGTCCACACCTGAGGACAGTCTAGTGATCCCAGCTGACTTGGATAAACTTAGTAAATGGGTGGATACAAACCTGATAATGTTCAGTATTGATAAATGTAAGGTACTCCACCTGGTGGGGGAGGGAACCTGCAGCATGCTTATAGGCTCAGCAGTGCTATGCTTGCTAGCACCATGGCTGAAAGAGACTTGGTAGTCAAGATTGACCACAAGATGAACATAAGCCACCAATGGGATGTTGCAGCTGGCAAAGCAAACAAAACTCTGGCTTGCATTTACTGATGCATCTCGAGCAAGACCCAGGATGTCATTTTCCTGCTGTACTCAGCCTTGGTGAGGCCACAGCTGGAGTACTGCATTCAACTCTGGGCTCCACAATTCAGAAATGATGGGTGGAAGCTTGAAAGAGTCCAGAGGAGAGCCATGCACATGATCAGAGGGCAAGAGATCAGGCTTTATGACGAGAGGCTGCAAACTAGGGGGCTCTTCAGCCTGGAGAAGCGCAGGCTCAAGGGGGACCTGGTGACTGCTTATAAGTATATAAGGGTTTTATCTCAGTATCTGGGAGAACATCTGTTCACCATAGTGCCCCAAGGAAAAACAAGGACCAATGGTCATAAACTCCTCCAAGATTGTTTTAGGCTGGACATAAGGAGAAATTTATTTACTGTCCAAGCCCCCAAGACCCGGAATAGACTCCCTCTAGAAGTAGTGCAGGCACCTACTCTGGACTCATTCAAGAAATGTTTGGATGCTTATCTTGCTGGGATCCTTTGACCCCAGCTGACTTCCTGCCCCTGGGGCAGGGGGCTGGACTTGATGATCTTAGAGGTCCCTTCCAGCCCTAATGTCTTTGAAATCTATGAAAGAGCTATGATTGCTTATTCAGGAGAAGCGAGGAATAAAGTGGGATTTGATAATAGTCCTCAAATTCCTGAAGGATGATTACAGAAATAATGGAGATGGATTTTTCTACTTTTCTCTGGGGCTGTAGGGGACAGGACTAGGAGCAATAGCCTCAAGCTTCAGCAGGGGAAATTTAAGTTGGCGATTAGAAGGAACTTTCTGTTTATGAAGGTGGTCAAGCATTGAACAGGCTGCCTGGAGAAATTGTGGAATTTCCATCCTTGGAAATTTTCAAGAGCAACTTGGATAGATATTTGAGTGGGATGGTTTAGTTAGGGATGATCCTGCCTCGAACAGAGGCCTGGACTAGATCTCGTCCAGATGGCTTGAAATTGGGAAGTACTGTGAACATAATAGAGGCCAGGAATGCAATTCAGAAGGAACTTGATAGGTTGGATAGCAGGGCTGAAGCCAACAGGATGAAGTCCAATAATGAGAAATGCAAAGTGCTATACCTTGGGAACAATAATTGAAAACACTAAACAAATTGGATGGCAACTGACTGAATAGCAGCACTTTGGAAAAGGTCTTGGGATCTCGGTGTTTCCCAGACTCAGTAAGAGTGCATTGTGATTCAGCTGCAAAAAAGGCTAACAAAGTTTTAGGCTTCTTCAAAAGAACAATTAAGTGCAAGACACAAGCAGTGATGGTGTCTCTTTACTTGCTACTTTTTAAGCTTGATCTAGAGTATTGGTTACAGTTTGGGATCCCACATTTTTAAAAAGATGTTGAGAAGTTAGAGAGGGTAGAGGCAGGTGACAAAAATGATAAAGAGTTTGGAAGGCAAGCCATTGAAATAGGCCTGTTCAGCTTGCAAAAAAGGTGGTTAAGAGGGTACGTGATAGCAGTCTTCTACTATCTGAAGCTCTTCCATAAAGAAGAGGAAGCCCTCTTTTCCCTTTCATTTTTTTCCCCCACCTTCCTCAGAAGCAATGGTTGTTGGCTGCTGTTAAGCCTAGGAATTTTGATAGTGGTGTGCTTATGCTCCTGCTGGAAATAAAATCTAGATGTTCCTGGTTGGAAGGTCTTGGTTCTCCACTCAGGGTTAGACTGATTGCCACATTTGGGATGAGGAAGAATTTTTCCCCATGGTCAGATTGGCATGAGTAAGGGTTTTTGTTTGTTTGTTTGTTTTTGGGGGGTTACTTCCTCTGTAGAAGGGGGCATGTCCCTCTTAGATCTCTTCAGTGCATGTTAACACCACTTGCAATGGCACTATTAGTTCTTCTTCCCCTGCTTTACCTGTGGTAGGTTAGGGTGTTATTTGTGTTTTTTGCTTATGTGCTTTCCAATTGTATGACAGGATGGATTATGTACTTTTAGGAATATGTAATGGTACTTTAATATTTCATCGTGACCTCATTTTGTTCACACAGGGCCATTCAAATTCTGGTTTGGATAGCTTGTTCAGAAATGATCCTGCTTAAGCAGGGACTAAATGACCATCAGAAATCCCATAGACCCCTATGATTCTGTGATTCTGTCAGGGTTAGAAGTGTCTCCTGGATAAAAAATAGCAGCACAATGTGCTTTAGGGGTAAGGCGATATTTACTGTATTTACTCGAATACAAGATGTGGTTTTTTCCCCCTAGTCCACTTGGGGAAAAAAAGCCCCTTTTCTTACAGTCAAATACAAGGAATCCTCATTCAGTATATTGTTTATTCCTCCATCTCTTCTCTGCCTTCTTCTTCCCCATGTCTGCCACACCTTGAACCACAAATATTTCAAGTCATATATTGCCAACTCCAAACACTCTCTTCTGGTGAAAGCCAGTCCCTTGACCAACAGTAGGTTTATCACCTTCCATATTGCTATTGCCTCACAAAAGTATTAAGGTTCTCAGTCTCTGTGGGTGCGTCTACGCAAGACACTTTACTGTGCAGTAGAGATAATTACTGTGCAGTAAGCATCTGCATCTACATGTGCATATACTTACTGCACAGTAGTTGGCTGTAATCCTGACTAAATTTGCTACCTGCAAATGCAAGTAGCAAATGTACTCAAGATTACTTACTACACAGGAGCGCATGTGTAGACACATAACCAGGAGCAAATGTACTCCTGATCAGCAAGGCAGGAAGGGGTGGGAGACTGCTCCCTGCCTATGGGAGCTACCTCTTGCTGGGGTAGTCTGTGCCACTGGAGCTTGGATAGAGACAGTCTCCCCCTGCTCTGGCAGCAGCGAACTCCCAGCCTCTGGTTTGTTATCATGGGGCTGGGAGATTCTTGTTTCCCAGCCCAAGCTCCATGGTCACGTGGCCCAGGCTAGGATATTCTTATCCCCCACCAGCACCGGGAGATAAAGATCTCCCAATGCCAGCCCTGCAACTGTGGAGCTGGTGCAGGGAGATAACTAGGGCTGTGCAAAATTTTGCCGGCAGTTTTGTTTCAACACTGTTTCGAGCTTGAAACAGCAAAATCAAAATGAAACAGAGCTTCAAAACAGCCTTGAACAAAACGAGGCAAGTCGAAATGTTTTGAAATTTTCAAAAGGTTTCGAGTTTTGAAGCTCAAGCTGGGCTTGTCTGCAGGGAAACAGAGACTAAAGTAAGGAGGGCGAGGGAGAAGGGGGGGAAGGAGTGCTCTCATTATTGACCATGTAGCTGGCCAGTGACTGTCATCCTTTCCTGAGGTCTTTTCCAATCCCGGTGATCTGGAGGAGGAATGGAAAAACTGCATAAAAGGCAGCATTGTTTGAACTGCCCTGCTTTCTGCCTTGGTGTCAGTTGAATGAGGGCACACCTTAACACACACAGTGTCACCCACCCATGTCATGAGTTTTTGCTGTCAGCAGCTAGAGGTACGGGGCCCTAGAACCCAGACTCCCCCTGCACCTATCTCCTTGACAGCTGGTAGGCTTCATGGCTGCAGCAGGGCCTAGCAGGCTTGCAGTTTTCACCCCCATGTCCCAAGACAGACACAGTACCACAAGTACCCATGTCACGAGTTTTACTTGTCAGCAGCTTGAGATGCAGTGTCCCCCAAACCCCTGCACCTATCTCCTTGAAACTTGGCAGGCTTCATGGCCTCAGCAGGGGCTAGCAAGCCTGCAGTTTTGACCCCACTGTGGCTTAACACATACACGTGACATGAATGTTTTGCTTTCAAGACTTTGAGGTGCAGTTTCCCTGAAACCCCTGCACCTATCTCCTTGAAACTTGGCAAGCTTCATGCCCTCAGAAGGGGCTACTATTCCTTCAACTTTTATCTAAATCGGGCTAGAAGTGACAACGTTATAGTCTGTTTTGACCTTCCCCATTATAGCCTATGGGCGAAACGTTGAAACAGCATCGAAACAGCTAAACTGTTTCAAAGAAACAAAACAGAACAGCAATTTCAAATTGAAACAATTAGAAACAAAATGCTGTTCCATCAAAACATCAAAACACAAGTTGAAATGGAAGAGTGCCATTTCACACAGCCCTAATAACGATCTCCCAGAGGGCTTCCCATGATCGTGTAGAGGGATATGGGGGCTCCTTGCTGTGGGGGCAAGGAGACATTGTCCCCCTGCTGGGCTTTGGGCAGCAGGCAACTCCCAAGGGCAGGCAGCAATGTTTCAGCCCCTACTAGGAGACAACTGTCTCCTGGGCTAGTACCCAGGGGAGCCTAAATCTTCTCCTGGCTGCTTCCAGGGCCAGTTGCAGAGCCACAGAGAATGGGATCAGTCTGGTTCTAGGAGTAGCAAATCTGCTCCTGCATCCCTGCACATGTAGACAAATGCCCAGGAGAATTTACCCTTGAGTAGTTTACTTGAGAGTAAATTTGCTCCCAGATTATTTGCACATGTAGATACATCCTGTATCTCCAGTCCTTTGGGCATTAACCCATACAACACCATTTCATTTATTGTCACTTTTCATATTGACGACCCTCAAAAACTGGCGTACCTCTTCCCATACCTGGTGCACAAACGGGCAGTACAAAAATACATGCAGTACAGATTTTTCAGCCCCACATCCCTTTCTCAGGCATGCTGTTGATCTTACTAAACCCCATTTATGCTTAATTCCCCTCCTAGGAAGAATATTCTGTATCATATCCACATGATATCCATATGTTCTCTATTATCTGTCACTTCTTTCTACATGTTTGCCATCTGTCCTGTCACATCCCTGACTATCTATCTATATATAAAGGGCTTATTCCATCTCTCTGTATGTCTGTCTGTCTGTCCATAATGCTCTTGGGGGGGGCATGGCTTCCAGCAGGGCATGGCTCCAGCCACTGCTCCGTCAAGAATATCCGTCAGAAATGATGGGCGTAGTGTGGCTTGAGAAGAGCAGGCCAGGTGGAGTGGGCCAGGCAGATGTGGGGGACAGGGTGGGGGGTGGCACAGGGCTGGACACAGAGCGCAGGGGGGTGTGGGGCTGGATGCAGAGCAGGGCGAGTGGCGTGGCGCGCAGCTGGATGCAGAGTGGGAGAGGGTGGCTCACGGTTGGCATAGAGCAGCGACAGCATGGGATGGTAGGTGGTGGTGGCAGCATGCAAGCTTCCCCCCCCTACACCTGCTTCTGGGAGACAGCGGTGATGCAGGGTGGTGGGTGGTGGTGCTCTGTCCTTGCCCCCCTCCATCATTCTTGATGGGCAATTCACTAGTTGTTATATCTTTCATATCATATTAATCACCTTCTTACAATCTTTCAAGCACTCTCCCTCTAGTTTATTTACCCTTAAGGAACTCTCCATCTTTGCATAATGGGCCAGTGCCTGCCATACACACAGTTTTTCCCAATCTCCCCTGCACTTGCCCCATCTTCTTAATGTTCTTCCTGCAGGGTGATGGCAAAAGCATGCATTCTTCCCCACCCCCTGAGTTGCCTCCTTATAGAACACTAGCCAATTGTCTGTCAAGAATGACGGGAAGTGGAGGGGAGGGAGCGCTAATTGAGTGCCACCACCTAATGCCCCATGCTGCCAGTGTTCTGCCTCTTGCAGGGAGCGGGGTGGGGGAGCCAAGGCCAGTGCTGCTGACCTCAGCTTCCCCACCCTCTATTTGGTCCTTGGCATGGCTTCACAATCATGGTGGCACTTCCCCACACTTGGAGCACTCTGATTGGGTGTTTCCATCAGCCAGTCAGAGTCTGAATAAAGCATTATGGGTGGACAGAGAAACAGACAGATTTAGACTTTTATAATATTAGACTATAAAGTAAGTTTACAAAAACCTTTCTAAATCTGGCATTCTCCAGTTTTCTAATTCCCTGGCTTTAAACCGCTCCATTCTCGCTACCCTTTATCTTTTACCTCCCCACAAGAAATGCATTTCTGCCTCTTTACCCTTCTTATTTGCTGCCATGATGATAGATACACCACTCCTCTGTAAAGGGTGATAAGCAAGGGTACTGTTTTCATCACAGCCTCCATCCTTTATACAGTTCCACATATTCTTGACAGGTCTTCTCATTTTGTAATAAGTGAACATTTAACTTCCACATAACTTTTCCCCTGTATTTGCTTTTATCTAAACTCACTTCCATTCTCAACAACCAGTGATCGCTGAAGGTCAGATCTATGATCTCCTTTCCAATCCCTAGCCAATTTCACATTAATACAAAATCAGTCCTCAACACCTGTGTCACACTTGGTTCCATCCCTGTAATCACGTTCTTACCCCATAAATATTTTAAACTCCTATTTTTATTATATTAATCAGTACTTTTGAAGAGCTGTCTAGCTCTCCCTCCAGTCCATTCCCACTCCTATCCCCCTCCTTAATAATGCAATTGAAATCCCCCACCATAATTTGCTCTCTACCTCCACCTACATACACCTTTAACTTCTTAAATAGGGTGATCTTTCCTTCTCTTTCAGTCAGTGCATATATATTAAAAATCTCTAATGCTTTCTTGTCGAACTCCATGACCATTTGTTGCAATCTCCCTTCCACAATCACTTGCACTTGCCACACTTTCACTTCCTCACTCTTGAGAAAAATCATGACTCCAGCTACTTTTTTTACATCCGACTTTGCCCACCACAATAGACCTTATCCCCATCTCTTTATAAAACTCTTATAAACCCTCTCCCGTGGGATTCAACACTCCTGTAAACATATTATGTCCACTTTGACCACAATTAATATTGGCATAATCTTATTCCATCTCTTCCTCCATAATACTCGTCTGACATTTATAGATGCAATACACAGAGTCATGCCTGTCCATTTAAATTCCACATCTCGACCACTTTTATGAGTGTTCTATGCTGCTGCTTGATGCAGTCAGCTCTAATCCTCCTCCTCTTTACATCCCCGTCATTTTTGCCAGTTCTTTTATTGCTTTTGTATTCAAAAAGGCTCCCCTTTTCCCTCACCCCCATCTTTCTGCTCCCTCTCCCCTTTCCCCTCTGTGTTAGTCACAGATGACATAATCATTGATTTATTTTTCATAAACCCGTCTCCACTGCCCACATTTTTCCAAGTAAATACTGACGCATCCACCACCACTCTCTGGGTGCAACCCCTAAGCCAATTTGCCACCCACCTTACCATGTAATCATCTATGTCACAGTCGCTCAGTTTATCTATGAGAATATAATGAGATACTGTATTGAAGGCCTTCTTTAAATCCAAGTAGATGACATCCACCTTGATTCCTACCTCTAAGCATTTTGTGACCTGGTCATAAAATGAAACAAGGTTAGTCAGGCAGGATCTACCTGCTATGAATCTGTGCTGATTGCCCTTTAGCATTGTTTTCCCTGCTGAACTCCCACAAATGTGATCCATAATATTTTTTTCCAAGGTTTTTCCAAGGATAGAGGTGAGACTAACTCGTCTATAGTAACCCAGATCCTCCTTCCTCCCCTTCTTGAAAATAGGGACCACATTGGCCCTTTTCCAGTCCTCTGGGACCTGACCTGAGCACCAAGAGTGCTCAAACAGCCATGCCAGTGGCTCTGCTATGACGCTAGACAATTCCTGCAGCACCCTTGGTTGAATATCATCCAGGCCTGCTGACTTAAAGACATTTAGCCCCTCCAAGTGTCTCTTCACTAAGTCTGTGCTAGCAGTTGCTGGGCTAGCAGTTGGTGGGCTGGTTACCCCTATATGCCTGTCTGTGATCCAGCTGGGAGATTTCCCATCCCCCTAATCTGTCACTTATTGCCCTAGTTGGTCTTGTAGGGGACCTATGCTACCCTACACCAATCCTGTCCATATGTAATATTTATTGTGCATCTTTTCAACATAAATAACTTTTTGTACATAATTCTCCAACTATTTCTATATCTCCCCCATCTCAAGCAGATCTGTGTATATTTGAATAAGTATTGCCTTGGTTCTTATATTTTCTCTTGCAGTACATATTATCCCCTTAACTTCTTCTCTTTCACCTACTGCTGCATACATTCCCCAAGAATCCTCATAACTTTCTCAGCTCCAATACAAAATCTCCCAAGACTTCTGGTTAGGAAAGGTGACCAAGCTATTCAAATATTCCACTTTAACATCTAAAACTTCAAACAATACTCTAATGTAATAAAGTGCTTAGCCCGTCTGTCTGTTCATCCATCAGTAACACTCTTGGAGCACTCTGATTGGTTACTGAAACAACCAATCACAGTGTTCCAAGAGCATTACAGACAGAAGGCAGCAACAGTGTGGTGTGGATGGTGGAATGGAGGGAAGAGAGGCCCTGCTCCCAGGAGGCGGTGGCAGTGCAGGGTGCTGACAGAGAGGGATGGAGGGGATGGCGGGGCCACCTTCCCCACCCCCCAGGAGGTGACAGTAGCATTGTGGGAGTAGGGTTAGGGTTAGCAAGCTTCTCCCTGTCATTCTTGACAGGCAATTCACTAGTTTTATCTATAAATTCATATCTGTTCATCTTCTGACTGCTCCATTCTCCTCCCCCTGTTAATACTGCACTTCTGCTCAGGCATAGATTACCTGCTACTCCATCTCTCACTTTCTCCCATTTCCTTTCTCTTTTCAGGTCTAATTTATTCTTCCCATGAGTCTTCTTCCCTTCGATCACCATTTCCTTCCTAATTTCTCTCTCCTGTCCTCCTCGTCTTCTCTTCCCCTGTTCTTACTGCTGACTGGATTCTTTCCTCATTGCATAAAGCCTCCTCCAAAACCACTGATCCAAACACACCTTTCTTTCCTACCTTTTTTCTCCTCTTCCTCACCTTTATCCATCTGACTCTCAGTGTTCGTTTCTACTGTCTAATTTGCTTCTCATCTCTTGATCCACTTTCCTTTCCTTAACTGCCACTCTGCTCTCTAAAGCTGCAACTGATGCTCTTCTGGTTTCTGAAAACTCCACCTCCACCTCCTTCCTGGCGCTGCATCCCTATTCCCCAGATGCTCCTGGCATTGATGAAGGCAGTAAGCTGGGCCTCCACTTGGCCACTACACTTGGTCTTAGCCAAGAAGCATCTGAGTTGCTGTGCCACTCATAGGAATCTACCACAAAGATAGTTTAGTACAGCCCATCTAAGTAAAATATTTGCTAGCCCCCATTGCATGCAGTCCCCCTTAGTGATGACTTCTTTTCAAGTCACAGTGAGCCACTACATTGAATACACTTCAACGTCCCCTTCACTCCCAGAGCTAAGTTACACCTTTCTTTCCCATTTCCAATTATTTCTGTTTCTTCAGCGTCCTTAAATATCTAACAGACATCACCAAATGTGGTGCCAAACCATTTGCCCAGAATATTTCTGCCACTCTTCTCTCTCTCATGATTTACCATATAGTTCATTGGGCCAGGCCCCAGCAGAGTCAATAGTACTTCAAGCCATGGTGACCTGTTATGAGCCAGCAGTGTGCCCTTGTTGCCAAAAAGGCTAACAACATATTGGGCTGTATTGATAGAAGTGTTGCTGGCAGGTATGGGGAAGTAATTATTCCCCTCTGTTCAGCACTGGTGAGGCCACATCTGGAGTACTGTGTCCAGTTTTGGGCCTGCCACTACAGAAAGGATTTGGACAAATTGGAGAGAATTTAGCTGAGGGCAACAAACATGGTTTGAGGTCTTGGGCACATGACTTCTGAGGAGAGGCTGAGTAGCGAAGACTGAGCGGTAATTTAATAATAGTCTTCAAGTATCTGAAGGATGGTTCAAAAGAGGATGGAGCTAGACTGTTCTCAGTGGTAACAGATGCCAGAACAACAGTCTCAAGTTGTAGCAAGTGAAGTTAGGTTAGGTATTAGGAAGAATTTTCTTACTAGGAGGGTAGTAAAATACTGGAACAAGTTACCCAGAGGGGTTGTGGACTCTCCATCCTTGGAGGTTTTTAAGACCTGGCTAGACAAGCCTTGGCTGCAGTGATCTAGTTGGGGATGGTCACGCTTTGAGCAGAGTATTGGACTAGATGACCTCCTGAGATCCCTTCCAACCCTCACTTTCTATGATTCTGTGACCCACAGTTCTGCACTGCTTAGTATGTATGTGTAGTCCAGATAGCCCCAACTCATGACGTCAAGTGGGTGTTCTTGTCATGAGTCTTGGAATCCTCCAAAAATTTATATACAGATAAGGTGCAGAGCAACCTGGTCTCGCTCCATTTCATGGAGGGCAGTGCCACTCTAATCATATCAACAGGCTGAGGGTGCAGGGCATGCAGTGACATCAGCTCTGAGTGCAGCCAGCAGGTTTTGAAGCCTAATGCAGAACCTTCTGGCAGTGTCATAGCTGATGCCTGCCTGATATGGTAGATGCTCCTGTCTGGATCAGGAGCTGAGTGTCAGTTTTCCTAGTGGACAAAAACTATGACCAGGTTCTGGAGGGAGAGAGGGAAAGAAGGGGAAGAGACAGAGAGAAGAGAAGATATAGAGAGAGTTGCTGCCGCCTGCCCAGTGTGGCAGCAGCTCCTGCCTGGAGGTCTATGGCTGATGCCACTGGCAGGTTCTGGGTTAGGGCTCTGGACAGGAACTTCCTCCGCACCAGAAGGTAGTGGGTAATCTGTATCTGGGATCCTAATTTTGCTTGCAATATCGACAGATGATGCTGATGCCCACCTGCTATAGTGAAAGTCCCTAATGGGCCCATGGTTAATACCTGGTGCTGCTGGGCAGAAGCAGTGCCACCCACCTGCCTGCTGACCTTGCACCATGCAGTGGCCAGAGTCACCAGCCACCAATGGACCAGATCCAGTTAACTAGCTGCTGTCTACTCATGGGCTAGATCAAATCTGTTGGTGAGCTAGATTCAGCCTGTGGGCTGTATTTGCCCACCCTTGGGCTACAGTGGCAGCCTTTGAATAACTTCATAGAATCACTGAAAATTAGGGTTGGAAAGGACCTCAGGAGGTCATCTAATCCAATCCCCTGCTCAAAGCAGGACCATCTGCAACTAGATTATCCCAGCCAACTTCACAGCTGGGCAGCATGTGTTTGCATAGGAACAATACTGTATAGTTTCATAGATGTTACGGTCGGAAGGAATGCATTAGATCATCGAGTCTGACCCCCTTTCCTGGGCAGGAATGAGTGCTGGGGTCAGGTGACCCCAGCCAAGAGTCTGTCCAGTCTCCTTTTAAACACCTCCGAGGAAGGGGACAGCACCACCTCACTTGGAAGCTTATTCCACATTTTGGCAACCTTCACTGTAAAGAATTTTTTCCTGATGTCCATTCTGAATTTGGTCTCTTCTAATTTGTGGCCATTATTTCTAGTTACCCCGACAGGCACCCCAGTAAACATTGTATGCCCTATTTCTTGCTGCCCGCCCCCCACCCCATGAGTTTGCAGGTGGCCACAAGATCACCTCTCAGCCTCCTGAAGAGGTTCAGATCTCCCAATTGGTCCACACAGGGTTTTTTTCTCTAGGCCTTCAACCAGACGAGTGGCCTTCCTCTGAACCCTTCAGGCCATCCACATCCCTCCCGAAGTGCGGCGCCCAAAACTTGATGCAGTACTCCAGCTGTGGCCTAACTAATACCGTATAGAAGGGAAGTATCACCTCCCTAGACCTGTTTGTGATGCACTTATGCAAGGAAGGGTGCATTTAGCTTTACATATTACCTCATCATACTAGTGACTCTTGTTCATTTTGGAGTTGACTATGACTCTGAAATCCCTTTCCGCAGTTGTGCTACTTAGAGTGGTACCTCCCAGACTGTAGGAGTGTTGATGATTCTTCATCCCCAGATGCAACACATGACACTTATCCTTGTTAAACTGCATCCTATTCTGTTTGGCCCATTTCCCCAGCCTGTCCAAATTAGCCTGGATTTGTTCCCTGCCATCTAGTTTGTGTACCTCCCCTACACCCTGGAAGGTATGGTCTTCCCTACAGCCAAGGGCATGTCTACAGCATTTCACAGGTCTGCAGATTTCAGCATATATCTCTGAACTAGTTGTACAGTTGGAAGATATGATGAAATGAGAAACATTTTCATTATTTTTATGAATAAGATACAGACTTCTGTGGGGTTACTTAGATCAAACTGGATTATTAAAAGAACTAAGCAGGAAAGAAAAAACATAATGAAACTGATAAGAGTCCATGATTTAAAAAATGGGGAAGTTATTTATAGGAGAATCAGTCTCTACTTGGCTCAAGCAAGACAGCCAAGATCAAAAGAAATTTACTAAATTTTAAAGGACTTTGGATTTAGAAAAGAAGGGGTGCAGTGGAGTGAGTAACCAGCGGCTGGCCAGACCAATTGACAAAAACAGATTTAAGATTTAGATAAAGAGAAATATTCACAAATACCTTTTAGATTTGCCATTCTTTGACCTGCATGCTTTGTACCTTTGGTAAATAAATAAACAGTGCTTTGCTTTGAGTCACTTCAGCTGCCTTGCTAATCACAGGTCCATGAATGAAAAACCTTACAAGTGCCAAATTGACTTGGGTGTGTTGCATTAGCACATTTGAAAAATGAAGGCTGACACTCCGAGACCCAGTCCCACATGGTTCTGTCCAGCATAAAGACCTGTCATCTACAGGATGAACTCAGGAGAGACTGAAAAAGTCCAGCACACCATTTACCATGACAGGAAGATAATTCATCATTAGATGGGATAGAAACTTAAGCAAAATTAAAAGAATAATGCCATGGGAACCTATGGGGTGAAGAACACTGTAGAAATGCACAACATTGATGTTTTGGTTCCCTTTTAGGATACCCTGGAGATGTGTGCCCGAGAGAATGAATTCAAAAGCATCCTATTTGCCCTCTGTTATTTCCATGCTGTTGTAGCAGAAAGACGCAAGTTTGGACCCCAAGGCTGGAACCGCTCCTATCCCTTTAACACTGGAGATCTGATTATTTCAGTCAATGTCCTCTATAATTACCTGGAGGCCAATTCAAAGGTGCGTGAAACAAATAAAACACCTGAGTATGGGGAGTTTAGCCCCTGTGCCCATGTACTGAAACTTCTGAAATCTCTATCCTAAAATAATAATACCTAGCCATTTTCAGATATTTTTACTTTGTAACTTTGTGTATCATTGGAATAATACAAAGAGACCTCCGCTCCATTTGCATCTACTGCAGTTTGCAGACTGCATTTATATAAAATATCATCTCTGATATATGTGAGTGTCCTTGCTACCATTTTAATGAAAATACTCAGAGATGGTTGACTGCCTAGGCAGATATGTTTAATGTAGGGAACTTCAGTAAGATTTGCTCTGCAGTGTAAATCCCTACAAAGTCTGCTCTGAGCCAGTCTGCTCTGGCTTTCTCTGGATTGGCTGCCTTCCTGCATGTAGTGATTTATCTGCTAGATAATGTTCAGTTAGTTAGAAAAATGAACAAGGGAAATGAAAACATTCATTCTGAAGACTGGTGCTTTTGGTTCATAGTGTGCAGCACAATGATGTTGTTAATGGGTCAGCATCTTTTAAGTTCTTTCATGCCCTTCTTGGTTCACTGTTTAGGTTCCCTATGATGATTTGCGCTATCTTTTTGGTGAGATTATGTATGGCGGGCACATTACAGATGATTGGGACAGACGACTTTGCAAAACCTACTTGGAAGAATTTATTAAGCCAGAGATGCTGGAGGGAGAACTGCTTCTAGCTCCAGGGTTTCCTCTCCCAGGGAACATGGATTATAACAGTTATCACCAGGTAAACTTTTGTTTTCTGTTGTTACTTATAACACAAATCAATAACTTCCATGATAACCCCCTACTTTGTTATATGAGACAGTGAATAGGGTTACTGCATTTTATGCAAAACCCTACTGCTAAGGTACCCACCCACCTGCTCCCTTTGTCCCACAACCCCTTCCTCTTCCCCCCTTTATTCCTGCCCGCCCTTCCCAGGCTCCTCTTCCCCTGATTCCCTACCACCTGTTGTGCTGTGGATTAAGTTTACTGAGGCAAGAGCTACTTATACAAAGAGGTTTCTTTGTTCATGCTAACAGCACACACAAACGTAGCCATCAGACTCTCTCTCCAGCTCTATCTCTAACTCTACCTCTCTCAAAGTTTTATAATCATCTCCCCTTTCTAACAGAAAACACGGCTTTATTTTAACCAATATATATAAATGCACACAGTAATTTAAATTTTAATAAACTAACAACTTTTCGTCTTTGCAGTGCTCTTCGCAGTGTTGCAGATCTGTGAAGTATCACATTAGTCTCTGTGCTGTCTCACTCAAGTCTGTGCTCTAATCTGTATCTTTCTCTGGTATGGACTCTGTTCCTTCTCCTGTCCTTCCATGGTGTTCTGTGAGTGTTTCCTATCCATTTGTTTACATGTCCTTAACTTGTCTCCACTGCATAAGCCCATGAGTGACAACTGTCTCCTGCAGCCATGTTTTACCATCACATATGTATGTCCTATTTTGGGGTACCAAAGGTTCTAATTCTGGTGACCCCTTGTCTAAAACAGCTTTTGTTTATATGTATTATGGATCTTGTAAGCATTCATATCAATTTTGTTGTTTATTATCAGTGATTAAAATTAGGTAGTCTTGTTCTAAATTTCCTGTTAAATAAGAAGTCAGCTGGTGAAAGCCGTGTTTCAAAGGAGATGTTCTATACCTCAGCCTTTTTGACACCATTTTCTACAAGTCCATTAGACTGTAGATATCTGAGGTAGAGGTAATGTGTGTAAAACCATATTCTCTTGCAAAGCACTTGAACTCATACCCATCAAATTATAGGTATATTGTAAAGCCTGGCACGACTGGTTTGGCAAAGATAGATTTTGTGTGCGCTAGTACATGCTTTGCAGTAGTGTTGTCTAACTTTTGCTGTTTTCATATAGTGAGAATAATGATCTAAAATCAATACATATTTTTTTCCAGCATGGGTGAATAGATCTATAGCTAGTTTGGACTATGGGGCCAATTCTGTCTCAGTTGCTGTTATCAGCTGTTTTACCAGACTGTATTTTTGACAGGTTGAACATGCTTTAATATACTTTTGTACGTCCATATTCATTTGTGGCCAGCACAGAGCTTTTTTAGCCCTTCTTTTCCATTACTCTATACCTAAGTGTCCATCATGTATCCTCTATGACATATCCTAATGAAATGCTTTATGAACTGCAAGTCTGTCATTTCTAAACAAGAGCCTATCAATTACTGATAGCTCTGTTTCAAACTGGTGATATGGACTGAGTATGTATTCTGCAGGCCATCCTGCATTAATGGCTTGTATTACTATTTGTGGAGTCCCGTCTTGTGCCATGGCATCTCTGAGTACACTCTACATTTTATCAGAAACTGGGCACATTTTCTTTAACAAATTGACATGCACAATGTCTAACTCTCATTTGGTTTTACTTGTCTTCTATCAAAAGCTCCAGACAGAGTATCCACTACTACTAACTCTTGCTCTTGTTTATCCCTTTTAATCTTAAATCCAATAACTGCAACTGAAAGAATAATCTCTGAAATCCCTGAGTTGCATCAGAGTGCCCCCTCTTTACTATTGTCACCATTGTCTTCTGACCCATTTCAGCTAATACAAGAAGATGCAGAACTTTTTACATCCATGCACCAGTGCTAAAGCTTCTTTTTCAATTTGTGCATACTATAATTCAGTTTTAGTTAAAGCCCTAGAAACATAAGCTATGGGTCTCCAGTGTTCCTCAGAATTCTGCATGAGTGCTTCCTCAAGACCCTCTTTAGGGTGCGTCCACATATGCAAGCACATGTGCTTGTAGCAGCTCAAATAGAAATGGTGCAAAGTTGAACCAAGGCTTTTTGCCTCAGCGCACATCCTTAGACATGCACTTTGTTGTGGAGCAAATTGTGCCACTTGGGGCAAAATAACTGTGCCTGGATCCTCCCAGATCTGCAGCCAGGGGGAGCTAGAGCCTGGGCTAACACCTGTGCTCTCCCCAGCAGTATAAAAAGCTACCCTGTCCTGGCCCCAGCAGTACAAAAAGCTGCCCTGGCAAGTAGCTCAAGGCTGTTCAGTCTTAGGAGCTTCTAGGGCTCAGCCAGTTGGTACCTGGGGACACTACTCCTTGTGACAGCCAGATTGCTGAAACAGCCCTGAGAGTTCCCTGCACCCTTTACCCACTGCAGCAGTCTGGCAGTGGGGGCTGCTGCCTGGCTGTGACCTGCTGTGCACCTGCCAGACTAGGATGAGGCATCTGCCCCTCTGGGCCAGCTGCCAGTGGGCTGTGAGTACAGGGTTGGCCCCTGTGCAGCACTACTGCCATGTGTGCCCGTTGCCTGGCCACCTGGGCAGCTATCACCCGGAAGATGTTCTGGGTGTGGTGGCCTGCTTTGAACTGTCAAAGCATGTCCTCCTGGCCCCATTTGGCCAGGAGGTCCGCCACAGCCAGCTGGGTCCAAAGTGCCAGCTCTGAGCAGGCAGGGTCCTGCCACTGGCCTCCTCCCTAGCAGGATTTCTGGTGTTCCCTACTGGAAAACTGAAAAATCCCTGATAAAAAAAATCCCAAAATCACTCTGTAAAATACCCTAAAATCCAGGTAGCTCCACAATTAAAACAAAAGACCACTATAAAAAGAGAGAGAATGAGACAGAGAGACAGCAATCACTTGGGCAATGTTTTATTGATATATCTACAGTGTTAAAGCACTGGCTGTTGGGAGGCTATGGCCACACAGGGGTTATGGCCTCCCAACAAGAGCCAAATGGCCCCCACAGGAACTACCACCCCCCCTGCAAGGCCCACATGCCCCACCCCAGGCACCAAATTGCTGCCCCACCTGGCCCCATCCCCTGCCAGCTGCTGTAGCCCCCCCCGATGGCTGTCCCACCCAGCCCCAACCCTCAAGTCCCCCAGACCCCCCAATGGCTGCCCCCCCAACCCCAGGCACCATCACTTAAAAAAAAGAAAAAAAACCTGGAAATAACAGCCTTTACTAACCTTAGAAGCAGGGACTGGGGAGACTCTGAGGCCTTCTGGCAGAGCCTCCGCGGGAAGCACAGGGCAGCGGGGGGAAGGAGGGCCCAGGCTGGAGCCTCTGGGGCTGTCCCTCTGCCCCACACTGTGCAGGCAGAGCCCCAGTGACCCTGATGGAAGCTCCAACTACCAGTAAGTGCTGGGGGGGGTCTTTTTTTTTAATCTGAGCATGCTGGGGGGACAGGGAGTGGGGGCCTTGGGGGAATGGGGAGGAGGGAGCCCGCCAGACCAGGGGTCGGGGGGACTTGGGGGCAGGTGGGGGGTGGAGCCAGGCACCACAGGGACTGGGGGCCTCAGAGGCTGGGGGGAGGGGCCGGGCAGAGCAGGGCTGGCGGGGCTGGGGCAGCGGGTGAGGTCAGTGGAGGTCCCTCCCATAGTCCCCTCTCCCCTCCTCCAGCCCCCTCAACCTCTTACTTATGGCACTGGAGCCCTGGTGCTGAAACAGCTGCTTCAGCCCCAGGGCAAGCGGCCAACCATAGAAACACTCTGGCAGCCAGAGCATCTCTGTGGAGGACCCAACCTCCAGTTGCCTCAGGGCACAGTCCCCTGCCCCGCCTTTTTCAACTTAGTTTTTTTTAGACCCCTGGATATGGGGTTTGCAGCGCAGGGAACATTTTTTCATTCCCACACATGCCTCTTGCCCCGTCTCAAAGGGGTTTGAGATGGGGCAAGAGCCATGTGTGCGCTCATCTGGACATGCCCCTAGAGGCATGTCTGGTGTTTGCTGTTCTTGAATCTAAGTACTGTAATAACTGTTTTAGATCCCTCATCATGATCCCATATAGATTGTTTATTATTGTGTAGTAAAGTTTAGATTGCTGCATTTTCCCCACTCCACCTCAAAATTTACCATGCTCATAACTTTTATGCTTCTTTATCTGTGGGAGTAACATATTAGTAATTGATTGCATAACTTGCTGAGAGCTATCTGTATGCCTTGATTCATTCTTTTTTTTTCCAAATATGTTATTTCTCTGACTCTCAATTTGCATTTATGTCTACTGAGTTTTAACTCTGCTGACGGAGCCTTTTCCAGAGCTCTCTCAGGCCTCTCTCTGACTGTGTCCCCATATTAAAATATCATACACTTTGGCACCTTCTATGCTATCAAAGATTTATGAAAATTGTCTGATTCTGAACATAATCCAAAAGACAATTGGTGAAAGCAAAATCTTCCATATGGAGTGTTGAACGTGCATAAGTGTCTGCAATTTTTTTCTAATAGAACCTGGCAATACCCAACTGAGGCATCTATTTGCTGTTTGTGCTCTCTCTCCAAAGATTTCTTCCCTAGTGGGAATGAGAAAATGTTCCTTTTTTACATCTTTATGTAGTTCTTTTGGGTCTAGACAAAGACAAAGTGTTTCATCTTTTTATTACACTATTACTAAAAAATGAAACCACTCTTGTAGGTTCCTTTATTTTCTTAATAATATCCTGAGCAACTGTTTTCTATAGTTTTGCTTTCTGGCTTTGTCTTAGAGCTGAAGGGCATTTATACACATACTTTATTTCCTGTGACCCACTGTAGATCTGCTGCTTGGAGCAGACTTAATTCGAGTCTGTTCTGCATGCAAGCTGAGGCGAACTGCGCTGTGCCACGTGTAGTTGTATAAGCCGTGAAACACAGGTCAATGCACAGAAAATGGTGGTAGTACGCTTTTGAACTAAAATACCTCTGAGGTGATTTTACAATAAAGTCCGAATAAAACATTGGCTTGTGCAGCAGTGTCAAGTTTCAAATTCCCAGGAATTCCAGTTGTTTCCAGCATGATATTCCAGTTTCCTGATGATGTTCTAACTTGTATTATTCCTACATACAACTCCTCGTCATTGCTGATTGCAATATTGCAGTTCATCTTGCTGTACAGTCAGGGCCGTCCTTGGTGGGGGGCAAATCGGGGCAACCGCTGTGGGTCCCACACTTTGGGGGGGCCCCGCAGAGCCAGGCGGAGAGACCATGGCTACAGTTTAGCCCACCTGCTTGATGGGTTGGACAGCTCTGTGCTTATTGTGGCCAGAAGTTCCAGACGCCACCTGTCCTGCCGCATTCGGTGTGCCAGGGCTTTTACTCCTCAGCATAAGTGTGCTGTGGGACGGGGAGGGGAGCCCCACGCAGGCTGCTTTGCCCTGGGCCCTGCTGGGATCATCTCTGCGTACAATGCTTACTTGCTTTCCTTTCTGTGCCTGTAGTCCTCTCTTTTGCACACTGTAGCAAAATGGTTCAGTCTTATGGATTTGTTGCAGCGTTGTCCAAAAGGAAGATATTGCTGTGGTCTCTGTTTGTTACCACAGCTTATATAGCTCTTTATACTGCTTTTCTTCAGTTTTACCTGATAGCATTTTTCAGGTCTTGCCTTACAATTTCTGTTTTCTCTCTGTTCTTTTCTGGGAGAGTTCATTATTCCATCAACAATTTCAGCATCTGGCCTTCCTTTCAAAGATTTCCTTTTAGCCCAGGTGATATCTGCTATTATGTGCATGCTGATTGCTTCATCTAGCTGGCGATCAGGATCCTTCAGCAGTCTTTTCCTGAGCTGCATGTTTATGATCCCTATTTTTATCTTATTTTTAATCATTAAGTCTGTAACTTTTCCAAAATTGCAAGACTGACTTAGCATTCTGAGATCCTTTTCAAATTCCTCAAAGGTTTCTCCCTCTTTGTAACTTCATGTGGAACTGATCTCTTTCTAAAGTCTTGTTCTTCTTTGGCATGCAGTACTCCTTAAGCTTTTTGAACACTGTGTCACAATCAGTATGCTTTGTTGGACTGTTAAAATCATCCAGCACTTCAGCACCTGTTATAGTCAGAAAAATATCTACCTTTTGGTAACTTCTCAGTGGCTCCACGTGCCCTCATATATAGATTGAATTGTTATGCAAACCTCTTCCAGTTCTCTGCCACATGCCTAGAGAATTTCAGCCCTGCTGAAGCCCATAGCTTTTCCATTTTTTTCTTTTTTTTCTCTTAAAGCTCACTCCATGCAATAGTCATCTGTTTTCAATCACTCCTCCATGCTGTGTTGTAGGTTCTGTTTATAGTGGCAGGACCTCCTTTTACTAAAAGGCTTCTTTATTCATGCTAACAGCACAGACACATATAACCATCCGACCCTCTTTCTCCAGTTCTGTCTCTGACTCTGCCTCTCTTAAAGACACACCTTCTACCCCTATCATTACACCTTCTACCCCTTTTTCCTCTCTCCCCACTCATCTTCTCCCCACTCACCCACTGCCCAGCTATCCCTAGCTATCAGTCCCAGGTCATAAGGCATCTTTACATGTGCTCTGGAGTAGGCGTAAGGGACACTTTAATTACAGTGGCTCTCTGGACCTGCTTTAATTAAAGCACCTGCTGCATCTCATCCTGTGCTTCAAAATGGAAGCAAGGGCAATTTAACTAAAGCTTATTGGACAACCTTTAGTTAAAGCACCCCCACCTCCATTTTGAAGTGCAAGGACACTGAATACATGTGATGCTGAGGCTGCTGGAGTTTGCTAAATAGCATATATTGGAGTATGCATGGAGCAAGTGTATAGGTGCCCATAGAGTCCTGGATGATAGCTAGTCCACTTGGGAACAGTGCCTCCTGGGATACTGGAGGACTGTAGATTGGTGGTCTTATCTCCGGTGAACATCCAGAAATTAAGGGCCTTGTTACACACTACACTGTGAGCTGCACAAATACTGGTGAGTGTTAGCGCTAGCTCAAGTTTGGAGCAGTCACACATTCAGGCCCACAGGGGTCTGGAGGACTGAAAGGTAAGAATCCCTGCCACTCCCATTCTGAGCTTCCCCCTTGCCCTCTCCCCCCTGGGGCTTCCCCAGTTCTCCCCTCCTGCAGGGGCTCTTCCCCTGCCCCTCAGAGTGGTGGCTGAGTAGGAAGGTTTACCCTGCCCTGCCTGCTCCATTGGGACAGACAGCACAGACAGAAACAAGTAAATGGGGAGCCATAAGCATGGATCTGGGGTACTGGGGAGGGCAGGAGGAAACAGTGGGGCAGTGGTGGGGTGGGATGTGTAGGGGTGTTTACACTAAGGTAGAGTGGTTACACCTTAGTGTAACATGAGCTGGGTAACAGGAATCAGAGATAATCCTGTCCTGGAGTAACATAACTTTGAGCTGCCTAACAAGTATTTAAAACTAATTTCAGGTGTTAATGCATGGACAATCCAGGTGTTAAGAGCTTGAGGAGCTGCAAAAAACTACTGTGTAATAAATCCTAACTTAACTCAGAATGTGTAACACAGCTCAGAGATAGTCCTTCCCCAAAGTGGCATAACTTTAAGATTCCTAGAGAGCACTTAATACTTGTTAACAAGCCTCAATGTGAGATCATTCAAGTTTTAAGTGCTCTTAACATGGTCTAATCGTAACATATAATATCACCCCAAGATGATTTTTTTTCCCATAATCACCATGAGAGGGAAAAAAAGTCTCATTTTAGATTCAAGTACCAGCCTGGGGCAGTCACAGCTCAGCTCTGTCTTTAGCTTCCGGATTGGGGCTGAAGGCAGAGCTGATCTGCTGCCTGACTTGGGATGCAATGGTTTGTGGAGGAAGGACGGGGTGTGTGGTGAGAAAAGTGTGGGAGGGACTGCTCTGTGCAGGGGGGAAGGGCATAGAGGAGAGACCCACAGTGTACAGTCTGGGGGGGAAGTGTAAGGAGACCAAGAAGGCTGCCCCTCACCACCACTACTTGGCCCCCACCTAGCCACTTTCCCCTTCCACTGCTGGAAATGGAAATTTATAATTCTCCATGTCTAGAATCTAAGTTTAATGGTAATTTGATACTTCATCATGAGCTTATTCTGTTCATACATTCTGTTAATACAGGGCTGTCAGTTTTTCTTAGTTTTCTGTTGCATCATGCCATGTGGCTCCCACACTACACCATGCCAATGCCTTATGCCCCACACACAGCACTGTGTGCCTCCCAAGCCATATCATGCTGGTGATCCTGTGCTTCATGAAGTCCCCAGATTCCCTCAAGCATTCAGCCATGGGCTCCCTCAGCCCCACCCTGCCACCAGGAATAAGGATGGGATGCAGAAGCTGGAGGAGAGAGGGGAAAGCGAGACAGAGAGGCAACAACAGCTAGCGTTGTGGGGAACAGTGCACAGACCAGGATCATGGAGACTTGGAGGCCTGCATGCAGCCCACAGACCACCAGCTGGACAGTCCTGCAGTAATAAAACAATTTTATTGGCTCCTGGGACTTGAGACGATCTCATGAAAAATTATATCTGCGTGCTGTTTGCTAAAATGGGTCTTTCAGCTTCTTTTTTTTTTTTTGTTCTGCTGTGATGAGAAAGTAGGATTCTTGAAGATACAGTTACTGATTTCATCTGTTCTTTATATGTAAAGGTAGTATCAGGGACAAGTGTATTAGGTTGTTTTTATTAATAATAAAACTGGTTAAGACCTGCCATTACTAGAAAATAAATTCCCAGGAAAAGGTTCAGTATTTTGGTGCCAAAAAATGTCACTTATGTGGCCAGAAAACTGCCATTCAGGTTCATAGAGGGAAATAGAATCCTGCCCCTAGGGCAAAACCCATATATTGTATATCACTCATGTGAGGTCTGGTCTTCCTGTGTAGTATATAGATGATGCCCTACCTGCTGAGTCTCCATATCTTTATGGTCTCCATCCAAATGCTGAAATTGGGTTCTTAACTCAAACCTCGGAGAAACTCTTCCGCACTGTGTTAGAGATGCAACCTCATGACACAAATGTTGGTGAAGGAGGAGGAGCTACCAAGGAAGAGAAGGTAAGATAATGGAAAGAAATATTGTCTCTTTGGTAACTTTGTCTCATTTGCCCGCATATTAGTTTAACTCTATTTTCTCTCATGACCACTCTGATGACATAGCCTTTTTCTAGTGTATACACAGAACTGAAATGTTTGGATTTACATGGTTCAGAAAATCAGCATGATGCATTGTAATCAGATTATTGTGAATTTTCGGACAGTGTTTTTAACATGTCTCTGCAGTCCAATGTCTTAATTATCATCTTATGAGGTTGATGCAAATACACCTGACTGTGGCCACTACTGACTCTCAGCCATCAATCTCTCTGTACTTTCAGGATCACAGAATGTACCATACATAAAAAGCCAGACAAAATCTTTGGTAACCAGGATTCACCCACACCAGAGTACAGCTTCCTACCACTGCCTGGCCCCACCATTCTCAATAGCTTCCCTAAGGGCATAGCACTTTCTTACTTCCAGTTATGCTCAGTCAGTGTCGCTAAATGATAAGATGACCCCATTCCTCCCCAAACTACAATTTACACTTAAATTTCTTCTGATTTTGGGGAAAACATTCATGAGATTTACAACTAGGCAGTTTTCACTGGGCTTCTGATTTTGTAAAATTAAGTTCCAGACTTTGCACAGCACCTTGTTGATGAAAAAAATAGAGGACATAAAGGTGCATGTTTTCATATCAATGGAGGACAGAGGACAACCAGACTGTCCTCTATGATGGCCACCCTACTGGTAACTGATAACTTCACATCCTTAATAGGAACAATGCACTTTATTACCCCAGCAGCCATCCTTTTCCTCCTGGAGAATATCTTTTTTTGTTTAGCAGTACTATGACTTGGTTTGGCTTTATTTCTTTCTCTGAAGTGCCTGCAATGAGCTTCTGTCCTTTGCAGGATTAGCACACCAAAGACTTCAAAAGAAACTGGAAATAAAAGGAGACATCCACTGGGTTTTATTGACATGTTGGCAGTTGTTGTGGACAGACAGAAATTGTTGGCAAGAAATCTGTAGGCTGGTATGCGGATGGATTTGCTATTCAGCAAAGAATACTCTGGGATGAATTTCTTCAAGCCATGCTAACTTGAATTAATTCAAAAGCTCTCTGATGTTTTCTTTTATTATCAGGATCCTCAGCCTTTTCCCTTCCTTGTCTATATAATTTTTATTAGCTGCCTGGTTGCAGCTTTTTTTTTTTGTGAAGACTGAGCAACTCCTCCTCTGCGTGTTTTGTTAATAACTCACCCTGACTATTTAAGTTGACTCAGAAGTTTCTTAGTTCTTCTTTTCCTACCAATGTATGTATAGACCCCACTTCTTGCTGTCCTTAACTTCCATTGCCAGATATAACTCATTTTTATCTTTGCGTTCATGACAGTTTTTGCTCTTTGCTGGTATGCTTCCTTAGTGACCTGCTGACCTTCCATTGTTTGTATGTTTCCATTTTGATTTTGAAGCATCCAAGAAGCTTCTTTTGCAGCCATAATGGTCTCCTGCTGTTCTTGTGCTTCCATCGTGTCAGAGTAGCTTCTTTTTGAGCTTCCAGTACCATGTATTTTAGAAACTCTGATCCCTCCTGGGCTCCTTTATCTTTTGTCCTCTCATGGAACCTAATGTTTGCATAATTTTTTTAGCTCCTTGAAGTGTGCCTCATCCATATCTTCTTCCTGATGGTGTAACAGTCTCTTTTAGAAGGAACAGCCAGCCTTGTTGAGAGAGCCCAATAGTGGGACATTTGGAGAAGCAGGGACTGTCCCACTGGAAGCTGTAAGTTTCCAAAAGAGTAAGCAAGGGAGAGGAGGGAGCAAGAAGTGAGTAGAACAGGGTGCTGCAAGGACAGGATAAGCTGTGGGGCTTGGACCGGAGCAAAACAGGCTTCCCTCCTTGTGTCTGGGACACGGCAGAATGATTTGGCTTTGTTTGTTTGTTGGTTTATTTAAAAGATTGTGCTTTGCTTGGGCATGCTGGCTGAGGAGCTCCTCAGTGCCTGAACCCACTTACAGAATTTAGCAGGTTAAGCAACCTGCTGTAACGACCAGGATGTAAGTGGCCTTCTTGATTGCTTTAAAATCCTTTGAGATACAAATAAAATCAGTGAGAGTGCACCTATGCTCTGGAGTCCACTCTTGTAACCAATTTTTCTTCCCTTGCACCCAAGCATCTTTTAAAACTGCCTCTTTTAAAATGTTACACAGCACCCTTCCCAAGCTATCCAAACCCCTAGCCTGTCCTCCTTTTTTGTCTATCACTCAACTGGTTATACAGTTAAAGTCCCTAGCCACCACCCAGGCCTTTCCACTCACCACACGAATTGCCACTTTCCTAAAGAGCTGGCACCTGGGGTCTCTCCAGAGGTGTGTAGACATTAAAAAAAATTGTATTTCTGTTCCTCCATCCTCCTCCATCATGTGCAACAGTTTGCTACCAATCACTCCCTCCACTCTCACAATTTTCATCTCCCACCCTATTCCCATGCATACCCGACCCCCACGGGTGCCCTCCACCTTCACTTCAAAAGTGCTGTGATCACTCTCAAAAGTGCCGTGATCCAGGTTACTTGGCAGCCCACACTCTTGCCAGCAAAAAAGATCCGCATTCACATAGTCCAGGAAGATCTCTACCCAATCCCACAACTTCCAAGTGAAAACATTTCTCACATTAAACAGTGCCACTGCTAAAAATGCAGTAATGTTTGGGCCATCCTCCTCCTCCCTTAATCAGATTCCCATTGCCTCCTCAAAATGTTTGATTCTTTGTTTATCTAAAAACTTCTCCACTGCTTTACTGATCTCTTTCTTCAATATCTTTATCACCCATCTGATAGCGGGGGAAATCTGGATCCTCCCCAGATCCCCCTTCTGCTCCCCTATCTCAACTTCTCTTATGCTTCTTCCCTTTTTCACTCTTTTTATTAATCTTTCCTGCCAATTTCCCTTTCTTCTTCCTTCTCCTCTGACTCTCCCACTTCCTTTCCTTCCCCCTCCTGATCTTATTCACCTTCCTTCCTGGTTTCACTTCTGTTTTTCTACTCCCCCTATACCTTGTGTCCATCTCCTTCCCCAGTTGTTCTCTGCCTTGGGCCACCTCTTCTATGTTAATCTCAACGTCATCTCCCTCTTCCTCCCTCTCAGGTGTCCATTCCACCTCTTCTGGCTCTTCTTTCTTTCTTTCCTTTAATTCCTCTTCTTGTGCTGGTTTTGGGAGTCTTTTTTTTTACTTGAAAAGGACTTGGGCCATGTCCAAAATACATGCCCCTCCTTCCCACACAAATTCAAGTTCCTTTTCCCTGGCACTTCCCTGTCATGTGCCTCTTCTCCTCATGGTTAAAACAGATGGTTTGAAGGCAGTGGAGTGCCAGGTGGCTTGTCTCCTCACACTTGTTGAACACTATATGTTGCACAAAGTAAATCACATATCCAGGATGCATGCCTAATGTGATCACTGAGGGAAATTCTGGATTCCTCCTGTGTTCATGGGGTCTGCTTTCAGTAATACATTCACCCTCCATGCTCCTCTTCATATGCAAAAAACATCCTGTGGTTTGTCCACAAAATCCACCATCTCACAAGATGTGCTTAACCAGGTTTCCACATCTTCCAGGTGAACAAGATCATAGAGCATTCTGATTGTCACCACCCATTCTCTCACCATCTCTGAACCCGCAAGTGTATCCATTTTAATTCCAGTCTGTTTTTTTCCTCTCAGTATCTTTCTCAAAATTGTTCGTATGCCCTGGTATTGCTGAAGTTCAACTCCCACAGCTTGTTATTTTGAAGTGTTATCAAACTATTCAAAGCACCAGGCTGTACTTTCAGCACCCCAAGTACAATGTCATAGCAAAACTCGTACAGGGTCATCTGTGCTCTCTCAGTTGCTTCTGCTGCACCCAAGATTGCTTGTACCAGAACCTGTCATCCCCGACTCCTCACTGCTTTGGTCTGTCCTCTGCAAGCTGAAAAATCACTGTGTTCCAGTCATTTTCCGTCCTCTGTTTGCCATCTGTTGCTCACCAGGTGCAGTGGTCCATCCTCTGATTGCCATTGTCTGTTGGTCCACCACTGTTCTTTGTCCTCCATCTACCTAGCCTTCTTCCAATGTTGATTCTTGATTTGCCATTCATTATTATGGCCAGGGTCATTTGCTGCCATATCTTGTCCTCCGATTGCCCAGTTCACACCTATTATCGTGTACAAAACCACTGGATCTGCTCGCACCACATAGGTGTATGCAGATCCAGATGATCAGGATGTTCCTGCTGTCTCCTCCTCTGTCACCCCTTGCTGCAGCCAATTGGGAACCCTCCCCAGCATCTGTAAGTTCAGGTGTGCACCCAATCTCAGCTGACAAAAGGCAAGAAGTAATTCAGGGAGTATTTCCACAGCAGACCTTCCATAGAACTGTTGGTTTGTCTGCAATCTACTGCCAAAAGGGTAAATGGGGAGGCTGTTCTCTCCATCAGTCACTCTGGAGGCCCTAACAGTGGCCATCTAGTTCATTAGTTCAGAGCCCTAGGCAGGTTTGGCTAACTAACACATTAGCCCTGTTGGGCTGCCTGGCAGTGCTCCTGACACCCACTTCCAGGCATACCATAACACATTTCAAATAACATCAAAACTATTCTTTTCCACCTTTCCCTTCACCCAAATACATGCCAATCTGCTATGTTCTTCATTCTCTGCCAGAGAACAAGTGTATATATTTTTGACATATAATGTAATACTTTGTTCCCAAACTTATCTGCCCAAAATGAAGTATATCTCTTAATGTTAATGTTTCAGTTATGAGTTGTTTCAACAAGTCTCTGTAATACCAGTTAAATCATAGGCTATCTTTGCCAGCTAATCCTGCTTGTTCCTTATTTATAACTTGCATTTATATGTATGCCTCTAAAGTATTTCCCATTTTGACCTACTCATTTCTTTCTTTAATCCCTTTTTGCTATCATATGGCTTTTTAACCTTTCTGAGAATAGCCAAGTCTGGAATTCATTCTGCCTTTCAAAAGCAAGGTGTGTATTTTATTTCAGGGAATGTAGTATGTGAGAAAATATGGTAATGGAGCTCGTTTATCATTTCTGTGCACAAAGGGGAGACGGTTGGATTTTTCCAGTCATCATGCATATCAAGTTAACAGCAAAATAAGTCTTTTAGCTCCTTTGAGTATCTTTTCATTTGTAGGTTGCCATTTAACATTTCTAGAATTAAAATCTATACACTACTATTACAGAAGAATACAATTCCTATGTAATCCCCTGCATAAACTGCTCCATTTGATTTTTCTGTAATGTCCAAAACACAGGTGACACATAGTAGGGGTACCAGGGGGCATGTCCCCCCCACCCTGAGATTAGTCTTCACCAGCCAGGGAGTGGGGGGTAACAATCGGTGCCCCGCCCCCCCCCAGAATGTGGGACCAGCAAGAGAAGTGCCGCTGCTGGCAATCAGCCACTGGGGGAGACCCCCTCTCCCCTGGTCAGCGATTGGCTGCTGATGCCCCCGCAGAATCAGGAGGCACCAGTTGCCCATGGTCGAAAGAGTGGGAAAGGTGCAGTTCATGGGAGACGAGAGTTTTAGTTGAAACCTCTCCTTTTTTACACATGTAGAGAACAGGACAGAGCAATTTAGCTAGAAGGGTACAAGGGAAATGTGTAGTATTTACATAATACTCAGTGGGTATTTACATGATACTCAGTGGGTGCTTCTACATGAGATGCTTACTGCAGAGTAGCCTAATAACACTGCACAATTGCACAGTAGCGTGCTGTTAAAAACCATGCTAATACACTAATACAGTGTTATTAGGCCACTTCGAAGTAAGGGTAAAAAAAAAACCCAAAATGTGCTGAGGCGCTACTGCGCAGTAGCACAAGTTACTGCACATTGAAATAGTACTTGGTTAACCAAGCACTAAACCTAATGCACAGTAACTAGGGGGCATTAATGAATGTGTAGACACAACTAGTGACTGTTTCTGTTTACATTAGGGGCAGTATGCAGTATCCATACATTCATCCTCTTGATAGCTAATCAGAACTCAATTGAGAGAGACTATAAACATGGAAGCTGTGAACAGTTTTGTACACTTTAAGGCTGAAGATTCCTTGTCTTTCTGGGAGCCACAGAAAGAGTTAATTAGCTTGGGGATTATTTATTTTTGGGGAAACTTGAACTGTTTTTTGTTGAGTTTTTAGTATGTTGAATAGTAAATTGAGAGGCTTTTTGGTTTTGGCCATATTGGTCTAAGGACATAGACAGGCAAGGTTTTTTAAGCAGATGTGACATCTTTCATTAGACCAACTGAGTAGTTGGAACAAAGTTCTTTGTAAGCTCTTGGGCACAAAAATCTTTCTCCCTATCCTTCTTCAGGCATAAGGAGACTGCTGTTGTTTTGAGATCTCCGAGGAAATTGAGAGGCTGCCACTTTCCACAGGCTCTGGAAAGCCCACGTAGCACCTAGAGAAATGTCAATACCATACTATAGTAACTGAGAACTCAATGGCTATGAGAAGATCAAAATAGAATGTGTCTGTGTAATGGTGCACCACATTTTAGAAATGTCTGGGCATGTTGACACTTGCATATTTACTGCGCAATAACCAAAATTACTGCACAGTATAGGTGTGTGGTTACACGTGCATACCCATACTGCACAGTAAATATGGTGACTTAAGCCAATCTGTGAGTAAATTTGATACCTGCACCATGAAGATATGAAATTTACGTCTGCATAGTTACTGCGCAATAACGCACGTGTAGATGCCTTACTGCGCAGTAACACACCATTAATGCGCTTTAACACCTGCACATGTAGACACCAGCCTATTCCTGCTTATTGCACAGGAAATTTAAGTCGGCGTAAGTGCACGTGTAGATATGCCCTCTGTGTCACATTCAGAATTATAACTGCAATTCAGATGGACTTATGTAAGTTAGATTTATACTGGTTAGCTCAGATATTGCTAGCGGTGTAGCCAAGTCAGCAAACAGCTCAATACAAGCAGCAAAATCTTCCTGAGAAAGCAAGTAAATACTTGGGAAATAAGCCTGTGTGAAGCTCTATGATGCATTTGTTACTCTCTTATCTGTACATGAGCTAGTTAATTTACACATAAGCCAAAGCTACTCTTTAAACTTCTGTGTTTCCATCCCCTGAGAGTATGAAGTGATTCTCAGGCAGCGTGCTGGGACATATAAATTAAGTGGATAAGCACAGGCTCAGGCTTGCCTCTGCCTGAATGATTCCCCATCCGCACTTCCCAGCCTTTCTGCAAGGAGGTAAGCATAGTAATATATAAATTAGTTTTTGAAATTTGCTGCCACTCAATTCACAAAAGTTATAAAGGACAGCCTCAAGTCCAGTGAGAGGTGCCTCAAGTCCAAAAAGGCTGAGAACTGATAGTCTATGCACTGCAGTGTATGTAATAATAACCAAGTGGGAAAATCTGAATAAGGAATTCCAGTAGATTTACTGATAATAATTTTGCTTAAAAAGTTATTTAGGAGTATTCCAAATACCATTTGCAAATGTTTTTTAGCTGATTCTTTTTATGGTACTGGGACTGACCAGCAGTTGTCATTAATGCTTAAATTCCATATTTATCATGTCACAGCTCTGAAGTTCTATTTGAGGTAATGCTTTCCTATTAAAATCCCCAAAAAATAGAATTTGGGTTTGTGTTTCAACACACAGGCAAGTTGAGCAGGGAAGAAGTTGGTGAAATAGATCTGTGCATAAAATGTCCTCAGTTCCCCCTTTCCCCATGACACAAAGGCTCCTTGTACATGCCACAGGGGTTTAATTTGGTTTAGTTCTCCCTAAATTTAAACAGCAGGCTTTTAAAAACACCACTTCAATTTAGGGAGAATTAAACCAAACTAATAAGGGGCCCAATCCTTATTTGCCTCTTCGGCAGCAGTTGGGCAGGGGGCCAAGCCACTGGCTGGCTGAATGGTCCCTGAACTGCATGGGGAGGCGCTCAGGCAGCACCTACCCGCTGGCACCCAGCCCAGGCAGTCCCAGGGGGTGCCACAGCCATGGAGGAAAGCACCAGCCCCCCTGCAACTGCAGAGGCAAGCACCGGAGCCCTGCACAGCTCAGGCAGGCAGGCAGGCTCTGGGAAGAAAAAAAAATCAAGCTTGGTGCTATTTTCTTTCTTCAGTGCAGCATACCTGCATGGGCTGTCACTGGGTCCCACAGCTCCTGAGCTGCGTGGAGCCCACCAAGCCTTGTGCACTGTTGCACTTTGGTAGGTAGCAAAATAAAATACCTTGGAGGTGTTTTATCTTGCTACGTACCAAAGTCATTTAAAGCAGAATACACCGCCAAGCATGCAAACAGCAATGACATTAAAGAGGTGCAAAAGGGCATTTAATCCACTTTAAAGGCCAATTCTGTGGCATGTACAAAGGACCAAAAATCTCAGTCAATACATGTGAGATCCTCGATCTCATTCTGACCCACAAAAGTTCTTGATTTTTAGAACACAGAAATCTCTTATTGCTTTGGAGTTTTGCTGGTATATTTTCTGCTTAATTGTGAGAGATTTAGTGTCCTGTTCCTGAATCAAACTGTGTGGAAGAGGTATGGGAAGTATCTTGATTCATTATGTTCTCCCCACCCCCACTTCTCTTCTTGTATAGAATACAAAATTCAGCCTGAAATTCCATTTGAAAAAAATCACCTATTTTAATCACTAAAACATGAAAGAATTGCTTGCAAACTCCGAAGTCTTGGGTCACAGGTATTTGATTTTACCTTTATAGCACCTTTTATCATCTTACATTGATCTTCTCGCATTGCTCTGATCTTAGAAGAACCATCAATGCCAACTTGGATGGAAGGAGTGTATGATGTGGCGTGCTACATGGATATTTCTAAATCATCTTTTTAAAAAGTTCTTGTTTGACATTAAGGTTTATAAACATTTCAATTTTAGTTGGATGGATTAAGCTACTGTGGGAAGTTTCATACATGAGCTAGTAAGGCACTGATTTCTTTCAAATGCAGTAAGTATCCAGAGTTCTCTTCCAACAATCAGGTAACTATGGTAGAGGAAACAGTGAAAATCACTCACTGACTTCTCTCTTTTCTCTTTGATAAACAGGTAAAAGCTGCTCTGGATGAGATTCTAGAAAAACTGACTGATGAATTTAACATCCCAGAACTGATGGCAAAGGTTGAGGAGAGGACACCATATATTGTGGTTGCCTTCCAGGAATGTGAACTCATGAACAGCCTCACAAACGAGATAAAGCGATCACTTAAAGAACTAGATCTGGGACTGAAGGTAGGAGCTTTTTCTGATAAAGACTACAGCATTGTGAATCCCTCATGTGCACTAATGATTGAAAAGAAGACATGAGGGAATTAAAAATTGCCTTATTGTGTCTTAAACAGTTACATTTTGAAGCGTTGCTCAACAAATAGCATCTCCTACTGCAAAAGTATCATAATTCCATGAAAAAAATATTCACTAATGTTTTTCAAGTTCCATCTGGCTTTCTACCCTCTGCTATCAGCTCTTTGTGGAGCTAAAGTTGCACATAATAATGTCTAGTATAGGGAAGAAACATCAAGCACTTGTGGTGAATACCTTTTAATAATACAGCAGTGGTATATGCCAGAAAACTGAAAGATAGTATATTTGAAAGCAATGAAAGAAAATACTTTTTCACCAAACGGGGAAAATATTAATAATTTATTAAAAAAAAATCCACAAAAAATATCCACAGCATAATAACAAAGATTTTAAAAACAAGGGTTAAGGAAAGGTTATAAGCCCCTCCTTTTTGAGGGTAAAAGTAAATCTTTAGGAGGTAGGGATTAGGAGTGAACTTGTCCTATGATGATCTTGTTAAATTATATTCTTACAGCTTCTTGTGAGGCACTGGTCTGACCATCATAGCAAAGCCTTTTTTCCTGCGAGCTACTGCTATGGCAGGTGTTTGTGCAAAACCTTGAGGTAGCTGCACAGATGACAGAACAAAACCAGCTAGAATGCAAGTTGTTCTTTGAATAACATTTATGAGAGTAATGTGTTTTGGGACTGCACGTACTGGCAAGTACTGCACTCTGTATGTGGTCCATAGCAGGTAAATTCCATTTTAAGCAGACAGAAGGGTGGAAGGACTCCATAGTTTATGGAAACAGCCATGGCCTTCTACAGGTAATCAAGTCATACACAAAGCTATTGAGTTAATGTTCTTCCATTTTATATCTGTTCCCATCTCCCAACAGACATTCGGAGCAGTTAGTATAGTAGTACCATGTGCTGGGAAACAAGCAAGTGAAAGAACTGATGGATCTTACCCCGTCCATAAAAGCCCTGGTCAGTTCCCACTCCTGTTCAGATACAGAATTTTCCAAGAAAGAACAAGGTCAAAAACAGAACCCTACTTCAGATGAGTAGGGGGGCCCAAGTCTCACGGGAAAGCAGTTCTGCTCTTTGATCGAACAGAAGGTTATCAAGACACTTAAGTGCAACAACAAGGAGTCTGTGCCCCGCAGAGGGACTACTAGATACTCCTTACTTAGGGTGCCTACAGATGTTTAGGGGCCCTACTCTAACTCATGGTGCTTTACACAAAATGCCGTGGGTTAGAGCCCCGCCACCTCCGACCCAGCTGCTGCCTGCTCCTTCTCCCTCCCCCTCTTTCTCCCCACTGACAGCCCTGCAAGCATGAGCATAATTCTGCAAAGCAGGAAAAGTTAACCTTAGGGGGAACAGAAGTTCCCTAAGGTGGTCTGCTTTAAAGTGCCTTCATTAACACCTCATTTGACCAGGGTTAATTTTTCGCATGATCAGCCATTTTAAAAGCGCTCTTCAGCCATGTACATGTGTTGTGTCATGGTTGTAAAGTGCTTTCAGGGGGCTGATCACATGAAAAATGTAAGCACCCTTAGTCTGATTGCTTCTGGATCTGGCTCATGGAGCCACAGGGTTTTGCCAGTTTCCCATGCCAGCACCTGCACTGTGGCTAAGCAGCAAACAACTGTGCTGGTGATGAGCAGATTTAAGCTGTGCCTGTGCTGCCACTGCCACTGCCTCTCCCCATCCCACTACAAAACCCAAAAGCTCTCAAAAAGAATCATAGGACACTGGCTGTCCTCACTGGCCCTGTCACTCAACAGTGCTAATTAACTAATCAGAAAAGCCCTACCAACACGATTATGCTGCTTCCAGTTTAGGAGGCAGCCCACAGGAAGCAGCATAGCTTGTCTGATGGTACTACTACCAGGAATGGTAAGTTTACCACATAGGGCAAGGTATTTTATTGAATCCAGTCTCAGAAACTGGAAGAGGCAACAGGATTGAATTTTTGGTGGACACTTATCAATATGTCCAAATTAATGCATTTGATGATAGGCACACACAGATGTATTTAAACACCTGCAAACATGTTCTGATGTGCAGAAAAGAGGACCCGGAGTTTTGATTCTTCATTAAGTGAGTTAAGTGAATAAAAGGATTTTGTTTTCTAATTGTCTGTTAATTTAAAACACTCACTTGTATCTCTGATCATTACTCAGAGCCAGGCTAATATGACTCAGCTTCCAGACAGGGACGCTGCCAAGACAGGGATGCTGTCAAGACTGCTAGGCCAAACTGCACTCAGCGGTTTAGGCAGTATGTACAGTCTTGCAAGGATACTGGCCAGAGGCTTTCCTAAGACATCTGTCTCCATATCTTACCCAATGGATTGATTATTTCCTTCTTATAGATTGTGTCAGGATTTTTTTTTCTTTCTTTTTATTGGAAGATACAGATATATAGATATATTGATAGATACATATATATTTATATCTATATAACTATATATCTATATCTATCTATCTAGACAGATAGATAGATAGATATATCTATATCTATAGCGCTAGACAGATCGATATAGATATATATATAGATATCTATATATCTGTCGATACGTCTATATCTTCACATATAAATCTTCCAATATATCTATATCTAGATAGATAGATACACATTTTATTATTGCCTAATTTCTGCTCAAAGCCTTTGTAGTTTAGTTCAGGACCATCCTTGTCACAATTTCTGTATACTAGTAAGCAACTATATATATTTCTCAATATTAAATCTAATTGATGAATATTGACCCAGCTACAATAATATCATGCTTGGTTCTCAGAGATTGACACATTAAATCACTTCTGTTGACCTATCTCAAGAAACATAATTTCCTATTCAACTACCAGATGTCGGTAAATAAAGCAGAGCTGTTTAAAATAATTGGCAAGATAATTAATTATCAGCTCATTTTCAAATGGATTATGTATTCTGTGCAACTACTAACGGCATATAATTTTTTTTTTAGTCAAGAGAAAAAATATTAGATTTTTATCTGATGTCACCTAGGTTCTTGGACTTCTCACTTTTCTGCTTCTGTGAGCAGCAACCAAGGTACTAGGTCTAGGCCTTTCAGAGCACTGTATCTCACTTGGTGTGTCTACATGAGATGCTGACTGTGCAGTAGCCTGATACTACTGTGCAGTACTATCACATGGCAAAAATCATGCTAAGACACTACTGCACAGTAGTATTAGGTTACTGTGCAGTAGCATCACTTAAAATCCTATGACCCCAGCTGACTTCCTGCCCTTTGGGCAGGGGGCTGGACTCGATGATCTCCCGAGGTCCCTTCCAGCCCTGATGTCTATGAAATCTATGAAAAGGCATTTGCTGGAGCTACTATACAGTAACTCCAGTTACTGTGCATTTATTTAGTACTTGCTTATACAAGTACTAAATAAATGCATACTAACCACTGTGCGGTAGCATCTCGTGCACATGTGCCCACTGGGCGTGTCTACACCATAACCCTACAGCACCATTGTTACTGTGCTAATATTTAATACTTCTTTTTGGACCTCCTAAATGACAGTGCAGTAACAGCTTGTACTGTGCCATGCTGGCGATGCACAGTTATTTTTAGCCGCTACATTGTCATAGCACCTATATTGAGGGAGTGAGTTCTTACAGTGATGTAGTGGTGGCATCATTGTTTTTGCCCACAGATGCTATATTGCTATAGCACGTTGCTAAGGCAATGTAGCATCATGTGTAGGTGCGCCCACAGTGTCCAAATTTGCTGTTGGAATGGGAAAATAATCAAATAGGAATCTCAATCAGCCATGAGAAAATGTCTTAATCTGCCATAATGTGGTCTACTTTCTAAAACTGCTAACCCTTGATCTATCACCTATCCTCTTTATAACTAGCCATGTATTTAAAGACTGTGATTGAATCCCCCATCACTCTTCTCTTCTTTAGACTAAATAATTCCAGTTCTTGTGCCATAAATTACATTTCCCAGACCTCTGACAACTTTTTCACTCTGCTGGCCTCTTTCTAATTTGTGTACATCTTTCTTGAAGTATTAGGCCCAGTTAACCCTCTAGGTGAGGTCTCACCAGTGTTGAACAGAGTGGGAGAATTATGCCTTTGTTTTGCAAGTATTGCTTGTATTAATACAGGCCAGTATGTTATTGATCTTTTTTCCAACAAGGGCATACTGTCAATTGTTACTTAGTTTATTGTCCACTGTAACCCCCAAGTCCTTTTCTGCAGTAATATAGCCTAGCCAGTCATTCCCCAGCCTGTATTTGTGCATGTAATTGTTCTGTCATAAGTGCAGGACATTACACTTGTCTTGCTGAATTTCATTCAGTTGATTCTGGACATATCTGTAGCTTATCTGGATCCTAAACCTCGTATTCAAAACATCTGTACGTGCTTGATGTCATCTATAAATCCCAATGTGCACTCAATCCTTATCCTTGAAATCACAAATTAAGACATTAAGAAACACCAGATTTAGGACAGACCCCTGTGGAGAATCCCATATGATACCTCCTCCTAGAGAGGCATTCAGTGGCTGATATCTTCTTACTGTGCATGATGATCCCCCCACATAATATATCTGTCTTGCAGTATTCTCATCTAGTCTCCATTTCCTTAGCTTACTAATGACAATATATTGGGAAACAGTATCAAAAGCATTGAAAATCCAAGATATATCAAATTCACTGCTCTTCCCACCAGGGGTGGATTCGGGGCTGGGGAGGCAGGGCATAAGCAATGATGTGGTTGCACCTTCCTTTGATTCTTGCTCCATCCAAAATTTACACCCAACTGCCTGGGAGGGGCACTGGCATTTCTATTCAGGCAGTGCTGAGGAAGTCAATTAAATTTATGCCACTTGGCAGAAGGCAGGGTAGATTTTTACCTTATAGACTAACTAAATCAGAGAGATATATAGCATACATTTATGTGATCCCAAGGTCACTTCATCAGAAGATGTGAAAAATGCACAGAGCAGTGTATAAAATGAAGTGAGTGAATGAAGTGAGTGATTTGAATACAAAAGGAGGGAAAGGAAAGAAGTGAGAGAAAAGTGGAGACAGGGTCAGTGCTGGGATAGGTAAACAAGGAAGCAATAAATGTATAGGAGTAAAGGGGCCACAAAAACTAATCTAGGTAATCACATAAGAATCTGTAATCCCTGTTTAAACCATATTTGACACAGTCCAGTCTGTTTATGATTTCTTATTCTGTAATGTCCTGTTCTAAACAAATTGAATAATACGGCATTGGACCCCCTAGCATATTAATAAATATTCTTGTGCCTTATACGGCGCTCTACACCATCTGTACCCCCCTTTTCAAAATCCTAACTTCATGCCTTCCCCTCCCCTTACCCCCTCCCTCCCCCATCAAGATGATTAGGAATGACTTGTTCTTGATTAATCAGTATTGGTTGTTTCTGATCAGCTTGTTCTCTAAATAGATTCCTTGACATGCTCCATAATTTGATCTCTGTGGGTGGGTCCAGAAGAGTGTAAACATGCTTCTTGCAGCATCTGAAACTCCTTTGAGACGCTGCAAGACACACACTGGGAAAAAAAAAGTTCCCAGTGCTGCAGGTTCACAGCGTGGGCACAAACTTTGATACCTGGAGATCCAGGTATCAAAAAGTACCCTGGGGGAAAAAAGTGAGGCAACTGGATCAACCGGAGCTCAGGTCCTCCACAGAAACTCCCCGAGTGTCTCTATGGCTGACCCTTGCCCCAGTGCTGAAGCACACTGCCGTGTTGGGCAAGCAGTGGTGTAGGCTACAGGGACCTGGATCCAGGCTCCATGCCAGGAGAGTAGGGGGTGGGGGAAGCTGGAGGAAGGGGAAGGAGACCATGGGGGGGCCCCATCTGGCCCTAGCCGTGTCCTCTTGCTCTCCCAACTCCCTTTTCACTCCCTGGTCACTTTCCCAGCTCCCTGCTCATCCCCACAACCCCTTCTCCTTCCCCCAGCTCCCACTTCTAATGCCAGCCCCCCAATCACTCTTCCAGGCCCCCCAACCACTCCCCTGCCCCCCCCACACACACAACCTGCACTCACTGGCCACAGCAGCGGCTATCAGGGCTGCTTGGGGCCACATGGCACAGCCCTTCTGTGCAGCAGGGGGTAACGGGGCTTGGCCCTGGCCACCTGGCACCCCTGCTGCCACTGCCACATCATGTGGCTGCAGCCCAGCTTGGCAGGGTCATGCACAGAGCCACATGCTGTCTGGCAGCTTGGGGCCACTTGGGCTGAGTGGCACCAAGCCTAGGGTGACAGCCACAGCACAGCTGAGATGCCCAACAGCTCACAGCATCCTGACAAGCCAGGCTGCACCTGTGCAATGCAGCAGTGGCAGTGCAGGTGCCAGGCAGCCATGGCCAAGCCCCTCTTCCCCCTGCTGCCCCGCACTGCACTAAAGGGGTTGGGGGGGTGGGCTGTGCCACAAGCCCCTGAGTGCACCAATCACTGCTGCTGCTCTTGGTAAGCTGAGGGCAGTGCAGGAGGCTTTAGCCTGACAGGGAAGCGATTGGGAGGTGGGGGGCAGGAGCTGAGCTTAGGAGTGATCAGGAGGCTGGAGCCAAGCAGGGGAATCCCTGAATCATCTCCAGCTTTCCGATCACTGCCCCACTTGTCTCTATCCCACTGCTCATTTCCCTACTCGGCCTAGGGAAGCCTGCCAAGAACGAGCAGGAGGCTGGAGACGAGCAAGGGAATGAGCATGGGGCTGGAGATGAGCAGGGAACAAGAAGGGAAATAGAGACCAGTGGTGAAGCGAGCAGGAGGCTGGGGGGGCAGCAGAGGAGCCCTGGGCCCTGGGAGGGGTACTGTAGGGGGGGCCTGGGACCGTGCAGGCAGGAAAGTCCATGTGATGTGTTGCGGGGGGCTTCACTCTGTGGGGGGGCAGAGGACCCACCCTTCCTATGCAGCCCCACCACAGTCCCCCCACACCTACCCACACACTGACCCTCCCCCCACATCTCTCCACACCCACGTACATCTCCCCACCCCCCTTTCCACCCACCTGCTGCAAACCCCACGTGATAAGGAAACCAAATGCAAACATCAGTATGTATAGATATTTAGGATTTATGTTGTGTTACCACTTCCACAGCCTGTCAGCCCCCTCAAGGTCCTGGCCAGGCTTCAGAGATGGGCGTTGCAGTTTTTCTGGCCGCGATTGTACTGGGTCATTGCACAGGTCCTGAGCCTCCCCTTGTGAGAGGGTGGCCAGGACCTGGTTTGCCTGTGCAGCCAGATCATGACATTCCACCTGCAGGCCCTGCAGTAACTGCTATATGGTATCAGTAGCCACATGGCATGGAGCCACCTGGGGGGCACCTTCCTCCGCCACTTCCGGTGGCTCCGGTATGACTGGCAGCTCCTCAACCTGCAGGGCTTCTCCCTGCAGGACTTGTAAGGGCTGCCAGAGATCTACTAGGACCTTCTCTGGGCTTGGAAGCTGGTCTCTGCCTCCAGGTCCCCTGCGACACTCAGCCAAGGTGCTGACCTGGTCATCAAGCCCTTCCTCTGCAACCCCCAGCTGGAGGTACCAATGGTGGAAGCACCCCAAGTGTGTCAGAGCCTGGTTCTGGTGGTGTCACCCATATTGGAGACCTCCCAGACTATAATAGATGGGGGTGGGTGGACCCTGCTTGCACTAGCCTAGTGCATGGGTTTACCCATGATGCGTGTGACCTGTCACCTAGTCCAGGAGGTAAAATCTGCCTTACCTCCCAACAGCCTTGCCTTTGTTGATGGTGCCCACCCCCCATGTCCTCCAGCCCATCAGAGTTAGTTGTGGGGCTGGTGCCTTCTCCAGCCTTGTGGCACTCCCCAGTCCACTACCTGAACTGGCTGAAGGACACCAAAACAATCCGCTTCTCCACCGTCCATCACTGCCACCTCTATATTCTCATGCACTGCACGATCCACCATCACATCCTTGTGTCCCATCCAGAAACTAAGTTGTGAAACCTGTTCAGTGAGGGCATAATTGGGGAGTGCCCCAGTGGCTGAGCCTGTACTTCACCCTCATCTCATGAGCCACTGGAGACCAGCGTTCCCTCTAAGGTGTAGTGGTCCATGAGTGTGCTGCATCGGTCCGTGAGCCTCTTAGAGGGAACACTGATAGCTACTGATGCCCCTTTCCTCCAAGAATGTGTTCAATCCCTTCATGAATCTGGCTGAACTCTAGTTTCCACTGTATCTGGTGGCAACGAATTCCCCACTTTAATAACACAGTGGGTGAAAAAGAACTGTCTTATGCTCGTTTAAAATTTACTATCTGGTAATTTCATTTTGTGACCTCCACTTCTTCGCTGATGAAAGCTAGCCAATAATAAATCCCTATTGACTTTACCTTCACCATTTTGTTTTTTGTAAATCCCTCTCATGTCCCCTCTCAAGCATCTGTTTTCTAAACTGAACACACCTGGCCTTGTTAGTATCTCTTCATCAGGAAGCCCCTCCACACCTCTGCCCTTCTCTAGCTCTTCTGTATCCTTTTGGAGGCATGGGGACCAGAATTGGGCATGGTACTTAATGTGTGGACACACCGTGGATTAACAAAGGGGCATGGAGATACTTTCATAATACTCTCAGCAATCTCTCCCCCATTTTAGGCCCAGATGGTCCACAGATAATTATGTCTCTAATAAGGGAATCTTTATGTTTCCAAAATTACATGCGATTGCCAATGCTTTTAGCTGTCACATAATTAGTTATTCCTCCTTTTGGGTCCTGATTCTAGATTGAAAAAATAAAGTAGTATCTTTTGCAATTGCAGTACCCCTGCAACTGGTGTTCCAACCTGCAGAGTTGTTACACAAGGGAGCTACTGGGGGGCAGCCAGCACCAGGCTGTCTGTGCAGAAGGGCCTGATAGCAGCACCAGGTTGACTGCACCTTGATCCCGCCTGCCTATCCTTGTCCCATGCAAAGATCAGGGTCCAGGCTGGGCCACGTGCCCTCATTTGGCTGCCTGTGCCATGCATCTGGAGGAGCTGCTGGGCTCTGGGCCAGGTCATGGGGCAATCAGAGCCCAGTAGCTCATCCAGGGGCATGGTGCAGGGAGAGCTGGGGAGGGGAATACGCTTCCCCTCCCCTGCGGTGCGCACAGTGGTGGGAGCCACAGCCGCCCACCCACACCCCTGGATGAACTGCCAGGCTCCAATTGCCCCAGCCTGGCTGGGGCCCCATTCACAGTGAATGAGCCCCCGGCTGGGCCAAGTCGTGGGACAATCCCCACAGTGCAGGAGAGAGTGGGGCAGTGCCCTGCCCCTACCACACTCTCTCTGTGGGAGGTCTCAATCTGCCCGCCCTGCCCCCCCACCCAGTGAAACTTACCTGCCTTCGGCTAGGATCCTAGCTGGGAGTGTGTGGGTATCTCAGTGTGCCTGCCCCTCCCCTCTCCTGCAGCAGCTTTTGGCTGGGTTGGAGTGGGTGCGTGGCATTAAAAAGTTACTGCGTGGCAAAAAAATTCCTTGTTCATCACTACACATGTGCGCAGCTCAGGGGGAACCTTGCTGGGGACCTCAGCTGGTGGCTCCTCCATGGAGCCATCACCATGGGCATGTATGTGGCAAGCTTTACCAATACCCCAGTCTCCTGCCTCTTTTTCGGGCAGAGGGAAATTTGGGCACACATGAAGCTCGAGTCCACCAGGCTGCAGCCCCTCCACCTCTGGAACCTCCTTCTGAGGTTCTGGATGGATCTTACCCCCCCACCTTTTTATTTTTGGGCACCCCATCCACAGTCCTACCAAGTACCAGGACCTCTTGGTCAATCTCCTCCTGGCCCTGGCCAAGTGGGCCCTGTACAGGACCAGGAAGGAGGCTTTCTCCAAAACAGATTTTGCTGAAGTGAAACAGGACAGTGATCCAAAACACCAAAATGAATCACTGTCCTCTGAAATAGCTGAATCCAAAACCAAATGGAAACACAGCCGTTTCACACAGCCCTTATGGCACAGTAAGTTTACTACCCATAATAACAAGTACCAAATGCACCGTAATAGGTGCTATTGTGCATTAGCCCAATGGACACTTTTTTTGTGATCTTAATGTGCAGGAGCTCACAATACTGAGGAGACAGACCTTAGACATGGAATGAAGAAACTCTGGACAGAAAAAACAACTTCTTTCAATTGGCTGAAGGCTTTTCAAAGCCTTTGAAATATAATGTTACCACAGAGTGTCAGGAAATATTGTATCTATGTTCTCGGTGGAGCTCTGGCTTTTTACCGGTCATATTGAAGACTGGTGGAGCCTGAGAACATGATTAATACAATTGCTTGTAGGAGCTCCAAGGGGAATGGAGTATGCTCAGTACAGATAGGATCTTCATAGAATTACAGATGTAGGCTCGGAAGGAACCTTGTAGATCTTCTAGTCTGAACCCCTGCCCTGGGCAGGAGAAAAACCTGGGCTCAAATGACCCCCACCAGGTAAATGTCAAGCCTCCTCTTACAGACCCCCAGAGTAGGAGCCATCACCACGTCCCTTGGAAGTTGGTTCCAGATCCTAGCCGCCCTGGCTGTGAAGTGCCTTCTAATGTCTAGTCTAAACCTACTCTCTAGCAACTTATGGCCGTTATTCCTTGTTACTCTGGGAGGCGCTCAGGGGAACAAGGTCTCTCCCAAACCCTTCTGGTCCTCCCTAGTAAGTTTATAGATGGCCACAAGGTTCCCCCTCAGCCTTCTCTTGTGAAGGGTGAACAGGTTAAGGTCCCGTAGCCTCTCCTCATAGGGTCTGCCCTGCTGTCCGCGGATCATGAAAGTGGCCCTCCTTTGGACCCTCTCAATGCTGTCCACATCCTTCCTGAAGTGCAGCGCCCAGAACTGGACACAGTATTTCAGCTGCGGCCTGACCAGTGTCACACAGAGGAGAAGGATCACCTCCTTGGCCCTGCTAGTGATGCATCTGTGGATGCACAACAAAGTACAGTTAGCCCTACTGAACGTGTTCTCGCATTGTCAGCCAGTGTTCATCTTGGAGTCAATAATGACTCCAAGATCTCTTTCTGCCACCGTGCTTTCAAGAAGGGAGTTCCCCAACCTATGGGTATGCTGCTGGTTCCTACTGCCCAAGTGCAGCACCCTGCGCTTGTCAGTATTGACTCCCATCCTATTTTCATTTGCCCACCCCTGTAACCTGTCCAGGTCCTGCTGTAATCTGGCCTTCCCTTCTAGCATGCCCACCTCATCCCAAATCTTGGTATCATCTGTGAATTTAAACAGGCTGCTCTTCACCCCATCATCCAAGTCGCTAATAAAGAAATTGAACTGAAATTGAGATTTTAGCTGTCAAAATTCTAACCAACTCTATTAAGTGTATAAGTTGGCTAGATTTTGGATGGATTTACATAGAGCAAACACAGAGAACCTTTTTGACTTCAAAGCTGTTTCTGAAGGCACTGAAGCCCTTTGAAGAAACAGTTGGAATTTTTTTAACATTAATAGAATAACACATTTTCCCCAAAACTCATTCTCATCAATTGGTCAGCTGTTCCCAATTAAACTCTCCAAAACAATTCAGCCTGAGGCAGAAAGAAAATGTAAGTTAAAGTTTGACAAAGTGATAAACAATTAAAAATATCTCCTTATATGGAAAATACTAATTAACTAGAGCCAATGCTGGCACCCTTACCTTAATTTTGTAAAACACCTCTAATTATTCAGAAAAGGGTGTTACAGGAATAGAGTGACTAAAAATGAACAATTGGAATCTTGGGGCCGAATCCTGTTTCACTTACATAACCCAAATGGCTTTTCTGCACTTTGCATTTAATATTCATTGGATAAAATTGATAATAGTGGGATAACTTTGACCCCCATAGGTCTAGAAACCAGGGCCAGAACCTAAGGCAATTACTTTTCCAGGGTAGTGTCCATCTCACTGAGCCACATTTCTCCCTTTCTCTTGGCTCTACATATTTTCCCCTCTAGATGTCTGGGGACAGGTTCAAGAGCAGAGAAGGTGAGCAGTTTGGACATTCTTCTGCAGTTTCTGATTTAACTTGTTGTGCAAAGTGGCCATTGCCCAGTATTAAGCAGCTACCATATTCCACCACAAAAATGAGAACATTTTGTTGCTCTGCCTTTGTTTATTATTACCATCTTCTTTCTGGTACTTCTCCAGGGGGAGCTGACCATGACTGGTGATATGGAGAACTTGCAGAATGCCATCTTCCTGGACACGGTGCCTGAGTCTTGGACTAAGAGGGCTTATCCTTCTATGGCTGGCTTGGCTAGCTGGTTTGCTGACCTTCTCAACCGCATCAAGGAGCTTGAGACATGGACAGGAGACTTCTTCTTGCCCTCTGTAGTGTGGCTAGCAGGATTCTTCAACCCTCAGTCTTTCTTGACAGCCATCATGCAGTCCATGGCCCGAAAGAATGAGTGGCCTTTGGATAAAATGGCCCTGCAATGTGACATGACAAAGAAGAACAAGGAGGATTTCAGCAACCCTCCTCGTGAAGGGGCCTATATACATGGCTTATTCATGGAGGGTGCACGCTGGGATATACAGGTAAACCCACTAGTATCTTATTTAAAAAAACAAGGCATTGAGGCTTACTGTCTGCTTGCTTGGGAAAAGATGGACACAAGGGTGACCAACGTTCTTTATCAGGTAGCAGGTGTCAATATTTCCCCTAGGCCTTGTGATATCAGTGAATGGATAGATACCATAAAGTTTCCTTGAAATCATGATATCCTTGCATGTATTGATATTACAGAGTCTGCAGGAACATAATGTCACTATATGCTTGGGACCAGATTTTATTCCAACTATTAGATGCATACATGCCTAAGAGTGATTCTTTTTAGCCTTGTTCAACTCTATGAAAAAATACTGAATTCAAAAGGTAGGTGAGTTCTCGTTGTCTCTGCAATTTTTTGACTCATTGGGTGCATCTACATGAGATGCTTTACTCGAGGCTAGAGCTAATGACTACGCAGTAAGTATCACCATCTACACATGCAAATGTTTTGTACGCAGTAATTGGCTCTAAGTGGGAGTAAATTTGCTACCTGCAAATGTAAGTAGCAAACTAACTCTCAATTACTTACTGCACAGAAGTAAGCATGTGGACACCTGACCAGGAGCACGTTTACTTCTGTTAAGCTGGGCACAAGGGGGCGGGACATTGCTCCCTGACCCTGGGAGCTGCCTGCTGCTGGGGCAGGCTCTGCCACTGGAGCGATCGCAGGGCCAGGGCTGGGAGGTCCTTATCTCCCAGCCCAGGCCTGTGACTGAAGAGCTGGGGATGGGAGATAAGGATCTGCTTCCACGTCCCTGCACACGTAGACACATGCCTGGGAGAGTTTACTCTTGAGTACTTAACTGTAGAGTAAACTGCTCCCAGGTTAATTGCACATGTAGATGCACCTAGCCTTAAGGATCAAATAACAATATGTTATAAAAACAGATGCATTAATGGATTTTCAGGGACTTAAGCATGGTGAAACAAAGTCACAGTTAAGTGTCTAAGTCCACTTAAGCCTCTGACACAGGGGTGGACAATAATATTGGCTAGAGGGCCCCTTAAAGAGTTTTGGTGAGCTCTTGGTGGGGGATGGGCTCTGTGGGCTAGGCTTAGGGGGTTGGGGGCACGGGTAGTTTTCTCCTAGTTTGTCTTGGTTGTGGGTCATGGTACAGAAGGGGCAGATGTATAGAAGAAGTGAACAGAAGACTCTGGTGCTGGTGTTACCACAAGGGCTTCAGCTTCTTCGACCATAGTACACACTTCAGAGACCACAGCCTGTTGGGAAGGAACAGTATCCACCTCACGCTGAAGGGGAAGGAGCTTTTCTCAGCTAGAATGACAGACCTCCTATATAGGACTTTAAACTGGGCCAGGTCATGCAGACAGGCAGACAACTAGTAGTACAATCCCAAGAAATGACAACCAGGGAACAACAGGAAGCATATTCTGACACCAGTCTAAGGACAGGATTTTCTACAGCACACCAGGAAGCCCAGGACCTCTAATAGCAGGCTTAGTTGCCTGTACACAAATGCCAGAGCATGGGGAATAAGCAGGAGGAACTGGCCCTCCTGCTAACCAACAAGCAATACAATCTCATAGGGATTATAGAGACCTGGTGGGACTCCACCTATGATTGGACCACAGGTATAGAGGGCTACACTTTGCATAGAAGAGATCATGTTGGGAAGAAGGGTGGGGAAGTTGCTCTCTACATGAAGGAAGAGTACACCTACCTAAAAGCAGAGATTGGCAATAAAGGGCAACTTGAAACTCTCTGGGTCAAGATATGAGGAGAGCATGGAGAAGGGGATTTGACTGTAGGAGTTTACCACAGACTTCCAAACCAAGAGGAAGAACTCAACCAGGAATTCTCTAGAGAACTGGCAGAGACTGCATGCTCTTGGAGCATGGTCACCATGGATGACTTCAACTACCCATGAGATGAGCACTGAGCAAGAGCTTCCACACTTGCACTGAAGAGCTCTATCTGACTCAAGAAGTCTAAGGGCTGACCAGGAGTAAGGCAATCCTTGACTTGGTTCTGGCTAAAGGGGATGATCTAGCGAGCATCCTGAGGACTGAAGGGAAACTAGGCGACAGTGACCATGAGATGATCATTTACTCCATCCACCATAAGACAGGGAAACTAGTCAGTAGGGTAGAAACCCTTGATTTTAGGAAAGATGAATTCCACAGGCTTAGGAGATTGATTGGTGAGGCTCTGCAGGACCATGGTCCACTTGGGAAGAGCACAAGAAGGGTGGTCGTTCCTCAAGGAAGCAATCCTAGGAGCACAACAGAAGTCCATTCCTTTTCATAAGAAAGGCAGCAAAAGGGTTGGGAGACCTCTTGGCTCAACAGGGAAGTCATGGACCTCCTGATATTGAAAAGAGAAGCTTATAAGGCATGAAAACCAGAAATTACCACCAAAGAGGAGTACACAGCAATAGCCCATACCTGTAGGAAATGGATTAGAAAAGCAAAAGCAGAAACCAAATTCAAATTGGCAACTGGAATCAAGGACAACAAAAAGTCCTTCTTTAGGTATGTAGGAAGTCAGAAAAAATAAGAGAAACATAGAGACCCTGATGAACAAAATGGGACAGCTGATAACCAACACTTAGGAGAAAACCAAACTCCTAAACAAATACTTTGCATTGGTATTCCACCAGTCCCCAGGTATTAGCCTGCTTGACAGGATACAAGATGATCAAGGTGCGGGTGATCACCCTCCCATAGTTAGTCAAGAACTTGTGGAGGAACACCTAGAGAGGCTGAATATCTACAAGTCAGCAGGACCAAATGAACTACACCCAAGAGTGCTAAAAGAACCAACCGACATCATCACATGACCCATGGCAAAGCTATTTGAGGACTCATGGCACTTGGGAGAGGTCCCAGAAGACTGGAAGAGGGCCAATGTGTTGCCTATCTTCAAGAAAGGGAGAAAGGAGGACCCAGGGAATTATAAGCCAATCAGTATGACCTCAATCCCTGGTAAAATAATGGAAAAAAATATCAAAGAATTCATTATTGATAGGCTAACAGAAGGCAGTATTCTAAAGGACAGCCAACATGGCTTCACTGCAGGTAGGTCATGCCTGACCAACTTCATTTCCTTCTAAGATCAGGTAACTCACCACCTGGATAAGGGAAATGAGGTTCATGTCATATACTTGGACTTCAAAAAGGCCTTTGATTTAGTTTCCCACAATGTCCTCATAGTAAAATTAGGAAAATACAGCCTTGACTACTTTATGGTCTGGTGGCTAGGTAACTGGCTCTGAGGTAGGACCCAGGGAATATTAATAGACATAACTGAGTCAACATTGCGGGAGATGACCAGTAGTGTCCCTCAGGGGTCAGTACTCAGACCACTACCTTTCAACATGTTCATCTATGATTTGGATTCAGGTATTAAAAGCATACTGGCAAAGTTCATGAATGACACCAAATTATGTGGGAGTATGGTCACGCTCAGGGACAGGCTAGTGATACAGGCTGACCTGGACAGGCTTGCAAGGTGGGCGAATCATAACCTGATGATGTTAAACATGGAGAAATGTAATGTGCTCCATCTGGGGAGAAATAATCCGCGACACACTTACAGGCTTGGCAGTGCTATGCTTGCCACCACCACAACTGAAAGAGACCTGGGGCTCGTGATAGAATACAGAATGAACATGAGCCACCAATATAATGCCGTAGCTGGCAGAATGAATCAAACACTGGCATGCATTTACTGATGCATCTCAAGCAAGACTAAGGATGTCATCCTCGCACTCTACTTGGCCTTGGTGAGATCACTGCTGGTGTATTGCATCCAGTTCTGGGCCCTGCAGTTCAGGAAGGATGTGGAGAAGCTTGAGAGAGTCCAAAGGAAGGCCATGAACATGATTAGCGGTCTAGAGAGTAGGTCATATGAGGAGAGGTTGAAAAACATGGGACTGTTCAGCCTGGAGAAAAAAAAAAAAGACTTAGAGGGGACTTGGTGGCAGCCTATAAGTATATAAGGGGCATACATCAGGGCCTCGGGGAGCATCTGTTTACCAAGGCACCCCAGGGGAAGACAAGAAACAATGGGCACAAACTGATTGAAGATTGCTTCAAATTGGACATAAGGAAAAACTTCTTTACAATTTAGGTGCCAACAGACTCCAGGTAATCTAGTTTGTAAAACAAGGTGATCAGGAACAGTCAGCATGGATTCAGTGGGCACATCCTGATGAGCAGGAATGAGTAGTATGTGGTGCCGCAGACCCATCTGTGGCACAGCACACCACATGAGCCACACATGCAGGCATGCCCTGTGCTGCTAATTTTCAGCGCAGGGTTGGGGGTTTACACCAGGAGATCCTGATGCTAAAAAAAAATGTGTAAAAAAAGCAGAGTGGTGCACATGGCAGCAGTGTGCGCTGCCCAAAACGGGAGCCTGGCTGGTCGGAGCCACCTCTAGCTGCCAGCCAGGCTCCCTGCTACCAGATCACTGTGGCTGCAGCTCCCAGAGGCCTCAAGGATCCCAAGTAAGCCTGCTGGGGCCAATCCAAGTGCTGGCCCCAGTCTCCGTTACCCACCCAGGGCAATATGCCATGCACTAGAGCTCATGTGCACAGGTGCTCCCTGGGGACAAGTAGCAGCAGATAATGTGCTTCTGCAGCAGAGAAAATTTAGGTAGAACATGAAAAAGAGAGGTTACTTAAGCAGATGGTAACTAGTTTTAAGGTTCAGGGACAGAATGGAGCCTCGCAAGCTAACTGAGGGCACATATTGTGCTGCTGCTGTTTGCCTATGGGGAAATGCATGTTCCCACTCAAGAGGATGCGCCCACTAAGAGCATGTCATGACTGACCAACTTGATTTTCTTCTCTGATAAGGTGATAGGCTCTGTGGATGGGGGAAAACAATGGATGGACTATATCTTGATTTTAGCCAAGATTTGAACCCTGTCTCCCAAAACATTCTCATAAATAGGATAAGGTTGTACAGACTAGAACAAAGTAGTGTAAGGTGGATACAAATATAAGGTGGATAACAGCATACTGGGCTGCATTATTAGGAGCTTTGCCAGCAGATCAAGAGAAGTAATTCTTCCCTTCTATTCTGCATTGGTGAGGCCACATCTGGAGTAGTGTGTCCAGTTTTGGGCCACCCACTATGAAAAGGATGTGCGCAGGTTGGGGAGAGTCCAACCAAGGGCAGTGAAAATGTTTAGGAGGCTGAGACACATGGCTTCTGAGGAGAGGTAAGGTAACTGAGCTCATTTAGTTTGCAGAAGAGAAGACTGAGGAGAGATTTCATAGCAGCTTTTAACTGTGGTTCCAAAGAGAATGGAGCTAGACTGCTCTCAGTGGTGGCAGATGTCAGAACAAGGAGCAGTGGTCTCAAGTTGCAGCAAGAGAGGTTTAAGTTGGATATAAGGAAAAACTTTCTCACTAAGAGGGTGGTGAAGCACTGGAATGGGTTACCTAGAGAGGTGGGAAAATCTCCATTCTTGGAGGTTATTAAGACCCAGATTTACAAAGCCCTAGCTGGAACCATCTAGTTGGGCATTGGTCCTGCTTTGAGCAGGGAGTTGGACAAGGCGGCCTCCTGAGATCGCTTCCAAACCTAAGTTTCTGATTCTATGTTTATTTCCAGGTATTGAGGTCAGACTTACTGGTCTTTAATTCCACGCATTCTCCTTCTTTTGTTTCCTAAACATGGGCATTATGCTTGCCCTTTTTCTGTCATCTAAGACCTCACCCAACCTCCTCGAGTTCTCAGAGAGGATAGCCAGTTGTTCTTCAATTACCTCAGCCAATTCCTTCAATACCTTTGCTTGCATCCCATTTGGCCCTGCTGATTTGAAAGCATCTAGCTTCTCTAAGTAATTCGTAGCCTGTACTTCCACGACTGTAGGCTGTTTGTCTCTTTCACTATCTTAGCTGCCAATTACACCCATCGTCTGGTAGCTGACTTTATTTGTGAAGCCCAAAGGAAAACAGGCATTTATATACTGCAGCCTTGTCTGCATCAGCTGTGACTAAATTACTTTCTACATTCTGTAAGGGACTTACGGTTTCTTTGATCCTCCTTTTACTCTTGACAAACTTGTAGAATCCCTTTTTATTGCTTTTTTTTGTCACTTGCCCGTTGCAACTCAAATCATGCCGTGGCTTCCCTGATTTTCTCCCTCCATGCCTGTGTAATACTCTTCTACTCTTCCCTTGGAATATGACCAAGTTTCCATTTCATTAAAAGAGAACAGGATAAGAGTTGTCAAATATTTTTCAAGTTATCATAAAGAAGAGAGAAAACAACTTTTTTCCCTTGCCAGACCATGCAGGACATAAAGCAATAGGTTTAAACTGCTGCAAAGCAAAATTAAATTCTATCTCAGGAAAATCTTCCTAACTGCAAGGACAGAAGGAACAAGCCACCTAGGGAAGTTGTGTTAGCAAAAGAAAGATTAAATGTGCTTAGTTGAGTCTCTGATTTTCCATTGTGTCATTGAGAAACTAAAATCTACATAAAATTCTGTGAGGCCAGGTAGAGAGAGGGAAGCAAGAAGGAATTGGTCCTGCAGCTACCCAACCTGTGCTAGTCTCCAGTGGGCATCAGAGACTACAGTGACACTGTAGTCTTGCATTGTGGGTGAGTCTACATGTGTAATTAATGCACACAAATAAACTCTAAAGGTTATTGTTCTGGAGATTTTTGCTCCTGGTGTTTTAGCTGCTAGCAGAGGGTTTGGGGTTGATAGAGTGGTTGGGGGTAAAAAGGTAAGAAAGGTTTATTGACTTAACAAAAATACAACTATGCACAGTGACAAGACAACAATAACAGACAATAACGATTTGCATCAGCAACTTATTGGCAGTCCCCTCTGATGACTGAAGTATGACAAGTTCCTCTTGTTTAAAGCTCAATGGAGTCAGGAATCCCTGATCAGCACTGTCTGAGGGGTACCGGGAAGGACCCTGGTATTCAGTCCTCGGGCTTCTCAAGATCTACTGGCCCACCAAATCCAGGTCAGCAGCTAATTTTAAATCAGTAGCTTCTCTCACAATGCTGCATCTCCCTTCTAATGATTTCCAGATGTGCTAGCCAATTTATAACTTCTGAGCTATGCTAATAACTTACAGCCATTTAGATTTTCCTACTACATACTTTCCTTAGGACTCACCAATAGCAATACAAGCCTTTGCATTCTTTTGATAAGGTTAATTTTGACTATGCCACAAGGCCTACTACTACCTCTACAAGGCCTTGCTAAATTTACTAGGCCTCACTACATACAAGGCCTCACTACATACAAGGCCTCACTAATCTTTTACTTTAATTAAACTTTTAGTGGCAACATGCACCTCTAATACATAAATGAACAACAAAAAACACTTGGTTTAATCCTCACAGAAAGTTCAGCAAGCACCTTTATCACACAGACAATCCTTAGCTGTTACACCTGGGTGCACTGTTTAAATGTGTATGCGGGAGAAAAAAACTCTGGAGTATATTTCTCCAGAGTTTATTCATGCACAGCACATTGAACCTGGTCAAAGCAGCCTTGGCTAGCAGCAGACCAGGGCTGTTCTGACTGAGCTCAATGTGCTGCAGAGGGGCTGGCTGGGGCACAAGCCCCCAGGGTCTGGAACAGCCTGCCATCAGAGGTGGTTCAAGCACCTACATTGAACACCTTCCAGAGCAAATTGGATGCTTATCTTGCTGGGATCCTATGACCCCAACTGACTTCCTGCCCTTTGGGCGGGGGGCTGGACTCGATGATCTTCTGAGGTCCCTTCCAGCCTTAATGTCTATGAAAAAAACCCTATGAAAAAACAAGGGTGCTTCAGTGCAGGGGTAGCTGGCAGGGGCAGGGGGCCCCCGCACTGAAGTACCCTTGTGCCCCAGCCAACCAGGCAGCATCTATATATGTGCTGCTGCACACAAAGAACCTCCGGAGCAGGTCAGTACTTGTAAATACAAGTACTAGCTTGCTCCTGAGTTTATTAGTTTTGTGTGCCCTAATAGAGGTGCCCATGTAGATGATGAGATGTTTCCTGCTGAAATAATTAAGCAGCTCCACAGTAGACATCTGCTGTAGATGTGCTGTTTCTGGAGTACATATGATCACACCTGTGTTTGTCACACATACTGTTCCTATTTGATGGTTTGAGTGAGTATATGCAAGAAGTGGATTTAGCTGGGTTTATAGACAAAGGTGGTCATCTGAGTCACATAAGTAGAAGGGTTAACTGGGAGTATGGTGGGGATGCATCAACTCACATGTTGGTAACTAGTGGGTTGAGATTGTCAAAGCAGGGGGTTCCCTGGGATTTTGGAGTTGAAGGGGTTAGTTAGGCTTTTGGGGAGGAGCCTAGCTGAATTTATGAAGGGAAAGGTTAACTGGGATTCTGCAGTTGGGAGTTAGCTGGGGTCAGGAAGGCAGAGTCCAGTGGGAGTGATCTGGAGATGTGGAGAAAAAAGTTAGCTGTGATTATGTAGGCAGAGTATTACCTGGGGTATTATAGCAGTGGGTGAGCTGAATTAAAGAGAAGTGAGGTTAACTAGGTAATGGGGGAATGATGAGCTGGGATTATGGAGGCAGGAGGTTTATGGAAGCATAAGGCTATCTGGTGTTATGGAGTTTTTTTGTTAAGATTCTGCCAAAAAGGGGTTAGTAGAAATTGTGGAAGCAATTTGGGTAATGCAGCTAGTGAGTTACTGATGTTCTGGAAGCAATAGGACAACAGGGCAGGCCTTACGAGGAGAGGCTATGGGACCTGAACCTGTTCAGCCTCCAAAAGAGAAGGCTGAGGGGGGATCTTGTGGCCTGTTATAAACTAATCAGGGGGGATCAGCAGGCATTGGGGGAGTCCCTGTTCCCCCGAGCACCACCAGGAGTGACCAAGAATAATGGTCACAAGCTGGCAGAGGGTGGGTTTAGGTTAGATATCAGGAGGCGCTACTTCACAGTCAGGGCGGCTAGGATCTGGAACCAACTTCCAAGAGAAGTGGTGCAGGCTCCTACCCTGGGGGTCTTTAAGAAGAGGTTAGATGAACACCTTGCTGGGGTCTTTTGACCCCAGTACTCTTTCCTGCCATGGCAGGGGGTCAGACTAGATGATCTGCTCAGATCCCTTCCGATCCTAGAAACTATGGTGTTATTTTTTAGAGTGGGTTACCTAGGTGTATGAAGGTTACACTCTTCTGTAAGAATATGACCAAGCTTCCACTTTTTGTACAATTCCCTCTTGAGTTTCAGATTATTTAAGAGACTGCTGTATAGCCAGGCTGGTCTCCTGCTGCACTTCCCATTTTTTCTTCACACTGGGTTAGCTTACTTCTGTGCCTTTAGCAAGGCCTCCTTAAAGTACAGTGAGAATTGTTGGACTCCTTTTCCTCTTAGACCTTCCTCCTGGGGGATCCTGCCCACCTGCTCCCTGAGTTTGTTGTAATATGCTCTTTTGAACTACATTGTCTTTATTCTTCTGCTCTCTTTCCTTTCATCCCTTAGGATCTTGAACTTAGTCATTTCATGGTCACTGGGTGTGTCTACATGAGACATTTACTGGCCGTTGCCTAACTAACTGTGCAGTAAATTTTACAGTGGGTGCATCTACATGTGCCCCAATTGTACATTTGGTACTGCACAGTCATTTAGTAGTTGCTTTAGCAAATACTAAATGATTGTGCAGTCCTGGCGGCACACGATTATTTTTAGACACTACATCACCATAGCGACAAACTATGGCAACATAGCTCATTGCTACTGTGCAGTAGTGTTGGCATCATGCTTTGTGCCCGCTGATGCTACATTGCCATAGCTGGTCACTATGGTGATGCACCCAGTGTCTACACATGCGTGGGCACACAAAACTAATAAACTCTGCAGCAGGATAGTACTTGTAAATATAAGTATTACCCTACTCCAGAGATTTTTCATGCATACCAGTGCACATGTAGACAGCAACCCAGCTAGCTGGGGCTCGAGGGTTCTTCAGTGCAGGGGCTGCCTACCAGCTAGCCCCACACTGAAGCATTCTTGTGCCCCCGCCACCCTGTCCACAGCACACTGAGCCTGATCAGAGCATCCCTGGGCTGGCGGACTAAACCCCCACCCCAGACTCCCTGCTATGCAGGGCTGCTGGGACCCAGCTCAATGTGGTGCAGTCAGGGCACACGTGCAGATGCATGTTAATAGGCATGTGTAGTTGTGCCCACTGTCACCCAAGTAACCCTCTGCCTGCACATTCATATATCATTCCCCACCCTTGTTTGTGAGTAACAAGTGTAGAAGAGCTTTCTCTACCCATGGTTGGCCTTTCCACCACCTGTACCAAAAGGTATTTGTAACCCAGTCTAAGAGCTTGCTGGGTTGCCTGTGCACTGCTTTGTTTTCTTCCCAGCAGATGACACAGTAATTAAATGTCCCCCATGAAAAACAGTCCCTGCAATTTGGAAACACCGGTTTGTTTTTTAAAGAAAGTCTTGTACACCCCTTCCTCCTGGCTTGGTGGCCAATACCAGATGCCAGCTATGGCATCCCCCGTACTGTTCTCCCCTCCAGCAGATCTGGCTTCTACTTCATACTACACCTCAGACCATATGTACACATTCCTTATATATAGGACAACAGCTCCTCCTTTTTTACCCTGCCTCTCCTTCCTGAACACATTATACCCTTCTGTGACAGTACGCTTGTCATAGGAACTATCCCACCACATCTCCATTATCTCAATTACATCATAATTCCATGATCACAGTAAGATTTACAATTCATCCTTCTTGTTCCTCATTTTTCCTACATTAATATTTAAACATTTCAGGTAACTAAATGACTCTCTTAATTTCTCTCTGAAAACACTGTTAAGGCTTTAGCTATTGCTTCCTCACACTAGGTTTTTCTTCAGGTCCCCCAGGCTCTTTACTTACTTCTTGGCTCTTATCTTAATTTCCTGGTGAACCTGACTTAAAGCCCTCCTCACTAGGTTAAAAGAAGACATTCTTCACTCTTTTCATCAGGTGGACCACTTATCTTCCCACTACTTCTTCATCTTGGAACACCGCCCCATGTTCAGCGAAGTCATAGCCCTGCTAGTAACACCATCTATGTAGCCAAGTGTTGAACTCCAGGATGCACCTGCTCATTCCTGATCCTTTACCCTTGATTGAAAGGGTAGAAGAAAATGCTGGCTGGACCCCTGTCCCATTCACTCCTGCTTTCAGAGCCATGGGGTGCATCCTCAGGAGCTTGCATGTGCAGGGGTCCACATTTCCCATGGGACAAATAGCAGCAGCATATATTTGTACCATGTGTTTTGGGGTGCCACAAACCTCAGGTACATGCTCATATAGTCACTTGATTTCCTCAGGTTCTCCCCTGGTGATGTATTCCAGTCATCTCATTGATTCTCCAGCTACCTCTTTCTTGTTTTTCTTTTCCTGCTTCCTAGAGCAAAGCTGTCCAACTAGCAGCCCACAAGCTTCATGTGATCCACAGTGGGTTAGTTTGCAGCCCCAGGGCTCCAACTCAGCCCCCACACCCCACCACCCATCACTTTGCCTGCAGCAGAAGCAGCCGGAGGCTTCAGGCTCCCTCTGGCTTCTGCTTTCCACTCTGCCCCAGGAGATGGGATGGAGCAGCATAGCACATCCACAATTTCAGAGAAGCCCGTGCTGTTCGGCACTGGTGCCGTGCCATGCAGTACAGTGCAGTACAATGCAGTGCAGGAGAGGAGCCCAAGAATAGGGAGCTGAAGGTGGAGCAGAGGTATCTGCACAGTGCAGTGGGGACTAGGGAGTGCACCCATGGCCAATGCAGTGTAAGGGAAACACCCACTTGCCACATGCCTGGTGCTGCAGGGGTGGGGAGTCTCCTTGTGCTCAGTGTAACTGGACAGCACCCAGGGAGCCCATGATTCATGTTGATGTGGCCTTCATGTCATGTGGCCCCTGCTGGTATAGCCCATGGCTTGTGTGGCCCCTGGCAACTAAGAAGTTGAGCAGCCCTTCCTTCTTTGCCTGCTTCTATTCTTATTGGTTTTAAGATAATAAGCCTTTTCTCTTAAAAAAAATTATCACAGAATGGGTAATTAGGGGATATTCAAAATGAGATCATCATCCTTGGACTTACTGCTTTTCCTAAATTATGATCTTATGTTCTGCAGATATGCACTGTGAGTTTATTTAATGGTCACTAAGAACACTGTCAATACTAAGGATGCTGTGAGCAGGTGTTACTCTTGTTCTGTCCTGGATAAATACTTCATATGCTGAATATCCCTAGTGGGTGCAGCAGGATTATTTCCCTTTATATGACAGGTTAACAAAGAAGCCTTGCAAGGCAAGAAATCCGCCAGCCCACAGAGCTCAGCCTGGTGGCAGGAGAGCTAGTGGTGGAGCCACTTCCAGTGCAGCCCTGGCTCCAAGTGCAGCCCTGGTGAGCACAGCCTAGAGGCAGGAGGCTCCACAGCCCCACAGAGCTGAGCCTGGTGACAGGCAGCAGCAGAGAGCCAGTAGCAGTGCCGCTCCAAGCACAGCCCTGGTTCTGAGCACAGCCGCCCCCCCCCGCCGGCCCATAGCTCCTCCCACCACCAAGCTCAGCTCTCCAGCACTGTGGAGCCTCTCACCTCCAGGCTGTGCTTGCCAGGGCTGTGCTCTGAGCAGCTCCACCACTGGCTCTTCTGCCATCTTCCATCACCAGGCTGAACTCCATGGGGCTGGTGGGGCCACTTGGAGTGCAGCCCTAGCTCCAAGCGCAGCCCTGGCAAGCACAGCCCAGTGACTGGAAGCTCCGCAGCCTAACAGAGCTGAGCCTGGTGGTGGGAGGCAGTGGAGAGCCAGTGGTGGAGCTGCTCAGAGTGCAGCCCTGGCTCCAAGTGCAGCCCTGGCCAGTGGCTCTCCCCTGCCTCCCATCACCGGGCTCAGCTCTATGCAACTGGTGGAGTTCCTTGGAGTTCAGCCCAACAGTGGGAGGTGGGGAGAGCCAGAGCTGTACTCTGAGTGGCTCCACCAGCCTCATGGAGCTCAACCTGCCCTCCCAGCACTGGCACCAAATGCCTGGAAGAGCCTGGTACCACCCCTGCTGCATCCCCAGGAGTGGCAGAAGCTTCTTGTTTGCAGCCACTAGGCTGCATCATGCCCCAAGCCCCTTGGCATGGCACAGCCCAGCGGCTGCAGGCAGGTGGCATCCACCTCTCCCAGGGCTGCAGCAGGGGCAGCACCGGACTCTCCCCGGTGCTCAGGGCGGGCCACAGTGATGGAAGTGGGGCTGCTGCCACCCCAAAATTCTCTGTAGTCCCCCCCACCTGCCCTGCCAGTACTGCCACTGAGCATGGGCCTCCTAGAGGGGGCTCAGGCCCCAAATCTGTGTGCTGGATGACAAGAGGTTGCCGCTGCTGCCTGGAGCCAGCAGCAGTCTTCCCAGGGCTGGGTGCATGCTGTGCCCAGCGCTGTTCCCAGGTAGCAGCAGCAGCCTTCTGTCATTTTGCATACAGATCTGGGGGCCCGCACCACCAAGAGGAGTCTGGAGCAGCCCCACAACCCTCCCAGGGGTGCAGGCCCCCAGATCTGCACACAGGATGACAGCAGGCCGCCGGCAAATGAGTTTTGCTTTCAACTGTCTGAGGTGCAGTTTCACAAAACCCTCTGCACCTATCTCCTTGAAAATTGGCAGACCTTATGCCCTCAGAAGGGACTACCATCCCTGCAATTTTCATCTGAATCAGGCAAGACATGGCATGGTTATATGCATTTTCATGATTCCCCATTATAGCCTATGGGTGAAATGTCAAAACAGCTAAACAGTTTCGACTAAATGAAACAGAACTGTGCTTCAAAATGAAATGAAACAATGTAATGAAACACTGTCCCTTCAAAATAGGGAAACAGAAGTTGAAATGAAACGGTGCTGTTTCACACAGCCCTAACTTCCTCCCTCTGCCCCTGTTTGCTACATGTATCAAGGCTTTTAAAATCCTTCCTCAGGGTGATTAGGTGTTAGTTGCATGAAAGTGTGGGGATTTTGTCTGGGGTGTGCCAGTGCTTCTATGGAGACTTAAACCCAGAGTTTCCCAGCTAGAGGGTCTTACCCTTCCGCTCAGAGTCAGACCAATCAACGTATCTGGGACAAGAAAGGAAGTTTACCCCATGGTCAGATTGCTATGGGCTGTGCGGATTTTTGCCTTCCTCTGGAGCAGAGGGCATGGCCTTCCTCCTGGGATCTCTTGAGCCTATATTAAACAACCTTTACAGAAGCAGGATGTTGGCCACCATAGTCCCCCTGCTATACCTGTGGCAGGTTAGGGTGTTATGTCTTGAGGTGTGTCATAAAATCTTTCAAAAGGTATAATTTTAATAAATGATAGATTTAAAAAATATGCACTAAAAATCAAGCATCCATAGTAACAATCTATAGTATTTTAATTTCAAAAAATATTTTTGTCCTGATTTATGGGCTTTTTAAAGGAGTGTTTATATAGAGGTGGTTTCATAATAGCTCAGATAAAGTCTTGTATATTGTGTGGGGGGGGAGGGGAGGGGGGAGGTGGGGAGGGTATGTTTGTGGAGAGGGCTGCCTGCACATATTAGGTCCTTGGAGCTGGCTTGGGGTGGAGGGAGGGAGGAAGGGGAAGCAAGGAGCTTGCCTGGGCAGTGCAGTGCAGTGCAGGTGTAGTCCTCCCCCCCCCACCCCGGCCCATAGCTCCTCCCACGATGTTCCACATGGAGCTGTGTCCCACCCACTCCTACCCGGGGCAGCTCGGGCTGTGCTCCTACACACCCTGCCTGGGTGGTCACCCTCAGGCCAGATCCAATTAGTTGAGCTGGAATTGGCTCGTGAGACGTATTTTGCCCGCCCTAGTCAGTTTGAGGTCAGCTGCTGATTGAGATGCCCAGTTGCTTACGTTGTAATGGCATGCTGCCACATGTTTGGGGCATAAATGCTGTATGTGAGTTCACTTATTGATTGAACTAGCAGCAGAAGTTGTTGATACAGGGGAAAAGGAAAGGCTTTGGCATCCCCCCAGACTCTCTGCTTCATTACGCCTAATTTCCTCATCCTACTAGGCCTGGAGAGCATATTGACACAAACCTTCAAGAGTGATACAGTGGTTATCCAAGATGTAGTTGAAGTGTTGACATGGTTAATTTTTAGTGCATTTCAACACAAATAATAAAAGCACATGGTTACAACCTACATCCTAGTCTTGAACCCTACTCAGTTCTTTCTCTGTCAGACATCAATTAGGGGGTGTTCTTTTTGTATAAAGATTGTATAAAAACTGAGTGGGAATTTCAGGATTAGCCATTAATCCTCAGTTATTTTCCTATGAAGTCTTGGGCAAGAGTAGGTTTGAAGACTGCGGCATAAATAAAAGACAATGTTAGTATATAACTGCACTCTTTCTCCTTCAATATTTACATAACAGCAAAGCTTCTGATATATTTGACACTGACTACTCGTATCTCAAAATACTCACCTCTACCACATGCATTTTAATACGTGAAGGAAGATAATTGCACCTATCCAAAAGCATACGTACTTTTTTTCCTCTGAAATGTACATGCCCAACAGTAGGACTGTCCTTTCACATTATTACTAGAAGATTTTGTAGTCAAAGTATATCAGGAATTTGATATGCTCAGTTTACAGCAAGAAAAATGGGATACTTTCTTCTTTTCTCTGGGGGAGTGGGGGGGCAATAGATGGTGTCTTCACTGCAGTATGTTACATGGATCCAGACTGAGAACCAAACAGGAGTCCAAAAGAAACAGGGCATTTATTTATTAGATCCTAGACAAATTGTGGGGAGGGAGGCATTGTTTGTTTGTGTTCTGTTGCTTAACCTAACAAAGCCAAATTTTTTATATTTTATTCTGGGAAAAGTGACTTGTGTAGGAATGGGGGAAGGGGAGATTACAGTTATCCACAGGAAGAAAAATGTTATATTTTCCTTTTATATAACACGGTTATATTCAGCCAGGGGCACAAGCAGCGGCAGTTGTTAAAGAACAGAGACAAGAAGAAACACATGGCTGGAAACAGGTTGTGGAAGTTGCTGGAGGCTATTGATGATAATGCATATTAGGGTCACAGTTGACAGCTGGTGTTGAAGAGCTTGGTTGGTAGCAACTAAAAAAAATGTTCTTTTCTCTACAGACTGGGATAATCACAGATGCCAGGCTGAAAGAACTCACCCCAGCTGCGCCTGTTATTTTCATCAGAGCCATACCTGCTGATAAACAGGACACTCGCAATGTGTATCCATGTCCTGTGTACAAAACCCGTCAAAGGGGGCCAACTTACGTGTGGACTTTTAACCTTAAAACTAAAGAAAACCCTTCCAAGTGGGTCCTTGCTGGCGTAGCATTGCTACTGCAAGTTTAGTTGCATCAAGGCAGGATGCATTCATGAGAAACTTTTAACCATTTCTTATTTAAATTTTTAAAGGAATATATGAAAGATGAAATAACTATGTTTAGACTAGTAAGTACTGTAATTTCTCAAACTCATTCTTAAAAATATGTCATGTATAGCAAGAAATACTGAAGAAATAATGTAGGATGGATTCTCTACTCCTGTAAATTAGAGAATTGCTTTTTACCATATTTACTTGAATAGAAGATGACTCTGATTATAAAATGACCCCCTACCCCATAATTAGTTTCTGTATATGGGAAATGTATAATTTTGTTATAATTTTCTAGATATATAAACTTATTATTGGAGGTTTGCCTTGAATTTGTCCTCTTTCCACTGTTACAGCAGGAAAAATAAATCTCAGTGATCAGACAGCCCCTTTGCTCTTTGTTTCTCCCCAGCTTTTCCCCTGATAGCCCCTCCTTTTTCTTATTACTGTCAGACTTTGCTCTCCCTGAACATATAAAAGCACAAAGCAAATTGGAAAACAATAACTTTGAAAGCAAACATGGCTGCATACAATGCCTATATACTTAATTCATCCAGAATCAATGCATATTACTTTTTTGTTTTTTGAAACTGCTGTAAATTTTAACACAAGCATCTCATAAACACATTTTGGAACAGCATTTTAGCACTTACTACTATGGTATGCAAACTATGCATGATATCTGCCCAAAGCCAAAAACTCATAACTTATCATGTATTTCATTGGGCTGGGCCCCTCCAGAGTTAACAGCATGACAAGCCACGGTGACCCCACAGCTCAGCACTGCTCAGTATGTTTGTGTACTACAGATACCCCCCAACAAAGGATTCATGTGCTAATTAGCTCCCACTCATGAACAGAACTGAGTATCCTTGTCACAAGTCTTGGGATCCTCCAAAACTGTATATGCAAATGAGGCAAAGGGCAGCCTGGTCTGACTCCACCTCATGGAGAATGGGGCACACTAATCATATGTTCCAGGTTGAGAGAGGGGTGACAGAGGGATTCTGGCTGAACTGTTTGAGATCTGTTTCATCATGTTTGCCAGAGGACTATGTTTAAAGGGTATATGTCTTGTTCAGGTGGGCTGCCCTAACCTATCCTTGTGGTAGGTTTAGCTTAGCCTTTTGTGGGTGCTGCTCTGTTTTGTTTTCTATGGTTTTCTTGACCCCTGGATCCAGGTATCAAAAAATGCGGGGGGTGGAAGGGAGAGGAAATGGAGTAGTACATGAACACATACTCAGGTAGCATACACTGCTGAAAAGTGGAGCCAGGCCACCCGGAGCCATGCTTCAGCTACTGGCCAGGCTTTGCCTGGCAGCATTGCTGCACCTGCAGCCCCGTGAGGCCCACAGGACCCTAGGTAAGGCTGCTGGGGCCAGCATAGTGCTAGCTTCAGCCTCCCCTACTGCCCCACGCCCCCTGCCAGGTAACTTATCACATGCCAAAGCACACTTGGCATGAGCTTTCCTCAGGGACAAGTAGCAGCGGTGCAAGGTGTACCGCCACTACTTGTCCCCAGGGAACCAAATGTCCATTCATGTCTGGACATACCCGTGGTTGCCATCAGCCTGCTTATCCACTATAGCTTATGTATTTCATAGTCACACTTAGTGTTGGTTGCATTTAGTCAATATCACAGTTGTTTTCCATTGCTGAGCACATACTGCTTTTGGCAGTAGTTTAACAATCCCCAATGTATTTAGTGTGACTTTCTTGTATATTATTGTAATACAACAGGCTTTTTTCTTGTGCTAATTAGGGGGGGAAAAACCCATCTTGTATTCAGGTAAATATGGTATTTCAATCGCCCTAAACAGATTTACTTCTCTTGATGTTCTGAGTAGGTTTACCTTTGATGAAACCTACATTTTTCTGTTTATGTCCTAAGTCAACTGAAGTCAGCGGATACCTCTCTATTGGCCTTTACAAGCCTTGAATTAAGTCTGTAGCTATTGGAATAATTTTTTTGATTCTTTCCACATTGTTGTTTTCTTCAAATAAATGTTCCAGTGAGATATGAAGAAAAGTGCTAATGCTGAGAAACCTGACACTTATTGTGAAAATCAGTTGTTTTACTGTACTGTAAAATTTCTCACTGAAATCCCATTAATCTTTAGAAATATTGAAAGAAGTGGTTATTCCCAAGGTTTTTAATATAATTGAAATTAAATATATGGTACAGAAATTATTTCAGTAAAGGAAAACATTTCATACTTGTGTAATTTTCCTAATAAAAATCTCAATTCTTGCACTTGCATCCAGAAGCAGATTGTGGTTTTGTGTGAAACAGAGGTGCTCAACCACCAGCCAAGGGCTATGGAGTCACATGATCTGGCCCACAGTGCTCCCCAAGGGCCTGTACATTGGGAGAACAGTGGCAAATAATGGTTTCACTGCTCCCCCACTGCCAAATTTCCAAGCTCCATGAACCCAGTAATGTGGCCCCACATGCAGGATCTGGCCAGTGTGTTCAGGGTCAGTCCTGGGGCCTAGGGCATGGAAAACATGGGGCTAGGGATTGGGCCCAGGGTTGGGGTGCCGTACTGAATCTGTGGCCTTTGCTCTGAAGACTGCCCGACAATACTTATCCATCCCATGGGCCCAAAAGTTTGGGTACCCTGATATAAAATATCCACTGTATTCCATTTCACAGTGGGCACTCTACATGAGATGTATTACTATGTGTTTGCCTAACTTACTGCACGCTATGGGTAAGCATCTACATGTACACACCCTTACTGCACAGTAAAAATAGTTACTCATGATTAAATTTGTTACCTGCAAATGCAGGTAACAAATTTAAGCGCAGTTAGTTACTGTGCAGTAACACGCATTTAAACATGATCCAACAGCAAATTTGCTGCCAGATTGTGTTTACACATGAGTTACTGCACAGCAACTAATTGCACTTAAATTTCCTACCTGAATTTGCTTTAATGTGTTTTAGTTAAAAAGTGTGCCGCCACCATTTTTTTCAGCGCTGTCTTGCATTTCACCGTTTATACAAATGCATGTGCCGCAGCACTAGGTGCCTTTAAAAGCACCTAGTGCTGCAGTGCATGCATGTGTACAAATGCCCACGGTGTCTTGAAAAGGGAAAAGCCATTAACGTGTGTAAACACAAGATGGAAATAGGAAACTTCAGGCAAACTGAAAATCTACCAAAATTAATTCAGATCTCCTTGAATGGATCCAAAAGGTATCTTAAATTCATCTTAAATTCAAAATCATCTTAGATTCAGTAAATACAGTAAGTTTTAGTTAATATTGGCCAGGTAGAGGGGTGCCCATTAAATAGAAGATTTCTTTATTGCATGTCAGTTTAATTTTCACATCCAAAGCATTCAACAAGTTTTCCTTGAAAAAACAGTTATCTGTAGAAATGGCCCTGCTCTGGGCTATCAGGTTTTCCATCCTCCAAAACCCTTCTAAACTCATGGGCTCCTGGCAGATGTGGGGAAAAAAAATTAAATGAGCTTTAGGGGAAGTGGCAGCATGTTAGTTTGACCTGGCTCTGTAGCATCTGTACAGATTGGGTGCTTCAGCAGGGCTTTTATCTAAAGCTGATTCAATCATCTGTTAGATTGTTTGGCAACCATTGATCCTTCTGGATCATGGTGCATGCATGAGAGGGCACCCAGACTTTCAATGCATGTGCCTAGGCAGGAGTTTCGGAGGAGTGGAGGCTGCCCATTCTTTTCATCCCCCTGCTTTAGGGCACTGAGACAGAATCAAAAAGCCAGACTGAACCCATTTGGTGCCTCCATAGCTGTATTTGTAGAAATGTCTGAACCCAGGTTTCCTGTGTGGCAGACAAGGACTCTATCATTGAATGGCAGTAGATAAAAGCTAGTAGAAAAAAGCTCCAGAAAAGTCCTGCTGAAGCATCCAGTCTATACAGATGTTAAGAGAGCGATATCTGACCAATGCAATGCCTCTTTGACATTCACTGGGCTCAGCCTGAGGGCACACTAAGTTTAAAGTGCTGTTATTATTTTTTTAGGTATGTAAGTAGCCATGATTGCTACCATCCAACAGGAGAGTTTCATGTTCCCCAGGGGTGTCTTTGTAATACAGGCCAGTGGAAAACTGAGTGGCAAGGGTGTAATCACTAGTTGAGCACCAATTTTGATGAAGGCCCAGTAAGGGCAAGAGTCACCTGACCTATGCTATGAGTGGCATTCAACTGAATAAAACTAGAAACCAACAAATAATTCACCAGGCCCAGAGATGCCCCTACAGCAAGGTTGTTTCTACCTCATTTTATAGTCCTGCAGAAAAAAAAAACAACCCCAAAACCCCTATGTTTTGTTTAAATCCTATAATCTCTGCCATTTCCAGTAATGATGTCAAGGTTTAGGGTTGGCCTCTTTAATAGCCAAGAAGGAGGGCCCTCATTGTACAGATTTTCTCAGTGCTGGGAGTTATTTAAAACAGATCTAATTTAGATCTGGTGCATTCTTCAGACCTTCAGTGAACTTAAAATATCTATCTATCTATCTGTCTATTTTTTTTCTCCGGAAGAGTGTTTCATCTTTCTTCCAGATTTCTTTTTGCTCTTCCATGCATGGCTGACTTGGTGTCTTGCCACCTTTCTTTAAAATGTTTGCATGGACCTGTACACCATGGGTAGGACATATAGAGTTCATAGATTTCATAGACATTAGGGGCTGGAAGGGACCTCATAAGATTGTGTCCGGCCCCCCCACCACAGACAGGAAATAACCTGGGATCACGTGATCCCAGCAAGAAAAATATCCAGATGTTTTTTGAAAGAGTCCAGAGCAGGTGCTTGCAGATGCTGTTCCAGATCCTGGACACACACACCATAAAGAACTTCTTTCTTATGTCTAGTCTAAATTGGCCTTCCTGGAGTTTATGGCTGTTAGACCTTGTTATCCCTTGGGGAGCTCTGGTGAGCAGCTATTCTCCCAGTGTACCTCTCTTATGTAATTGTAGGCTGCTATCAAGTACCCCTTGAGCCTTCTCTTTTCCAGACTGAAGAGTCCCAGATCCCTCAGCCTCTACTCATATAGCCTGCCCTCCAGGCCTTGAATCATCTGAGTGACTCTCCTCTGGACTCTCTCAAGCTTTTCTACATCCCTCTTGAAGTGGGAGCCCCACTGAATGCAGTAAAAACTGAATGCAGTACTCCAGCTGCGGCCTCACCAAGGCCGAGTAAAGCAGGATGATGACATCCCTGGTTTTGCTTGAGATGCATTGGTAGATGCACTCCAGAGATTGGTTTGCTTTGCCAGCTACAGCATTGCATTGGTGACTCATATTCATCTTGTGGTCAGCCAGGACCCCTAAGTCTTTTTCTGTTATGGTAGTAGCGAGCATAGCACTGCCGAGCTTGTAAGTATATTGAGGGTTTTTCCTACCGAGGTGCAGCACCTTACACTTCTCTACACTGAAGGCCATCCAGTTTGGTCAGCCCACCTTGAAAGTATGTCCAAGTTGGCCTGTATCCCCAGCCTGTCCTGCAAGTGTGACCACCCTCCCCCATAATTTGGTGTCATCCACAAACTTTGCCAGTTCACATCTGACTCCTGACCCCAGATCATTAATGAAGATGTTAAAGATTACTGGCTCAAGTACTGAGCCCTGAGGGACTCCACTGGTCACCCTGCACTCCATTGATTTGTTCCTGTCAACTAGTATTCTTTGGGTCCAACTCCATAGCCAGTTACCTAGCCATCGAACCATAAGATGATCAAGGCCACAGTTCCTCAGCTTAGCCATGAGGACATCATGGGGAACTAAGTCAAAGGCTTTCATGAAATCCAGATAAATGATATCCACATCATCTCCCTTGTCCAGGGCTTGTGTAACCTGGTCATAAAAGAAGATGAGGTTCATCAGGCAAGACCTGCCTGTCACAAAGCCATATTGGTTGGCATTCAGGTGCTTGCCTTCCGTTAGTCTGGCATTGATGGATCCCTTGAAAATTTTCTCAGGGATGGGATTTTTCCAGGGATGGACATCAGACTGATTGGTCTATAATTCCCTGGGTCATCCCTCCTCCCTTTCTTGGAGATAGGAGCCACGCTGACTCTTTTCCAGTCTTCTGGGACCTTGCCCATGCACCACAAATTTTCAAATATCTTTGCCAAGGGGGGTGTGCAACGGTGTTTCATAGTTAGGGGGGGTGCAATGATGTTTCATGTCTACCAGCTCCTTCAAGACTCTCGGGTGCATTCTGTCTGGGCCTTCAGGCTTGTGAATGTCCGGTTTCTTAAGGTGTTCCCTCACCTGATCCACACCAATTTTGGACCTGCCACCCACTCCCAGGATGGTTCATGTCCTTTCTGACAGCGTGATCCCCTTGGGAGGGTGAAAAACCAATGCAAAAAAGTCATTTAGGAATTTGGCCTTTTCTTGGGTGGCAGATGTCAGCTACCCCATTTGATCTTGTAGAGGCCCAATGCTATCTTTGTTCTTTTTTTGACTTCCCACAGATCTAAAGAAAGACTTTTTGTTGTCCTTGATCCCCATAGCTACCCTGAGCTCAGTTTGTGCCTTGGCTTTTCTGGACTGCTCCATACAGGTGCAGATGAATACTGAGTAGTCCTCTTTGGTGATGCTTCCCATTTTCCATCTGCTGTAGGCTTCTCTTTTTAATTTAATGAGGTCCAACAGTACCTTGTTCAGCCAAGGGGCTTCCTTGCCCATTGACTGCATTTCTTGTGAGATGGCATGGCTTTGCCCTGTGCTTCAGGGATTATGTTTCTGAGACATGACCATTCCTTGTGTACTCGCTTTTTGGGGGTGGGGGAGGGGTATGGCCTCTAATTGACCAATTCACTCAGTTTGCAAAAGACAGCCTTCCCAAAGTTAAGGATTTCTGTTTTACTAAGGTGTTTGCCTGCTCTTTGGTGAACTAAGAAGGTGACCAATTCATTGTCACTGTCACCAAGCTTCCCCTCAATCTGCAGATCAATCACTCACCAGGTCCTCCCCTTTGGCCGGGACCAGATCAAGCAATGCCTGTCCCCTAGTTAGCCCATAGACCTAACTTGGGCTCCCACTTCGCTCAGCCACTTTTGTAGGCTGAGTGAAGTAGGAGCCAGGGTCGGGGAGCCCATCCTTGGCTCCTGTCAGCTGCCTCCCCACAGCTGGCTAGTTTCTTTCCACCACCTCCTGCTCACCTCTGGCTCTGCGGGGGGTCAGATGGGGCTCACTGTGGCTGCTGGGGGTTGTTCAGGGTCTTTGGGGTGCGGGGGTGTGACAGGTTTACACCCATGTGTCTCTTGCTGCTCCCAGACCCAAACTGTGTTTTTTTCTATTGGCAGACCCTTTTAAAATGTGTGCATGCGCATTGGGCCTACCACCAGCACTGCACTGCTCCTGAGCTAGGCAGACCTTACCCAGGACTAGGCAGACCCTGCCCCACCATAGAGAGACCAGTAAGTACCCTCTCCCTCTCCTCTTTCTCCCTGGGAAACTGGGCCAAATAGGAGCTGGGATGGGGCAAGCCCCTCCTTGGCTCCTCTCAGCTGCCGCCCTGCAGCTGGCTAGTCACCCACCACAAGTCCCACTCACATTCAGCTCTGCTGGGGGGTCAGTTGGGGTCCAACACAGCTGCTGGGGGGTCAATGAGGGTCTTTGGAGTGTGGGGGTACAGCGAGATTTCCCCCGTGTCTCTCGCTGCTCCCAGACCCAAACTGTGGGGTTTTTCTTTCTGTCTCTCTCTTTTAAGGCTCCTTCTTTAAATAGAAAGCAGGTTGGATCCTTCCTGTACATTTCAGTTACCCACCTTATCCAAAACAGCTGCACCATTTCTGAAAAGAGGTCTCGAGATTATAAATCCCATGTAAAAGCCTCTGTTCATAGACAAAAAATAAAGCCAAGTCTTGGCTTTCTTTTTGTCTATGAACAGAGGCTTTTACATGAGTGTGACAGGAGTATCAATATCAGAGCCTTTCTGGGAGTGGCCCCGCCCTCCTGTAATGGACCAACCACCTGCTTACTCGCCTGCCATGCCTTGATCTTACTTGATTAGAAGATGATTGTAATCAGCGGGAGGCTGCCCATTTTTCCGCGCTCCAGTGACAGGGGGCGCTACCTGTGGCTCCTTTGCCTCCCCTACACTGCAGCCCAAGCCTCACAGATGGAGTTGATGTGGTTTGACCTGGGCCTTGTTATGTTCTGGCCCTCCTCTTTACTCCCGGGGCTCCTCACTGCCCCCTCTCTCACTCGCTCTGGGGCTCCTCACTGCCCCCTTCTCTCTCTCACGCTGGGGCTCCTCGCCGTCTCCCTCTCTCTCTCTGGGGCTCCTCACTTCCCCCCTCTCTCTCTCTCTGGGGCTCCTCGCCGCCCCCTAGCTCCGGGGCTTCTCACCGCCCCCTAGCTCCGGGGCTGGGGCCAATACGCCCCCAAACAAAGCTGCGCCCTCTCCAGCACCAGGAGACCCCACGCTACCGGGGAGCTCCTATAAGGCCTCCTCCACCCCTAATAGCCTTGCCTGGTCTTCTGGTTCAAACAGTAAATGTAAAACATAAGGCCCCTGGGCTACAACATAAAAAAACTAGACCATCCGGTCAAACAAAAATCTACTCCCTCCTAGAGAGTGAGGGAGTGGAGGGGGGGAAGGAGAGCTCCCCAACCTCAGCAGTGACCAGGGGGAGGGGGATGCTCTCAACACCAGAGTCCTCCCCTCTGTCTGTCTGAGCTGAGTCCCTACTCCCACGGCTGCTGGAGAGGGACTGCCCTCCTGGCCTCCTACCTGGGCTTAAGAAGGGATAAGCCCTGCCCCTTCCTGGTCAGCTGGTTTTACCAGTTGCCCCAGCAGGCAGCACCTGTGCAGCCCTGGTGACTGGCAGCTGAGCCTCCCCCTTTCTGCCACTAGGGGTCTCCCCAGAGCAGTCTCCACTCTCAGGAGCAGGGCACCTGAGTGCACTGCGACAATGGGATTTATAATCTCCAGACCTCTTTTCAGAAGTGGTGCAGCTTTTCTAAACAGGCCATGGAGTATTTCCCCTATGCCAGCCCCATACATCATGGGCATTCAAGGAAATCATCCTACCTGGACTTTGTAATAATTCCCATATAAAGTAGGGTTCCTATATTTTTTTATGGTTACCATTGTGCTTTTGCGCATTTTTAAAACCCTAATTCTTTCCAGTGATGCCAATGAGGTGTAATTGGGCCAAAACAAAATGAGAATTATCTATTTTGGTCTGCCTTCATTTCAGTGGTGATTGGTTCAATGTGATGCTGAGTCATGGGGATATTCATGATGATTAAAACACTCATTGTTTCCTGCACAGATGGGAACTCAGTGCAATAAAGGTACAGAAAATTCCCCCACAATCTGATGTTCTATATTGACAGTGTATAGATGCAGTGAGTTGTACCATCCCCGTGTAATATGTGCTGCAAAGGGGAATTTTTTTGACATTGGCACCAGGAGCACCCCCAAAATATTGAATAGTGCTCCACCAGTAATAAAAGCATAAGAGTTATTGGTGGCTTTAGGTCTGACTTTTTTAGTCATATGATCAAGGTCCATATCTCATTCTGGCAGCTCAGGGAAATAATATTCATATGCTCCAGCAATTTATATACAGATGTATATGCCCAATACATGAAGTAACTCAATTTCTTAGCTCCAAAAGTGATTTCAAAAGGGGTGTCCTCATTGATGCTTTTCAAGGTGTGGGGATATGTTATTTCTGGTAACCCTACCTCCCAAGTCTCCAATAGTTCCAGAGGTTTAAGCTGGTGTTCTGCAGGAAAATCATGGTACAGAGGAGAGTGATATAAAAACCATCATCATTCATTTTTTTTCTAACAGAGGTAATGATTTGCTTTTACATTTAAGCATTATAGATTTGAGAGGCTTCCACCTTGCTGTTGAATTTAGCCAGCCATCCCAACCCTTTCACTAGTAACTGTTCTTCCTTCTCTTTCCTTTCGTAGCTGCAGTCTTTCCAGTTCTGTAAACTCCAATTTGTCTGGGGTTAACTTGTTTTAATTCTTTAGGGTAAAAAAAGTCAGTGCTACTTTCATCTTTGTAATCTTTAAATCTATATGGGGGGAGGAGGGAGGGTGAGCTGTACTTTGTTAACAACGTCATCCACTGTGAAAATGTCATTGGTAAACATTTGTATCTAGATACCCCCACATGGTCTGCTTTCCCAAAACAGGGTGCTGTATCTTTTATTTTAAAATGGTTTACATAAATTGTTTTCCATACCTATGAAGAGTTTGAGTTCATATCAACAGGCCTGGCATGTTAGTTCTGTGAAAGCTATGATTATAGCTCTTTTTATAAACTCTGGTAACACATCAGTGAAAAGTGTGGGTTGTAAAATGTCTCTGCATCTTATTTTAAAGTTTTGTTAAATTGCTCTGCAACAGCAATTTCAACTTCATTATTAGTAAAAAAATGGTGACTATAGAGTCATGAAGTCATAGAGAAGAAGGGCTGGAAGGGACCTCCAAAGGTCATCTAGTCCAAACCTCTGCCAGAGGCAGGATCACCCCTATCCAAACCACCCATACAACTATAATCTAAACCAGGCTTGTCCAACATATGGCCCACAGGCCGCCATGCAGCCCGCCGAGGCATTTTCTGTGGCCCGCGGTGCTACGACGGGGAACAACAGTAAACACGGTTTCCTTTCATTCCCACCCCTTGTTCCTCCCCCAGCCCCTCAGCAGCTTCCTAATGGCTGCTGAAGGGTTGGGGAAGGGAAAAGGTTCCCACATGCACTGCATTAGCGTGGTGCGACCCAGCCAGGTCCCTCATGGGGCCAGACCCCTCTCCAGCTGGGGGCAGCACTGGCTGCGGCTGCTGAGAGGCCTCACCCGCCTACCCACCTGCCCGCCCGCCCAAAGGAGCCAGTGACCTTCCGGGTGGTTGCAGCCAGTGCCGCAGGCTTGGGGCAGGCGCAGGATGGAGCCTTCATGGGAGAACTTTGCCACCAGGTGATGGAGGAGCGGCTCCACTCACGGGCCCAGGACACACTGGTCGCTGGCGGGGAGGATGTGCATCTGGGAGCACCCGTGCTCCTGCCTCCGCCTCCCCACCCCGACATGAGCCCGTGCCCGTGCCCATGTCCTGTGCTGCCAGAGTGGCCCTGCACGGGAGGCCAAGCAGTGGTCACTGGCACTGCCGGCCTGCGCCTTCCTCCTCACCCGTCCGCTTCAAGCCAGCCCCTCTGCCCTGCCCTGCCCTGCCCCACAGCAAGGTGGCACCTGCTCCCCCAGCCAATCTCCCCCCAGGTGCTGCAGCTCTCTGGGCCTGGCCACCCACACATGAGGCCCTGAGGGGGCCACTTCTCATGTGCTGCTGGGGACAGGAGGAGCCCAGCCAGGTCTGCACTGGCCAGCAAAAGCAGCGGCGGACCATGTGGCACTTGGGACAGGAAGAGCCTGCACCTTTCAGTCCCAAGTGGCACACGGCTCCACCGCCACTTCTGCTGGCTGGGATGTGGCCTCAGGGTCACCACCACCCACAACTGGGACCCTGTGGATGCACCATCTCTTCAGGAGGAGGACCCAGGATCAGACTGTCCTCCTGAAATGAAATGGGTCTGGTGGAGGTCCAGCTGGCCAGTGACGAGCCACATGAGCCAGGCCAGGAGTGTGTAGGTGGGGTCTCTGATAAGGAGGGATGGGACCACCATAGAACCAGCTGGAGGTCTGTCACCCCTGGTGCAAAGCACCCACTCTCCACCAGGGCTGGCAAGGCAGAGTTCTGGAAAATGCAGGCATTGTGGGCACTGTCCACCCAGCTGGCACTCAAGTTGGTGAAGGCACTGCGGTGGTCAATGGTGACCTGGAGCACAATGGAGTGAAAGCACCACTGGCTGTAATAGGGATATATTGTGGAGTGGGCATGTGATGGGGATGTGGGTCCTGTCCAGGGCTCTGATGCACTGGGAGAATCCCAGGTCATGGAACCCCATCACCACTGCCAGGGGGTCATGCACATGAAGCATGGTGTGTCCCAGCACATCTGAAAGGGTGTCACACATATCCAGAATGGCCTCCCTGCGGGTGGCCTTGCCCAGGCCAAAGAGGTGGCCCACATAGTGATGGCTGGCAGATGTGGCCAGCTTCAGCAGGGAGCTGGCCAGCCAGGTGTCTGTGGAGAGGGGCTGCCACATGATTGTTTCCTTCCCCTCCATGTGCAGGTGGAGCTGGTCCAGGAAAAGTGGCCTGGGTCACAAAGAACACCTCCAGCCACTTCTAATTGTCCCAGCAGGCCCTTACTTGCTCCTTCTGTTAATTGTTGTTGTACTCCATAAGTAAAAACGACCCTCTCAACTTTTGAATGGGTTTAATCTTTTACATAATTAGGTTTTCCTATTTCAACTTTCTCTTTACTGGGGCTCTAACTACTTCTGATAATTCCTTTTTGCTCCACAGGTTTACTGCCTACTTCTCTTTTGGAAAGACCACTTTCATTTATAGAATGGGATTAAACAAAAGTAGTTGTTCTGCCTGTTATTTAGGTTAGGCTATTGCTGCTTATATCTCAAAACTAGAAAAGGGCATCTTGTGCCCAAAAGCTGTTCTAGCTTTTCTAACATATCTAATAGCAGTATAATTGATCCGGTAAATCTTGCTACAAACAAGATAGATAGATAACAATTAACTGTCAAAGGTAAGGTTCCCACAGCGTTGTCAGCTTGGCCATACTAAATATTCTGTATATTTCACAATGTGGTACACTTGCTAATGTATTAAATTATAATATAATGAAGGAAGTAAGAATAATAATAAAATACTTCTATAAATTCATCATGCTCAAATTAATGCTGGTGCTATAACCTTAACTTTCTCATTTCCTGACATTTCTTTTTAAATTTTCATGGCTCTCTTATATAGCACAAAGGCTGCCTTTATTATAAATGCTGTATATTTAAAACTCTTTCTTCTTTTTTCAACAGAGTAGATTTTTTTCCTGCTCAGTGCTGTCCTCTGAAATGCCTACTTAACTGCAGGAAAAGAAAAGTTCAGTAATACCCCAAGCATTGCTTGCTCTTTCCATAGTAACAACTTGGTCTGCTCTCCTGCCATGTGGAGAAGAATGGGATGCTGACACCAAAATGGCTCCAAGTGTTTTATTATGGATAAAGCCCTTCCTGCATAATTCACCAATTGGGCTAGCAGAGTGTTTGGAGTTATTTATAGATGCTATAAATGTCACCAGGTTTCTCATTGTTCATCCTTCTGAAAATCATCGTCTGTATGGTTTGGATGGAAAATGTTACAAGAAAATCAAGATTGAATAATTTGTTTCTTTGGAAGAAAAAAAGTCTGACAAGTATAAGATTTCCAAACTGTATCTATTTCAAGTAGAAAATTAAATAAAACTGTCCAAATTATTCATAAGAAACAATGCATTAATCAAAGATTAGACTTCTCTGATCATGTGTTCTTTAGGGCATCAGCCTGTGTAGAGATACATTGCATACCTTTCCTCCCAATATGTGGGTTCTTATGCAGGTGAAAATAACCAAGTGGCAGAAGATTATACTCCCTTATTCACTGGATAAAGACCATTGTCTTAATCAAAATTCAAAGATCAAAATTTTGAATTTTGAATCTCTTTCAGCTGGCTCTGCGACAGTGCAGATTAAAGACTCTAGAAGGAAGCCTTGCAGAATGAGGACAAAGCATCTTCCCACAGGAGATCATGAAAGGTCAGAGCTGCATAAGATGATTGTCTACATGTGTTGCTTGCACAGTAGCATAGTTTACTGCAAAGTAAACGTGTGTCTACATGTGCACATGTTTACTAGGCAGTAAAGCTTGCTAATCACAAGTAAACTTGCTATCTGTAAATGCAGTTAGCAAATTTACTTTCACTTAGGAATGGCACTGTAGCACTTGTGTAGACACCTGATTGGGAGCAAATCTGCTCCCAGTCATCTGTCTACCAGGGGACAAGAGATTGCTCCCTGCCCCTGGGAGCTGCCTGCTGCTAGGGAGGGCTCTGGCATTGGAGCCTGGGCAGGGACTATGTCCCCCGGCTGTGGCAGCAGGGAGCTTCAAGTCCCTCACTACCAGATTACTATCTGGGAGCCAGGACAGGGAGATCCTTATCTCTCAGCCCCTACTCCACCATTATCTCCCCCACTCCACCAGGGCTGGTGCTGGGAAACTGTTATCTCCTGCCACCAACTCTGTGACTGTATAGCTGGTGCTGGGAGATAAGAATCTCCCAGTGCCAGCCCCATGACCATGGAGCTGGTGCTGGGAGATAAAGTTAATGATTTTACAGATAGAAAATACAGTTTGTACTCCAAAGATCTTGTACTGTTTAATGCATAAAATAAAAAATGAAAGAAAGAGTTGAAAAAAATTAGTAAAAAATTTCCCTTACTCAGACGTGACCTGAGCAGGGTGCAGGGCCTGGGGCAAATCACCCTGTGTGGGGCCCTGCCCCTGGACATGAGGAAGCCAGTTGTGGATTTGGTGGTGGGGGAGGAAGGGGGGTGCCGAATGGCTGGAGATGAAGCTGGAAGCAGCACAGAGTTGCCGTGGCCTCTCCACCCAGCTCTGCAGGGCCTCCCAAAGTGCAGGGCCTGGGGCAGTGGTCCTGGTTAAACCTCTCCCCTCCCCCCCCATGGCTCTGCCCTTACTAATTGTTCTCTAACAGCTTTTTGTAAGGAGATCAGAGTGGGGGGATTAGGGGGGAGGGGGGAGGATGTTTTACACAGGGCATGTAATACACATGGGGATATTGGTCACTCAGGACCCTAGTAGCTGAGGAAGGAGGCCTCTGGGAAGCCCCCATGTAAGCAGGCTCTTACATGGGGCACATACACAGATGGGGAAACTGAGGCATGGTTATGATTACAAGGACATCAAGATGAATGCAGCTATTAAATGTATCTTCATTGTATTGACTGATTGTACTTATTATTTGATTATCTTCCCACTAGTTTTAAGGTTAAGAAAGGATACGGGTAGTTTTTTAGATACTTTGGAGGGGAATAGGTGTGATTTTGTTGCTGTTTTTTTTAATAATACAAAAACCTTTAACTCACTTGGCCTCACCAGGTGCATCTACATGAGTTAACTGATCATATGATTGTATTTACAAGTCCTACCCTGCTGCAGAGTTTTTTCATGTGCAGTAGCATATGTGTAGATGCTGGCAGGGCTGGCCGAGGCATAAGGGTGCTTCAGTAGGTGGACTGGATACAAGCTAGCCTTGCACTAAATCACCCTCATGCCCCCATCATCCCCTCTGCAGCACATTGAGCCCAACAGGAGCAGCCGCAAGCTGACCCCCACAGCCCCTCACCAGCCAGGACTGCTCTGTCTGGGCTCCATGTGCTGAGCATAAATATATTATGGAACTGATTGCTAACCTGGGAGTTACAATGTGGAATCTCCATCTTTGGAGGTTTTTAAGGCCCAGCTAGAAAGCAGGGCCCTCAACCAATGCACATAGATGTCATAGATTTCATAGACATTAGGGCTGGAAGGGACCTCAGAAGATCGTCGAGTCCAGCCCCCTGCCCCAGTGGTAGGAAGTCAGCTGGGGTCTCAGAATCCCAGCAAGATAAACATCCAATTTTCTCTTGAAGGCATCCAGAGCAGGTGCTTGAAACACCTCAGATGACAGGCTAGTCCAGACCTTCGGGGCTTGGACAGTAAAGAAATTCTTCCTTATGTCCAGCCTGAAACGGTCTTGCCGGAGTTTGTAACAGTTCAACCTTGTCATCCCTTGGGGGGCTCTGGTGAACAATCATTCCCCCAGATCCCAGTGAACACCCCTGATAAACTTATAGGTGGCCATTAGATCGCCCTTGAGCCTGCGCTTTTCCAGGCTGAAGAGTCCCATAGCTCTCAGTCTGTCATCATAAGATCTGTTTTCCTGACCTCTGATCATGTGCATGGCTCTTCTCTGGACTCTCTCAAGCTTCTCCACATCCTTTTTGAATTGTGGAGCCCAAAACTGGATGCAGTACTCCAGCTGTAGCCTCAACAAGGCTGAGTACAGCAGGAGAATGACATCCTGGGATTTGCTTGAGAAGCATCTATGGATGCAAGCCAGAATTTTGCTTGCTTTACTAGCAGCAGCAACACATTGCAGGCTCATCTTCATCTTGTGGTCAATCCTGACCCCCAAGTCCCTTTCATCCTACTGCTAACCAGCATAGCACTGTTGAGCTTATAAGGATGCTGCAGGTTTTTCCTCCCAAGGTGGAGAACCTTGCATTTTTTGGTGTTAAACACCATGAGGTTCTCATCTGCCCATTTGCTGAGCCTGTCAAGGTCAGCCCGGATCACCCTCCTGGCCTCAGGTGTAGACGCTTTACCCCAAAGTTTGGTGTCATTGGCGAACTTGGCCAGTCCACTTCTGACTCCAGTGTCCACATCATTAATGAAGATATTGAACAATATAGGCCCAAGAACAGAGCCTTGAGGGACCCCACTGGTCACAGGGCACCATAATGATTGACTTCCATCAACCACCACCCTCTGGGTCCGACCACGAAACCAATTCCCCAGCCAGCGGATCAGGGTGGACCCGAGGCTGCAGTTGGCTAGTTTTGCCAAAAGGTGATCATGAGATACCAGATCAAAGGCTTTTTTGAAGTCAAAATATACAACAACAATCTCCTCTCCCTTGTCCAGGTGATAGGTCACCTGGTCGTAGAAGGAAATGAGATTGGTGAAGCAAGACCTACCTGCAACAAACCTGTGCTGGCTATCCCTCAAGATGTTGCCATTGGCCAGTCCATTGAGAATGGCATCTTTGATGATTTTTTCTAGACCTTCCCCAGAATAGAGGTCAGTCTGACGGACCTGTAGTTTTCCAAATCCACTTTCCTCTCCTTTCTTGAAGATAGGGACCACGTTGGCCTTCTTCCAATCTTTGGGCACTTCACCAGAGCGCCAGGAGTTCTCGAAGATCCATGCCAGGGGCTGCGCTATGATGCTCGCCAGCTCCTTGAGTACCCTGGGGTATAAGCTGTGTGGGCCAGCTGACTTGAAGGTGTCCAGCCTCTTAAGGTGTTCCTTCACGAGGTCAGCATTGATGGATGGCAAGGAATCTCCCTCACCCAGGCCTTTCCATCCCGTAAGGGGCAGGGGCATCCCATGGGATAGATGAAAGACCAGTGCAAAGTACCCATTTAGTATGTTGGATTTTTCCTGGACTTCAGTTGTCAGTTGTATCTTCTGGTTTAGCAGGGGTCCAGTGTTGCCCTTGCTTTTCCTCCAGCTCCCCACATATCTAAAAAGGACTTTTTATTATCCTTGATACTTGTAGCTAGTTGGAGTTCAGTCACAGCCTTGATTTCCTTTATTTGCTCCCTGCAGGTCCTGGACCATTATGGAATATTCTTCCTTGGAGGTGGATCCCATCCTTCATCCTTTGTAGGTCTTTCTTTTTACCTGTAGGAGGTCCGCTAGTTCCCTGGAGAGCCAAGGCAGCTGCTGTGCCCTTTTGCTGCTTTTCCTCTGAGACAGAATAGCGTTAGCTTGTGCATCAAGGATCACATGCCCTCCATTCACTGGGTCTCCACAATATCCATGGCACTATCTGGCCAAGTCAAGGAATTCCCTTGTGCGGGCCATGATGTTTCAGTGAGCTGCTGCCTCTCACTCTTCAACCTTTCTATACAACTCCCAGAGTTCATCTCACCATTCATCTGTGGACCATACTCATGATTATGAGGCCATCACCAAATTCTCCATCAAACTTTCTCTGTGGTGGTGTTCACACATTCCCTCAGCTCTAGTCTGTGCTGGTGTTCATGCAGTAGGTGGTAACAGGAATGGAGAGAGAAGGGCAGTGGGGAGGTGCTCATGGTCAAAGATCTCATCCACATTCCCTGTAGTGGATGGACTATTGGCAATTGCCAAGCAGCATCCCTGCCACTTGGCAAATTAATACAGCCATCCACAAAGGATGATTATGCAGGAACCCAGATGTCTCCCCAGTCCACTGAGGAGCTCATTGTATATCTCTCAGCAGCACAGATTCCTGCCACTAAATGTATTAATAGTCCCCCACAAGCAACTTTAAGAGAGAACACAGCATGTCCACCCCATGTAAGCAAAACATTGTGTGACTGCAAGCTTACAAAACACCCTCCTTCCTGCCTTGCTGCACTTGGCCTTGGTGCAAAATCGGGGCTAGATCTGTGTAAGGTCTAGTCACCCAAGCTAATTCAATGCTCTTTCCCCATAACTTACAAGTCCCCAGGTATGAATCCTCAGGCATCTCCAGCACCAATCTTTAGTCCTCTGGAATTTCTGGCATGTCACAATTCTGGAGACAGTACTATTTTGTAATCTGATACATCCTCCTCCTCTGGGTTATGTAGGCAAGGAATCGGAGAGAGTGGGGTCACAGTCAAGACAACTTCATCTCAGCTGTCACCATCCTACAGCTGCTGTTAGCATTCATCCCCCACCTCTGACTGGCTGCCTGAAAGCTGCAGTGGCAGGACAGTCTGTGGATTCTTGTGGGTTAGGTGACGCTATAGGCTCCTGCACCCCTGTCATCCTGAAGGATCAGAGGCAAGCATTGCTTGCATTCTTCATGAGAGTGTATGGCAGCTTTTCATAGAAGGGGACTATTGTGCATCCTGCCCCCAAATGAGAATTCTGGTCCTTGGCCTAATGGAAAGCATATTGCAGGACTTTCATCTTGCTGCAGCACTGTGGCCAGTCCCAGTTGTGGCCGCACACCTTCATTTCCTGGGCAATGGCCACAGAAACTGGCTTACTTCATTGATTTTCCAGCTGCTTCAGAAATGTTTGCTCCCCGCAAATATCAGTATAGTCTTCCAGTTCTTCCTGGGCTTAGCTTCATAGTTGTTCAGGTCGAAAGGGACCTCAATAGATCATGGTGTCCAACTCCTTACCTTGGTCAGGAAAGACTGCTGGGGTCATATGACCCCAGCCAGGTGCTTGTCTAGTCTCCTCTTAAAGGCCCCCAAGGTAGGGGAGAGCACCACCTGCCTTGGAAGCCCATTCCAGATTCTGGCAACCCTTACCATTAAGAAGTTATTCCTGATGTCCAACCTAAATCTGCTGTCTGTCAGTTTGTGGCTATTGTTCCTGGTTATTCCAAGGACTGTCCTGGTAAACAGAGCATCTCCTGTTTCTTGTTGTCTCTGCCTCCCCCCCCGCCCCTGGTGAATTTGTCAATGGCCACAAGATCACCTGTCAGCCTTCTCTTGTGGAGGCTGAAGAGATCCAGGTCCCTCAGTCTGTCCTCATAGGGCCTTACCTGCAGGCCCCTAACCATACGAGTGGCCTCCTCTGGACCTTCTCAAGGTTATCCACATCCCTCTTGAAGTGTGGCATCCAGAACTGGATGCAGTACTCCAACTGCAGCCTGACCAATGCCACAGAGGGGAAGTATCACCTCCCTGGACCTGTTTGTAATGCACCTGCTAATGCATGATAGAGTGCGGTTAGCTTTATTGATTACTTCATCACATTGATGGGTTATATTCATCCTGGAGTCAACTATGACTCCGAGATCCCTTTCTGGACTGTGCTGCTAAGAAGATCATCCTATAGCCTATTGGGGATTCCTTCCCCCTAGATGCAGCACTTTGCACTTGTGTTTGTTGAACGGCATCCTTTTTTTTTCTGCCCACTTTTCCAACATATCCAGGTCTGCCTAGATTCAATCCCTTCCTACTAGTGTGTTTAACCCATAATTTCATGTCATCCATGAACTTGGACAGAGGGCTCTCCATGCCCTTATCCAAGTTGCTGATGAAAACATTGAATAGCACATGTCCAGGGGGTGAGCCTTGGGGGACCCTACTGCCCACATCTTTCCAGGTTGATACTGGCCCATCCACAACCACTCTGTGGGTGCGACCCTTAAGCCAGTTTGCCATCTACCTGACCATGTAATCATCTATGTCACAGCTGCTCAGTTTGTTTATGAGAATAGAATGAAATATCATGTTGAAGGCCTTCTTAAAATCTAAGTCTTGCATGAAACCTGAGCAGAAGTAAGAAACATGCAAAGTCTGCTCACAGTCATAATTGGCAGTCCTGTAATTATTCAAGCCTGGTGTGTTGTGATTGGCTACCTGAAAACCTTTAATTTTGGAAAGATTTCCGCCTTCTGTGGAGACCTCCATGCACACCCAGGAGACATAGTCAGCGATCTGGCCAGTCGCTGACCCCTCCCCACCTGCAGCGAAAAATTTTCAGGTGTTGTATCCGATTTTGTCGACCCGTCCATTCTCACCAAGAGCTCACGAAGTCTTTGAACCGAAGTTACCTGTATGCTTTGCTGAAAATCTACACTTACTCCAGACCCAATATCTCCCAGGCCCTCATCTGTGGTTCCTGCCACCAGGTAACCTTATGACACCAGTGGTCCTGGGTTGGGCCAGCTGGGGCACTGGGCTCTGGAGCTAGGGCAGAGAGGTAATCCCTGACTACACACCCCTGCCTGGAGCATGCAGGCTACAGATTGAAACTCTGCCCTGGCTATGGAGCAAGATGCCCCCAATCCAAGATTCCAGTAGCTTTGGAGCTGCCCTCTGCTCTGCTTTGCTTTGCTTTGCTCTGCTATGCACCTTGCCAGTGTAGTAGAGGCTGGTCTCCATGGCAACCCCAGCCTTGAACTTTCACAGTGCAGGTGCAGCTGAAGTCTCCATGGAGACTGGCCACAACTATGTGGGCAGGGGCTGCTGGGAAATGGAGTCTGGCTGCCAGCCAGATCAGCCATTTTGCCCACCGCTGCCCTAGTGCAAACAGGAGGAACTCTGAGCAAAACGGTAGTACCTGTTATGTCCTGCATAACAACATAGCTTCAATGAATCCTGCTGGAATCTCCAAGGACAACCACATGCTGTTGGACACCCTGGAGGTTTCCAACTGGAGAATGGAGGCACTCAATAATGCAGAGATACTGATACTGAATGCAGTTCAGGCTATGATAAACTTACTACAAAGATGCCAACACAGGGTAGCAGCTTCTTAGGTCTTGCTAGTTGATGGCCCTTGAGCTGGAGTTAGAGAACTGAGAGGAAGCCTTGGATCTTGAGGCTGATATGGTTTTGTAGATCGGTCTATGGAGCTATGATCATGAGGTCTGGGCCCATGCAAGCAGCTCTGACTGGTTGGAGTGCATTGTACTCTTGACTTGGGATAATTAACAGTGACTTGAGAGCTTCCACATGAGCAGGGACACATTTGTGCACATAGTCTTGCTGCTGTTGCTACACATTGAGCACCATGACGCTGTTATGCATCACCCCATCACACCAGAAAAGAGAGTGGCCATAGCCATCATAAAACTGGCCACTCCCACTGGCTTCCACTTAATCAAGAACCAGTTTGGCATGGCTCCCTGCATGGCTGGGGTGGCGATACATAAGGTATCCAAGCTGCTGCAGGATGTCACTGCAAACAGCTTCTGCTGACTCCATAACCTCAGGGAAGTGGTTGAGGGCTTCAAGGCCATGGACAGCACACACATCCTAGTCCTACTCCAATCCCAGGGGAGCTGGTCATTTACCAACAAGAAGGGATTTGTCTTGGTGATCCTCCAGGCTGTGACTGATCACTGAAGATGTGTCAGTAACTTTATACATGCTGGGTAGGCAGAGATCATGATGCACATGTCTTTTGAAACTTGCCACTGTGTGGAATGATGGCAAAAGGACAGTATTCACCTGGGGTCCCCGATGCAGTGATCCAGGGTATTGTCATGCACCTGTGTATCTTAGAGGGTGTGAATTACCCACTCCTGTCCTGGCTCATGAAGCCATATGGAGGACAAGTTACTGACCAGCAAAAGATGGTATTCAAGTACTACCTTAGCGAATGCTGGATGATTGTTAAATGCACCCTTGGCCATCTGAAAGCACAGTGGAGGCCTGTGACCAAGGAGCCAGCAAACAGGGACTGCAAACAGGGAAGGCAGTTTGCAGGCAGTTCCTGGAGGCCAGAGGAGAGAAGGAGGAGAGAAGCCAGGTACAAGATCCACCCAGGAAATGTAAGTGATCCAGCTCCCCATATCTTTGGTTTTGCTGAGTGTTTGTTTGGTGGGCTGTGTGTGTTTGGGGCATGTTCTCTGAGAAGCTGGGAGTGATTGTTGACTACTGAGTTATTGCTGATTGTTGTGGAAATGCTGCCTGGGCCTGGCAGGAGCCCTAGCAAAGGAGTGAGTCAGCCCAGGCCCAGAAGGTATAAAAGGAGACTCCCCAAGTGGCCAGGGAGCCAATGAGCAGGGACTGCAAACAGGGCAAGCAGTTTGCAGGAAGTTCTCAGGCCAATTTCTAGGCCAGTTCATGGGTAGTAGCATAGCCTATTATCATACAATGGTGAGGACATGTTGTACCCATGGCTTCCCACCTTGGCCCCAACCGGTGCTCCCTTTCCTTGCACCATTGAAGCCTCCACCCAGATGGAGCCTCCAACACTGGGGTGTGTGGGCTGCTTGGCAGACGTGCCAGCCACTTGGAATGGGAGCTAGGTTGCCCTCACCTGTGGTGTATGATCCTTAGTGAGGTCCCTGGAGTCCAAGGGACTGAGCTCCAGGCCCAGGTAGGCAGATTTCATGCCATCAGGGCCCATGAGCAGGAGACTGATGACTACTACAGTCAGGCTCTTCTTCTGAAGAATGAAGAAGAAGAGAAGAAGATAGAGGAGAAAGTTACCAACAAGAGGGCTGGCCGAAAAGACCCACCCAGAGCTACCTGGAAGACAGTCATTTCAGGCTCCATGACATGCAGGGCTAGGGCTAGGTATGCTCCCCTCACCCTGCACAAAGAGTCTCTGATGGAGACACCAGAGGAGGAGGTGGGTACTCAGTGAACTTCCACCCCCAAGAGGAGCAGCAGGGTTGGGGGGGGACTTCCTCCTATGGGGCACCAAGGGACCCACCTGCCATCCAGATGCCCTAGCCATGAGGTCTGCTGCCTCCCTGGGGTCCGCATCTGGGATGTTGCAGAGAGGATCCCTCATCTTGTCCAGCCCTTTGACCACTACCCCATGCTCCTCATCCACATGGGAATGAATGACACAGCCAGGAGTAATCTGGACTGGGTCATGAGTGACTACAGGGCTCTGGGGACTGGGCTCAGTGGGCTGGGGGTGCAAGTAGTCTTTTCCTCTGTGCTCCCCATTGTGGGACATGGACCTAGGAGGGAAGGATGCACTGAAGAAGTAAACTGATGACTTGGTGGTGCTACCGAGAGGGCTTTGGCTTCTTCAACCACAGCACACACTCCAGGGAGAGAGGAATCCTGGGAAGGAACCGCATTCACCTCGTGAAGAGGTAAGTCCCTGTTCTCAGCCACAATGGCCGATCTTCTTGATAGGGCTTTAAACTAAGATTGCCAGGGGATGGGGAAACACTGACTAGAGCATTCCCAGGGACTGGCACACAAGAAAGCTCCAAAGTTAGGGACAATAGGAGAGCCACTTTAATAAGAGCTGAGGGAATGGTTCTTCCTCAGTGTGACAGCAAATCAAGGGTCTCAACAGGAGGACTCAGGTACACTAATGCCAGGAGCATGGGGAGCAAGCAGGAGGAGCTAGCCCTCCTACTCTCCAGTGGGCATTGCAATCTAGTAGGGATTATGGAGACCTGGTGGGACTCCTCACATGATGGGAACATAGGCATAGAGGGCTACACTGTGCACAGGGGGGACAGACTGGGGAAGAAAGGTAGATATGTAGCTCTCTATGTGAGAGAGAAGTACACCTCCTTGGAGACTGACATCAGCTCCAAAGAAGAGCAGCGCAAAACTCTCTGGGTCAAACTATGGAGTTGGGGGGAGGGAGGGAGGGAGGGTGCTGTGAGAGAGACCTAACTGTAGGTGTATATTACAGACCACCAAACTGGGGGAGGAGCTTGAACTGAAGTTCTCTTGAAAACTGGCAGAGGCCACGCATGCACAAGACATGGTTGTCACAGGTGACTTCAATTACCCAGACATCTCTTGGGAGGAACGCTGGGCTAAGTTGGATCAGTCGTGTTGCTTCCTGACCTGTATCAAAGATCTCTGTCTGACTCAGTAAATGCACAGGCCAACCAAAGGTAACACTCTCCTAGACTTGGTCTTGGCCAAAGGAGACAATTTGGTGAGTGACTTGAATATAGAGGGTAGCCTTGGCAACAGTGATCATGAAACCATCACGTTCACTATCTGTCACAAGGTGGGAAAATTAGCTAACACGGTTGAAGTTCTGGACTTCAGAAAAGTGAATTTCAACAGGCTCAGGGCAATAGTAGGGGAAGCGTTGTGGGACCAGGGACTGAAGGTGAAAGGAGTGCACGAAGAAGGGTTATTCCTCTAGAACATGATCCTCAAAACACAAAAGAAATCCATTCCCATGTGGAGGAAAGGTAACAGAAGGGCTGGGAAGCCCTCTTGGCTTAATAGGGATATCATGGTTCTCTTGAAGAAGAAATATGAGGCATACAAACAATGAAAGCTTAGGACAGTCCCCAAGGAGGACTATACAGAAATGGTCCACACTTGTAGGGAGCAGATTAGAAAGGCTAAGGTGGCAACTGAATTTAAACTAGCAACAGAAATCAAGAACATTAAGAAGTCCTTCTTTAAGTGTGTAGGGAACAGGAGGAAAACAAATGGAAGTGTGGGGCCATTGCTTAACAACTCAGGAGAGCTGGTTACCAACACACAGGAGAAAACTGAACTCCTGAATGACTGCTTTACTTCAGTATTTCACTGAACTAAGGGAAAAATCATACTAGGTAAGGTTCAGAATGGGCATGGTGGGAATGACCACCTTCCTACTGTTGAGACTGAGCTGGTGCAAGATCAGTTAAAAAACTTCAACATTTTTAGGTCAGCGAGCCTGGACAAATTTCATCTGAGACTGCTGAAGGAGCTGGCCAAAGTCATTGCAGGACCTCTGGTGAAACTCTTCCAAAACTCATGGTGCCTGGGGGAGGTCTCTGATAACTGGAAGAGGACTGATGTTCTGCCGATCTTCAAGAAGGGGAGGAGAGAGGACCTAGGCAACTATAGGCCAATTAGCCTAACTTCTACCCCAGGGAAAATCCTGGAAAAATTCATCAAGGAGTCTATGTGCAACGTGCTTGCAGAAAGTAGGATTCTGAACGACAGCTAGCATGGCTTCATCGCGGGCAGGTCATATCTTACTGATCTCATCTCCTTCTATGAATAATATATATAACTATAAATAAAATAAAAGCTTTTATTGCAACATTTCTGTATGTCTAATAAGTACCTTTTCCCTAGCGGGGAGAGCAGGCTGTGGTGATGGTGGGCAAGGGGAGGAGCTGGAGTGGGCTGAAATCTACAGGTTTTCCTTTGCTTTGTCTGTATGGGGGGAAATGCAGCAAGGGCATTAAAATGCATTACCTACTTCTGGTCACTTTAACTCGATGCCCAATATGCACATGAAGAAATGAGAATTTCACGGAGTGCTGATTTGTGGGTATATTATAAGTGCTCAGAGAATTTCAGTGCCCTGTTTAGAGTGGAGGGAGCTGATAATGAAGTGGCGCTCTGCTTCTGGGGGTGGAGTATGTCCAGTCAGAAGGTCAGGGTATTCTGTTAGCTGGGGGTGGAGGGATGTGGATGGGAACAGAGGCCTGAACTGAGACATGGCAAGCGGTGTTGGGTTGGAAGGGAAACATTGAATGAAACAAGGGATGTGAACGCAGGAATGTGAGTGCAGAAGAGGGGGTACCAGGCATCTTCTGGGATTGGGACTCCTGTGAGATAATGCAGGGAGCACATCATCAGAGTGCCAATTAGTATACCACAACACTTCAATAGACATGGGATGTGCTTTGAGAAGGTTAGTGCCCTGTTAGTAGGGGTGGTTGTTTGAGTGAAATAAAAAAACCAAGCAGATTTATACACAAAGTTGATGACATAGAAATAGTAAAATAAAAGATAAGACTGGAAGGAAAATAAAGATAGGAATGAAAAAGAATAAGAATAAAATAAGAATACAAAATGTAAAAAATATTGGTGGAAACAAATTCAAAAAAGTTTTTAAAAATAGAGGTAAAATGTGTTAAAGTTAAAAAAATTAATTAAATATATTAATTATACTTAAATTATTTCAACTAATGAAATTGCACCACTCCCAGTCATCTGCATATATCACCAACCTGTGAGCTATATACATTATTAGTCTGTAGCAGGGATTAGCAGTGTGCTGCTCCCCCTGCTGTAATTTAGTATGAAGAGATCAGCAGGGTGGATTCTTGTGTTGTGTCCCCTGGAGTAATGTACTGTGAATAGCGCATTGAGCATTTCATGAGATTTAAAACCTATGAGTGATGCAAAAGTTAAACCCACCATTTCAATTTAGGGGGCATGGAATGCACCCCTGAAGGGCTAAACCTCTGTCATGTGTACAAGCGCCCCTGAAGGGTAAATGATTTCATTATCTGGTGCCAAGAAATTGTTGGAGTGGGTAGAGCCCAGCTGATGAGGCTCTGCAGCTGTATAGGAAATGCAAGGTGTGGGGCAGGGGGAAGCCTGATCCTGCCTCCTGCAGTATTCCCCCAGATGCCCCCACCCGCTTAGCCAGCATTCCCTGGCTGTTTGGTGCCCTGAGACCTGACCAGCAGCTGTCTCAGCAGCTCTGGGAAAGTTTAAATTAACTGCTTGTAACCATGGTTCTTTTATCACTCACAAACATGACTTCCTGGGATGGGCCAGGGGGTGGAAATGTAAATGTATTATATGTACTATAAGGAAATTACCACAGTTAGAAAATGATGTTATGGGTTTTAATGGAGTTTAATATACAGGACTGTTATGGGGTCCTCTGGGATAAAGGTCAAGAGATGCCTTCAAAGCCTTGCTTTTCTGCTCTGTGTATTCCCTCTCAAGCCTGATTTGAAGCCAGGTTTGAACCCTTCCTTAAGGAATTAAACAGACACCAGGATCTTCATGTGGGTTACTTTTTGGCTGGGCTGGCTAGGGGGCAGGGACTTGAGGGGAGAGTCAAAATGCACTGATTGATCAACTGTCAATGGCTGGAAATTCAAACCTCCTGGCAAGGCACAGGTCTGGTCTGATCATAATCTCCCTGACCAAGCTGACTGCTCCAGGTAGCTTTGGCTCTTTGAGATGGTGGCTGGCAGAGTCACAGCCATAATTGCACTGTTTAAAGTGTCCCAACAGAAGAAGCACAGGCATTGTCTGCTGCTGGCCCTACTGGCTAACTAACTGAGGCCAGTGACACTGCCGTGGGTGTCCTGATGGCCATGCTGCATGAGGCACAGGATGACTGCCTTGAAGCTGCAGTTCTGCATGTCCACTTTTGGATCTCACTGATGCTTTGGGTTCTACCTGTGAGCTCGTACTGGGGGAAGCAGCTTGTGTTTGGGACCTGGGATGATGACCAATGCAGACAGAATTTCAGAATGACCCATGGCATGTTCAAAGGCATTTGCTCTGAGCTTGACCTACCCTCCCTCCCCCTCACTCCAGTGCAGGGCATGAGGCTTCAGCATATTGTGTTCATGGAAATATGGGTTGCAATGGAAGCTGGCAAATCCATGGAAAATGGCCTTAGCCATGTGGGCAGTGGCTGCTGAAAAATGGCACTGTTTTTTCCACCCCTGCTTTACCTGGATCTGCTCTGTCACCCTCCCATGCACCCACACAATGGCACAGTGCCATTCCCAGAGGGAATTCTCCTGATGGCCTCAGCCCTGCATTCAGCTCTGCATGGACCAGATGGCACAGCAGAGCAAGAAGGGTCTTCCAAAACTGGCTGCAGGGGTGTGTCATGAAAAAAGTGAGCTACTCCAAATTGAGGGGGCCTTGGTATACAGTCTAACCCATGCTCTTACTGGGCTTATCTACCCCCTCAGAGACACAGGGGCCCAAGCTTTAAGGCCAGGGGATGGTGGAAACAGCAGATCAAGAGAGTCTGTGGGTATTTTGTAACCTGCCCAGGGTCCCTGCAACTTTCAGAGAAGACCCTGGATTTTTCTGAGGAGGTTGCACAGACCTGAGTACCATCTGGCCAAGCTTTTCAGAAGCAGAAACCTCCAGCTTGTTCCCTGAGCTCTTAGGTCAGCACCCACATAATGCTGAATGTTACATGGCCCTGTAGACACTATACAGCCTCCTCTCCCAACTGAAATCAGGGTCTCCCCATCATGCCACAAAGCTCCAACTACAGTCATCTCTCCTTCCCCACTCTTTCTGCCAGACACTACCCAGACCCTCAAAGGGCTCAACCCCCAGAAGCATCACACACCTGAGCTCCTACAGGCAGTGGCTTACTTCCACATGTATCAATGTGATGTCACACAGAGCTGCATCACCATGCATGGAGATAGCCCTGTGGGAGGTGGGTGAACGCCACTCCTCCCCACTCCCTCATGAGGCTCAGAAATGATGCAGCGGGCTTTTGCAGGTCTACACTACAGTTTAGTTTAGATATTACAAAAAAGTTTCTCGATAGGGGGGGTGAGAAACAGGTTACCTAGAGAGGTGGTGGAATATCCATGTTTGGAGGTTTTTAAGGCCTGGCTTGACAAATCTCTGGCTGGAGTGATGTTGTTGAGGATGGCCCTGCTTTGAGTGGGGCGTTGGATTAGATGACCTCTTGAAGTCCCTTCTAAACCCTACTTTTCTATGATTCTACACTTTCTTTCAGGTGAATTATGAAACAGGAGGTAGGCCAATTAAAAGACTCTGTGTTAAGTTCAAGGAGAAGAGCAGCAAAGGGGATGTCATGGTGGCATCTGCTATAGGTCACCAAACCAAGAGGAAGAAGTGGGCAATGCCTCCTTTACACAACTTATTGAAACTTCCAAATGACAAGACCTGGTTCTCATGGGGGACTTTAATTATTAAAAAACCTGATGGGAGGGAAATACAGCAGTGCAAAAGCTTCTCTTCCCAGTGTTTTCCCTGTCTTGCAAGCTTTTAAAGAGTCCTCCACCTCTCTCATACTTAACTTCTACAATTTTCATTTCTTTCATCCTTGGTTCTTTTCTTTATCCACTCAAGGAACACTCTTAGTTTTCTTCCATCTACTCCTCTTCTTTTGTACAGCTCATCACAAAATTCCACTGCTGAATCCAACACCTTCTCCCTCTCTTCTACTTGGATATCCTCCTCAGTTCTCACTGCTTTCAGTCCCTTCCTTCTTTTCCTCAATTTTACTCTAAAATACTTATACCATCCTTCTCCCTTCTCCATCCAAGGTGCTCTATTCAGAAAAAAATGTTTTCATCCATTTTCCTTTAGAACCATTCTTCAGTCCATCACTTCACATCTTCCATTTATTTTCCTTGTACTCCTTTTACTTCCTCCTTTAATTACTATTTCCTTGCCTGCAGTTCTTCTAGCTCTTCCATCCTCTTCTTCAATTCTCTTCAACCAGTACTTTTGTTAATTCTCTTGTTCATTTCTTGATCATTGTCCACCACTCTCAGACCCTTTAGCATCCTCCATCCTTTAAGCAGTTTCACATATTCTTGACCTAATAATTGAACATTTAACTTCCACATCCATTTCCCCCTGCTTTTGCTTTTGTCTAAACTCACTTCCATTCTCAACATCTAGTGATCACTGAAGGCCACATCTACAATCTACTTACCAATTCCTATCCCATTTGATGTTAATACAGAATCAACCCTTTACCCCTATCTCCCACTTGGTTCCATTCTCATAATCACTTTCTCACCAACCTATACGACTTTTGAGTCTCCTTTTATTATTATATTAATCAATACTTTTGATTAGTTGTCTAGATCTCCCTCCCCTCCACCCCTGCTCCTATCCCCCTCCTCAATAATGCAATTCAAATCCCCCATCTGACCTTGTTGCTTACCTCCACCTACATACACCTCTAATTTCTTAAACAGAGAAATCTTTCCTTCTCTTTCAGCTGGTGCATATATAAAAAAAATCTCTACCACTTTCTTTTCAAACTCCACCACCATCCATTACACTCTCTTCCACAATCACTTGCACTTGTCACACTGTCACTCTTGAACAAAATCATGACTCCATCCACTTTGTTTACATCTGGCCCCACCCACAAGGATGTACCCTCTTCTCATTGTTTTACAAATTCCTTGTAATCCTTCTCTCATGGGACTCCAAATGCCTCTAAACATATTATGTCCACCTTGACCCCACAAAATATTGGTATAATCTTATCCCACCTTATATTTTCAGCAGCAGTAAAGGTGATCCCACTGGACAGTTATCCATTCAGGTACCCTTTCTAGCCCCCTCCACATGTGGGGTGAGCAGAATGGATCCTGAAGAGGGTTACTCAGTCAAAGCTGCCAAATCATGTTCCTGTCTTGTCCAAGTGCTAGATGATCTTCTTGTAACTGCCGCCTTCATGCCCATGCATGACTATGGCTTCCAGACCTTACAATCCTGCTCCAATCACCATTAGTTGGTCACAAAAGGACTCGAGGAATGTGCTGGAAAAGTTGTTTTTATGGAAGACAGCTGTGTGTGACTTCTTTTTTCATAAAGAAGCTGCTGCACATCAGCTGTGGGGCTGAGCTGTACTGCTATCTAGTGTGTCCACCGGTGGCAGATTGTGAAATGGCCTTCAGGGAAAGTTACCTGTGAAATAAGGAGGAATAACAGACTCAAAAGTAGTTGCAGACCAAGCTTCATAGTTTCACAGTTAGTAGGACTGAAAGGGACCTGAGCAGATCATCAAGTCCGACCCCCTGCCATGGCAGGAAAGAGTACTACCCCAGCAAGGTGATTGTCTAGCCTTGTCTTAAAGACCCCCAGGGTAGAAGCCAGCACCACTTCTCTTGGAAGTTGCTTCCATTTCCTAGCCACCCTGACAGTGAAGTAGCACCTCCTGATATGTAGTCTGAATTCACCCTCTGCCAGCTTGTGACCATTATTCCTGGTCACTCCTGGTGGTGCTCGGGGGAACAGTGACTCCCCCAATGCCTGCTGACCCCCCCTGAGTAGTTTGTAACAGGCCGCTAGATCCCCCTCAGCTTTCTCTTGTGGAGGCTGAACAGGTTCAGGTCCCATAGCCTCTCCTCATAGGGCCTGCCCTGCTGTCCCCTGATCATGCGAGTGGCCCTCCTCTGGACCCTCTCCATGTTGTCCACATCCCTCTTGAATGTAGTACTCCAGCTTCGACCTGACCAGTGCTGCATAGAGGTGGAGGATCACCTCTTTGGATCTGCTTGAGATGCATCTGTGGATGCATGAAAAGGTGTTTGGCCTACCTGACTGCATCCCCACACTGCTGGCCTATGTTCATCTTGGCATCAAAGATGACTCCAAGATCCTTTTCTGCCTCTGCACTGACAAGAAGAGAGTTCCCCAGCCTGTAGCTTTGCTGCTGGTTCTTCCTCCCCAGGTGCATCACCATGCACTTGTCAGTGTTGAATCCCATCCTACTCTCATCCTCCCACCCCTGTAACCTGTCTAGGTCTGATTGTATCTTATTCCTCCCATCTAGCATGCCCACATACCTTCACATCTTAGTGTCATCTGCAGATTTGAACAGGGTGCTTGTTACCCCCTCATCTGAGTCACTGATGAGGATGTTGAACAGTGCGGGCCTGAGGACTTAGCCCTTTGAAATGCCACTGCCCACATCCCTCCAAACTGAAAATGACCCATCCACCACCACTCTCTGGGTGCAGCCCTCCAGCCGTTTGGCGACCCATTTGACTATGTAGGTGTCGACACCACAGTCCCCCAGTTTCTTAATGAGAACGGGGTGAGAGACAGTGTCGAAGGCATTCCTAAAGTCCAGAAAGACTATGTTCGCTGCTACCCTTGCATCTGAGGATTTGGTGATCTAGTTGTAGAAGGCCACCAGGTTGGTCTGACAGAACCTGCCTCTAATGAACCCGTGTTGGTTGCCCCTAAGCATGATCTCCCCTGCTGGCCCCTCATGGACATGAGCCAGAATAATTCTCTCAAAAAGCTTACCCAGGATTGAGGTAAGAGACTGGCCTATAGTTTCCCGGGTCCTCCTTCCTCCCCTTTTTGAAGATGGGGACCACATTGGCCCTCTTCCAATCCTCTGGCACCACACCAGAGCACCACGAGTGCTCGTAAAGCCATGCCAGGGGTCCCACAATGACCTCAGCTAATTCCCTCAGCACTCTGGGGTGGAGATTGTCCAGACCAGCTGACTTGAATACATCCAGTCCTTCCAGAAGTTTCCTAACTAGTTCCTCACTAACCCTTTGCCTAGGTGCACCTCCCCTGGATCTAAGGGGGGCCCGGTGGGGGGTGGCTGTTCTGGTCCCTGCTCAGGAAAACGGAGGCAAAGAAATTGTTAAATAGGTAAGCTTTGTCGTCTGGTGTAAGGATCAAATTACCTAGCATGTCCTGCAGGGGCCCCACGTTACCCAGTACCTTCTTGTCGCGGGGCACTACCGCGCCCCGCTCCTAAGGAGATGCCCCAGGAAGAGGAGAGGTGTAACAGGGCACCAGGGTGTCTGCTACTAGCAGGAGGAATAGGGCTGCTGAAGCACCCTGGAGCAACACAGATGGGGGTTGCTAGGGCAACCAGGCAGGTCATGTGGCCAGGAGGGGGCAGGGCCAGGCCCTTATAAACAGCTAGGCCAAAGCCTAGCTAGCAGTACCCTTCTGGATGCCACAGGAGCAGGAGCTCTGTGGCTGAGCTGAGTGGCCAGAGTTGGGGGTTGCAGCCTTACCTTACTGACCGGCTGCAATGATGCTAGGGACGAGAACACCCTGATAAGAGGTAGGGCTGGGAGCCCGAGAGGGGCTGAGAGTTGGCTTTACGAGCGGGTAGGCTCTTTGTTGGTTTTGTTACAGCCGTTCGGGCTTGGCTTGAGTTACAGTTAACCGGAGGACCGGGTGAGGCTGTAGGGGAGCGAGGAGGCCTCAGCAGGGCTCCCCAGCAGTTTGGGGGCTCCGGGTGCCCAGTAGGGGCACAGTGCCAGGGGGGCACAACAGTTTGTGCCGGAGTGGCACGGAACACGGGGTTGGACCCCGGCCTGGAAGGGCGGCACTTTGCCCAGTGGGGCAAAAGACCCAGGATAGGGTCAAGGGGGCCAGGCACGGCTACGGCCACCTGAGCCCCAAGCGCGGAGAGCGCGGTACAGGCCCCAGAGAGGGCGAGGCCCGGAGAGGGCGCAGCGCGGAGAGCGCGGTACAGGCCCAGAGAGGGCGAGGCCCGGAGAGGGCGCAGCGCGGAGAGCGCGGTACAGGCCCAGAGAGGGCGAGGCCCGGAGAGGGCGCAGAACAGAAACGACCCAGGAAAGGGTCAAGGGGGCCAGGCACGGCTACGGCCACCTGAGCCCCAAGCGCGGAGAGCGCGGTACAGGCCCCAGAGAGGGCGAGGCCCGGAGAGGGCACAGCGCGGAGAGCGCGGTACAGGCCCCAGAGAGGGCGAGGCCCCAAGAGAGGGCGCAGCGCAGAGAGCGCGGTACAGGCCCCAGAGAGGGCGAGGTCCCAAGAGAGGGCGCAGCGCGGAGAGCGCGGTACAGGCCCCGGAGAGGGCGAGGCCCCAAGCGAGGGCGCAGCGCGGAGAGCGCGGTACAGGCCCCAGAGAGGGCGAGGCCCCAAGAGAGGGCGCAGCGCGGAGAGCGCGGTACAGGCCCCAGAGAGGGCGAGGTCCCAAGAGAGGGTGCAGCGCGGAGAGCGCGGTACAGGCCCCGGAGAGGGCGAGGCCCCAAGCGAGGGCGCAGCGCGGAGAGCGCGGTACAGGCCCTGGAGAGGGCGAGGCCCGGAGAGGGCGCAGCGCGGAGAGCGCGGTACAGGCCCAGAGAGGGCAAGGCCCGGAAAGGGCGCAGCGCAGAAACGACCCAGGAAAGGGTCAAGGGGGCCAGGCACGGCTACGGCCACCCGAGCCCCAAACGCGGGAAACCCGCAAGCGCATTGAGGAGAAAGTTGGAAAGGTGGCCTTTGTGCGCATTTATAAAGGGCCCAGAGGAAAGTACACGGGCCAAGGCCGGGTAGAGTTCTGGAGAAAAGAAGACGCCCAAAAGGCACGGAGCTTCCAATGGGAAATATGGGAAAGACTCCAGGGTATCCGGGCGGATCACGAAAGAGCAAGAACACGACAGACCCTCAGGAGTGAGGCTCCCAGGCGGGTGAGAAGAGAGTGGAGACAGCAGGGAACAGGCAGAAGAGCAGCTGGGAAGGTAGGCGATCTACCAAGGGTAGCTAATGTGGGGGGGCTACCTGTGGCGGGTAAACCCCAGTAAGTCCCACATGATGCGCCTTTGGGTAAAAGGCGGGTAGGAGGTGCCTCAAAACCTCCGCCTCTAAGATACGCTGCTGAATACCTGCCGAAAGACCCAGAAAAGAACTTTAGAGGGAGAACACTGCCTGGAAAATGGAAGACCGGCCCGGTGAGTGTTGAACTTAAGGGGGGGGGTTGTGTCGCGGGGCACTCCCGCGCCCCGCTCCTAGAGGAGATGCCCCAGGAAGAGGAGAGGTGTAACAGGGCACCAGGGTGTCTGCTACTAGCAGGAGGAATAGGGCTGCTGAAGCACCCTGGAGCAACACAGATGGGGGTTGCTAGGGCAACCAGGCAGGTCATGTGGCCAGGAGGGGGCAGGGCCAGGCCCTTATAAACAGCTAGGCCAAAGCCTAGCTAGCAGTACCCTTCTGGATGCCACAGGAGCAGGAGCTCTGTGGCTGAGCTGAGTGGCCAGAGTCGGGGGTTGCAGCCTTACCTTACTGACCGGCTGCAATGATGCTAGGGACGAGAGCACCCTGATAAAAGGTAGGGCTGGGAGCCCGAGAGGGGCTGAGAGTTGGCTTTACGAGCGGGTAGGCTCTTTGTTGGTTTTGTTACAGCCGTTCGGGCTTGGCTTGAGTTACAGTTAACCGGAGGACCGGGTGAGGCTGTAGGGGAGCGAGGAGGCCTCAGCAGGGCTCCCCAGCAGTTTGGGGGCTCCGGGTGCCCAGTAGGGGCACAGTGCCAGGGGGGCACAACGGTTTGTGCCGGAGTGGCACGGAACACGGGGTTGGACCCCGGCCTGGAAGGGCGGCACTTTGCCCAGTGGGGCAAAAGACCCAGGATAGGGTCAAGGGGGCCAGGCACGGCTATGGCCACCTGAGCCCCAAGCACGGAGAGCGCGGTACAGGCCCCAGAGAGGGCGAGGCCCGGAGAGGGCGCAGCGCGGAGAGCGCGGTACAGGCCCAGAGAGGGCGAGGCCCGGAGAGGGCGCAGCGCGGAGAGCGCGGTACAGGCCCAGAGAGGGCGAGGCCTGGAGAGGGCGCTGTGCCGAGAGCGCGATACAGGCCCAGAGAGGGCAAGGCCCGGAGAGGGCGCAGAACAGAAACGACCCAGGAAAGGGTCAAGGGGGCCAGGCACGGCTACGGCCACCTGAGCCCCAAGCGCGGAGAGCGCGGTACAGGCCCCAGAGAGGGCGAGGCCCGGAGAGGGCGCAGCGCGGGAGGCGCGCAGCGCCGAGAGCACGGTACAGGCCCCAGAGAGGGCGAGGCCCCAAGAGAGGGCGCAGCGCGGAGAGCGCGGTACAGGCCCCGGATAGGGCGAGGCCCCAAGCGAGGGCGCAGCGCGGAGAGCGCGGTACAGGCCCAGAGAGGGCAAGGCCCGGAGAGGGCGCAGCGCAGAAACGACCCAGGAAAGGGTCAAGGGGGCCAGGCACGGCTACGGCCACCCGAGCCCCAAACGCGGGAAACCCGCAAGTACGGAGGACGCGGCAGAGACCCCGAGTGGGGCCGCGAGCGCAGAGGGCGCGGCGGAGACCCCGGGAGGGGTGAGAGGAGCTAGGGAGACCCAAGGGCGTCAGAAATAGGCCGGTGGGTGAGAGCCCGGCCCAGGGGCGCCAGGTGGGTGACGAGCCCAGGGTGCCAGAGGGAGAGCACCCGAGGGGCAGGGGACCAGACAACGTCCCCCGGGACAGCTGCGAGGCTTGGGGCGTGCTAAAGGGGAAGTTTTGGAGGCACGCATTTGCCCATAAGGCTGGGGCGAGAGTACCCCCACTTTGGAGCGGAGGTGATACCATCAAGGTGCCGTTAGGTATAAGTAGGCAGCCTCCCATTTTGAACCTCAACAGCAAAGACATGGCAGGCGAGTAGAGGGTGCCAGACTACCCTAATTGGCACGGCAAGGGGGCGCTCGCGAGCTCACGGCCGCTCGCGGGGCCATCCGTGACACTTCTTTTTTCTCCCTATGTGTTTAAAAAAGGACTTCTTATTGTCCTTGATCTGGGTAGCTAGTCCCAGTTCCATCTCTGCCTTGGCCTTCCTGACTGCCCCCTGCAACTCTGAGGAACCGCACTATAGTCCTCCCTGGTGATGTCCCCTCCTTTCCATTGGGTGTGCACCTCCCTTTTAGCTAGGAGGCATTCCTGGATGCTTTTGGTGAGCCATGGGGGCTTTTGTGCCCTCCTGCCCCCTTTGATCCATGTTGGGATTACCTCCCTTTGGGCTTGGGGGATCGTCTCCTTCAGGAACGACCACTCTTCTTGGACACCTGACTCCCCTCCCCTCCGGGACCTCAGTGCTACCCCGACTATTCTCCTTATCTCATTGAAGTCCACCCTCCTGAAATCTAGGGCTGCTGCCTTGCTGTAGGCCTTTGCCACTTTGCACTGGATGGTGAATTCCAGCAGGCAATGATTGCTGTTGCCCAGGTGGTCAAGCACCTGCAGCCCCCTCACCAGGTCATCACCCGTGGCCAGCACCAGGTCCAACAAGGTGTCTCCCCTGGTGGAGCTGTGTACCTCCTGGGTTAGATGGAGGTCCTGCATTCTGGCTAGGAACCTATGTGAGCTGTCAGACCTGGCTGACTGCTCTTCCCAGCAGATGTCTGGAAAGTTCAGGTCACCCATGATGACCACGTCCTTTGACCTAAGTACCTCTGTCAGCTGACTTAAGAATTCCTGGTTTAACTTTTCCCCTTGGTCGGGTGGTTGGTAGTAGATCCCCACCATTAAGACTCTTTCCCCTTGACTGTCTTGTATTCTAACCCAGAGCACTTCCGTGTGCCTCTCCTCTGACTCTGTGCTACCTGGTGAGGATGTGTATTCCTCCTTAATGTAGAGTACCACACCCCCAACTTTCCTCCCTGTCATGTCCCTCCTGTACAGCCTATAGCCCTTGATATTCACTGCCCAGTCATGTGTTGGGTCCCACCATGTTTCAGTGAGCCCCACTATGTCTGGGTTGGTGTCAGCTAGCAGGAGGGTAAGTTCCTCCTGCTTGTTTCTCATGCTATGAGTGTTTGTGTAGAGGCATTTGAGGCTTCCTGAAGATGTGTGCACTGGCCCCCTAATCTCAGCATTGCCATGGCCCCTGGTGCTTACCTGGGTATATGTTCCGCTCATTGGTCTAGGCTGGGCTATACTTATGGGTGCTGCTTAGTTTAGCGGTCCAAAGCTTCCTCCGCCCTCATCTTCCCCTTCCCCCAATGAGCCTAGTTTAAAGCCCGCTGGAGAAGATCCACCAACCTAGAAGAGAACACATTCTTACCTTTAGGGGAAAGGTGGAGCCCATCCCATCCGAGCATGTCTCTCCTTGTGATATGTGGGTCATTGTCAAGGAAACCAAAGCCCGCCTCAAGACACCATTCCTGAAGTCGCCAGTTGGTCTCTGTGATGCACGTCTCATGCCTTCTTCCACGTCCACTCACTGGTAGGACAGAAGAGAATACCACCTGTGCAGTGGAAGCAACACCAGGATGTGGTGAAGATAACAGATGGTAATACTTTCCATCCTGAAAAGCCATATATATCCTTTCACAGTGCCATGACATAGTGAGTATGGGTCACTACTATAATAAACCTGCCCATCCCATAGCCATGGGTCTACAAGCCCTCAGTGGTGGAGCGTCTGGAAGATGTTAGAATCTCAATGGCTGCAAAGGCAGATTAATGCTTCAGAGGAATGAGATTCCTAGTTGTTTTCATCTCTTTGCCTTTGGATCATGGTCATGTTCTGTCAAATATCTTTAGTACTCTATGAGAGAAGGAAAAAGAGCAGGAACCTCTTCTCCTACAAACCCTACTCCATTATCTTGGCCTTCTTCTCAGCATCTTTCTCAAGCCTTCCTTCCATCACATATTATGTTCCTTCTTCTGACCTTCCAAAATCCAAGACTGTTCTCCACTGATTTTAGTTCCTCTATCTTATCTTCCCACCAGAAGACAGGCTGCCACAGAAGAGAGCTATGCTTTATTCTTTCAGTTTGTACCTGCTTAATTTCACCCACCAAACCCTGCTCCTATTTATTTTGACCATCACTGTCTGTATACTCTTCCTCTAGTCACTCATGTGGAGCCTGGTGCAATGATACTGCTTTACAAAGCTTGGACATTATTTTGCAATATTTGGCTGGCACCTCCATATTGCATCTTCCATTTCTTCTTTTACTACAGCCTTCCTCCGCTGGGATTTTGGGGCTAGATCCAATAAAGGATTTACACAATGCAACATTTCACTTTTAGGCACCTAGCCTCTACAGTGGAGGTCGGAACCCTGTTTACTGCCCAGGCTCCATATACCTGACATAAGGAGAATTAGGGAGTTCAAAATGGTATATACAAAAGTCAACACACTGAGGAGAGAACCACTTTAAACTCACCAAAATGTGTCTGAAGTCCAACCTACAACTCTGGCTTCCCAGGAAAGCACCCTGATCACCAGGTTATTGGTTGCTCTAGGGAAGTTGGAAGGGTTTCCTGCTAAAGCTATGCCCCTGGGCAGAGGAGTAATTTTGATATATGGAACCAGAATGAGAGAGAGTGTGTGTAAGCAGGCACATGCCATTGCATCCTAGTAGTCCCTTTTTCCAGGTTATTTTTGTTTTTTTACATTACATTAAATAGTCATTGGATAAAATAAAGAAGCAGATCTGGAAGCAAGGACCAGAACCTAGGACTTTTTTGTCCCAAGGCTATATTTATGCTCTGCTTTGTTTGACCTCTTTCACTTAATACATCTTTTTTTCTTTTCTGCACAGTGTCACAGCTTTAATAAGAAGGATGCAGGATGCCTGATTTTTACCCAGAATAGCTTCTAGTGATTGGGATGCCTTTGAAGGATATGGGAGATGTGGATTTAAATCTGTTCAAGATGAGCAGGAAATTTAAACCAAGCTTCCCAGTTCCTGGACAAGGGCTATAACTAATAGGTAGAGTGACTCTAATAATGTAAGAGAAATATGGGGCAGTGGAGTATCAGAGCCCACCAGCACATACACATATACATACCTCCACCCTCAACATAACTCTATGACTTCCAGGAGCCATGCACGAATACACACACACACGACACTATGTCTTCTCCTCCCTCTGCCTCCACCCCAACTCTACTGAGGATGTGATTTTAGTCACAGCCCAGTGGAGTCCAAACCAGGGAGAAGCCCATTGACTGGGCTGCCTGGATAAAATTGAAGCAAAAGCCCTGGACTGGTGTTGTGGCAGACGTACCAATACAGACCAGCATGCCCGGACCTGGAGGAGCTCCATTGTGATTGGTGGAGCATGGCTGCCAATCAGGTAATTGTTCGGAAGGACTGCCCCACACCTGCCTTGGTAGGCGGGTGAAGAGCCCCAGACCTGATTGAAGCCTGCACCTTGCAGCTCTGACAGTACTCCAGGGGCAGAGCTTCCAGAGACAATAAAAGGAGCAGCATGCCCAGCACTCAGCAGCTGCATCGGGGACAGAGAAGAGGATGGACAAAGAAGAAGCTGGTGTGAGCTGGCCAGCAGTGTGGAGCTGTTGCCCTGAAAAGCCCCGAATCCCCCCTTGCTGAAAGGAAACAGTGAACGGCCACATCCCCAGCCCTGTCGCAGAAGAGAGCGTGGTGAACAGTGCACACATCAATGCACGGAGCCAGACCCTGGGAGCTGCTCGAGGTTGCTCAGGTTTGCACTCCCTGGCATGTGGCCCGGAACACAGTGCACAGGCTGGTGCATGGAGCAGGATTGTGGGAGCCAGCGAAGGCAGTTTGGGTCTGCAGCCCCTGGCTCAGGGCCAGGCAGTCAGTGCCAACAGCGTGGCACAGAGCAATCTGGGAGCAGACCGAGCCCCGGTGTTGCATGAGGTGACCCAGGCCTCCAACCCTTAGCAGAAGGCAAAGCCCCTAGGAGCATGTGACAGTGCTCAGGGCTCCAAGCGGCCAAGCAGCGCAGAAGGAGTCATAGATCCAGGAGGCTCCTGGAAGCAAGGAGCAACATGCCTGAAGGGCCAAGGACCACTTACTCTGGACCCCCCAAGTCATGAGTTGTTGGGGAAAAAGATTCCTTGAAATTCCTCCTGGCTAGTAAGGGGCTCCTGGGAGGGAGGTCCCTCGGGGCGTGAGGCCGCTCCAAGTTCATAGGCTCCATTGAGGTTTGTGGAAGTTCCAAGGGATTTAGGGTTTTGCCCTCCCACTAGTCACTGGAGTACAGCCAAGGCCTCAGGAACAGCCTGGGCTTTGGGGACTTTTGAAGATTCAAGTTTATTTTTTATGTTTATGCACCTTATATTTTGTGATAAGAGTGCCTCATATTTTGTAACACTGCATCTTATATTTTGTGTATTTTTATAGCTGTATATTGGTAGCTTAATAGAGTATAGCATATAGGACTCTTTGCCAGGGCTCTGCTGGGATTCCTTCCTAGATGCTTACCTGTACTTACCTGTTGCTTACCTGCTTCAAATCAACTGCTTAGCCATGCAATGTTTGATGCTTCTTGAGGTGGTGTAATCTTCCAGCCTTCATTTGCGGGATATAATGCTATATGATAATTGTATATTTGTGTATCTATGTTCCTCAATATCAGTTTCTTTAGATGTTGTATATATTAATAAATCTGTACATAGTTAAGCATTCCTTGTCCTGGCCTGACTCTATAGGGAATAGAGAGAACTGATTTGCATTTGTAGATCCCTCTCACATCACTCCTGCCTAGCCACCCATCCCTTCTATTTGGAGAGGGAAACATATACTGGGTCCTCACAGGTTACAGTGTGAACCCACCCACATGTGCCTAGTTCCTGAGTCAGCAGCTAGGCACATGTGGGCGGGTTCATGGCAATCAGGGACTTCTGTTTCAAGTTCCTCCAATGGCCAGGGCACTGAGACAGCCTCTGATATTCAGGACTGTCTTGGCTGTGGAAGTAGCTCTTGATGCATTTTGTGATGCACCCTGTTGGATGAATGTTAGCCACACTCTGAGAACGCCTGCTAGATTGGGGACATGTGATAAGGAAGCTCCTGCTGGCTTCCTGTTTCATGGATGGGCAACAATGTGCTGGATGTCCCTTTAGCTAGGAAGGAAGGAATTGCAATTGCTGCTGCTTCTGCAACTTAAGTGGTTCAACTTGTGGTAAATGTTTTAGATAAGAAAGTTTGGTAAAAGGGGCAGTTTAGAGGCTGATGGAAGCAAGAAAATGAGTAGTTGCGAGTCTCCCATGGAAGTCTGCCATTCCCTCTGTGATGGAAAGGGCGAAATGGAGAAGGCAGAGATCTGATGGCAGACCTTGATGAAGGAGGATGCACTAATGGAAATAGAAGAAGATCCTAAAAAAGAAAAGTGACAGAAGAAGTTCCCAAGCTCTACAAAGGAATGGTGAGCTTAGAAAAATATGTCCCATCCAACCATGAAATTAACTGTAAATGTATCATGGGTATGAAGTAGTTATCTTTTCTCTACAGTTTGATAGGCTAGTTAAACAAGGAGAAGTGACTGTGTTTTTCATTAGAGTGAGGGGAGGAATTGTTAGAACAGTTCTGCACTAAACTCCCAGGAACAGGCTGAGCAAGGAAATGATGAATGGTTATTGCCAATTAATCCATTCGCTGTCAGTGGCCTCATCAGTTGGAAAGTAGGCAAAACTTCTCCTGCCATATTTTTATTTATGAAATTGTATTTACTCCCACATCCCTTAGAACTACCATGGAGGTCTCCTGCACCTCCCCCTGCTCATCTGCAAGTACAGAGGTGTTAGGTTGAGATGTGCTTGATGCACAAAATTTTATGGGCATTCCCACACTGCTGTGTGGTCTCAGGGAAATTTGCCCGCTAGCTCAAATTAGAGCAACCCACAGGGTGGGCTAGGACAGAGAACCAGGGATTGCCTAGATTGCTGGGTCCTGGACAGCAAGTGTGGAGCAGCCAAAGGCTAAATATTTAGCAGTTTTGGTGTTTTTGGTATAGATGTTGTTGACTGCTCTAGAGTGACTGGGGAGGGGTTGGTGTGATCTGAATGATGGACACCAGGAGTACATAGTGCTGCTGGATGCTGTTGGTGATATCTCTAAATTGCTCCCCAAAGCTCGTGCCCTGCTTGCCCAACCCTAGCTACTGAATAAAGCTAGTCTTTCCTTCTCTGCAATGCAGTGGGTGGGTAGCAGGAAAAGAGAAACAGCAGCTGCTAACAGGACTCCTGGCTCCAAATGAAGATATTTCTGGGATCTATGGTAAAAGGCAGAAGACAAATGAGGAAGCAACACCCTGATTCTTCTGCCATCAATGATGAACCTGATTCAGCTTAAGAATCTGAGGGTTCATGATTTCCATCCATCATTAAATACACATTTAAGATCATAAAATTATAGAGAAGTAGGGCTGAAAGAGACTTCCAAAAGTCATCTAGTTTAACCCCCTGCCTGAGGCAGGATTATCCCTATCTAAACCATCCTATACAAATCCATAAAAAGTAAAAGTATCTTGGTAAAGTAAAGCTATCTTAGAAAGTAAAACTATCTTAGTAAAACCATCATCAACCCTGACACACCGCAATACATAAAATACTAACAGGTAAAGCAAAGGGACCATGGCAGCAGAAGTCCTACTTCTGTAAAAAGTTGTTAATATATGCTTAAGACATCACAGGTAGAGGGCCACACTCCCCGCTATAGAGGAAGGCAACCTCTCCCCCTCCCTCCAACACCTCCCCCCCGCATAACAATCTGACTTTGGGAAAAATTCCTTTCTGACCCCAAATATGTCAATCGGCCTGACTCTGAGTGGAGTTGCAAGACCCTATAACTAGGAATCGCCAGCTTTAAGTTCCAGCAGGAGCACTGGCTCACCCTAGTCAAAATCCCCAGCCTTGGCTGGAGCCAACACCCAATAACTGAGAGAGAGGTGTTTTTTTGGGGGGGTGTGTTTTTTTTAACCAGGCAAATGCTGATACATGTAGCAGAAAATGATGGGGGGGGCGGGGTGGAGATGCAAGGAAGAATTCCCTCCCACCCCCAAAACAGGCCAAAACCCCAAATCATGGGAAATACCCATGGTAGAACATAGGCAAAGCTATGCCTAAATCATCCCCGACCAGTAGCTGTCCAATCTCTTCTTGATCATCTTCAGTGAAGGAGAGTCGACAGCTTCCTAGGCAGTTTACTCCACTGTCTCACTATTCTAAATGTGAAGTTTTTTTCCAGATATCTAGTCTGAACATGCTTTGCTGCAACTTCCAGACATTGATCTGCGTCCTCCTCTTTGCAGCAAGAGACAAAAGGCATTTCCTCTCTGCTTTGTGGAAGCCCTTCACGTATTTGAAGACTGCTACTATGCCCCCTGTTAAGCACCTTTTCCATAAAGAGAGCATATCGAGCTCTTTCATCCTCTCATTGTATGGCTTGTTTTATGAGCCCTTTATCATTTTTATTACCTGCCTCTAGAACTTCTCTAACTTCTTCATGTCCTTTTTAAAATGTAGAGCCCAAAACTGCAGGCAATACTTTAGATGAGGCCTAACCAGTGCCAAGTAATGAGACTATCACCTCCCATGTCTTTCATCTAATGGCATCTAATGCTTCTATTGATGTATCCTAACACTACATTTGCCTTTTGTACAGCTGCATTTACAGTGCAGACTCATATTAAGTCTGTGATCTACCAACACTCCTGGATCTTTCTTCATCTTGCCATCCTGCTAGATGTCACCCATTTTGTATTTGTCTATTTGATTATTCTTCCCAAGTTGTAGCACCTTGCATTTGTCAGCATCAAACTTCATCCTCTTAGCTTCAGCTCAGCTCTCCAATCTGTCAAGAGCCTTCTGAATTGCAGTCACATCCTCCAATGTGTTCACAATCCTTCCCAGTTTTGTATTGTCTGCAAAGATGTTCAAGAAGCTCTCAATTCCAACACCCAAATCATTAATAAACAAGTTGAACAGCACTGGGCCCAGAAAAGGCCCCGTGGGGCTCCACTCAAAACTTCCTCCTAGTCTGACATGGATCCATTTATAATTACCCTTTGCTTGTGGCTATTGAGCTGGTTGTCTATCCACCTTACAGCAGTTTTGTTCAGCCTGCATTTCTCCTATTTCTTTATGTGAAGGTCATATGGGACCTTGTCAAAAGCTTTGCCTAAGTCCAGATATGCTACACACACAGCATTTCTTTTATCCATCTAAGTAGTTATTTTGTCAAAATAGGTGGTCAAGACTGTTTGACATGATTTGTTCTTAGTGAATCCATGCAGGCGTTTGTGATCAGCCTTTCTTCCTCCAGATGCTTGAAAATGGCCTTCCTTAGGATATGTTCCAATAACTTCCTGGGTACAGAGGTGAAGTTAACTAGTCTGTAGTTTTCTGGGTCCCGCTTGTTGTCTTTGTAAAAAGTGGCTCACTATATCCACCCTTTTCCAGTCCTTTTGGTACCTGGACCATCTCCCACAGCTCTATGAAAAATATCGCCAAGGGCTCCAAGATCTCATCTGCTAGTTCCTTCAGTACCCTGGAATGAAGTTCCTCATGCCCTGGTGACCCGAATTCATTAAGATGCAACAAAAGCTATCTGACTATTGCTTCTGTTACCTCCTCCCTCAGTTTGTCCCCTCCCTTAGCCAGATATCCTTATTAGGTGTCTGACTGCAGTCTATTTTTTTTTTATGAAGACTGAGGCAAAGTAGCTAGTAAGTAGCTTTGCCTTCTTTGCATCTACTTTTAAGAGTTCTCCCTGGGTATTTAACAGTGAACCCACAGCTTTCTTAGTCTTTCTTCTCTGGTCAGCACACTTATAGAACCTCTTTCTGTTGTCTTTAACCTCCATCACCATTCTTTGCCTCCTGATTTTGTTCCTGCAGGGTCTTGCTATTTCCTGGTACACTTCTTTAGTGACATGCCCATTTATCTATTGTCTGCATGTTTCCTTTTGCATTTGAAACATCCTAGAAGCTCTTTGTATGGCCACATTGGTCTCTTGTCATTCTTCTTCTGCTTTCATCATGTTAGAAGAGTTTTTTGTTGGGCTTCCAGTACTGTGCCCTTTAGAAGTTCCCAGCCTTCCTGGGTACCTTCATCCTTCAGTTTCTCCCCCCAAGGCACCTTGCCTTTTATCTCTTTCAGTCAGATGAAATAGAGAGAGGGAAAGAGAGACTGAGATACTCCTTCCTGGCTTCCTCCTCAGGCAGACTCCCTATGCTGACTTCTCTGTTCACAAAGGGCCATATTTTATAAGGTTCGTGGCTTGGGCATGCCCAGCCCTGCTACTCAAGTAACTAGACCACCCACACCTGCAGGAAAACATGCCACAAAGCGCTGCAAGCACAAACCCTTTCAAGCTGTCACTCTAAAATAAGTACTAGTAAAACATACAGACACCACAAATCATATACCCAGATTTTCTGATCTTCCAATCACAACTGCCCAGCAATGATTCCTCTAGGTTAAGTAATCCCCCCTACTGAGCTTCTCCTCTTCTGCCCTCTCTGCAGATCCCAGGAAAGCTCCCAGAAAGCAGGATCAGGATTTTGTATTGTGCATCACACTTCTGCTTTAGCTCACAGAAATCCTATACATTCTTATACATTTCATTTATCAGAGGCTTCTGCACACAGTGGTTTCTGCATATTGCATTAAACCATTATTGGATATTAGGAGCAGAGGACAGATCTTAGAGGTGTGCGCTAATCACTAAGCAAGGTTCTCTGAAGCTTGTTTTCTTTCTAGTATTAACTGTTTTCCCTTTTTCACTACCCAACGAGCCAGGCTTCAGCAACAGAGCTTTCTTACCCCAGGCTGGTTAGGGTACTTTGATTGGAAGCAGGAAATGCGGGATCAACTCTCTGTTCCCCAGAAGGGATTCTATAACTAAAGTCTCTGACTTCCTGGTCAAGTTCCTTAGTTACTAGGATACTGAGATGAAAACATTTAAAGTGAATCTTATTTATTTTTTTTTTTTTTTACTATTTTGTAAAGTATTTAATGCCCTTCTATGGGATGAAATATTAATTTTCATGATTTTTTGTTGACAAATTCTGAGCAGCTCTTAACTGGATCTTCTAATATCACTCCCCATGTCCTAGAAGGATTGAACAAAACACAGTTTTCCAAACGGGCTAAGAAATATAAAGGTTTGGGGTCCCATTTTATTCCTTTCTCATCATCCAAGTGGACACTTTTAATCATCTACGGGTATTTATATGTCCAGGGAATTTGATTATCTAGTTGCAGAGACTGGCAACAAAGTGTTTGTGTATGAGAGAGCACACCCTCCTATTTTTTTCTGCAAATAACTGAGTGTCTGGGCTAGAGTTCTAGGCATTTACCCTCATACAGGTTTGAAACTGGCTTGCTCTGCCTTCCCATAAGGGTATGCTAACCATAACACCTCAGGTCAACCACTTCCTAGTCTTTTCTCCAGTCTTCCTTTTGAAACTGCCCCCCAGGCAGCTACAAGAAGGAAATCTGTGGGAGATGTGTGGAGCCAGGAGAAAGCAAGTAAGCCAAAGTGTGCATGGTTCAGTGAAGCTCCTGCTGGCCTGAAAGGAAACAAGTCATAAGCAATTTATAGACATTATAGTTTTCTAAATTCAATCTGGACTACAGCCATCACTATATACACATGGACATTTCTAGTCTGAATTAAAACTGGTTCCAGTCCAAATGAACTAATCCTCATTGAATGAGGATTAAAGTTAATGCAGACTAGGGCATTCTGAATTAGGCAATTTGAATAAGAATTAACACAGATGTAATAGTTTTCATAGACATTAGGGATGGAAGGGACCTTGTGAGATCATTGGCTTCAGCCCCCTGCCTAAGGGGCAGGAAGTCAGCTGGGGTCAGATGACCCCAGCAAGACAAGCACCTAGGTGCTTCTTAAACGTATCCAGAATAGGTGTTTGCACCACTTCTGGAGGAAGTCTTTTCCAGACCTTGGAGACATGGACGGTAAAGAAGTTTTTCCTTATGTCCAGTCTAAAATGCTCTTCCAGTAACTTGTGACCATTAGATCTTGTCATCCTTTGGGGTGCCCTGGTGAACAGATGTTCTCCCAGTTCCTGATGCACCTCCCTTATATACTTATAGGCTGCTATCAAGTCACCCCTGAGCCTTCACTTCTCCAGGCTGAAGTGTCCCATGCCTCTCAGCCTTTCCTCATAAGGCCTGCTCTCTTCACCTTTAATCATGCATGTGGCTCTCCTCTGGACTCTCTTAAGCTTCTTCATATCCTTTCTAAAGTGTGGAGCCCAGAATTGGATGCAGTACTCCAGCTACAGCCTCACCAAGGCTGAGTAAAGTGGGAGGATGACTTCTTGGGTCTTTCTTGAGGTGCATCAGTAGATGCAAGCCAGAATTTGATTTGCTTTTCCAGCTGCAGCATTGCACTGGTGGCTCATGTCCATTTTGTGATCAATCATGACCCCCAAGTCTCTTTTGGTCTTGGTGCTAATGAGTGTAGCACTGTCGAGTCTATAAGTATGATATAGGTTCTTTCTCTCCAGGTGGAGTACCTTGCATTTAGCTGGGTTGAATGTCATCAGGTTTTGATTTTCCCACCTTGCGAACCTGTCCAGCCAAGCCTGAATCACCAGCCTGTCCTCTAGTGTAACCACACTTCCCCATAATTTGGTGTCATCTATGAACTTAGCCAGGCTGCTTTTGACATCAGAATCCAGATAATTTATGAATATATTAAAGAGTACCAGTCTGAGTACTGAACCCTGAGGAATGCCACTGGTCACCATGCACCATGCTGACTCAGTTCTATCATCTATCACTCTCTGGGCCTGACCATGTAGCCAGTTCCCAAGTCATTATACTGTAAGGTTGCCAAGGCCACAGTTCCCCAATTTTACCACAAGGACATCATGGGAGAGCAAGTCAAAGGCTTTTTTGAAATCCAAATATATGACATCAACCTCTTCTACTGTTTCCAGGTGGTGTGTCACCTGCTCATAGAAGGAAATGAGGTTGGTCAGGCAAGACCTGCCCACAGCAAAGCCATGTTGGCTACCTCTCAGAATGTTGCCTTCCATTAGCCTGTTGTTGATGGTTTCTTTGATGAGTTTTTCCAAGATCTTTCCAAGGATTGAGGTCAAACTGATTGTCCTGTAGTTCCCTGGATCTTCCTTCCTTCCTTTCTTAAAGATAGGCACCAATTGGGCCTCTTCCAATCTTCCAGATCCTCTCCTGAGCACCACAAGTTCTCATTTTAACTCACCACTGGTTGTAATATGATGTCAGCCAACTCTTTTAGCACTCTTGGGTGCATTCCATCCGGGCCAGCTGACTTATGGATGTCCAGCCTCTCAAGCTGTTTCCTCACAAGATCTTTGCCAATTAGCAACATGTATATATAATGCTGATTTTAGGAATAATGGTGCTTAGGAACTCAGATAAGCATTCCCTATGAATGCAGATAAGCATTGCAAATATCATCCCCCGCAGGGGAAACTCAGTTGGTTTTTTACAACACAACAGAAGCTGTCAGGCACAAAGTAACATTTTACAAAGTCAAATGTGTCAACAACACCTCACCCTGACTAAGTATCAGTATCCTGACTGAGCCCTCAGCCCTGCCCAAGCACAAGGGTTACTGGTCTGTGAAAAAGGGGACAACCCCCCTTAATTATCTATTAACACTTAACTAAAATTGAAATTTGATTCAAACTGTAGTTAACATGGTTTAGAAAATGTGAGCATGCTACAAATAGCCTTAGGTTCCAATCTTGGTGCTTGACCCAGTGGGGCAAAATATTACCCCTGTCATCCATCCATGTTCAGTATGTTCCTGAATCAGCCTTAAAGGGAGCACTGGAGAATGCTGATTTGCGGTGTGGTGACTAGGTGGCTGGGAAATAAAAGGCACCCTGGTTCAAACTCTCTATGGGTGAAGGGAGCCTATTACCCAGGGTCTCCAGTTTCCAGAGTGCCCTAATCACTGAACTTTGAGAGCAAAAGAGGGACTTATGTACATGGTCTGGTAGTCATGGGCTTTGACTGCCTCTTTTTTCAGGAGTTTAACATTTCTATGCATTCAAAAGAGGTGGGCCTGTGGGCCCCAGGCAATATTGCATATGCTCACTCTGCACAACTATATAGTTGCACATAGACATTTGTATACGCAGGGCTACACATCAAGGAATAAAATTCCCCTGGGTGTGCACGAGTCAATTATGCCCTGTGGATGACTGCAATGGTGTACATCTATCACATTATTGTGTGGAAGCTTTGTGAGAGGAAAAAAGGCAAGTCACCTTTAAGACTATGACTTTTGGGTTGGCAAGGGTAGAGCCAGTGACTACATAAGCTGTAGTAGGAGTGGAAATGATATATTTGGCCCAGGCAGCAGAGGAGAAAGTAGCTCCCAGATAAGGATTGCCAACACATAACGAATTGTGAGTAGGCCCAAAAAGGCTGAAGCTGGGGCTAGCCATCAAGCTAGAAGCAAAAACTTGAAGAATGAAGAAAAAAAGAGATTTTTTCCTTCAAAATCCAAGTAATTTAATATAATAAATTATAAAATGCAAAAAAACCTTACAAAGATGAACTCATAAAATGCAACACCCCTCCTCCCCACCCCCCAAAAAGAAAAACCAACCCCCCAAAAATATGGGCTTCTCCTGTACCTTATTGCAATGCTGGGGTGAGTTTTCTTCCTGCTTATGCTTGCATGTACTCGCACTTTTAATAGCACACCTACCTTCTCATGTGCCCCTACTGTAGCCCAGCTTTAAACACCAGCAGCTGCAAGGGGATTGGGGGGAGCCTATCACTCTTCCATTAAATTTCTAGCTGATGCTACTGACTCAGCAGCAGGCTCTGCCTGACAACAGAAGAATTAGCTCTTTAAGCGAAAGAGTGTAGAGTTGGGGAAGAATCAGAGGTGAAGCAACCTCCCCTAGTGCCCTGGACAAAGCAGGAGAGAAGAGGAGGAATGACAGAATATTTTCTGACAACTGGAGGGGATGTTGGGTACAATCTCACCTGCTTCAGCTAAGGCTCTCTGCTTTCTGATCTGCGCTGCTATCATCCAACAGCAGCCCTGCCAGGACAGGTCTATTTGTCATCCTTCAGGGGCCCTGCAGGACATATTGCTTGTTCTCTGACCCGGGCTGCTGTGAGCCATCTGCAGCTCCAGTTTGGGATAGACTCCAGCAGCCCTGCAGTGTGCACTCCCCAGAGGACACCCAGGGCTAGTGCCGTGATCACTACTCCTTTCCTTGACTGGCAGCTAAACAGCATTGCCATATTGTCTTGCACTTAATGTGCACATCGAGTTCTAGCGGTTTGTTTTTGGAAAAAAGGTAGGGGTTACATGTAAGAAAGTATGGTAGCTCATTTAGAGCTGCTTATGGGGGCTTTTTTTTCTTCTTAATTTGGACAAGATATATTCTTAGTCTCAGGAGCATTGCCCCCAAACATAGGACAACTGAATAGGCAAGACCAAGGAGGCAACCGGGATACCAAAGTGAAGAGCAGGGTCAGATTGAATGCTGGGGATGTTGAATGCACATTAAAACATGGAACCTGCTACAATGACCAGGACAAAGTGAAAAATTTAAATCCCCCAAAATGCCTTCTAGATGACCAAATCTGAACACATAGTCATCCAAGAAAGAACAGAATGCTATCCTTCATAATTTATCAGAGGTTACAAACGAAGAGTGGCAGAGGAAAGAACAGAAACTTGATCTCTGAGGGCATGTCCCCATGAGCAGGAACATGTGTTTTCCTAGGGAAGAAAGCAGCAGCATAATATATGCCACTGCTACTTGTCCCTGAGGAACACATGCTCAGGCAGTGGCACATTGCCCCAGGTGGGGTACAGGAGGCTGGGCCAACATCTGGACTAGCCACAGCAGACTTATCTGAGGTTCTGGGGGCCTCTGGGAGCTGCAGCCAAGGCTATCTGACAGCAGGGAGCCTGGCCAGCACCCGGAGTGTGGCTCTGGCTGGCCAGGATCCAGTTTCAGGCAGTGCATGCTGCTACCATGTATGCTGCCCCACTTTTTTTAGGCGTGGGGTTTTTTTACACAAGGATCTCCCAGGGTCAACCCTTCACTGCTAATTTGCAGCACAGGGAGTGCCTGCATGTGTGGTGTGCAGTGCTACAGATGGATCTGCGGCACTGCATACCACACGTGAGCACTCATCTGGACATGTCCTGAGGTTTTAAACCCAGCTACCTATTCATATTCATTTCTGTTCTGCACAGTTCCTGTGCTGCCTCAATAATAGCATAACTCATTGTTTATTGAGGATATTGTGATACCAGGAGTAAAGGAACGACTGAATGAAACACAAAGTACACAGACAAACATATGCTGAATAAAGACATTATTATCATAAGGGAGGTTGCAAACTTTGAGAACACTTGAGAACTCTGGATTTTGTCTTGAACAGAGATGGATTAGCAGTCATTTTTAATATTGGGACAATGTTGTTCCAGAGATATCAAAAAACATTTTGGTATGTGCAGGATTGGGCAACTGGTGAAATGATAGGAGGAGATATATTTTTCAGTTAAAAGTGAACTTCAATTAGCTATTGAATTCAATTAGAAGCCTGGGTGATTTGTTCCTTTTTATTCTTTATAGCATATATATATTTGAGATCAGAATAGGTTTACCAGAACAAACTCATTTTCTGAAATATGGATCCAGTTTTATCCATCTGCATTTTTTATGAAGTTGTCTTAATTATTTATGTAGTTTTGATAGAATTTGGATGTTGCTAGATTGTGTGCTATTTTACTATACTCTGTGGACCTAATGAGCTCTGCCATAAATTACAGTAAAAAGATTATTGGGAATAAGGAGCAGATTTAGATGAAGATGATTAGATAATGAGATAAAATGCTATTTGTGGTTTCTTACTGAATATTTACAGTGAACTGTCTAATTTTTAAAAAATAATTGAGCCACTTTTTAATGAGGTTGTTCTATCATGAATGACAGGGCCCTGACCACACTTTGTCTGGATGGAGAGATGAGAGGCAGTGTAACAGGGAGCCCCCTTTGTACACTCCCCTTCTGGGCATTGATATAACAGAAGCTCCTTCTTGCCAGCACTCCCCTCTTTTCACGCATTTCTTTTTCCTTCTAAGTATTGGCAGAGACCTCGCACACTCATTGCACGGGTGTGGCAAGGCTTGGAGCAAGCCAGAAAGTTGAAGTTGCTTTCTGTAGGAGAAACCTACAAACTACATCTACAGCTCAGTTGAGCTAAGTGCTGCTAAAGAAAACAAAAGAACTAAAATATCCACTTCAAAGCAAAGCCTTTAAGAGACAAGAAAAGCCAAGGTGCATTGAAAACATAACTGTAAATATATTCTGGTGAACACATTCCCCCTTTAATTAAGACCTATTTCCCAAAGCAAACTTCCCATATCTGTCTAAGGTTTTATGCTAAAACAGTCTACATGACTGCATCTAACCTAACTCACTTACTGTCCCCAATAGGCTTTGATCCTCACTACCTCACATTGCATTTTTATATATTTCTCACAGAGCATTTTTATATTTCATCTGTCTCATCTTTGCCCTGGCATTCTGTATTTTATGTTTTTACTTTACTTTTACCTTTAACTTTTAACTTTCAATGAATGTATTCTTTAGAGTAAGTCAAAGCTTGTATTACTAAAATTATTATTATAAGAATGCATTGGAATTGTATTGCTGTATTGGACTGGTCCCCTGAGTGCATGTGAGTATGTATGAGCCAGTAGGTAAGCACTCATCTGGACGCGCCCTAGCTCTTAATTGACAATAGCCTAGCCAGAGGAACTTACAAAACCCTACTCTACAAGCCATTTTAAGTTAATCAAGCCACCTTGAGCCTGCAAGGACACAGCCATTGAGTCAATCAAGTCAAGGGTGGACTCCCAAAACTGCACCACTGGGAGGAACCCCCAGTGACTGTGACTGACAGCTGCCATGCACTACACAAGACCCATGTGGGACAGCGACCTTCAGATTGGGCAGCCAAGATGATGCTGGGGGATCACAGAAATTTGGGAGAAAGGGGTAAAAGGCAGTGGTGTGTGACCCTCAGAGGCGCCCTTTCACCCAGCACCTCACCTATGAAGGCAGAAGAACAAGCAGGCAACCCCCTTCTGGAGAAGACATTGCTTTGGAGGAAGCTAACCATTGACAGCAGACTCCAGCACCCTGCATAGGTATAAATCAACATCAGTCCTACACTACCATTGCAGCAATTGCATGTGTGAGTGTATGGTTGTGTCAGTGTGTTAAGGTGGCCAGTTCCCTCATAACTCAAAGTTTGCATTTATGATTTTATTGGTAACTTCACATCCCGTACAATAAATTATAATTTACTATGATTCTGTGAGTTGGTCCTTTATAGCCAACAGCAGTAATGCCAGTGCTCAGCATGTGGTAAAGCCTATGCTGCAAGGAGGTAGGTATGGATCAAGAAGACCTGGCATCATTTTATTTCTCAATTAAAACTGGGAGAAAGGTGCCAGGTTTAAATGCAAGACTGGCTTCAATGCCTGGTTTAAATGAAAGGTGCCTGGTTTAAATCAAAGATGACTGCTACTTGCAGGCAGGTATGGCCGGAGTCTCCAGCTCCTCCAGCTGCTGCAGGGGGTAGCAACCTTTTACAAACAACCAGCTGAATTAATGTAGCTGAGCCCTGAGGTGGGCTGCTGCTTGTAACACAGCTGCTGCAGTTGCTATTTTTCTTGCCAGAAATTCCCCTGCCACCACATAAAACAGATTCTCCTTGTTACCAAATGCTGCCACAGGCTGGATGGACTGTTTGTGGGCCGGATCGAATCTCTTCTCAGCCCAGATCCAGCCCACAGGCCATAGGCTGCCAACCCCTGTGCAAAATGGTTCTGAAATGCTCTGACTCCTGCCCATACTACTTCCTAGGCCATCTACATGAAACATGTTACTGCACAGATGCTTACCACATATGTAGATGCTCACTGTGTGATAATTTGCTCTACTCATGAGTTAATTTTTTACCTGTAAATGCAAGTAGCAAATTAATTTGTGAGTAGTTACTGATCAGTAACACAAATTTGCTACTGGTCAGCCCCACTACCAGGGGCTGCCCTCAGACTAACCCCAGGGCCATGAGACTGGAAGCTTCTCCAGCCCAAGGGCTGGGGTGGCTCTTTGCCTGTCCCAGGTCCTTGCCCTTAAAAGCTCTTGGGACTTTGGGGTACTGGGCCACCTGCAGCCAGCCTCTGGCCACTGCATCTCCCAGCAGAGGCCCTAAGCCAGCTGCAGCAACCTGCCTGGATCCCACTGCTGGTGGCTGGCACCATATCACCACAGGCTTGCCTGTACTATGGCATGACCCCATGCTGGGCGTTGCATGGATTTCACCAGGCCCACCAGCACCAGGACTTCCATATGGAGGCCCAGCAAGCCATTCAGGGAGCCACACTGGCATCTTCCCTGATGGCACACAACACCTCCCAGGGCTGCCACTGGTTCCAGGAGGAGACTGTGTACCTTATCATGCTGTGGACTGAGGCTGAGGTCCTCAGCCAGTTGGTATGGAGCGGGTGCTCCAATGTGCACATCTACAAGGGCCTGTCAGGCCATATGTGGGAGCGCAGAAATGGCTGGCAAGCATGCCAGTGCTGCATAAAGGTCAAGGCCTTGTGGGTCACCATCACTGACCAGAACCACTGGTCGGGGGCTGGCTCCAAGTCCATGCCCTTTATGTGGCAGCTTGATGACATTCTCATTCCCTGAGACCTTGGCTGGAGCTGTTCTGTCGACTAGGCCTGTGCAAATTGGCTAGTATTTGCTTTGGATTTGGATTCAGCCTATTTGGGGGACACTGATTTGATTTGGTGATTCGAATCACTGTCCTGAATTGATTTAGCTGAATCTGATTCAGAGATTTCACTGCTGCTGAATCAGCTGAATCTCTGAATCATGCAGACTTCACCCTCCACCCATTCTCAATGACTGCCCTACCCAGCCCCAGCTCCCAGCTCTTTGAAAAAGAAAAGCCCCCACTCACAGGCTCCTGCCTGGTGGGGGTGATCCCTGCTGCCCCCACTGTCCCACAGCACATGGGAGGGGTTCTGCCATGAGCCCCCTGACCCCTGCTCACTCTCCCAGACTCTCCATGGCTGCCTCGCCCACCCCAGCTCCCAGCCCTTTAAAACAACCCCCCCTCCAAAAGCCCTGACTCACCGGCTGCTTCCCGGGGGGGGGAGCAATCCCCACTGCCCCCCACTGCCCAGCGCTGCATGGGGGGCTCTACATGAGGCTGCAGAATCCCTGATGCCACTGCAGCAGCCAGTAAGTTTGGGGGTTTTAGGTTGTTTTTTTAAAAGAGCTGGGAGCTGAGGCAGGCAGGGCAGCCTTGGGGGGGGGCTACAAGAGCGGACGGGGGTCAGGGGCACTCAGGGGGCTGGGGTAGCAGGCAGGGGATGGGGCCTGGTGGGGGTCCCCCCATGGTACCCTTCCTGCTCCTCCAGCCTCCCCTCCCCCACCCACTACTTACCAGCTTGGAGTCTGGGTCCAGCTCCCTGCTGTAGCAGGTTGGGGCTGCCCGAATCATCAAAGCTCTCCTAATCTTTTCCAAATCAATTTGGAGAGCTTTGAATTGATTTGGACCTTTTAATTGGTCCCCTGATTCGATTCAGATTCAGAGATTTGGCCACTCAATCGGGCCGAATCTCCTCCAAATAGAATGAGCATCTGAAGCTTTGCACAGCCCTACTATCTACTCCAGCATGGGTAGCCTGCCCAAGCCTCCACTTCACCCTGGCATCCACAGTGATGCATCACCAGGGGAAGGCCCCTTGGGCTGCCAGGAGCCCATCCCACTGTGCTCTCTGCCCCTTGTCCAGCAGCTCTGGGAGCCCAGGCCAGTACCCGCCTTGACAACTATGGGTGTTCAGTCCCACTCAAGAGGCCAGGCTGGCTATGGCACAGCCAGCCCTCAGCAGCTCCAGCTCCTCCCTGGAGGGGACCTCTGCCCGGGCAGCTGGATGTCATGCCTCTGCAACCCAGGACACCACCAGGAACTGCACGTCCTTAGTGCCAGCAGGGACCAATTTGGGCTGCTGGACATGCCTGCCATGCCCACATGGTAAGGCCTGCACTGTGAGGGGAGAAACCTCTCCATGACTGCCCCTGCCCTTTCCTGGGCCAGCAACATTTTCCTTGCCCCAGGTCCCCGCACCTCCGTATCATACAGGGAGGAGGGATGGAGTGCAAAACTATATTGAGCAGCTGTGCCCCTACAGCTAGGCAGGCATGGGCCTCTCACACATGGAGGAATGTGTCTATGCCTGAGGTGATGTCTTCCAATGCTGTGGGGAGCAGGGACGTGTAGAAGAGCAAAGGTAGTCCTCTAGGTGGTGGCGGAGATTGTGGGGCAGTGCAGGCTTGCCTTCCACACTATTGAAGCTCAGGGTCCTGTGCCTCATTCTCAGGTATGCCTGGGGTACCATGGTGACCAGCAGCTGCAGGGCATAGTGAGACAGGCACCCCTGGTCCATGCAGATAGCTCCTCACAGTGTACCTGGGACGTTCTAAGCAGGGACATGCTTATGATGCAGAGCTGGCACAGGGGAAGCCTGGCCCAGGGCATCTCCCTGAAGAGGCCCCCTTGGGGAAGAAGAGGGTGCCACCAGCTCTGCAACACAGTAGGCTGGGAGCCGCTTGACCCCCAACCCTGGGTGTCATTGGCCTGGAGGCAGCACAGGAGACAGGCTGGCCTGCAGGAGGAGGAGGAGGGGGGATGGCTCTGGAGCCATAGCAGTAGGTGCTTCCAGGAGTCAGGCCTCTCCCAGCCTGGGAAGGGGGTGGGGTAGGCAGGCTGCCTGCAGCCAGCACCCAGAGGCCCACCGGGGCAAATAGGGACAGGGGACTCATCTGGCAGCTGCCTGTGACAGAGCCTGCTGGCCAACTTACCATTATCTCTGGGCACCCATCATAGGCAGTGGAAGGGGTGGCAAATGGGGCTCACCCCCCCGCCCCAGACACAGGCAGCAAGTAAGGACCAAGGGAATCCTGGCTTCATGCTGCTGCAGCGGGGGGGAGGGGCATGCACACTCAGATACCCTGCACATCCAGGGTCACAGCCAACTCAGCAGGCAGGTAAGTTTTTTTCTGTTTTATTTACCTGGACTTTGGAGAAAAGGGGGAGCAGATTGAGACCCTCATAGTGCAGAAGGCATTCTGGTAGGGCCAGTGGCAAAGCATTCATCGCTGCCCCACTCCCTGCTGCACTGTGGGGACTGCCCCATGACCCGGCTCAGCTGAAGTCCCATTCACGGGGCCTGGCCAGGGGTCATGGGGCAACCAGAGCCCAGCAGCTCATTCATGGGCATGGGCAGGTGGCTCCCACCCCTGCACACACTGTGGGGAGGTTGGGAGACAGGGGCACATTCCCCCTCCCCCTTCACTCCCCTGTGCCATGCCCCTGGATGAGCCACTGGGCTCTGATTGCCCCACAACCTGGCCTGGTCCAGCTGGGGCCCATTCACAGAGAATAGGGCTCCAGCCAGGCTGAGTTGTGGCATAAGTGGAGCCTGGCAGCTCCTCCAGAGGTGCAGTGCCAGGCAGCCAAGGGTGGGGCATGTGGACTCCTGGTCTGTGCATGGAGCAAGGGTGGGCTGCAGATGTGCGCTGGGTTCTGCCTGCTCCTTACCTCACTGCTGCCTTTGAAAGTGGCACAGTGCAGCGCCATGTGAGTCCCACCTCTGGGTGGGCTGAGCAGCAAGGCACATGGTACTGCACCACTTTCAAAGGTGACAGTGAGGCAGGGAGCAAGCAGATCCAAGCCCAAAGCTGCAGCCTGCCCTTGCCCTGTGCAAAGACTGGGGGCCGCATGCCCCACCCCCCCTTGGCTGCCTGGTGCTGTGCCTCAGGAGGAGCTGCCATGCTGTGTCAGGCTTTTCCCCAGGGATGATGTGGGGCAGGCACAGGAGTTCTGCTGGGTCCATCTCCTCTGGCCCAGCAGTGCAGCCAAGGATGGCCCCGTTGCAGCACCTGGCTTTGGGCCACCCTGGGCAGTGCAGGGAAGCAGCTGCGGATGCTGCGGGGCAGAGTGTAGCTAATTCTTGGGGGCTGCTGGTGCTGAGCAGTGACTCCAGGCACAGGGGAAGGGGCACAGGGGAAGGGATGGCCCCATGGGTACTGTGGGCCCTGGCCCTTATCCCAGTCCTGGCTCTGCTCCAATCCCTGCCCATTCCCAGCCCCACTCCTCCCCCCCATGGCCCTTTCCCTTCCCCGCACCTTCCCCTGCAGACTTTGCCATGGGGGGGGGGGGTGAGATGCATGTTTACATGCATGCTCAACCCCCCTACTCCAAAATTTTTTTTCTCCCTCCACCTATGGCACCCATGAATGCATGACCCCCCAATCTGAGGGCAAGCAGTGCACAGCTCACTGGTATTGAACGTGTTATCTCAGAAATGTTGCAAACTCTCACAAACAACATAGGGCTCATAGGGGGCATGCCAGGAATGACAGCCTCCCCACTGTGGATGCTGAGCGGATGCAATATGAACTAGAAAAGCTAGACATTTATAAGTCAGCAGGATGGACTTCATCTGAGAGTGCTGAAGGAGCTGGCTGAGGTCATCGCAGAACCCCTGGCAAAGCTCTTTCAGAATTCGTGGCACACGGGAAATCCCTGAGGACTGGAAGAGGGCAAACATTATGCCCATCTTCAAGAAGGGGAAGAGGGAGGACCCAGGCACCTATAGGCCAATCAGCCTAATCTCTACCCCAGGGAAAATCCTGGAAAAGCTTATTAAAGAATCTATGTGCGATACACTCGAGGAAGGTAAGATTTTGAATGACAGCCAACATGGCTTTGTTGCAGGTAGGGCTTGTCTTACCAATCTCATCTTCTATGACCAGGTCTTTCATCACCTGGACATGGGAGATGAGGTAGACATTATATACCTAGACTTCCAAAAGGCTTTTCATTTAGTGTCTCCCATGATATCCTTGTGGGAAAACTGGAATATTGCAGGCTCAGCTGCTCAACGGTTCAGTGGTTGGGTGGGAAACTGGCTACAGGGTTCTTATGAACAGATCTGTCTCATCCTGGTGCAAAGTGGCCTGTGGTGTTCCTCAGGGGTACGTGCTTGGACTGGTGCTTTTCAACATTTTTATCAATTATTTGGATGGGGGAGTGAAAAGCTCACTGGCCAAGTTCATGGAAAACACTAAGTTATGAGGCAGTGTGGTCAAGTCAGAAGATAGGTTGCAGATACAGGCAGACCTGGACAGGTTCATAGGATCGTAGAATCATAGAATCAATGAGTCAGAGGGACTGAGACAGATCATCTAGTCCAACCCCCTGCCATGGGCAGGAAGGAGCACTGGCGGTGGCAGGGGTCATAAGACCCTAGCCAGGTGCCTATCCAGTCTCCTCTTGAAGATTTCTAGGGAAGGTGAGAGCACCGCCTCTCTGGGGAGCCTATTCCAGGCTCTGGCCACCCTTACAATGAGGTACTTCTTCCTAATATCTAACCTAAACCTATCCTCCCTCAGCTTGTGGCCATTGTTCCTGGTGACTCCCAGGGGGGCCCCAGTGAACAGACTTTCCCTGAGTCCCTGCTGGTGGCCCCTGATAAGGTTGTAGGCAGCCACAAGATCCCCCTCAGTCTCCTCCTGCGGAGACTGAAGAGATTCAGGTCCCTCAGCCTTTCCTCATAGGGTTGGCCATGGAGGCCCTCAACCGTATGAGTGGCCTCCTCTGGACCCTCTCCAGGTTCTCCACATCCTTCTTGAAGTTTGTCGCCCAGAACTGGATGCAGGACTCCAGCTGCGGCCTGACCATCGCTGCAAAGAGGGGGAGCAAGACCTCTCTGAACCTGTTAGTGATGCCCCTGTTGATGCATGACAGGGTGCGGTTGGCTCTGCCTATTGCTTCATTGCATTGGTGACTCACATTCATCCTAGAGTCAATCCTGACTCCAAGATCCCTCTCTGTCTCTGTGCTGCTGAGAGGGTCAGCCCCTAACCTATAACCATAATGCTGGTTCCCTCTCCCCAGGTGCAGCACCCTGCACTTGTCCTTGTTGAACCGCATCCTGTTCAGATTAGCCCACTTCTCCAACCTATCCAGGTCTGCCTGGATGCAGTCCCTGCCTGCCAGTGTATTCACTTTACCCCACAGCTTGGTGTCATCAGCGAACTTGAACAGGGTGCTCTCCACACCCTCGTCCAGGTCACAAATGAAGATATTGAACAGCACCAGCCCAAGGACTGAGCCCTGGGGAACTCCACTGCCCACACCCACCCAGGGCGACATTGACCCGTCCATCACCACTCTCTGGGTGCACCCCTGGAGCCAGTTTGCCACCCATGTGACTGTGCATTTGTCAATGCCACAGTGTCTCAGCTTGCCCTCCAGAATTGGGTGGGACACTGTGTCAGAGGCCTTCTGGAAGTCCAAGAAGATGACATTGACTTCCTCCTTCACATCTAAGCTCTTTGTTACCTGGTCATAGAAAGAGACCAGGTTAGTCAGGCAGGATTGGCCTTGCACGAACCCATGTTGGTTATCCCTCAACATCACTTCCCCTGTAGGGCTCGAGAGTTGGGCAGACTGAAACCAGATGAGGTTTAACACTTCCATGTGTAAGGAGTTCCATCTGGGGGCAAACAACCCTCAATGTAAATACAGGCTTGGTGGTGACAGCTTGATTTGCACTGTGGCCAAAAGGCAGCTAGGGATAATGATTGACCATTGCATAAATATGAGCTGTCAATGTGAGGTGGTGGCCAGCAGGGCAAATAACACACTGACATGCATCATCTTGTGTAAAACTAAGGAAGTGATACTCCTGCTGTACTTAGCACTGGTGAGACCACAGTTGGAGTGCTGTGTCTAGTTCTGGAAGCTGCACTTCAATAAGGATGTGGAAAAATTTGAGGGGGTCCAGAAAAGAGCCATCCATATGATCAGGGACTTACAAGGCAAGCCATATGAGAAAAGCCAAGGGACCTGGGCCTCTTTATCCTAAAGAAGAGAAGAGTGAGAGGGGACTTGATAGCAGTTTACCACTATATTAGAGGAGTGCATCAGGAGCTCGGTGAACAACTGTTCACTAGGGCACCCCTAGGGCACCAGGACCAATGGATACAAACTCCTGGAAGGCCGCTTCAGGCTAAATACCTGAAAAAACTACTTTACAGTCAAGGTATCCAGACTGTGGAATAAACTCTCTCCAGAGGTGGTGTTGTTTGTCTAGCTGCTCATGGTGGCTGAGGAGCAGGTAGTGGGGTCATGGGCTTGATGCATGGGAGACTTTGCCTGTGAGTGGGAGGGGGATGCTTGTAATGTGGAGAGGGATTCATGCAAGGTGGCAAGGGACCAGGAGTTCAGGGGCAGGCTCCTGGCCCTGGAGGTGAGGCACCTGGATGCCCAGGAGAGGCAGGCTGCCCTAGCGGCCAGGGCAGTGGAGGTCAAGAAGAAGGACTGCCAGGTTCTTGACACCATCCTGGCTCTGGTACTCACCTTCATGCCCCTCGCTACCCTGTCCCCAGCCACAGCCCCACCTGCCCCCTTGTAGCCACCCACTGCCCAGAAGCAGGCTCCCCATGGGTCTTGGCTGAAGTGCAGGGGTGCCTCCATCAGCCAGGTGCCCCTGCCCCAGTCACCCAGCTCCCCCACCTGGGCCCAGCCCCATTGTTCACCCCAGCTCCATGTGGCCCTAGAGCAGGACCTGCCTGCAGCAGGACCAGGACGATGAGTGGGCCCTCCTGGTCTGGCCTGATGGCTGTATGATGGGGAGCAGCATTTGCCAAGTGAGGCCCACACGTGTCAGCCTCACTGCCAGATGCACACATATGAGGATGCAGCCAGAGGCCAGGCTGCTGGGCACCTGTCCCTGGGCACCACTCCCTAGGTGCCCCACCCCACTTCTCCCCATCCTGGGAAGGCACAAACACCACTGGACATACTTTGCACAGGTAAAAGGGTGCTTTATCAGTGCTGGGTAGTGAAGGGGCTCTGCGGTTCAGGAAGGAGGGCAGACAAGTTTTGATGTGAGGGAGTGAGGGGAGCAGGATTCTGTTGCTGGGGAGAAAGGAGACAGGAGGGTCTGTGTTTGTGGAGGGGATTAAAGTGCTTTTCTGAGAACTGCTCACAGTGAGCATGGTGCTGGAGGTTCAGGGTGGGGCTGGGGTCTGTGGGCAGTTGTTCAGGTGGCCTGTAGTGGGGAGTGCAGGAAGAGGTGGTCGGCCAGCACCTTTTGCATGTGTTGTTGTGGTCTCTGCTTGTAGGTGAATGGCTTGCCTGGAGCCTTGGCAGGTGGGGCCCTCTGCTGTGGCTGTCACTGCAGCTGGTGCTCCTAGTGCCAGAGGTCCTCTGCCTACCACACCTCCTTCATCCTCCTTGCAGGCCTCATGGAAGAGCTCTCCCCAAGCCTCACTGATGTCATGCAGCACACAGGCTGTAATGAAGACCTAGAGGATGTTGGCCTCCATGACCTCAAAGCAGGCAGTGAAAGTATGCCAGCTTCCCTTCAGGCACCTGAAGAACCACACCCCTAGCATGCAGATCTGGCTGAGGCACTGGTTGAAGTGTTCCTGGTGGGGGTCCAACTGGCCAGTGTAGGACTGCATGAGCCAGGGGAGAAAGAGGATAGGTGGGATTCCCCGAGGAAGAGGGGTGGGACTGCCCCTGTAACCAGCTGGAGATCCAGTACCCTTGGTGCAAAGAACTGGAAGGGTGGAGTTGTGTAATATGTGCGCATTATGAGTGCTTCCTGCCCAGCCAGTGCTCACATTGGTGAAGGCTCCACAGTAGTTGATGATGACGGCTCGAAGCATGATGGAGTGGAAGCCCCACTGTCTGTAGTAGGGGTGGTCACTGAGGGGCAGGCATGTGATAGGGATTCGGGTCCTGTCCAGGGCCCTGATGCACTGGGGGAAGCACAGGGCATGGGACCCCCCTGACTGTCCAGGAGGTGGTGCACCTGTAACACAGTGTACCCCAGCACATCCTGAAGGGTGCACTGGCAGCTGCCTTGCCTATGCAGAAGAGGTGGCCAATGTAGTGGAGGCTGGTGGATGTGGCCAGTTTGAGCATGTCCATGGCCAGCCAGGTGTCTGCAGGGAGGGGCCGCCACATGGCAGTGGTTAGCCACTTCAGGTGTGGGTGGAACTGGTCAAGGAGCTCCTGGAATGTGGCCTAGGTCATCTGGAATGTCTCCAGCCACTGCTCATTGTTCAAGGTGGTGTGGCATGGATGGCACTAGTAGTGGCATCCATGTGTGCATCATTGGCATCCCTGCCAGGGTCTGGGAGGTAACACAGGGTCTGTGCAGCAGCATTGTGGTGGCAGGGAGCCTGGGATAGAACACTGAGCCTGTTCAGGTAGTTGCACCATGGGGGGGATGGCAGGGAGGAGGGCGGCGCTAGTGCTGAGACTGACTTGGGCCAGGTGTCAGTCACCATGGTAGGGCAGCATGGCAATCAAGGTGGCAAGCAGCAGCCTGGGGAAGTGGATGTTGCTTCTGGGACCTGGCGGTGGAGCAGCCATGGTGCGGTGGGCAGAGGCTGTGGTGACAGAGCCAGTGTTCTGGCACTGTGTTCTGTGGGCTGCTCTGGGCTGGGAAGGCATGTGGACATGAAGTAGGCAGTGGGACTGGTTCTTAAAGATGGCTGCCAGCTGCAGGCAGGTACGGCCAGAGTTTCCAGTTCCTCCAGCTGCTGAGGGGGCTGGTGCAGAGCTGGAGATGGTAGAAGCAGACTGATGCCATGAGTAGCAAATCTGTTCCCAAATGGACACATATGTAGATGTGTGCCAAGGGTGGGTTTACTCCAGAGTAAATTACCTGTTCCAGGTAAATTACCTGCTCCAGGTAAACCCATCCAGGAGCAATTGCATGTGTAGACACTTCCCCTGAGACTGGTGGGCTTGGGAGGCATACTATGTGAGTGGATTATGTGAGAGATTGCCAGCCTGTGTGTTTATTTTGCTAAAGTTTTGATTCCATTCCTGTATGTTACAGAGAGAAAACCACGTTCTCCTATTTCTCTTATCCAAAAGAATATGTATGGCTGAGTGTGGCAGGACTGTGTGTTTGTGCCTGCCACTTTAAGACCTGGGGCCAAGCAGCCAGCAGGTGCTTAATTGTGGCAGCCATTGTAATGCTCTGGCCGCCCATATAAACAGGGCATTTGGCTGCTAGCTGGAGAGGCAGCAACATCACCTGGCTGCCAGGCTTCATGGAATACCCTGGAGATAAGGGAGGAGCTATAGGGGATGGTTTGGAGGCTCCTGGTCCTGGGCATGACCTAAAACTGCACCTGCCAGGAGTGGGTTGCCTGGTGGGGCTCTCAGTGGTGTGGGAGCCCCCAGGAAATGCCAGGCCAGTTACCACCCTGGTGAAAAGCAGATCAGGGTGCCTTAACCCCAGCTCCCACAACTGGGTGGGTTACCCCCTTGTAGGTTCCGGAAGGTGGATCCCAGTAAGAGATTGGGGTCATAGACTCAGAAACCTGTCTTGAAATCCCCAACCTGGTCAATGCTGGTGCCAGGACCAGAAGGGTCAAAGGGCTAGGGGCCCACTACGAGGGATGCCCAGAGCTGAGGGCCTGGGGTTCTGACTGGCCTAGAGGTGAGGCCAGGGCCAGTGTAGCCAAAGGTCCCAGGGGGACCACACCCATAAGGGGAAGCAGCTCAGGGAGCTATGCAGCCTAGAATGAAGGTGGAGTAGGCTGCCTGAGTGGAGGGATCCAGGTGGGGTTCAAACAGGAGGATTCGGGGGCCCAGGGTGGAGCCAATGATATTGACAACTGTGGATGCCATCTGCAAGGCATGGACTGCAGTGTAGGGGAGGTATGGAGCTGCAGACAGCGCCCCCTGGCATCGGGGCAGTAAATGGGCAGCCTCCCACTTAATTAACTATTAATTAGATATCAAAGCGTGGCAGGAAGTTAGCCCAGAAACAGGTTGGCGGGCCGAAGACAGGTTGGCCCAGAGAAGGCCCCTGTTACACTGTGCTTATATAAGTTGATCCAAAGGAATTGTTGGTAAAGATTTCTATAACGATAAATAAAAAGAGCAGCTTCCTCAAACACAAATAAAGCAAGTTCATGAGAAGCCAATTACATCTCACTGATGAGTGCAAACAATTGACTTGCAAGTCATCTGGATTCAGTGTTACATTGAGCCGGAAGGTGCAAACACTATGTCTTCCTGACTCTGTCATGGAGAGGAAGGTGAAAACTACATATGCCCAGCATAGTGGGAGCCACGTGCTTGCTCCAGTCTCTGCCCTGCAGTTGGTGCAGAGTGATTTATATGCATGTGACTTAATCAGAGCAAATAGATAAGAGGCAAATTACAGCTGTGCAGATACTCTTCACAGACTAGCATTAAAGAGCCATGACAATGATTGCATGGACTTCTTCAATTGTGGTCCCCCACTGGTTCCAGGGTGATTGTACTTTCACCAAGGACTTGCTACTCTTTTAAAATTGCCAGTCCTAAAAGTCTAGCTTGACTATAGGACCCATGCAGAGAAAGGGAGGGGCTTAAACCCTCCCAAGCGATGGGGATAAAAGTGCACTCTCTATATATACAAGAGAAGCCAAGAACATGACCTGCCCAACATTTCTTACTCAGATATGGTTGGATTTCCCTAGAGGGGAAAGCAAGATATGTGAGACAAAAACAAGGCACAGAACACTTTGAAATTGTCAATCCCTAGATTATTGTCCCTGTTATAACCCAGTTTGGCAGCACCAAGTGCTGCAGTCCTTGTTACAAGTCCCCAGAGAATTGGTCTGCGGCTGAGCACCCCTTTGTCTTGGATGCTGCTGACTGCCCTGGCAAGCAGTTTGCTTTAGAGATGCTGTTCTCCACTTTTGAAGTCAACAGTGCAGAGGGAGGGGAACATGAGCAGATTTGTGTATTAAGTTAATGATTAGACCCAGTTGACCTGGCACTGATTAATTTTCTGCTTAGCTCCCAGAGACAGGCCCTCTTCTCTGCTGCCAGCAGTGAGCTTGCACAGCATTATTACCTCCACTCTGCTGGGAAATTAGCTTTGGGAACAGCAAAGGTGAGAGGAATCCAGATTAAACAAGCCTGGCCTAGTTTATAGTTTAGCTGGGGGTCATATGATGCAGTTCCCTTCTGCCCATTGGTGCCTTCTTGAAGTGAAGGAAAGCTTATGATGCACACTGAAATAGCCAGGGTACAAGGTGAACTGTGGAGAGTGCAAATGTGCAGGCAAATCATCAAAGGGAACTGGATAGAGATAATCTTTGCTCTCTACAAAGCTGAGCACAGCCGCAGCATGAGGTGTCTTCTCCCTGAGTCTAAGTCCAGCCAGTTTGAACTGAAGAAATAGAAAGTTAAAGAGTTGTTCTCTTCCTCTTCAGGTAGCAAGGCATAAACGCTACAGAAAATACCAGATCCGTATTTTATTATGTTGTGAAAACCACCACCCAGGCTTGAAAGAGAGAGTGAGAGTTAGCAAAAAAGACTGAACACAACTTAATGAGAATCTCACCAAAAGCTAGACAAACAATGGATGTGATATCCTTCAGGTTTCAGACCCTGGAGACCAGGTTGGGTACAATCCAGACATACCCTGAACTAGACCTTGAAAAGAAAACTGCCTGAAATCTGCTCAGCATGGGCTTTGGAACATTCATACGGTATGAAATCCTTGGCATCACAAGCTGATTTATAGAAAAAGCTGGCAATGCTACTGGTCATTGAATCAGAAAGTGGAATAAATGTATATCCCAAAGTTGGTACCCCAGACTAGCTAGCCTCAAAACTGTTTTAATATTAAAGAAAAGGATTATGGGGTGCAAAATCAAAATTTGGCATATTTCAGTCCCGTTGGAAAATCAAAACATAGTTCACGGTGATTCTGTTCCAGCGCTCACTGACAATCTAAATAAGGGAAAGCAAGGGACTTATCCAAGGACACACGGCAGGTTAGAGGCAGGCCTGGGACTAAACCCAGATTGCTGCTCCCTGAGGGTATAGTTCCACATTACAATTAGGACATGCAAAAATTAGGCAGCATTAAAAGTTACATCGTTGTCTAAACAGTCGCACATTAAGGTTTAATGCACTCTCCAACTTGCACTACTCACACTTCTCGCTGGCGGGCTGGTGAACAGGGGTGTGGCTAGTAACTGTCAAATCTGCCCTTGCCTGGCAGTTCCCTGCCCATCTGCCAGCTTCTCCTCTTATGCTTCTCCCCCTTCTGTTGGGTTTTCCCCTCCCAACTTGCCTGCTGCTGCTTGGCTGTCCCAGCTACCAGTCCAGGGCATAAGAGTCCAGGAAGATAGCTAGTCCATTTGGGAGTGGTGCCCTCTGGGATACTGGAGGACTGCAGATCACTGGTATTAGCCTCCTAGAGCAGACTGAAGTTACTGCAAAACGAGTTACTTAACACCACCTGGAGTTAATCTTCATCTGAAGAGGATTAACTCTGAGAGCTCATAGGGTGCTTATCTTGTCTTTTCCTGTGATAACTTGAGGATGCTCTCATCTTAAGTGCATTTGACATGTTTGAAAGGTAACGTAACTACACCTTAAGATCTCCACTCTGCCAAGAAAGAGCACAGGTTTTTTTTAAAGTGAGGGAAATACTTCAAGAGAAAGATACAGATGTACGAGACAGCAAGTAATGGGTATTCCTCAGGGTTCTGAAAGGCTTAGCCCCATGATTTGGACCTCCTAGGTCCTTAAAATGAGACTTGAAATCTCAAATTGAGAGATGTGTCATGGTATCTCTGGTTCTTCCTTTCCTATTTCCTGTCACTGTGGAAATATGATATGAAACAATGTCCCTCCTTTCTGCGCTTTCTAAAGTAGCGACCAGAAGTGAATAAAAGTATGTTTCTGAGGAAGACACTGACCCAGCTGTTTGCATGGGTTGATCAGATGGCTGCAGATAGGAACCCAAATATACCCAGTGTCCTGCTGGGATATGGCATGTCTGCAGGATGTTGCAGGTATTCCATATGCATCTTCCCCAGAAAATACTACTTTCATAGCAGTTCAGGGTTTTACAGGTGCTCTGGAAAGAGGACAGCATACCTGCTTTGATATGTCAAGGATTTGATTGAAGCTCAGGTCAGCTTGAAACAAAACATCTGTCAGCTCTTATCATAAAAGCTGTTTTCATTTTTCATTGTTGGTGGATTTATTTCAGTGGTTGTGAAAATGGATGGGCACTACCCTCTTCCCTGTCACTCAGGCTTGTAGCATGGATGTCATTCTTAACTACACTGTCTTTCTAGGTCAGCCAGGCCATATCTAAATCTTGTAGCCCATTCCTATATAGATAACTGTTGCTGGTAGGTGTTGTAAGGCTTCAGCACCTTTCTGGTCAGTACCTTGTTCCCTAGCGACATCAGGGTGAGATCGCACTCTTGGGCCACCTAGATGGTTTGGGCGCTGCTCCTACTCTCCTTCCATGTCTTTGATGTTAATTCATGGGGAGGCAGTTCCCTGTTGGTGGGCCCAAAGGGTCTTGACTCTGGTCTTTTCTTCGTGGGGCTCCAAACCTCCCCTTTACCCCACTCTTACCACATCCATGGCCTGGGAAGACACTGCTCCCTGTAGTCTTCCCTGGGACGATCTCTTTTCATCCGTGTTACCTGCCTCGACCTGGGTCGGGTCTTTCCGGCCGTCAATCTATCCCGAGTCGATCCCTTGCCTTTGGATCGGCTTTTAGGCAACTAAACCTGACCCAGCCAGGGGTGACTGTAACTTACGATAATTTCAGCTGAAAAGCTGTTTGGCATCTGCCGATGGGTACCTGGGATTCTGGCTCCCAGGACCACCCTGGGGAGGGAATCCATCCGTCTCTCCCCTCCTAACAGGCTCAGGGGGCAGGCCGCCTCCCAGTTTGTTTTTTCCTGGGACCCAGCTGACTCAGAGTTAATTACTCCTGGTCCCACCACCTGCTGGTACATGCCGCTTCCCTGTAGGGCTCGATGCAGCCACCACCTGCTCCTCCCTTTTCACTGGGCTGCCCAAGGGGTATAGCCATCCCCCGTTGCCCCTCCCAGCCATGGTACCTGAGCTCTCTGATGCAGTTGTGGCTTCGCCTGGACTTGTGCTGGGGAACGGCTTCTCGTTGCTGGGGCTCCCTGGCAATACTCATCTCCCAGAGCCTAGGCTCCTTGTTCCTTCAGCCAGGCTTCCCCAGCAGACACTTGGGTTCCCTTCCCCGTGCTCGGGGCCAATGCCACCTGGCTCCAGCGTCTCCCAGCCAGCGTGCTGCTCTTGTCTCCCCGGCCAGCTAACTGCTTCTCCAGCTGCTCTTTGAGCACCCCATACTTCTCTGAAGTCCTGCCCCCAGGGCTTGCTGATTTACAGGCTTAGGCAGCTCTGGAACTGCAGAGACTGCGTCGGCATTTCCCTGCAGATGCTGCTTGTCTTTGTCCTTGCAGTGAGTATTGGGACTCATCGGTAGGGGTCCTGGGACATGTTGGGGGTGGCTTTTGCCTCCCTTCTCACAACAACATTTAGGGAAAGAAAGTCAGCCATTTTAGGGGTTTGATTTCAGAGGTATATGCTAGAGTTCTCTGCAAATAAAAATAAAACATTTCCAAAAACAATAGATCATATAAAATGTACTTAACCAACACTAGGTAACTCAAATTTGGACATCATAATGATGGATAAAAAGAATCACTGAATGAAAAATTGGAGGTTGCCTAGATTCCACTGATCGTGACCTGACTAGGTTCAGTGCAGGCAGTCCTCAACTTCAGACGTTTTGAGTTGCAATGAATGGCACTTACAATATTTATAAATTGGCACCCTATTTTGACCTTCTGATGTCAGTTTCAACTTTACAGTGGTTGATCTGATGCCAAACCGTACCAGCGAACAGGTTGCCCATCTCCCTGGAGAACATCTGTCCAAACTTCCTCAAACACTTTCTTTAAGAAAGCAGACAAGACTCCAGAAGAACCTGCAGACAAGACTCCTGAGAAGACTCCAGCCAAGAGCCCTTCAAAAAGTCCAGCAAAGGCACCTCAAAGAGGTCATTCCAAATCAACATGATTGCTATTTACAATAAATACATTAATATAGCTATATTACTCATCTATAATTCCCTGAGTACAAAATTCTGGGTTATTTTTAGTGAAAATAGGGCATCGGGCCTTGGTTCAGGAACCAATCCCCCATTTATAACATTACTCCTATGGGAAAATCAGTTCTAAGTTATAACTTTTTGACTTAAAATGCAAATTTCAGGAACCTATTGTGTTGTAAGTCCGAGGACTGACCGTATGTGCAAAGGTAATTTGTAACCAGTAATATGTATTTGGTCCTTCAAAAGGGCTAGTTTCCCAAAGCTGAAGAAAAGTATGAGCAAAATTAACTGAGTGAAAAAAATTGAATGAAAACTGTTTTTTCTAAATATTTTATTTGATAATCAAAAAGTCATAGATATTGAGATCTGAGAGAAGGTATAACAGTACCCAAAAATGTGTGTGTGTCCCTCCCAACTATGCAGTTGGTTCAATAAAAGCTATCACCTTCAAAAATCCTTATCTCATGCACAGATTCTTAAGGAAGTGCCCAATGTTGGAAATATACACATTGTTGCTCAATAGCCAAGTAAAGACAGAAGCTAAAAATAAAAAAATGTATATATAAGAAATGTAGAAGTGGAATAAATAATCATCAGAATATATTGGAAGTTATGACTTGGAAAAATGTAAGGGAAGGTAAAAACATCAGAAAGAAAAACTGGCAGGGCTGATAAGAAAGAGTTTATTTAAACTAAATCAAGCAAATCTTAGCAATGATTTAGAGCCCATTACTAGATAAAAATGGTAATATTACTAGTAATGGTCCATAAAAGACAGTAACATGATTCTGCATAAGCTCTATATGCCCATGAAAAAGCACAGGCTGCCTCCTGGCATATTTTTAGAACTGAAGACCACAGTCACATCCATCTCACCTATAGTCTATCTTTTGCTGATTAATTTAACATCTAGAGGAAACACTGGATCTTCGGGAAACTCAGGTTTGTTGTTCTAAGCCAGGGTCAGCTACTGATCCACAACACAGTCAGTTGCTGGACTGGAAGCGACCACGGACTGGCAAACCGCAGCCCCCCCCCGAGTTGGATGGAGAGGCAGCAGCTCCTTCTGCAGGGCCTGCAGCAGTGCAGGGTTTGGCTCTGCCCCCCTCCCAGGGGACGGGGGTATCTTTACCTGTGTTTTGGCCAGAAATTCTGGCCATGGTCAGCTGTGACTACTGGGTCGTAGCCACTTCCGGGCTGTGGTTTGCCAGGCTATGGCATAAAAACATTGGGAACCCCTGTTCTAGGCTCTTCCTTGTCCCCTTACCAAATCCAGTTGGTAAGAGGCCAAGCATGGGGAGTAGAGATTGCTTTTCAGCAGATGTTGGTGTTCTGCAGAAAAGCAATCTTTACTCCCTATGCTTGGCCGCTTACCAACTGAATTTTCCCTAAAGGATTTGATGGCTGTTCTCAGAGCTTTGCAGACATAACTAGGTGTGTTTCAAACAAAATTGAAGACCCTTCAGCAGGAGAGAGAAGTCCTGAAGGCCCAAGATGCTATCCAAAGTAACTCAGCAGCAGCAGCCATTCATGCTCCCTGCGAGTCCAAAGCCTGAGTGCTTTGATAATTACCTGAAAACTTTGGGGGTTTACAAGCAATGAGACCACTTATTTTCTTTTTGTCTCCAGATCGACCCCTCTGATAATGTGAAGGTATGTTGGATGATAAGCCATATTTTTGCCAGTATCCACAGACGGGGTCATCTACTGATGTCCCCTCCTGGACATTATGGAAGTGTTTATCTAGGCCATAACAGGAATGTTCTACCTTGCTGGGCCAGGCCATCAGAGACAGCCATGCAAAGGCTAAGGTAGGGCCATAACCCTAATTCAGCTCTAGCTCCTGACCTGTTCCCAGTGTGATCCAGCTCCACTTGTAGTTTCAGCTCCTGTGTTATTTCAGCTTCATTCCTAGAGCCTGTAAGTCCTGTTCCCTTACCTGTTCTTGGTCTTTAAGGTGCTATCCTATCCCATTTTCTGTCTGAATATTAGTATCAACATACTCAGTATAAAACTTTAGATCAACAATAGGGTTGGAACACTGTATGGTAATATAGCATGTTATAATTCATGGCTCCTTGTAGTCTACCTGCTAATCTATGTGAATTCCATGACCCTCTTCCATCCTGAATGGTCTTACCAGTTTATTCTTCTTACCAAATTTCTCCTGACTTTCAGCTAATGTCTCTTTTCTCTCTTTAGAGACTTTCTCTATTCCTTCAAAAAAACTATTTTTATTTACATATGGAGTTTTCATAGATTATTGTCCTATTCATTACTTGCCTAGAGCTTCTGGAGCAGACTGGAAGAAGCATACATTGTGCTTAACAGTGACTAAAATCTTTCTCAACCATACAGTTGGTCCAATAATGTGAGGTTTACAGGACAGGGGTGGGGAGGGGGTGGATGTGCAGTTCTTGTGTGTGTGCATGGGGGGGTGGGGGGTTCATGGGTGGTTGTGTGGGTAAAGGGGCAATGTGGGGTGTATGGGTGGTTGTGTGGGGGGGATGTGGGTTGTGTGGATGGGTTTGTGGATGTGGGGCTTGTGGGAAGGCCTGAGGGATCATTGGGACAATTGCCCAACTGCAGGCACAGCCCCATGGTGGCAGAGTGGTGCCTCACCAGGATAGTGTGTACATGCTGAATGGACCTAACCCAGCCTGGCCCAGTCCTGCCCACTATCTCATGACTTTGGACAGGACTGGGGTGGCTCCTGCCACCACCTATCCAAAGCAAGAAGCTAGTGGGGCAGGCCAGGCTCGGCTGGGTCCATTCAGCATGTACACACCCTCTGGGTGAGGCAGTGCTGCACTGCTGTGGGGTTGTTCCTGCAGCTGGACATGGCCCCAGTGACTTGGCTGGATGCTGCTGCCAGCACCGCAGGGGGTGGAGCAGGGGGAGGCATGTGGCAGCCCTGCCTTAAGCCTCCCCACAACCCTCCCCACACCACCCCTATATCCCTGCCACACCCCTGCCACTTCTCACATCCCCCCACACTCACCCGTATACCCGACACCCACAACTCCCCCACCCCCATGTCCCTGCTTACTAGGAACAGCACCCAGATCCAATCCATCACTGCAGCCTTGCCCCATTCCTATTTGCCCCAGCATGCTAACGCAGCATGCTGGGGCAACAAGAGCACCATAGAGGCACTCTGGCTGGTTGTCAGAACATCTCTCTGGAGGACTCGGCCTCTAGTTGCGTCAGGGCATGTTCCTAGACCATGCCCTACATCACTTTGTTTCTGCAGGGGTTTTTCGATACCTGGATTTCCAGGTATCAAATTTAGAGCCTGCACTGCAAATATGCAGTGCAGGGAACATTTTCCTGTTCCCAGCATGCCTCTTGTGGCATCTCAAACTGCTTTGAGACACCACAGTAGGCACATGTGTGCTCATCTGGACACGCCCATGGTGATTAAAGACTGTTGTAAAGGCAGTTCTACAAATCCCACAGTCAGAGATCTGCTTCTGCATAAAGTGAGCCAAGAAGAATTATTTGGTAAATAGTTTTAGTTTACTCACAGGAGGCTGCTCAATCTCCCTCTTATAAGTAGCAACATGCTTTCCTGCTATTACATAGGACTTATTGGATGAATTAATGAATTCTGTGTCAGCAGGGAGCCAGGGGGCACTGTGGACTAAAGCAAATCTAAGTCTAACATGATTCTGCTATTTTGGGAGATTTTTTAAAACATTTTAGTTGTTAAAATTCATCAGACCCTTACAAAAATTATACTTGGGCCTACTATATTTCCTTCTTTATACATAGGAAAGCTCTCACTACCCTTCATTGTGAGGAGCCATCAAAAATCCTCAAATATCAGTGAGCCTCTTGGCTTACAGATGGAAGCCTGGCTTGTAAGATTTGAGGGAAATACTTGGCTTCTCTGATGCATGGAATGGCTACAGAGATATTGGGCATTAAAATTACATTGAATAAGACTCAGAAATTTGTTCTGAACCTCCAGGTTTTGCTGGATGCCCTGATGAAGTGGATTTGGGAGCGGAGGGCAGTTTTTTTGCCTGTTTGAGGACTGGGCTGTTAAAATGGCTGAGCAGATGGGCTTTTGCAGTAGGGAGCTGCATACCCTGAGGGAATTTGTATACATGCACATGCCACAGTGGCAGGCACTTTTTTTAAAGCGCCCAGCACTGTGGCACATACAGTTGTATAAGCAGTGAAATCTGCACTGAGAAAATGGTGGTGGCGTGCTTTTGAACTAAAACACATCAGAGGTGCTTTAGTTAAAAAATGCACTGCTGCCATTTTCTGCACACTGATGCGCATTTCACCATTTATACAACTGCACACGGTGAAGTGCAGTTTGTATCAAGTGGCAGATCTCTGGCATGTCACAGAATGAAAATGTATGTGTACAAACATCCTGAGACAAAGTGCTGGACCTAAAGCATTTAGGAGAGACAAAATTCACATTACTAGTGTGATTCAGGGGTCTAAAAAAGGTAATCCCAATGTGTTTGTAACAAAAATACTTATCAGCATTTCAAAATTCCCCTCAGACGTTTCTTGGAGATAGAGGACTCACCAGTCTTACTGGAGGATGCCTGATCTGGGAGGAAAACCTAGAGCCTTTACACCCAAGTTCCTGTCATTTCCCATGAAAAAAGAGAGTGCTCAATGCTGCCAAAGAACTCAGAAAGTTGACATGGAGGTGAGCCTGGCATTTATATAATGCTGTTTCCTGATCTTCCCCATTAAGTCACTGAAAAGCAGGCTCTGTTTAAACCAGCAAAATTATAGTCCAGATGCAAGCAGCTGAGATATTTTATTAGGTATTCTGCCATCCTGAATATGATTCAGCGAGGGAAAACCCTTACTTTCTCTGAACCTAAGGAAGCAGAAACCTTTATTGAAGCAATACCATCAGGAGAGGGCAAATCTATGGAAATTTTGAATTGTACAATTCCCCCCTCCTCCCCCCTCAACCTCCCCTCCCAACCCATAAAACAAATGGAAAATGTGGTATTCATATATTTTTTATAATGTTTATCTTCATTGTCACAGAGTGGTAGACAGGGTTGGGTTGCAAATGTCTAAACTTTCCTGGTAGATATATGGGCAGGCTACATGTGAATTTAGTCACAACTAAATTTACTGTGCAGTAAGCTACTGAGCAGTAAGTGATTTTAGCTAGGTGTCTACACATGCAGCAACCTGCCAGGTCCCTCCAGCCCTGCTAGGTACCCCTGTGGCCACCAGAGGGAGCTCCAGCCTCTGGCCCAGCTGCCAGCACCTGGCAGCCACATTTTGAAGCCAGCCCCAGCTGCCAGCACTTGGCAGCTGTCTTTAGAACTTGGCCCTGCTCTCTGGGTAGCCAGTTCCTGTGCCTAAAAACTCAGCACGTCCCAAACTCTTGTTGCAATGGTCCTAGTACTAATTCCCTTGATGAGCATAGTTTTGGGCATTACAGGGATCTTTGGCTTAGGTAAAAGAAGCATTGCTGCAGATCAAATGAAGAGGTAAAGGGGAAGGAAGAGTAAGTGAGGTTCAGAGAAAGAGTATAGCAACCAGCTTGACCATAAAACTTATTTATTGCCAGATATATGAACTTACAATGATACCAGTAGTAATTGCCATACAAGAGAGACAAATAAAACAGCTACAGTATTACATAGTTTCAGTTAGGTATTTGGGGAAGTCTAGCTCAAGTTTGATTAGCAAAAGTCCAGTTTACAAAGCAGTGCCTGGAGCAAGAGAGCAACAAGTCAGGTTCCTGGAGTCCGAGAGAGAGAGAGAGTTGGAATCTTGCCACTCCACAAGGCTTGAACCAGTCGAGGTTCCCAGGTGTTTGCTGAAGGTTGCAGACAGGCAGAGCCCTCAGCACGATCAGTGAAGGAATTCCAGGCAGAAAAGGAGTGGAACGGGTGCACCTTTTGGATCCAAGCCCCAGGACAGAAACTTGAGCTTGGGTAGGGGTTTTTGTAGAGAACTAACAATGGCTCAAGGGAGAACACTAGGTTTGTTTAGGGGTAAACAAGGGCTCATGTGCTGGAAAACAGGAACTGAGCGCTTCTGGCTATGGGTGGCATTACTCTGAGGGAGCTCACAATACAGACAGGCAGATTCAGGGTATCAATAAAGGAGTCATTACTAGAATTGGTTTGATAAATGCTGAGCTGGGTGTTTGTAGACATGGGTTGATTAGCATATGGAGCAGGGATCCCCCATCATGCAGTGCTTCCCTGCTTCTCTGGTCCCAAAATTCAGTGCGGTCTCTGCCTTGGAATCTCTGTTCTCCATCCTGAATGCTCATGAAGGTGCATGCCTGTCCCATCTCCCATCTCCCATGTAAATGAGTTGTCACCTGGTTCCATCTCAGATGCAGATGAGACCAGGGGAGTTGCTCCACTCTTATCACCCTTTTCTGGAAGGCTTTAGATGTATCTCCCACTGCATCTTCATTGTCTTTTGTAAGTCCTTCCTCTAATCATTTCTAGTTCAGGCAGAGGTGGGGAGGGGGTGAATCCTTTGTGAGTCAGGCAGGCTGCAGTACTGTGCCAGGGTTCCCCAAGGACACAGAGATGAGAGGTAACAGACCACAGGGATGATCCTTAACCCCTTCTCTCCTGGTTGCCCATGCCTGTGCTGCAAAAACCCTGCTCTATAAGGGGCCACATCACTTCCAGTAACAGGTCAAAGTTTCCCTCTTATGTGAGGCCTAAGGAGTGTCAAGTACAGGGTCAATACCGCATCCTAGGTCTTGAACCTCATGCTTTTATTGATGTATTCAAAAAATGAACTTGCATTTTGTGCAGCTGCATCACACTCCAGACTCATATTGAGTTTCTGATATACCCAGATTCCCAGATCCTTCTCTGCAGTGCTGCCATTCAGCCAAGGGTAATTTATTTTGTATTTGCATTTACATTTATTGTTCCTGAGGTGTAGCTCCTTGCATTTATCAGCACTGAACTTCATTCTGTTAGTTTGTTTCCAGCTTTCCAATCTCTCAAGATCCTTCTGAATTATGCTTCCATCCCTCAGTGTGTTCACAGTGCTTCCCAGTTGCATGTTATCCACAGACTTCTTTAAGAAGCTTTCTATGACAGCATCCAAATCATTAATAAACATGTTGAACAGCACTAGGCCAAGGACAGACTCTTCTGGGATTCCACTCAAAATCTCCTGCCATGCTGGCATGGATCCATTTATAATTACCCTTTGCTTGTGGCTATCAAGCTATTTGTCTATCCACCTTATAGTAGTTGTATCCAGAACACATTTCTCCAATTTGTTAATAAAAGGTCATGAAGGACCTCACCATTCCCTTCATTCACTTAAGTAGTTACTCTGTCCAAAGAAGGAAATCTTTGACAAAGGATCAAAGGGAAGTTATTAAACTCATATGACAGACTGGGGTTTAGTGGATATTTGATAAATAGTGAAACCAACAATGAAAGATTATAGTTTTTCTTCAATGCCTCATTCAGTATATTTTGGAATTTAGTACTTCTTATTTTCTCCAACCTCAAAATGCAATTGACACTGTTGTCAGTTCCTCACTTTGTTCTATAGCTGTTTCCAGCCATGCTGGGGTGGGTCTTCACGTTTTCCTCACACACAGACCAGATGTATATAATGACTCATAATTCAGCACCTCCCTGTTGAATTACTATAACTTTCAAGCATTCATTTTAGAGGAGTTCAAAAAAGTTACAAGCTTAATCAACCAACTGCTTTCTATGCTTTGATATTATAGGAAACTACTAAAGCAGTCTTATGAGGATGTATGCTTCTGCAGAAAAGAAAAAAAAGATCTAGACATGGATACTTGAATAAGAAAAAATAAGTCTTTAGATAAGGATTATGCCATAAAACCTTTGTCTGATAAACTATACATTCTTACCAATATGAGGTATGACCTGAATAAATTACTGTCCCAGAAGTCAGAGCATGCTTTATATAGATTACACCAAGTTTACTGAGAACCTGGGGAATGTGCAGGAAGGGTACTATCATATAAAATGAAGAATAAATCCAACCATAATAAAATATGAGCTAAAAAAGACTCACTAGGGAATATGACCAACAGTCAACCAACAGTTCAATCAGTTCTGTTTTAATTTATACACTGAGAATCAGAATGTTACTTGTGAAAAAACAGATAGGTTCCTGGACTTTATGCCTGTACCACAAATTTCAGAGATGGAGAAATACATTTTAGAAGCCCCCATGTCATTAGGTTAAATAATTTTGGCCAGAAGGGTCAAGAACAATAATAAATCTCTGGGCAGTGATAGATTTCCTGTGGAGTTTTATAAAAAAAAAAGTAAAGATATATGATTACCTCCATTATTGGATATTTATAATGATACTAAAAATGAAGGTATGCTACCAACCACTTGAAGCTCTTATTTATAGTCTAAATCAGGCGAATAATTGGTCTAAATATAGATGAATTTATTTAATGACTGTAGATGCCAAACTTTTAACATAGAGATTGGAGCAGGTCCTCCTTAAATTAATTCACAACTATCAAGTAGGATTTATCAAACAAGGCAGGGTTCAGATAATATGTGTTAGATTATTTAAATAGTAGCAGCAGGACAAAATTCCAAAGTCTCTATAGTTCTATTAGATGTAGAGAACTTTGACTGTCTTTCTTATACCTTTTTGTAGATGTCAAAAGATGAGATTTGGTAAAGAATTCATAAGGTGGATACAATTGTTATATACAAATCCCACTCCAAGTGTAGTGACAAATAATTTGTTATCTAATCCATTTCCCTTGCAAAGGGAGACTCAAAAAGGTTGTCCATTGCCACCACTCCGGTCCCACCCCCTTTCTTTCTATCTGATTTATCATTGGAACCATTGGCTACAGCTCTAAGGAATAAGGGTGATATAAACCATGTTAAAGTAGGAGAGAGTGGACACAAGACCCTACTGTATGCAGATGAGGCACTAGTACTTCTGATACAGTTTGAGAGATCAGATCCAGCCATTTTATTATTAATCAACAACTTTAGCAATCTTTCTGGTTATACAAGTAAGTAGACTAAACCTGAGTTACATCAACTAAATGATTACACCACAAAGAACATATTTAGCAAATACCAGTTTCAATGGCAATCAGAACAGATGATTTATTGGTGTATTAACATATCCAAGAAGAGTAATATTATTGTCTGCCAAAACTGTAAGAAGATTCTTGATGCTATATTACAAGATGTGAACAAATGGAGCCATTTGGCAACATCCTTGTGGGCATGTCTATGTGTGCATTAATGAGCTTTTCCTAATACACATTAAATTTAGTACCTCCAATGTAAAATACTAAATTAATGTGCATTAGGCTGCCCTAATGTGCAGTAGTGGAAGTGTATGGTTTTCAGGTGGTGTTTAGTGCTCAGTAGCCTATTTTTTTACTTATTAGCATAATAGCACAGGTTTTTAGGTGCTACTTTAATGCACAGTAAAATAGCCTACTGCACATTAAATCACATGTGTAGATATGCCCTGTGTGTGGGGGAGGGGCGGAGACGAAGTGGGGAAGGTGTTAATATTTTTAAAATCAATGTTTTACCTCACCTAATTTACCTATTTTGTAAGTTACCCATTGTAACCCCCCCAGTCCTATTTTGTTAAAATCAAGCAAATGTTAGACAGGTTTCTGTTGGGAGATGATAAAGGGGGTTGACTTTTATCAACAAATATTCAACTACCAATTAAAATTGATGGCTTTCATTTTTCAAACCTTCAACAATCTCACAATGCCTTCTTAGTAAGTCAGGCTATGTACTAGATGACTAGTATAACTGATAACTCCCCTGTATGTGTGATTATTGAATAGGAACTTATGCTTTCCCTTCCATTACCAACCATCATGAACTCAACTTATCACAATCTTTCTAACTCTCTAATCCCTACAAATTTTTGCAGTCCAGCAATCTTAAAAAAATTTGACAAATTTACTGAGGTTCCATCTGTTGTTACATCAGAAGTCTTCTATCTGGGGCAATCCCTTTTTTGAGGTATAGGTCCCATGAACTAATGTAGAAAAATTGATATATGCATGCAGAATCATATTCAATCATTTCCTGAGTTATGTCATGACCTTCCAAAAACAAGAACAGCAATATATGCAATTGCATCAAGTTTTTAAAAAGATCAGTTTGGACTTCAGACCTTAGATATAGCAAATACTCCAGACATTTTGCCTTGAAATCTGCTTCTCTTTCCTATTCTGTGCCATCACCTAATGAATATATAATGTCACATAACAGACCTGATACAGACTATCTAAGAGAGAGGTGGAATGGAAACCTAGGTATCCAGTTAACAGAATCTCAGTGGAAATTGACAATTCACAATATGGAAACATCAGCAATTGATCTTAGATTTTGTCTAACACAACAAAAGACCATTTTTCATCTGCACTGGGCTTCCTTTAAACTTAAAAAATTACATGCATCACAAGTAGATACAAGGTTGGGGATGTCATGCTTTGTAGGCCCATGTAGGTCATGTTTTGGTAATGTCCCGTTATCCATTCTTTTTAGAAATAAATTATAGCTACAGTTAACATGGTTTTAAACACAGTATTGATACCTTTGGTAAATATGTGTGTTCTTGGGAATATTCCTAAGGAATTCAAACTGAATCCTTCCCAAATTGCAGTCTTGCAGCAGGTCATATTAGTAATACATAGAATTATATAGCTGCACTGGAAAAATAGAACATCTCTAAAGGCTGAAATCTGGCACAATGAGATGTCAGAGCTGACATCTATGGAGAAAGTCATTTTTATCAGGCTTAAGACCTTCAGAAAGTTTACTGCATTTTGGAAGTATTAGTAGAATATTTTGGTAGACAGATTGTTGTTCATTGCACATGTCTCTTGTCTTTGACTATCCCTCCTTTTCTTGGAATTAATGCTACACAATAAACGTAGGCAAATGGCCAGCCAGAGTTTATTGCTTCTAGGTACTATGTTTACATGTGCACCCTGAGCTGCAGCATGTTGAGCTAGGTCTCAAAAGACCTAGCTGGCAGGGGGCCCAGAGGGCCAGCCTGCCAGGCCCAGGCTGTTCTGATCCAACTCAACATGCTGCGGAGGACATGCATACCCCACACTTAAGTCCTATGTTTACAAATGCTAATTTATGGCAGAGTTAATTTCCTGCAGCCTAATAAGGACGCATGTATAGCCGCTAAGATTTTACTGTGGAGCTAATTAGGCAGCTCTGCAGTAAACATCTGTAGAATGTGCCCAGTATAATGGAGATTATAGTGACTTAAACCAGAGGCAGATCCAGTGGGGGAGGGGGTGCAGTGGTGCAGTTGCACCCCGTTTTGCTTCCTGCTCCATTGACACTTTAGTTTCTATTCAGTCAGGGTTGAGGAAGTCAATTGACTTCATGGTTCATTATAATCTACCTGATTCTGGCTACTTTCACTTGTTTCCAATGATATTAATGACCCTTTCTCCTTTTTAATGATCTTTATGTTCCACTGTTCAAACTATCTTGTCTTCTGAAATTTTATTGTCTGTTAGCCATTTCTGGTACTATCTCTGTTTCACATGCCACATCTTCAGTTCCAGGTGAGTAGGGAGATAGGGGTGACTGGAGTAGGGGCTTCATGGGTACAGGGGACTGTGTGTGTATGGAATGGGAGACAGTGTGTGTGCGTGAGCTTCTTAAGAGAGGTGGGTCCCTCATCTGCCTCCTGCATGGCCAAGAGCCTCCCTGCAGCAGTAGCGGCTATCGGAGTGCTCAGGGCCCTCTTGGCACAGCCCCCCAATGATGTGGGGCAGCATGGCTCAGCCTCATCCACCTGGCAACTGGAGCTGCCTGTGCCAAATTATGTGGGCCCAGCATGGCTCGACATAGGGCTGTGTGCCTTCGGGAAACTTTGGGCCACTCAGGCTGTCACCTGGGGCCCTGCACCACTTGCGGGGACTGCCTAACATGCCAGGTTGGGTCCTGCATGCATGGGGCCTGTGTGTTGTCAAGCAGGGCCTGTTCCATGGAGGCAGGATTCGGCCCAGCATGACAGGCAGTCCTTGTGAGTGGTGCAGGGCCCAAGGTGACAGCCTGAGTGATCAGGAGCTGTCAAAAAGTGTATGGCCTTTGCTGAGCTGGGCCAGGCCCACACGATTTGGTACAGGCAGCGCCAGGTGTCAGGCAGCTGGGGCCAAGCCATTTTGCTCCATGACAGGGGGGCTGTGGCAAGAAGGCCCCAAGCACCCTGATGGCTGTGGCTGTTGTGTGGGAAGAGCATGTGGGCCCTGAATTGGGACACATGGGCCCTGTGGGGGGGTATGTGGGCCATATGGGGAACACATGTGGGGCCTGTGCAGAAACATGTGTGCCATGCAGGAGGGCATCTGCTCTTTGGGGAGAAGCTGTGGCCTTGTAGAAAGGGCTGTGGCCCTGTAGTGGGGGTTGGCCCTGTTGAGCCGCCAATCTCCCTGCACCCAACCACCTTCCAGGCTCCGAGAGCCTTCCTAGGGGTGCCTTGCGTCTGGCTGACCCCCTTCCTGGAGCACACTCGTTAGCCTGGGGGTAATGTAAGCTGCCACCACCGCGAGAAGGGACTCTCTGGGCCTTGTGTCCTCAGGGAAACACAGGCCAATAGTCCTATGGGTACTCAAACCAGTACAGGCACTTGGGGCACTTCCCCAAGTCAGGGGTCAAAAAGGAAAGTCTCCCTTAGTCCGCAGACCTAAGGGGCCTCTTAGGCATAATTTAGACCCACCCCTCAATAAGTCTCCTACACCAATCACAAAGGAGAACTTTATTGATTACAAGGGTAGGGTGAAAATAGGGTACAAGATTGAGCAATATCATAGAAATCCCATAGAGCAAAACAGTTTGGCTGAGGTAGGCTTTTGATCACGCATCTGAGTTACTGCCAGCTAGATATCTAATCAGATCTTGAGTAGCTTACTCACAAGCATCATCCATTGGCTGCTGGAGATTCCCTCTGGAGGCGGGCCGTTCCTAGTTCATGAGTTATGGGGGAGAGAGCCTCTCTGAGTCCCCCGCATGGCTGCTGCCCCCTCCTCCTGGGCAGTCTTAACTTATATAGCCCCTGTGACCTCATTCACCTGGTCCAATGGAGGCCAACACTTGTTGGCTGTCAGCCAACCAATTTGAAATACATCACTAGTTGCCCGGCAGACTCTAGCCCCCCAGGTAGAAACCCCTCACCCAGGTAGCTGATACCAGTCACGCAGGCAGAGAGAGCAGGTTTCCCCCCTCCCTCAGGAATGTAGCCAGCTCATGTTACCTAAAGAGATAGGGTAAGGGTGTGTCTCCTCTGCTGGGCCCATCCAAATCAAATTGTCACAGCACAGAGATTTTGGGGAGAAACAAAGGTGTCTTCCTGCCACAGGCCCTGTGGGGGGAGCTATGGGCCCTGTGAAGGGGGGGCAGGGGACCCAAGCAACCCCCCCCCACAATCGACCCACAACACCCAGATCCTCAAGCCACTCTCACAAACCTCTCATCCACATACCCAGCCACAAACCCCAGACCCCCAGACAAGCCCCATACCACCCAAACCTCACCCCCACAAACCCTACATCCACCCACAAACTCCCCCAAACCTCCCCACCTCCAAATTGCTAAACATTTGTAGATATATCAATAAAACTTTGCCTGACTGATCTCCCTTTATATAGTGGCATTTAATTTTAATGATGGAGAATTTTGGTTTCTTATCAGAGTATATGCAGTTCTAAAACAGGGAACACCAGGATCTCTGCTGGTGAGACAAGTGGTAAGATCAGTGCAGAGATGACTCTCCAGGGCCAGCACTGGGGCCCAACTAGAGGACAAATGAGGTGGCTGACCTCTTGGCCATTTGAGGTCAAGAGGACATGCTTTAACAGTTCAAAGTGGGCCACTGCAAGGAGCACATCTTCTGGGTGATAGCTGCCCATATGGCAGAGTGAAGACACCCCATCCAAGTCTGGCAGGGGTGCAGCCTTGCGGCCACAGGTCCAAGGGGGCAGATGCTGTTGCAAGAGGCAGCAGATCACAGCCAAGCAGCAGTCCCACCACTGCCCAAGTGCTGCAGTGGGTATAGAGTGAAGGAGCCACTCCAGGTTAGGGCTGCTTCAGCACAAGGGATAGTGTCCTTAAATACCAAGTAGCTGGACCTCAGAAGCTCCTATTTGTTTCACTCAATTACTGTGGGACCTAAGGCCCACCTGGGTAACTATTAGTTCCTACTGTATGGGGGCTATATGGTGAATGAAACAACAAAATGCTGGGGACAACAGAGGCAAAAAAAACAAGACGGGAGTGTCATGTAGGCCAAGGGGTCAAAACATGAAAATGAGTGCTCCTGAGGGGGGCACCAAGCAGAGCCTACCAGGCTGCACCCACCGGTCCTCAAAGGCACCCAAGGAGCTGGTGAATGCTACTCAGTGGTTCTCTGCTTGGACGCATGTGCAGAGCAGTTAGAGAAAAGTGGCCCTACAGTCCCCGGGCACCTTCCCAGCCAGAGCCTCTTTCCTGGTCTGTACAGGGTCCACTTGGTCTGGGCCAGAAGGAGGTCGACCAGGAGGTCCCTGGAGTTAGTGAGGCCACAGATGGGGTGTTCTAAAATAAAAAGGTGGGGGGTAAAGTTCATCCAGAAACTAAGAGGAAGTTCTGGAGGTGAAGGTGGAGGGGCTGCAGCCTGGCACATTCAAGTGCCATGTGTGACAGGGTCTCCCTCTGCCCACAAAAGGGGCAGGAGACTCGGGTGTCGGTAAAATTCACCACATACACAGCTGTGGCAATGACTCCATGGGGAAGCACCCAAATGAGGTCCCCAGAGGTTTGTAGGATGATGGTGGAGTACAGGCTTAGCCACTGGGGTGCCCCAGCTATGCCCTCGCTGAGCAGATCCCACCACTTGGTGTCTGGGCAGGATGTAAGGGTGGCATGGTGGATTATGTCATACACAAACATGTAGGGGTGACAGCGATGGATGATGGAGAAGCAGACTGGCTTGGCACTGGCCCCACAACAAATTCTGGTGGGCTGGAGGACACAGGGAGTGAAGTGGGGGAAACCACCATTGCACAGGACCTGGTTGACAAAGGCAAAGGAATCAGAAAGTAAGGCAAATTTCACTCCTGGACTAGGTGGGTGGTTGCACATGTCATGAGTAAACCCACGTGCTGGGCCAGTGCAGTGGGGTCCACCCAAGGCCACCTACCCTAGTCAAGGAGGTCTCTGATATGGGTAACATCACCCATGGCCAGCCTGTCACAACCAGGGCACTTCTGCCATCGGCACCTCCAGCTGGGGGTTCCAGAGGAGAGCAGGTCAGGGACCTATAGGTAAAGACCAGCCTCCAGGCTTGGAGGAAGTCCTGGTAGAACTCTGGCAGCCTTCACAGGTCCTGGAGTGAGAAGCCCTGCAGCCCAAGGAGCTGCCAGTTGTACCGGAGTCCCCAGAATTGGCGGAGGAAGGTGTGTCCCAGGTGGCCCCATGCTGTATGGCTACCAACACTGTATAGCTGTCACTGCAGGGCATGAAAGCAGAATGTCAGGACGTGGCTGTGCAGGCAAACCAGGCCCTGGCTGGCTTCCTACAAGAGGATGTTCAGGACCTCCACAGTGACCCAGTGCCATCCTGGCCAGGAAGACTCCAATGCCCATCTCTGGAGCCCAGCCAGGACCTCAGGGGGTTCTGGCAGGTGTGGAGGCAGTGCCAGAGCATGGGCAGGATCAGCTGTTCAACATCAGCACCCTTCTGCACAGGAAGAGACACCACAGCAGTCCCACCCATGCCCGGAGCCACTCCACCACCCGTACCTTCATCTTGTGCCAGTTCTCTGCTGGGGAGGGAGTCTGTGGAGGACAGGTAGACTGCCAGATAGAGCAGTGAGCCTGTGCTCCACTGGATCCCAAAGAGTATAGGGGGGAATGAGCCCTTCTGCCACCCATCACCTAATGTCAAGCCAAAGCTCTTGACCCAGTTGACTTGCCCCAAGAAGGCTGCTGAGTACAATGCCTGGGAGGCCTCCACTCATTCCAAGTCACCCACGTCCTGGACTGGGAGGAATATGTCATCAGCATAGAGTGATAGGACCAGCCACACCACTGGCTCCCGGAGCATCAACCCTGCCACCTGCCTTCACAGGAGGATAAGGAAAGGCTCCAGGGTCAAGGCGTACAGCTGTCCTGACATCAGGCAGCCTTGATACACCCCTCACCTGAATGGGAGGGGCTCCATCAGGTTCTAGTTGAGCTTGACCAAACACTCTGCTGAGGTGTACAGCACATGGAGAGACAGGCCCTTCTGGTGCACCAGCTCCAGGAGGTCCCAAACCAGGTACAGGTTCTCAAAGATGGAACATCTGGGTACTGTGTAAGTTTGTTCAGAATGGATCATGTCCATCAGCACGGACCACAGGTGCAGCAAGACAGCCTCACTGCCACCTTGAAGTCGATGCAGAGGAGGAACACTGGACACCAGTTCCTCAGGTCATCAGGGTCCCCTTTCTTCGGCAAGAAGGTCAACACAGCCCTCTGGCATGACAAGGGGAGCTCCCCACTTTCTTCAGATTCAGCCCAGGTTGCAGCAAAGTCCTAGCTAGGGACGTCCCAGAATGCCTGGTAGAACTCTGCGATATCCTGTCAATGCCCAGTGCTTTGTTGCCAGGCACAGGTGGAGGGTGGCTGAGAATTCAGCTGGGGTGAGAGGAACCCCCAACTAGTCTCTATCACCCACACTGACCTATGGGAGTCCCTCCCACAGAGTCCGACAGGTTTCAGTGTTGGTTGGATCCAGGGAGAAGAGCTCTTCGTAGAAGACCCACGCATGCATCGCGCATCTCACTAGGTTCCATGAGGGGGGTGCTGTCACCAACCAGAAGGCATTTATTGTACTTCTTGGCCCCTTGCCTCCTCTCCAGGGTGCAGAAGAAGTGGGAGCCATGGTCCATCTCCCGGAGGAACTGAACATGTGTGTGGACAAATGCTCTGCAGGTGTGGTGGTAGTCCAGAGCATGAAACTTTTCCCACTTTTTCTGAAACTCTCCACAGAGAGATGGATTGGTTGGGTCAGTGGCCAGGAACCTCTCCAGATCCAGCACTTTCCATTTGAGCTGCTCCTGGACCGCCTCCCTCTGCTGGGTGTGCCCCGAGTGTAGCTGCACCAAAAGAGTTACATGCGCACCTTCCCCTTGTCCCACCATCTCTGAGTCAAGGGGAAAGCTGCCTGTTGCTCCCACCAGGGCATCAAGAACTCCTGGAAGGCCTTCCTGGAGACCACATCCTCCAGCAGACTGGCATGAAAATGACAGTAGGCCAGCCCGAGCCACCCAGGCCCCAGCATGGCCTGGGCCCAGACAAGGTGGTGATCGCTGAAGGGGTTCGGCTGGATGCTAGGGGAATGGGCCTGGGCAAAGTGTGGCAGTGAGATTTAAATTCAGACAAACTGGGAGTGGAATGTCTGGTCCTCCCCCACCCTTATGTAGGTGAAGGCAGGGGGGGCACGTCAGGGTGACAGGCATGCCGGATGTCCACCAGGGAGTACTCCACCAGGACCAATTTCCATGCATCCGGGGTGGTGTTAAAGTCCCCACAAAGAACCAGGCACTCATGAGGGTTGAGTGTGCTGATGTAAGTGGAAAACAAGCCTGTTCAGGATGGCTTTGGGTCACTGCGGAGGTTCTGAGTGTCCCGTTGCAGGAAGGCAGCCAGGGCCTGGTTTGCCTGCACAGCTAGGTCCTGACATTCTGCATTCAGGCCCTGCAGTGACTGCTATATGGTGTTGGTAGCCACACAGCATGGGGCCACCAGGGGGCACACTTTCCTCCATCACTTCTGGGGACTCTGGTACAACTGGCAGCTCCTTGGGCTGCAGAGCTTCTCACTGCAGCACCTGTGAAGGCTGCCAGAGTTCTACCAGGACTTCCTCCAAGCCTGGAGGCTGGTCTTTACCTATAGGTTCCCTGCAACACTCACCCAGGGTTATGGCCTGCTTGTCAAGCCTCTCCTCTGGAACCCCCAGCTAGAGGTGCCGGTGGCAGAAGTGCCCTGGTTGTGACAGGCTGGCCCTGGCTGCCTGGTGGAAGAAATCCACCAACTCTGGGTCCTTCACAGGGGCATACATGTTCAGAAGGTTCAGGACCAGCCTCTGCACTTGGACCTGGAGGTTCAGCAGGTGGCCTGACACCACCTCAACATCCTGGAAAACCTCTGGCTGAAGTCCTGAGGAGAACAAAGTGAATACAAAGGACCCTGCCTCCATACTCCAGCTGCAAGTTAGGCTCATTGGCCAGAGTCATCAGGGTCTCCTGAAAGAATACCATGGGGTAACCCACCTTCTGAAGGAAGGAGAGCACCCAGCATCTCTAGAGACCCTTTCTGCAGCCATGGATGTTGAGGGTCATGATCTTAAATGACCTCATGGCTGGGGTGGTGAAGCAGAGGGTATGGCAGGGGCCTCACATGCCTCAGTGCCCAGTATGGGGCCTACCAGCTCATGCAGCACCCTCCCATAAACATAGAGGGCATCTACAAAACTGTGGGCACACCTATAAATCTGGGCATTGCAACTCTTGGGTCCTTTGCCTTCCCCTGCCAGCACCCTCCCAGTGGTGAGGATGCTGTCAAAATCTCCCCAATGGTCCAAGGTGAGCTTCACTTTAATGGCAGACCACTGGGTATATTTGCAGTCAAGAAATGCGAGTAGCTAACCCCTGGGGACTGCCAGGACTGAGAGGTCCACAGACTCGATAGAGCCTGCCAGTTCTCAAACATCCTCCTCCTGGCCCTGGGGCTCAGTGGGCTCCTTAGGCACCACCTGAAGTCCCTGGTCCACTAAGATCCTGGGCTCTGGTTCAGTTTGGGAGAGCTCTGCAGCCCTCAGGACAGGGGTGGGGGTAAGGGTGAGGGTGTTGCTTCCTCATAAGATGGCAGGGCCTGGGGGGTTCTGCCCAGGGTCCTCAACCAGATCAGCCTGTCAGTCAAGGGACCCCACTGCGACCCCCTCTGGGGTGGGACTACAAGGCAGGCTGCTGGGAAGGCTTTCCTGGGAGGGAGGGGGAGGAGACCCACCAGGTCCTGCAGTGGCATTGGTGTCTGCCTTGGGGTCCTGGAAGAGAGAACCTCATCCTTTGGGACTCACCAGGGGGAGCCACAGGGCCCCTGTCTACCCCAGATTGTCAGAGGGGGAGGACTTCACTACCAGACCTACTGTTGGGTTGGCCTCAGCCTCACCCTCAGCATCCACAGTCTTAAGGGGAAAGCCCTTGCTAGCAGAGTGGAGGTTCTCTTCCATGGGTTCCTGCTCAGGACTGAACAGCAGTCCCAAAGCCTCCTCCACCAGGATTGCCTGTTTGATCTTTTCTGGTCAGGTGCCCAGCTCTTCTAGGGGCTTGAGGGGAACATATCTGCCCTCCATCACAAGCCCCCTCTCCACAGCCTTTTGTGCAGCAGCCTCTGGGGAAGGAAGAACTCCATTGCTATGAAAGCAGGAGGCTGCCACCATCTTGGGGGCCCCCACTACCTGACCCAGGGCCTGTGTAGCATGAACTTAACTAATTGTTGCACCTCGTAACTGGTGTACCCTTGACCTGCGAGCCTGGGTCGGCACGATGGGCTTGGCGCAGAAGGGATAGATGACCGGACAGGTGGGGAGTAGCGGCGAGTAGGAGTCAGGCAGCTTGAAGCATATTGGTTGTATGAAAGGTTTATTATACTTACGCTACCGATGGTCGCAGCATAGGCAGGATAGCTGACTTGTTCAGTTACGGTGCATAAAACAGAACGGTCTAAAGGGGTCTGCTGGTTCACGGGGTTTCTGAGCCGAGCCCTTGCTTTCTAACCCGGAGGCTAGGTGCGGCTGCCCGACTCAATAGTCCCAGAACTGGTCAACAGCTCATGCACAGGGAAAAACTATAGTGCACTTTCGATCAGTAAACTTCCGAGAGCTCTTTGTCGAGAAGGACAAATGAACCGGTGAGAAACGAATACGCCAAAATGAAGGTCGGTGGCAGGGAGATGTCTACAGGTGGCCAATCTGCTGACTGTGTCTCCTTGGTGTGCTCAGAGTTCTCCGTTTAATGGCGGGAATCTGCTCTTAGTTATAGTCAGCAGTGACCAATCACTTCATGCCAATTGTGAATATTTACTGACCACCAATTACGTTCTTACACAGTGACCTAGATACATATTCATGTGACCTAGATACCTATTCATTTGACCTAGATACATTATTCATCTGGCTGCCCTCAGCAGGTTCAAAAGGTCAACCTTGTGATTGGCACCTGCAATACTTATCATTGCAGACAACAAGCTTCTAAGTGTGGAGAACAAACTTTTAACAAACTCCAACTGCAATGCTTCTTTTAGCAAAGAAATAAAGGCTACTAGTGCTGAGGGGTCTTTATGGCCTGTGTCCTTACTAAGTTATTATGGTCTTTTGCTTTGCTGGCATCGGCACTCTAACCGACAGGTAAAACTCAGACATGACACTAATGTAGATAATGTTAACATAGAATGTAATACTAATAAAATATAACCATATTAGTCTTGTCCTGTAAGCAACTTGAAAACTCCATTTTGTATCCTTCTGCTTGACATAAGTGAATGAACTCTGCATAGTCTTTATGTATGAGTGTGTGTAAAAGGGTGAATGGTGAGAAAATGGCATAGAGATGGGAGAAGAACATTTAACTGTTTATGTAAGCAACAAGGTACCAAATGTAAGTTACCAGCCAGTAACTAACTAACAAACAGCTGAAGAATCCCTTTGAAGCTTGAGGGCACAAAGGAGGTAACAGATAAAGAAATTCTGCCAGAAGGGCAACAAGAACACTCCAAGGCTAAGATAAGTTGAAGACAAAAGAAGAACAACCACAAAAACAAAAGCTGGATATGTAAAACCCCAAAGCACTGAAACAAAGGATGCCAATCCTTGTAAAAGAACACTTTGAAAATGCCAAGTTGGGTAAGTCTCTTTCTCTGCTGATGTTTTATTGGAGCACAGATGCATCTGTTCACCATGCTTCAGCTGTTATTTTCAAATCTGCTATCTTCAAATCATCATCATCTACTCAATAAGCCCGGGTTGGCCACCCTGGGATGATATTGAGCAACTATTGCTGGTAACTATATCTGGTGTATGTGTGGATAAAATGGTTGTTTGGTGTATGTGTACGCCTGTGTGTAATGATGTGTATGATGATTTGCGTGTGTTTGTATGAATGGTGTACCCAAACCTTGTTACCAGATTTGCCCACTACTTTGGGGTGTGCTCATTTATTAGGGCTAGGGTCTTGGTAATTCTATTAATGTGCTTCTTGTGTTACTTGTGTTTCTATATGGAGCTGTATCTCTCCCTTTGCAAGCCCTCACCCCCAATGGAGCTATCTTGCAGGACTCAGTTCAGTGGGGCTGGGTTCCTCCAGTCCCCAAATCAGTCATACACATAAACACATGCAGATTAACGTGACATGCCTGACCTGGCTGGGTTGATCAGCATGGACAGGCTGACACCCTCATATGCCAAGAATCAGTTCATCAGAGCAACAATAAACTGCAGTCAGACACAAGCACACAGTTAAACAAAATACCTCTGAATCTGGCTGGGTGTCCAGATGACACCCTCATGGGTGAGCATTCAGTTCATTAGGGCACGTCTGAGCCAAACTGGGTCAATCAGCCTGTACAAGCTGATCCCCTTATGTGTTTCAAACTCAGTACATCCCAATCTTTTAGCCTCTTGGTGAGCAGACCCCAAAGTATTTTTGGGCTACACAGCGATCTTTAGCTTAGGTAAAAGAAGCGTTGCTGCAGAGCAAGTGGGAAAGGAGAAGTAAAGAAGAAAAATATACCCAGTTACCACCAGTTTGACTATAAGTTATTTATTGCTAAGTATATGAAATATACAACGGCACTAGCAGTAATAGACATGCAAAAGAAAAACAAACACAAACAGTCACAGTATTCCCTGGTTTCACTAAGTATTTGGGGAAACTTAGCTCAAGTGTAACTAATACAGTTCAAGTTCAGAACTCTGTGCTTAGAGAGAGAGAAGAGAAAAGAGAGAGAGAGCTGGGATCTCACCAGTCCAAGGCACTCAGGTTGCAAAGCTGACAGGTCAAAGTTCTCAGCACGATCCTTGAAGGGAGATGATCTGCCTCCTTCTGCCTCTCGGGAAGAAAATGGGAAGAAAGCGGGTGGTGTCAGCACACACACTGCTGCTTCTTTTACAGATTTTTATACCCTCAGTTCAGCTTCTTTCAAGCATTCTCAGTAGTGTAAATCAAATTGTCTTTTCTATTGACAAGGGGTTATATGATTGGAACGTCTCAGGAAACTGATTGATACTCAGGAAACACATACTTAGGAGCCATCTTGACATTCCTATGGATAGCAGATATACTTGATGGGATATTTCCTGGTGTCTTCAGAAACAATAGATACCTTACAGCATCAGGGTCTTGGATTTTTACTTGCTGTGAACAAGCCTCAGCTTAGCATGACTTTTCCAGATCTTACTATAGTCTTTTAACAGACTTAAGGCAATTATTGGAGTGTTTATAACCTGTTGTGGAGAGGACTTCCACCAGTCGTCCTGGGAAAAGTATGACAACACTTGTGGACAGAGCTCCAATAGGCTGGATGCTGTGATGAACCCTGTACCATTGTTCAAATGTTGCCCATACTCCCTTCTGACTCGGTCTATTGCCTCCGCATTCCCTAACCCAGCAACCGAGTTTTAGTCAAAGTTTATATAGGCCTCCCATAGTGGGACAGGGGAATGTATGGCCTGAGATGCCTAGTAAACTTACTTCTGCTTAGAGGTGTGTGTGTTGCGGGTGGGGAGAAAAAGTCCTTTGTAAATCCAGATTAGAACTGGTCTGATAAATGCTGAGCTGGGTGTGTGGGTTGATTAGCATTTGGAGCACAGATTCCCCAACATGCAGTGCTCCCCTGCTTTGCTGATCCCAGAATTCACTGCAGTCTCTGCGTCAGGCTTTCTGTTCTCCATCTCTCATGTAAATGAGTGGTCATCTGGTCCCATCTCAGATGCAAATGAGACCTAGGGCAGTTGTTTCACTTTTGTCACCCTTATCTGGAGGGTTTTAGGTGTGTCTCTCACTGCATTTTAATCAGTTTCTGTTTAGGTGGGGGGGGTGGAATTCTTTTGAGTCAGACAGTCTGTGTCCTGTGTCAGGGTTCCCCAAGAACATGGAGCTAACAGGTAACAACCTATGTGTCTAATTTATGTGATCAATAAACGTGGCACCTTGCCGTATCCCCCTTTATAAAGTCTCGCTCATGATTTGAGCAGTTGGCAATTTGTGTAACACCTGCACCCAGGTCTCAAAATGCAGGTTCTCCCAGTTGGGCAGTTGGCACTTCACTCCATGCTTACAGGTGAATGCTGGAAAGGGGGCTCTGCTGCGCAAGCTGGAAGGACCAGCAGTGGAGGGTCCAGGCCCTGCAACTGCAAGTTTCCCCACAGCTGCCTGTGCATAGCTGTGGTTCCCCTGTTGGGAGGCTGCCTTGGTGTGGCCGGGGCTAGGGCCAGGGACAAGATGAGTGGGTGTGATGACTGCTGTAGTGCACCTGGTCCCCTCCAGTACCAGTGGTCTATTCTTGGGGGCAGGGCCCTTGCCCTTCCCACTGCCAGTTGAGGAGGAGCCCTTCTCACTGTCCCTGCCATGGGTCCCTGATGATGAGGGAGGAGGTCTTGGGAACCCCTCTGAGAGGTGCCTGGCTAGGGGAGACCCCCTGGATCTTCTGTATCCCTGTTAGAGTTCCACTTGCCCCCACAGTGGGGGTTGCAGCCTTGTCTACCTCTGATGGGGATTGGTTGGACTCTGCTTTCAGGGTGGGGGTTGTAGGGACATGCAGCCCCCCAGGAGCCTGGCTGGAATCTGCTCCTATAGTGGGGGCAGCAGGAAGTTCTGTGAGGGCATCTGATACCCCCCACCCCAAGGCTCCTGCCCTGACATTGCTCTGCATAAGGGAGAGAAAAACCAATAAAGAAAAAAGCAAGGCTAAACCAATAAAGAAAAATAGAGCAGGGCTAGTGATTCTAATAGGGACAGGCTGGGGCTGTGGGGGAGGTGGGGGGAAGGGGAAATGGGGCTGAAGCTCACTGAGCTACAGCTCCACAGGAAACCAGGTGAGATATGCCTGGGGAAGTTGGGGACACACACACACACACACACACACACACACACACATATGGTTTGGCGGTGGGCTGGGCAGCAAACCAGAACAGGGGTGCAGAACCTGGGGTGCAGTGTGGGTGTGCAGTGCTGGGGTGTGGTGCAGTGCAGTGGGCCCCTGCTTGAGGGGGGGCAACAGCATGCAGCAGAGGCCCCTACCATGGGGGGGCAGCAACAGCAGCATCAGCAACCCAAGGCAGGAAAGGGTGTGGCCAACTTATCCCCAAAAGCTCTGAGAACAAGTCAGTAGCCAGCAGTAACCAGAGGCAGGAAGGGGCCTGGCCATCTTCTCCCCAGAAATGCAACCAAAACCTCAGAAGGATGTTCTGGAGGTGGAGGTAGAGGGGTTGAGCCCTGGCACACTTGAAGGTCCTATGTGCTAGGGTCTCCCTCTGCCCACAGAAGGGGCAGGTGACCGGGGTGCCCATGAAGCTCACCACATACACACCCATGGTGATGACTCCATGGAGGAGCCACCAGCTGAGGTCCCCAGGGGCTCATGAGATGAGGGTAGAGTATAGACTCAGCCACTGGGGTGCCCCAGCTGCACCTTCGCTGAGCAGGTCCTGCCATTTGGTGTCTGGGTGGAACAGAGGACAGCATGATGGATTATGCGGCATGAGAGTGTGTAGAGGTGGCAGCGATGGATGGTAGAAAAGCGGACTGGTCTGATGTCCTTCAGTTGGTGGAATGGGGAGCACTGTGAGGCCAGGTTGGGTGCTGATCCCATAACAAACTCTGGAGGGCTGGACGACACAGTGGAGAGGGGACCATCACCACGCAGGACCTGGCTAACAAGGGCAAGGGCATCAGGAGGTAGGGCAGATTTCACCTCCTGGACCAGACAGCAGGGCACAAGTCCCCAAAACTCCTGACTATTTGTATCACCCAATTATGGTGGGTTCTGAGGCCCACATGGCTAATAGCTCCTAATGTATGGGGCTAATGGATGGATGACACAACAAGATACTTGGGACAACTAATGAAAAAACCAGGATAGGAGTGTCATGTGGGTCAAAGGGTCAAAACATGAAAATAAGCGTGCCTGAGAGGGACGCCGAGCAGAGGCCCCTGGCCACACCCACCGGTCCTCAAAGGCACCCAAGGAGCCAGTGGATGCGACCCACTGGTGCTTCTCTCAGAGACTTGCATGGACAAGTGAGAGGAAAGTGGCCCCACAGTCTCTGGGCACCTGCCCAGCCAGAGCCTCCTTCCTGGTCAAATAAAGGGCCCACTTGGCCAGGGATAGGGACAGGGACAGGGCCAGGAGGAGGTTGACCAGAAGGTCCCGAGACTTGGAGGGGGTGACCAAAAAATTAGAAGGTGGGGGTGTGAAATTCAACCAAAACCTCAAGAGGAGGCTCTGGAGGTGGAGGTGGAGGGCTGCAGCCTGGTGCACTCAAGGGTCATGTGCACCAGGGTCTCCCTCTCCCTCTGTCCATGAAGCTCACCAGATACACACCCAGGTGATGGCTCCATGGAAGAGCTGCCAATTGAGGTCCTCAGTGGCTTGTGGGATGAGGGTGGAGTACAGACTCTGCCATTGGGGTGCCCCAACCATGCCCTCGCCATGCAGGTCCCACCACTTGGTGTTTGGGCAGGACATGAGGGTGGCATGATGAACAGTGTGGTGCATGAGCATGTAGAGGTGGCGGTGATGGACGTTGAGAAAGCAGATTGATCTGGTGTCCTCCAGCTGGTTCAGGTGATGGAGCAGGGAGCACCATGAAGCCGGGTGAGGTGCCAGCCCCATGACAAATTGTGATGGACTGGAGGACACGGGGGAGTGGGGACCACCACTGTCACACATGACCTGATCAACAAAGGCAAGGGTGTTGGGAGGTAGGGCAGATTTCACCTCCTGGACCAGCCAGCAGGTCACACGTCCCAGAAGCTCCTGAGCGCAAGTAACCCTGAGATGCTTGCCAGGGCTGCTGGGGCCAGCACAGGTGCTGGACCCAGGCTCTATCTCCTCCTGGCTGCAGAGCTGGTTGGTTCTGGCCAGAGTTATTTTGCCCCAAGTGGCACAACTTGCCCCACACCAAAGTGTATGTCTGGGCACATGTTCTGAGGCAAAAATTCCTGGCTCAAATTTTTACCACTCCTATTTGAGCTGCTGCAAGCACACATGCCTGCATGTGTAGATACACCTTTTGTGTGCCTAAATGGGAGTTTTCCAGCCATATAAGCGAGATAGAATTCTTCCCTGTGTGTTCAACTTCTGCATTTTATGATTTTGAAGTGCTTAATCATATAGACATGGTGTTCTCCAAATATGGATTTATGTAAGTCAAATGAATTTGTTTTATACACTGGTATCAAGTCAGACCTGAGAATAACACATCAGGTTAACGCCAGCTAGGGAGCTTCTATATTATAGAATTACAACAAGGGATCCAAAGACTTTCTAGGTTAAACTGAATATGTATAAAGGGCTTCAAAGCAGACTGAGAAAAACAGTCACATATCAAAGGAAGCAAATATAGAAGAAAGTTTCTTTAAGGAGATATAATAATTGACAGCACAGTAATTGGTCCATAGAGACTGCTGATGTGATTGAAAGAGGGCTTTCTGGAAAGTAATGGTCTGTTTTCATTCCTAATTAAATTATATATTTATATCAAAGAAATTCCAGAACCATGAATTTTAAATGAATACAATTTTTTGGGGACCAGTCCTACCTGTTCATTATCCAAATAAATGTGTGTAGATGCTATTATGATGGGTAATTATATTTTAGAATCTCTGTAATTAAGTTTCTCTGGCACTTCCCAGAAGCTTATACTTTAGTGAACTTTAATCGGGGCTCGTGATTTTTTTTCCCCACAGCAAAAGTGGTTTGCAATCCTTTAGAGCTTGGAGGCTTTGGAGAAAATACTTGAAATATAGCAGAGAAATATTCTTTTTGTTATTGCTGTGAAAATGCATTCAAATTTGGATGGGATAAAGCCTTTGAAAAATCATTATTTGAACATTGTCAAGACAGACTTAGATCCACAGATAAAATATCTGAGGGATCCATCATCATCTACCATGTTCCATCTCTTCAGAGCTCTTACATGGGACAAGACTCTGCATGTGCCTTCCCCGTGAAACTGAAGATGTGACAAATGGATCATTTATCTTGGCTCTTGTTCTGACCAATAGGGAAGAACTGTTTGATGGTATGGTTGAATGTGAAGGTTATGGATACCTTTGGAGAAAGTTATCACAATATTATAGAGTTCATGATGCTAAGGCAGAACTAAGAGGTTCGATTTCAAAAGGGCAGACTCCAACCAACTCAAGGAGATAGTAGGCAAGGTCCCATGGAAGGAGAAATTGAAAGATAAAGGAACCCAGGAGGGCTGGAAGCTTCTAAAGCCCAACAAGAAGCTTTTATGACATGCTGGAATCATGAGAAGAATGGCAAGAGACATTGTGGCTGTACAAGAAGCTTCTAGGATGCCTCAAAAGCAAAAGGAAAGTATATAGGCAATAGAAGGATGTGCAGACAATGAAGGAACAATGCCAGAAAATAGCAAAAATCATGGATGCAACAATAAAAAGTAAGCTGCACCTGGTGAGGGGGGGCAACAACAAGAAGAAATTGTACAACTGGGGTGGGCCAGAAAAGAAAAATCAAGCAAGTTGTTGGTCCACTGTTAAATAGCTAGTGTGAGCTTTTAACAGGAGGTGCAAAAAGGCTCAATGGCAGACAAGGTTCTTTGGGTATATGTGATATGTATTTTATTGCACCAACTGAAGAGTTGGAAAACTTGTTGTTTACAAGCTTTTGGGCAACAAATATTAATTTTCTAAATTTCTTAGGGCCCCATGGGCCAGACAGAATGGCCTTGCAGGCCTGATCCAGCCCATGGACCATATTTTGCCCACCCTTGATCTAATACAAACTCATGATATTGTATTATGCCGGTTAATTACAAAATCTAAAAGCCTTTTGGAAAATTTTGGCAACTCACCACACAATGCTACTCAGGCAGCCCCAGAAAGGGCAGCTCTTATACAATTTATTTTGGGAAATATCTTAGCAGGGAAAGGGAGGTTGGTGTGAAGAGGTGATGATCCTGATCTACAGTCATACCAAAACATTGAACTTTATGGTGCAGAAGCATATAACAACTGGAATGTTTCTAAGTTAAATACACTTGGAAGTATTTCAGTAAGCATTCAGATGGCCTATGTGGTGTTTCTTCAAATGGAACATTTCAAAATGCTGCAGCCTCGTCTAGCACCAACCAGAGGGCATTAGAAGATGTTGCAGGAGCCTGTGTCTGTGCTCACCACTCCCCTCTCCCCTCATAGGGAGAAGTAGAGGGAAGAAGATACTGGAGAATGCTGGAGAGGTTAGTTAAGGTGGCAGACATCAGGGGATTTGTGGAGATCCCAATTCTACATCCCCAAATCCCCTAGGCACCATAGCCAGTAGAAACATGGACCTGGAAACCCAGTTTAGATGGCTGGAACAACAGCATCAGTAGTAGTTATAAGAAGATCAGTGAATGTACTTTCTGGACAGAGAAACGCTTGTACATGTGATGTCATGAACATGTACACATGATGAAAACCACTTTCTGTGGCTTAATGGCATCACAGCCTACATGTGCAAGACTTCTGGGAGTTTCAAATGACTATGCATCATTGCAAACTAAACTACATCAGGATGCTCTGTCAGCTCGTCCCATGGCCATGGGTAGGTAGGCTCCTCAGAAAAAAAGGATTGGGCCCCTCATTGCTTCTACCTTCAGCAGGCTTCTGCAGCTAGCAGGATGCCTGGGGCCACCCAGGAACAGACTGGCTTGCCCCTGGAGCAGCACAAGAAGCAGCAGGAGGGTGGCTGTGTTTTCTGGTAGTCAGAGAAGGTAATGGGGATGGTGCAAGGAGCACTGGAAGCCCGGGCAGGCTACTAGCTGGCTGGGTGCTGCCCAGCTCAGAGGCACCCGAGTCAACACTTCCCCAGCCCACCTTGGCTTCCAATACCCCATGCAAGATTTCTGTCACCTTCTCTGGCTGCCAGCAAACACAGCCACCCTCCTGCCACCTCACTGTGCTGCCCCAGGGGCAAGCCAGCTTATTCCTGGGTGGCCCCAGGTATCCTGCCAGCTGCAGGACTCTGTTTTCAAGCAGAAGTAATGAGAGGCCTGATCCTTGCTGTTGAGGAGCCTCCCCACCACAGCCAGAGAGTGAGCTTCCGGTGGGCTGAGTGGGCCCTGAGCTGTGGGGGCCCCCAGTCTTTCCCTCCATGGTGGCAGGACCCACATCCCTGTCACCTGTCCTCCCAGTTGTGACTGCCCCTACTACAGCTGGTGGGGCTCTCTCATGCTCCAGGCTATCATCAACCATTGTAGCACCTTCACCAATGTGAGCAGCAGCGCAACTGGAAGCACCCACGATGCCTGCATGTTCTGCAATTCCACCCTGCCAGCCCCGGTGGGGAGCAGGAGCTATGTACCAGGGGTGCTGGACCTCCAGCTGGGAAGGTGATGGTTCCACCCCTCCTTATCAGGGACTCCAACTACCTGTTTCTCCCGTCTCTACACTGGCCAGCTGAACCCCTGCCAGACACATTTCAACAGGTGCCTGGTCCAAAGACCAGCACACTGGTGGAGTGTGCCTTTGGGCACCTGAAGGGATACCAGTGCACCCTCACCACCTGCCTTGAGGTTCCGGAGGCGAATATCCCCCAGGTCATCATTGCAGACATCTGCGAGGTCTAGGGGAAGATGTTCAATGAGGGGTGGGTGGAGGAGGTACAGCAGGTGGGGGATGCCTGGCCCTGGGAGCACCAGCTGCAGCAGCAGCAACAATGATGGGCTCTCCACTACTAAGGCCCCAGGCATGCCACACACCTGGCAGTGGGGCCAGGGCACTGGGTGCAAGAGGAGCTGGTGGACCACCTGCTGCTGCACTTCTCACTTTAGGCCACTCAAACTAAAAAGCCATTTGGCTCTTTCCCTACAGTTCCCCTGAAAGGGAAATTCCAACTGAATGTGACTGCAGACAGGTCAGAAAGCCACAGAGGCCATAGGAGTGCAGTAGGCAGTAATGTTCCCTGGGAAAATATACATGTAAATGTTTAGATCCTGACTAGCTGAAGCTGCCAGTGCCAAGACAATATTGATAATTCATTCCAGAAAAGCCAATTAATTCCACGTTCACATCTCTGTTCTGTAGCTTATGAACTCCTCAGAGATCAGGAATTGTTCATTCACGTACCTTCTCCTTTGAAATGCCTTCCTCCAACAGGCAGAACTGAACTCCAGCTAATGAGAGCTGTCATACTGCTGAGATAAATGGCAAAATTTCAGATTACATCACTTGGGGTGAAATGTTAATTTTCTGATAGCATAAATTTGTAGTAACTTCACTGAAGTCAGTGAACACGCTCTGGAATTACCCTTGTCTAGCAGGAAGTAGAGCCTCTACCACCCATACCTGCAACAATCAGTGGGTATTGACTTCATATTTTGGTGACTATCACAATTTATTATATTTTGAGATAAGCATTAGTCTCAACTTTACCTCAGTCATTATTAGGCCCTCCGCTCAAAAAATCTCAACATTCTCATCATCAGAAGTTAATGATAGCTTTGTGCCCTTTTAAGTGATATGAAGAAAATATCTGATTCCTAATTGTTCCCAGCTCACATATTAGTGCTATTAAGTATTGTGTAATCATGAATAAAACTGCCTGTGAAAAATGAAAGTCTCTGTCTTAAAATGCATTTTAATGAACCTGCCAGGATTATGCATCTATTATGACCTGCAGCTTTTGTCTTGCTAAACTGTGCCTTGCTAGACTTGCTAGTCTTACTGCTAATTTCCACTGTCCTTGTGAGAACTGAAATGCTTGAAGAGTTAATGATCCCAAAGTTCTTAGCATTTATATATCTGAGATCTAGTGGAGGGCCTTGTTACGTGTTGCACTTTGAGCTGCTCAAACTTTGATGACTGACAGTTCTAGCTCCAGTTCAACGCAGTCACACCTTAGGGCTAAAAACCATCTCTGACTTTCCCCCACCTGCACAGCTGTGACTTGCCACTAGAAGTCTGGTGAGCCAGGGCATCACTAGCAGCTACAGCTGTGAGTTGCCACTACAAGGCTGTTAAGCCAAGAAAGGCTTCTATACCTTCTCTAGATTGGGGTGTATGAGAGATGGGGGGGGGTATGAAGCTGGGAAGCAAAAAGTTAATGGGATAGGGTGGGTAATGAAATGGGAACTGGAAAGGAAATGTGGGTAGGGAAAGGGTGGGGAAATTTGAAAAGTCAGCCACTGAAGGATAAAATAAAAAGAAGTAATTTTTAAAAAAGAAAGCAAAAGAAAGCAAATACTAATAAAAGAAATAAAGAAGAAGCCCTCACGTTTTAATGAATTTGGATTAGGGTATGTGTGTGTGGGGTGGGGGGCTGATTGAGAGTGTCTGGGAGGTGGGAGCAGTGAAGGAAGGAATTTTTGGGAGAGCTGCTGCCCCTGCCCTGGGAAGGAAGCCCCAGCTCATGGGGACCTAGTCTGGCCCTCTACCTTGTTCCCCCCTAACCCACCCAGACCATACTCCTGGTCTCCTGGACTCCAGCCAGAGTACCTGGCAGAGCTCCACCTGTCCCTGGCCTGCAACCTGGATGGCTCTGCGGTCTGTTTGCACCACTGGGGGTGGGAAGGTCACATCATGGGGGGCAGGAGGGGGACTTGGCTTGGTGTCAGAACTGCCCCCTGGGCAGTAGAATTCAGACAGTGGAAAGTTTGTGCACACAGCAGGGTGGGGGAGGGCTCACTGACTCCTGAAATGCTGGAGGACTGCACACTGGGTGGTTCATCTGTGGGAGTGGCCACACATTAATGGAATATGAGCTGGATAACCTGAATCAGAGATAAACCTGCCCTAGAGAGGTGTAACTTTAATCCATCTAAAGTGTGCTTAAACTTATTTTCAGTTGTTACTCTGTGGATAATCCAGGGGCTAAGAGCTCCAGGAGTTGCTTAAAATTAATGTGTAACAAGGCCCTGAGTTCATGTCTTTGGAATATTAAGAGGTCAAAGGGAAAGAGATAGGTGAAGATGTCACATACACTGGCAAGAACAGCTTCTCACAAAGGCTCAGCAATACTTTGTCCCCTGATGAGTTGGATGGGACAAGTTCTGTCAACCATCTTGAAAGCTAATGGCAGCCCACAATTTGGTACAGGCTGTACAACATCGTAGTGGCCTCTTGGTATGTACTGGGGCTTCTGGCCCACACTGATTTCCATGTTGCTATGGCTTCACTGCATTCTTACTCTGGCTAGCAAAATTAAAACTAGTTTTGGTATCTGTACTTATCCTGAAACCCCTGCCTCTGGCTGCAGTACAGGCAAACCTTTAGGCAAGCTTTCCTCACTGTTTCCTAGAATCCAGCAGGTGCTTCTTGGTCTCTTTTCAGCTTTCAACAGTGTGGCTTGAAAATTTTCCAGTGAGACTTTTCCTGATAGAAAATGCTTTTATGATTTCATGGACATCTTTGTTTTCAACAAAAATTAAGAAACCTGAATTCCAAGATTGCAAAAAACCCTAATAGTAGAATGTATTAACAGGAATGTTGTATACAAGCCATGGGAAATGTTCCTTCCACTAGTAAGGCCTCATCTGGAATAAAGTGTCCAGTGTTAGTGCTGAACTTCAAGAAAGAGAAGAACAAATAAAAAAGAATCTAGAAAGCAATAAGAGTGGTTGGAGATCTAAAAAAATTGGATTCTTTAGTCTAGAAAACAGAAGACTAGGGGGCAAAAACCTTTAAATACAAACAGGTTTTCTAACAGAAGATGGTGATCAATTGGTCTCTGTGTTCAAATTGGAAAAAAAGAAGAAATTATGCCTTACATTTCAACACAAGAAATTTATGTGGGTTCTTAGGGGAAAAAATGTAATTATGAGGGTACTTAAGCACCCAAGCAGATTACATTGAGAAGCCATGGGATTTCTTTCATTAGAAATCATTAGCTCAGTTACACAAAGTTTTTTTGGGAATGATTTAAGCAGGGATGATCCTGCCTTGAGCAGAGGGTTGGGCTAAGTGCCTTTTTGAGATCCCTTTTGGTCTTGTTATACCTTACATTGTGAGCTGCACAGATGTTGATGGGTGTTAGTGCTAGCTCCAATTTGGAGCAATCACACTTCAGGCCAGGAGGGCCTGAAGGACTGGAAAGTAAGGATCGCTCCTTTAGGGAGGCACTGACCATCCCCAGAATACAGGACATCCCCTTGATGAGGTGGGGGGAGCCACCAGCTCCCTTAGCCAATCTGTGGTAAGGGGGCAGGGCCACTGCCTCCTTAACTAATCAGCAGTGAAGGACAGGGCCACAACAAAAAGGTCACATCCCTCCCTCCCTCCTGGCTGGGAGCCTTGTTCCTTCTGGCTCTGCACCAGCAATAGAATTGTGAGAATAAATGGCTGGCATGTATTTCTACCAAAGAACAGAAAAACAGGACTTCTTTTAGTTCATTCTTCATTTCAAAACAGACAGGAGACAAAGGGTTTAAAAACAGGATGGTCCAGTTGATCTAAAACAGGATGGCCACCCTACCTCCTTCTCATTCCAGGTTTCCCCAATGGCCCAGGGTGCCCCTCCCCCATCCCTTCTGCCTCTTGCCTCTCCCCTGGCCCTGGGCATTACTTACTTATGGCTGCCTCTGCTGTCTCTCCAAGGGGAGCAGGCAGGAAGGGGTTAACTTGACTGCCCTGCAGCCACTGCTGCCTGGCCCTGCTCTTCTGGTTGGGCAGGCAGGCTAACTCTTCCCTGTCTTCTCCCTGGAGACAGACAGCATGGGCAGCCAAATGTAAGTGGGGGAGGTGAGGGGGGCAGTGAGTGGGGATCTGGAGTGGTGGGGGGCAGTGGGCCCAATCTGGGACAGCAGGGGAGGGGTTGGTGGGGTGTTTACAGTATAATGTAGCTCAGGTGTATGAGCTAGGTCCAATGCATCAAGAGATAACCCTGTCCTGAAGTGGCATCACTTTGAGCCACAAAATAATGTGCAGACAATGCAAGAGTTAGGAGCTCCAGGAGCTGCCCAAAATTGCCTTGTAACAAGGCCCTGATTCTATGAAATTTTGAAAAAATATACAATGCTTTTGTATGAAAATGGCAAAAATAAACTATTTTCATTGAAAGCTTATATGGAACTATGAAGGGGGGGAAAAACATTTTAATTTTTTCTCAACAGATAATAAAAGAAAACACTTTTTAAGTTGAAATTGCTTTATTTTTGAATCCATAAATATTTGTTACTGACAAAAGTGGAAAAATCCTTAAGACTCTAAATTTTACTAAACTGATAATATTTTTGTTTACAGTACATATAGAATGTGCTTTTACAAGTAAGTATAACAACAAGAATAATACAGAGAAAAACAGTCAAATACTGCTCATCTTGAAGCTTATTTAATGGTTAACCAAGATTCTGTGCAAAGTTACAGATACAAATGTACTTTCTCATCAGTACTATCATAGAATAAACATAAACTGGGCTAAAGCACAAAAAAGATCACTTAACCCCTCTTAGGAAATGTTTTCCCCAAACCAAAAATATTACATTAGAATTCTCTCTCTCAATAAATTCTTTCTACAAAATGTCTAACTGATGTACACAATTATGGTTGTAAGAAGCTAATACAAGTCATGTGAGTAGAACTTTAAAAATGCCATGATTCTCACATCTCACTGCTCTTGGTGTATAGGACCAGCAGTGAGAATTTCTACAGATCATGAAAGTCACAGAAGAGACACAGAATGTCATTTCTCTAACTACTGAGATTATGGATAACTTTTAGATTTACATAAATATATAAGAACAGAAAAATTCAATTTTCCCTCAGCCCACAGGCCTTCAGCTAGTGAAATGCAGATTTATTTTAGCCAGCTGAATTTAGAACTCAACATGGTCACCTTGACTGAAACCTTAAACCACCTAAAGACAGGCAATTACTGAATGCCTTTATAGTCAGCCTGTAAACATTCAATATACAAGTGACTATTTTCTACGAAACAGCGCAATACACAATTATTGCTAACACTTTTTATGATGACATTTATTTCAACTTTTCACATATTTCCCATAGTTTTAGCTCCCTTGAAACAGACTAGCACATAGAATCCACATTTATTACATATTGTCCAGTAGAATTACTTCTTCCAGCTGTACGCAATAAATCTGAAACAAAAACTAAGATTAGCTATGTCTCTTGTGTAAACAGAAAATTGCTAATTGCTCACAAAGTGTAACATATATTTCCATTCCTGTTAAATATTACCCTGTTTTATGATGACTTTTCTCAACTACTGGGACTATTTTACTTTTTTTCTGCAGCATGAGTCTGTTCCTATATGATCAACACTCAAATCTCAGACTGCTGCAGGTTTCTGATGGGCGTGCTATTGTAGTTATGTGTGTGCAGCTGGAACAGACGTAATCAGGAAACTGGTTTTGCAAGTGGTCAGGAAAAAAAAGGCAGTGGGTAGAAGTTAAGTCCAGATAAGGAAATGAGAGCTTGTATCCCATGGGTAATTGTTTCCCATCCCAACCGTCCCGAAATCCCAAATAATATAAACGCATTTATAAAAAAAGAGCAAAGAGCATTCAAACATTGAAAAATATTGTCATTTTTTTCATTAAAACACAATTTTATGCCTTTAAAACACTTCTGATAATAAATTTGTTAGATTGTTTGTGGTACACTAAAAACAGTTTCCCCTATATATCTCAAGAGATTAAATTATTACAGGGTTACTCAGAACTTCTTGGTTATATTCTAATATACAGAAAGTTTTCTATATAGTTTTATATAGAGAGATATAGATATAGATACATTGTTTGATAAAACTGTGTATAATCCACTGTTGTACAGTGCTGTCTGG